>NW_003852410.1:4907971-4920491 GCF_000181295.1 Otolemur garnettii
AAAAAAAAAAAAAAAAAAAAAAACCTCACTCAGAATCTACTGCTCGCCTCTGGATCATTATGTGAAAGAATTAAGCTTCTGTCTTATTTAAGCCTTTGTATTTGGGGATGTCTTTGTTAAAGCAGATTAGCAGTACACTAACCAGCACCTGCTGCTTTAGATTAATTATTGGTAGGTCCCCTTTTCACCCTTAAAAGTGTCCCGGATTAGGCAACAAATGACACAGCCATTCTGCTGTAACACATAAAAGGTTATTATTATTTCATGGGCTCATTCCCCAATTCTAAGAAATATTTTGCCTCAATAAGCATTTCATTCAACTACACTGTTATAAAAAGTGTTCTCATCTTTGAACGACATAAAGGGCAGAGAACAATGCCTTTTATGTTTTGAAACTTAAACAAGACAAACTCTACAAAGACTCTGGAGATAAAGACACAGGACAAAATAGCAGCTCAGCCCAGTCCTTATTCTTGAAAAGCAAGGCTCTCCAAGCTGAATTGTCATCACAGAGTTGTAGTGGCTTTCACCTTGAAGATTGCCTGCTGTCAAAAAGCAAGAAGAGCTGGACACTCCAGGGGGAGCGCAAAATCAGAGCCAAGCATTGACCCAGAAGAGCAAGGGATGAGATCAGCCTTGCTCTAGGAAGAGGGGAGGACTTGTAACTAAGTGCTAGATTACATTTGAGCATAGAAGTATTTTTTTTTTCCTTTTTTGAGGCAGTCTCACTCAGTTACCCTCGGTAGGGTGCCATGGTATCATCTCTCACAGCAACCTCAAACTCCTGGGCGCAAGTGATCCTCTTGCCTCAGCCTCTCCAGTAGCTCGGACTACAGGCACCTGCCACAATGCTGGCTGTTTTTTCTAATTTTAGTAGAGACAAGGTCTCCCTCTTGCTCAGGCTTGTCTCAAAATTCTAAGCTGAGACAATCCACCTGCCTCTGGGGCCTTCCCGGACTTTCCTTAAGTTTCTTAGGACCCCATGAGGCAGCTCCGTGATGCCCCCTTCACGGAGTCTTAGGATTACAGGTGTGAGCCACCACGCCCAGCCTCCGTCAATGCTTTCCTTACACTTTAAAAACTTATAGATTTTGATTCTGATAAAATACACATCATGTAAAATCTCCCGCCTTTGCACCTTTTACATGTATAGTTCAGTGGTGTGAAGGACATTTACACTGTAGTACAGCTGTCACCACCACTTATCTACACAACTCACCTTGTAAAGCTGAAACTCTGTACCATTAAACAATGGTCTCTAATTGCCACCCCTGGGCATTTTGCTGCTTTGTGTCCTCCCTGCGCAGCTGGGGCCGTGCACACCCTGGTGTGGGCAGCAGAAGCAGCGTAGTACTTGGAGTTAATCAGAAACACTCAGTGGCAAGGGGCCTGGAGGGAACTACCATGGTCACCCCAACAGCAGCACGGGAGGCTCTGGGCTGTGTGCAGGGCAGAGATGCACACCTGTGCGTGGCCTCTCCACAACAGACATTAGCTGATTAACACCTGCAGAAAGACCAATGGGGACTTCAGGTCCGGTTGGCTGGTGTTAGTTATACTGAATAACAAAGTTCTGTGAACCGGACTGTGCTGCAAGTCAGAGAGTGACCTGACTGTGGTCCCCAGAGAGCTATAGGGGTCGCTTGTCCTGTTATGGTCTGTGACTGAACTTGAACTTTCCTCTGTGATCTTTTCCCTTTTCATGACGTTGGCACAGAGGGGTCCCTCTAAGAGGCCTGAGTGAGATGTAGGCTTTTAGCTAGTTGGAGGTGAAGGGGTGCTTCTGGGCCAGCCAGATGTCCTGTGAGTTAGAGGGAGGATGTATTCCAAGAGATTGCAGTCCAGAGGAATGGAGGGTACTGTAAGGGCAGCTTTCACAAGACAAGTTCCAGCTTTCCAGGCCCCTGTATTTCCATGGTAGGCATGGATCTGTGGTTTCAGACTCCCATCGCGGAGCTGCCTCATGGGGTCCTAAGAAACCTAAGGAATGTCCAGGAAGGCCCCAGCCCTGGTGCATGGACCAGCCCCATGGTGTGCACAGCCTTCAACATGCAGCTGCCCTGACCACTATAATAGTGAGGGAGATGACTCTCCTGCACCCCATGAGTACAGGACCAGGGAAAGTAAGAAGGGGCTGGGGACAGGGTGGGAATCCTGTGGGTCTCCTTTGTCCCCCAGTGTGGAATTTCCTTGTGCCTCACAGCCCAATTAGTGGTCAGCCAGTGCTGCCGTCCTTAAATCCACCCTTGGCTCACCCCTTCAGGGCAAGTCCCAGTTCCTCCATCAGGTTGCAGGTCCCTCTGTGTCCTGCCCCCCTCCCCATGCTGACTTTTACCCACCCCAGCTAGCCCTGCCCACAACACCCACTAAGTCATCCAGTTTGCCACAGATGCCATCACACCTCCTGACTCTGCACCTGTAGTTTCCTCTCTGGGCAGAACACATGCCGGCCACCTGAGGGAGAGAACACCACTGGGCTCCCGGAGATGGATCCGACACAGATGTCCACACTGTGAAGACCTTGCTGCCCAACTGGGAAGATGAGACAGGGACCTAACTAGCTACAGCACAGCCACCTGTTCACAGGTACAAAGGACGGAGGCACACAGTGCTGCCCATGGCCACCTGCAGCTGAGACATCAGGGAAGCTTCTGAAGGAGGTAGGTCTGGGGTCTCTACTGCCTGGGTGACCACAGAGGATGTCCAGGAGGCATTCTGGGCAGAAGGAATCCAGGGTGACAAGAACCCCCAGGGCAGAGGTGGCAACAAGCCTGAGGTTTAGACAGCCTCCCCCTCCACATTGCCAAGACAACCCCCCATGGGTGCATTTTGCTCTGGGCCTGCACACTTACCCATCCCCCAGGAGGGCTCTGATGACTGGACGTTCTGCTGATGAGACCATCTCTCTGCTGGTGCCTCAGGCCTGGGCTGCTGCACTTGTGACTGTCTCTAATGTCCTTCATTAGTCCAAGCTCAGGTTCACGGAAAATAAAAGGTTGAAATCAGCTTTGTCAATTTATTAGGTAACTTGGCTTCCAGACCTCACACATGTGAAGTCCCTAAAGAAAATCCCCTTCTGAAGCAATGTAGCTAGGGGAGGGGACTTTGAGGGTCACCGCCGGAGCGCTGCGGAGCATCTTTTCATGAGCGTGTTGGGCATTTGCACATCACCTTTGGAGAAATATCTCTGCAGGACCTTTGGCTGTTGTTTGATTGGGTTATTTGTTTTATTGTTGTCAACAAATAGGTGTTCTCTATAAAGTCCAGACATGAACCCCTTATCAGGTATATGAAGTGCAGATGTTTTCCCCATTCCATAGGTTGCCCTAGATCTCTTGCACCCTTTGATACTCAGAGATTTTAGACTCTTATTATTCTTTTTCACTTTCAGACAGAGTCTCACTTTGTCACCCAGAGTATAGGGCTATGGCATTGTAGCTCACAGCAACCTCTAACTATTGGGATCAAGTGATCCTTTTCCCTCAGCCTTCCAAGTAGCTGGGACTACAGGAGACGGCTGCAATGCCCACCTATTTTTTGAGATGGGTTCTTGCTCCTGCTTAGCCTGGTCTTGACTTCCTAAGTTCAAGCAATTCACTCACCTCAGCCTCCCAGAGTGCCAGAATTAGAGGGGTGAGCCATTGAGCCCGGCCCAGTGTTTAAATTGGGGTGTGGTCCTATTTACCTACTTTAAAGATGTAACCTGTACTTATGGTATTAGAGGCAAAAAAAATCAATGCCAACTCCACTGTCCAGAAGCTTTCCTCCCATGGTTTCTTCCAGGAGTTTTACAGTTTCAGCCCTTAATATTTCCATCCTCATTCACCATGAGTTAATCTTTGTGTGTGGTGTCCTGTCAGGGTCCATCTTCGTTCTATATGTGGAAGTCCAGTCATCCCAGTACCATTTGCTGAAGAGACTGTCCTTTCCCTGCTGGGCACTCATGGTACCCTTGTAAAGTCATTTAACCATCCAGGAGCAGGTTTATTTCTGGGCTCAGTGTTCTCTTCCATTGCTCTCTAAGTCTGCCCCTGCCAGTACCTCCCTGTTTTGAACTCAGAAGCTTGTAATGAGTTTTGAAAACAGGACATGTAAGACCTCCAAGTCTGTACTTCTTCAGTTTATTTTGTCTCTTTGGGGTCCCTAGAGATTCCATACATGTGAATCTCCGCTAAATTTGCTTTGGTTGTTATATTTCTTTGATGGGGAGTCTTAAGTGTTTTCTACATAGGAGATCATGTCATTAGCAAACTGATCACTTTACACCTTCCTTTTCAGTTTGAGTGCTTTTTATTTTATTCTCTTGCCTAATTGCTCTTTCAGTTATTGGTGTCTCCAGATTTCATGTGTCCAAAATATCCACTCATAATAACCCTTTTTGGTACGTTAGTCCCTTAAATCAAGTACAAGACAAAGGTAGTACTAGGCTTTATAACTGTCCGTGTATTTGCCTTTACCAGACATCTTTATTTCTTCATCAAGGTGTGAGTTCTTGTCTAATGTCCTTTCTTTCCAAGGGGAAGGACTCCTCCCATTGCAGGGCAGGGCTGCTGGTGCTCAACTTTTATTTATCTGGCAGTGTCTTAATTTCTTCCTTGTATCTGAAGCACCGTTTGTTGGATAATGGACTCTTGGGTGACAGGTATTTCTTTTTCTAATGACTTTGACTATTTCAACCCACTGACTTCCGGCCTCTAAGGTTTTTGATTAGAAATTTGATGTCAATTGTGTGGGAAAATCAGCTCTTTAGATGTATATCACACACACACACACACACACACACACCCCGAAACTTTTTGTATAGTACCGTGGTGGCAGTTATTTCCAGCATCATTCTGACACCAATCAGGACTTAAAGACAAAGAAATTCAACATTTCCCATGTAGACATGATGAGGCCTTTAGGAGGCTAATGTCATTCCAGATTTTCAAACTATAAGTGAAAAGGCCACTGAAATATTTAATTTCAGTTTCAATTTCGAATACATCAAATATCAATCTCTGTAACTCATTTAACAGGAAGCACTTGTTTCTCTTTCAAGAAGAAAAGGTTTTTACACCCATATAAGGAAAAAAAACCCAGTCTGTGGTATCCCCAGCCCTAATTGGTCCATTTCTCTGATCCTCTGACCTCACAAAGAGCCACTGAGGCTAAAACCTATCACCCCACCCTGTGTTATCCCCAGCCCTGATTGGTCCATTTCTCTGAGCCTCTGACCTCATAGAGGGCCATTGAGGCTGGAACCTATATAAGCCCCTGTCTGGGCCTGGGTCTTTGGTCGTTACAGCCCAGGAAGCTTCTTTCGGTGACCTGCGGACTAGACCTCAGATAGCGTGTTTCCTTGATCGTAGTGTTTGCAGTTTTCCCAGTGAGTAGTTTATTGTAGTGTACATAGTGTTCTTAGTGTAGTGTTATTTGTTTTGTTAGCATAAGTTCACATATTATTTTTATCCTAGTTAGCTTTCATTAATAGTATTAGCCTATTTAGTGCCCCAGTTATTGTAGTTTGTTAGTGTTTTTAGCATAGTGAGTGTTAGTTGTTGTTGTTGTTGATTAGTTATTTAGTGTAGTTTATCTAGCATAGTGCTAGAGTAGTCAGGCTTCCCATGGCACCTGGGGTGGCTTCCGTGTCTCTGGACAAGGAGGTCCTCCAGGACTATGAGCTATTACACACCCTTGGTCGGGGTGGCTTTGCTGAGGTGAAGCTGGCCCGGCACATTCCAACTGGGACTGAGGTGGCGGTCAAGATCATCAACAAAAGTCGTGCTTCTGGCCTCATGTCTTTGTCTTCTGAGATCGAGATCATGAAGAGACTCAACCATCCCAACATCCTCAAACTGCTGGAGGTCATAGAGGGTAAGGAGGATGTGTACTTGATCCTAGAGTACGCAGGTGGCAGAGATCTTGCTCATAGAATAGAGACATTTGGCCAGATGGAGGAGGGGGCGGCCCGAGCCATATTCTTGCAGATACTGAAAGCCGTGAACTACCTTCACCAAGAGGGCATCGCACACAGAGACCTGAAGCCTGACAACATTTTATTCGATTCAGAAAACAACGTGAAAATAGCTGACTTTGGCATCTCCACAACCTTCAGGGAAGGTAAGAGTTGTGGGACCCCGTGTTCCATGGCCCCAGAAGTTTTCCAGCAGCAGAAGGATGAGGGAACCGCAGAAGACATCTGGAGTCTCGGGGTCATCCTCTATTCAATGGCAGCCGGGACCCTCCCATTTTATTCATGTAACTGTAATGAACCAGGACGTTCATTGAGAAATGCCACCTATGCAATGCCTGCTTTCACCACCAAAAAACTAAAAACCTTTCTCAGAAACATCCTAACCCCTGACCCCAGCAAGAGGCTCACCGTCCGCCAGATGATGGAAGACCCCTGGATCCGATCTGGCCAAGGCAGTTGGAGGCCACACACGGCAGAGACCGCCACCCCACCAGAGACCACCACCCCACCAGAAGTTCCTCGTCTCACTTCTACCCACCAGCCTGGCCACGTGTCCTCTCCCTCCCCCAGCACCAGCCGCCTTAGGGGAGGCCCAGAAGGAGATGCGGGAGCTCAGGCAAGACCCGGACCTGACCACGCCCTCCCAACTGGGCAGGTAGTGGACGACCACACCGCGGAAACCGTCCAGGTAGTGGATGACCACATCACGGAAGCCGTCCAGGGCCGGAGGGGGTGCGCTAGGCGGATAGTGAACTTCTTCCGCAAGAAGTTCTGCCTCCCGTTGGCCCAAAAGTTCCGCCGCCGGAACAAGGTGGTGCCTGTAACCGACCGGGAGACCTGAGGCTGAGGCGAAGAGGCGAGTGTGGGGCCATCAAGCCTCACTTCTTTCTTTTTATCGTGTTATTAAATTTTCAATAAAGAAATTGTATATTGTCTATGTGTAGTGTGTACATGTGTGGGGTACATGGTGAAGTTGAGGTGTATGTGGAATGGAGACATAAAGCTAGCACCCCCTTCCCCGCAGGCAGATGCAGCACACTGTCACTGATGTGTTGCTTCTGAAGAGCTGACCTCATAGAAGGAGTTTGATTGTGACACGGGGGGTGGGGGCACAGGGAGGGATGGGGGGGTTGGTCACAGGGAACAAAGTTTTGGACAGGAAGAAGCCCTGACATCTGTTGCACAGCAGGGTGACCAGGTTAAGGAGAATGTAGGGCACATTTCAAAAGACCTGAGAGTCCCCTTCAAATGTCTCCTTTGAACAGACATCTTTATTTTTTCATCAAGCTTTGAGTTCCTGTCTAGTATCCTTCCCTTTCCTTGCTTTTCAGAGCAAAAAGGCCCTGAGCTCCCGGGATCCTGAAACACAATGTGGGAGGTTGGCAGGTGTGGGAGGTTGCCAGGTGTGGACTCCCAGCTGGGTGGGGGAGCCAGACAAGCAGCCTGTGTCTTGCTGAGGCCTCCTAGCCACAGCAAACAAGTTGAGGCAGGACCTGGAGCCTCAAGTGGGATGACCTCTGAGTCTGAACTGTGACTCTTGACACTTGTTCCCTCCCTTCTTTTCTATCAGGCAGGGGAGATGGTTCTCAGTCAACTCCTGTTTCTTCCAAACCAGGACAAACAAAGCTCACTCCAGAAAGCCGGGTCCTGGGTATTTTGCTGTTTTGTGTCCTCCCTGCATGGCTAGGGCTGTGCACACCCTGGTGTAGGCTGCAGGATCAGAGTAGTCCTCGGAGTTAATGAGAAACACCCAGTGGAAAGGGGCCTTGAGGGAACTGCCAAGGTCATCCCAACAGCCACACAGCAGTCTCTGGTCTGTGTGCAGGGCAGACATGAACACACCGGGCATGGCCTCCTCACTCTGGTGTCACCTGCTTAACATCTTCAGAAGGAACAATGGGGACTTGAGGACAGAGGGGACAGAAGGAACAATGGGGACTCACCTGCTGGCCTGTGTTGATTATCCCAAGTATGATGACAAAGTCATGTGAACCAAATTGTTTAGGGAGTCAGAGAGAGACCTGGCTATGGTCCCCAGAGCACCTTGGGGGCTTCTTGTCCTGCTATGATCTGTGACTGAATACTGCAGCACTTGAACTTTCCCCTGTGATCTTTTCTCCTTTTTATAATGTTAGCACAGAGGGGTCCCTCTAAGAGGCCTGAGCAAGGTATGGGCTTTTAGCCAGCTGGAGAAAAAAGGGTGATTCTGGGCCAGCCAGACATCCTGGGGTCAAAGGGAGGATGTATTCCAAGAGACCACAGTCCTGAGGAATGGAGGTTGGTGGGAAGGGGGGTTTTCATAAGACAATTTCCAGCTTCCCAGGACCCCTGTATTTCCATTTTAGGCATGGATCTGTGGTTTCAGACACCCATGAAGGAGCCGCCTTATGGGGTCCTAATAAAACTAAGGAATGTCCAGGAATGCCCCTACCACAGTGCATGGACAGGCCACATGGTGTCCACAGTCTTTAGCATGCAGCAGTCCTGACCACTGACCACTGACCACTATAATGGTGAAGGAGATGACTCTCCTGTCCCCCAAGATTGTAGGACCTTGTAGGGGAAGCAAGAAGGGCTGAGGACAGGATGGAAGCCCTGTGGGTCCCCATTGTCCCCTGGAGTGGAATTTCTTTGTGGTTCACAGGCCAATTAGTGGTCAGCCAATGCTTCCATTTTTAAATCTACCCTGGTTCTCACCCCTTCAGGACAACTGCCAGTTCCTCCGTCAGCTTTCAGGTCCCCCCATGTCCTGCAACCTGCAGAGTTTTACCTGCCCCAGCCCGACCTTCCCAGTACACCCACTGAGTCATCCAGTTTGCCATAGATGTCATCACACCTCCTGCCTCTGCCCCTGTGGTTTCTGGGCAGCCCATATGCCGGTCACCTGGCCAAGGCCCCCTGGGCCCCAAGAGATGGATCAGACACAGATGTCCACACTGTGAAGGCCTTGCTGCCCAACTGGAAAGATGAAACAGGGACCTAACTAGCTACAGTACATCCACCTGTTCACAGGTACAAAGGACGGACACACACGGTGCTGCCCATAGCCACCTGCTGCTGAGGGATCAGGGCAGCGTCTGAAGGAGGTGAGTCTGTGGGCCCCACTGCCTGAGTGACCACAGGAGATGTCCATAAGGCACTCTGCGCAGAAGGAAGGCAGGGTGACAAGGACCCCCAAGACAGAGGTCGCAACAAGCATGGAGCTCCGGGCCTGCACACTTACCTATCCCCCAGGAGGCCTCCAATGACTGAATATTCTACCAATGAGACCTGCTCTCTGCTGGTGCTTCAGGCCTGGGCTGGCTGCGCCAGTGACCTCCTCTCATGGCCCTCATTAGTCCAAGCTCAGGTTCATGGAGAGTAAAGGTTGCAATCGGCTTTGTTAATTTATCAGATAATTTGGCTTCTGGGGAAATTGTGTATGCAAAGTCTGTGCAGAATATCCCCTTCTGAGGCAGTTCAGCTTGTGGGGGGAACATAGAGGGTCATCACCTGCTCAGTGTGGTGACCACTGTGGCAGCCCATCACTGCATGAATAAAAGTAGCCGGGACCACAGATCGAAGGTACAAATGCCTACAAGAGGGGGCTTCCCATATTCCAGGGAGAGCCCTGAGCCACCTTTTATTGCCCACGGCCTTTTATTCAAGCACTATAAAAAGGTGTGGGGCCCACGCACAAGAGCTACGGGCTTCACTACATGCTCTTCCCCCCAAGCCCCGCTGGACTCCCACCCTGCTGTGCAATGAACGTCCAGTGTAAACACCTGCGGCTGATCTGAACTCCTTAACGCATGCAGCTGCTTGAGAGTTTGTCTCCAGGCAGCCAACATCTCCACGCCAGCTAGGCGATTGTGCTACTCCCAGCGCCTCCCTCAAGAGCCGGTGACCACTTCCGCAAGCTTGGTGCGTGGTCTCCTACAGATCAGTGTCCGCAGAAGGATGTGAGAAGGAAGGGAATGGGGAACAGTGGCTTCCTCAAGCCTGTCAGACACCACAGACCTCCAGTGTGACTGTCAATCTCCCCTCAGCTCCCCATGTGTTCCCAAGGACACCCAAATAAAGACGCTTTCACCTGTCTGGTCAGCAATAGGGAGTGAGCTGTATGGGCTGTAGAGGGGCCCCGTCCCCTCTGGAACCCGCTCGTCCTGCCCGTTCTCCTGGGAGCCCCGGCTCTGCCAGTCAGTCACAACAGTGCCCGGTACGGAGTATGTTCCCCATAAACACTGGGGGCCACTCGTCCTCCTTCCACCGAGAGACCTACGCAGTTCCTGCCTCTCCCCTCCTCTTTCCTGGTGGCCTCCCTTTCTGATCCTGTGCTGGACATGCTGGACAGAATGACCTTCGTTTCCCCTCAGATGCCGGAAGACATCTGACACTTTTATGTTGGTGTTGTGTTTGTTCCCCTGCTCTGCCCTGGGAGCCTGGTGCAGTGAGGAAGGACTGTAGCCAACAGGGGATCATGGTTGTTCCCCAGTTGTGCTTGGAGGACCATGAAAGGGAGGAGGAGTGGATGTGACTGTGATCTGGCAATGTGGAATTTTGAGGACAGTGAGGTTAAAGGACAGTTTAGTGACGAAAGTAAGCATGACCCCCTTCCTGTGTGCAGTGACATCAGTTCCAGTGAACCTGAAGCTGTGGTGAAGAAGAAAGTGACGATCATCCTCACCCTGTGACAAGTAGAGGGAAGGTTTGTGGTGATGGTGACGGTGACCTCATAAAGTTCATACTCTGTCACACAACAGGGATTCCCCCTTCCTCAAAACTGTTGGCCAGAAACTGAATTTAAATATTTCCAGCTCTTTTTCTCAAATAATCTTATTGGTGAAAGTGAGGCGTTGACAAATAAGTACACAGTGGAAAAAACACAGACGGTGACTCCTCTAACAAAGTACTCATCCTTCTTCAGTTGACAGTAGTTCTCAGCACCTGTGAGAATGTGTAATTATATAGTTGGGTGGTTATTAAATTAACCTCTCCCTCTTCTTCTAGGCTGCAAATTCATGAGAGCAGGGATTAGAGCTGCTTTTTGAGTCAGCTCTGTACCCCAACACTCGATCTAGCATGATGTCTAACAATAGATATTTGCTTAAGAACCGAAAAATAAAAATAAAATCCTAAGCCCCCACAACTGACTAAGTGAACCCCCTCTTGGACAAGGGGACCCCAGAGAAACCTTAACACTGAGTTTCTAGCCATAACAAGACTGGAGCACAGACACACTACATTAAACCCCCTCCATTGTTCACTGCTATTAGGCGCTCTTCCCAAAAGGTTAAACAGAACCAGCCCTTTGAGAAGACTTGCTCCTACGTTTTTTCAGTTATAGCCCAGCTGACCAGCATTCTGTCCTGAAAAGGGGCCCCTGACCATGGAGTGGTTCTGACCAGTCTATGGAGGATGCACAGTGAGGATTTTCATGTCTTCTGCTTCACCTTTTGACACCAGAGGGCCAAACCAACCCACCCGCAGACCATGGGACCTCTGCCCTTTTTGCACATGTGACCTGTGCAGGGGCAGGAAGCTCAACTGCACCTGTGCAAGTTTCCTCTTTCATAAACACTCACGGCTCCTCCTACTGCTTGTCAAATATGCCTAGTAGGTCACCCCACTTAGCATAACTTCCGGTTCCCATTGCCTTCCTTTCAAAGTACATGCCCTCAGCTTCTGCCCAAGGCTGTGGTTTCCCAGACTGTCAGAATGGCCACCCTGTAGGGTATAGCCCATTAAGAGAAACGAAGTTTACCTCTACAAATTCATGAACCTTACTTATCATTCTTCCATTAGCATAACTAAATAAATGAAAGGAAGGAGTGGCCTTGAGAGGTTTTTCCTAGGGTGGAGATATTAATTCTGAGAAAATGCTACGAGGAGGAAGAGGTGGTTATTGAAGGGGTAGAGAGCACTGGCACAGACCAGCGACCATCTGCTTGACTATTAAGGGTATTTCTGACTACAGGGATCCCCTCAAGACCCAGAGTGGCTGTGCCCTCTGTCCTCAGTGTCCACAGCTGCCTGCCTCTGCCCCTCCCTGCTATCTTCTTGAGTATCTAGGCTTCCACATATCCCCTTCCCAACTCACCCCTTCCTCTGTGAAAATTTTAGACTAATCACATCCAGTTCACCCTGTGAAACAAAGTCACTACAACCTTTTTCCCAGAAGCTTCTTCATCAACACCTTTGTGTCTTGTTATAGAATCAAAGACTTTCCCCTAATAAAGGGAACTCAGGCTGCCTCCTTCCCAGCTTCAGATAAGCAGAGGAACATTCCCTAAACCTGAAATAAACCTCTTCAGAGCCAAACATGGTGACTCATGCCTGTAATGCCAGAACTTTGGGATACCAGAAATTTGAGACCAGCTCGGGCAACACAGTGAGACCTCATATCTATTCAAAACCCTTAAAGATTATCTGAGCACAATGGCTCACCTGTCGTCCCACCTACTCAGGAGGCTGAGATGGGAAGGATCCTTTGAACCCAGGAGTTGGAGCCTGTGGTGAGCTATGATCACACCACAACCTAAGTAATGGAGTGAGAAATTTATTCTAAAAAGAAAAAAAAAAAAA
>NW_003852410.1:4920522-4927434 GCF_000181295.1 Otolemur garnettii
TGTGTGTGTGTGTGTGTGTGTGTGTACAGGGTCTGACAATTACGTTTGTGGATTGTCAATATACATTTACACTGCAGCACTGTACACAGATCACAGTAAAGTTTCATCACCTTGCTATATCAGTGTCTCACAGCTATGTTCCTGTCAATGTGTGACAGTGTCTTGCTGAATGGAATTCCTTATTGTAGTTGCATCCTTTTGTGCATTGTTGCAAAATATCAGAGCTTGAAATAGAGCCATGAACAAACATTAAATTTCTTTTTTAATTTGTCAAGATTGTAAGTAAAATCAAGAATATGTTAGGCCAAGTTTAGGAGGATGACGCCATGAAGAAAACAGGGGTGTGCAAATGGAATAAACACTGTTCTGAATGGAGGGAAAGTGTCACTGGTGAAGACAATTGAGGGAGGACTGTAAGGAGCAGAAGTGACAAAAAGAGTTAAAATGGCAAAAGGAGAGAAGTGGATGAGAGAGAGTAAAGAATAGGAAAAGAAGAATGTGCAAAGGTCCTGGGGCAGAAAGGACCCTGGAACTTCCAAGGAGGACAGAGAAAGGACAGGATGGCTGGAGCCCAGGACAAGGATGTCACAGTAGAAGTTCAGGCTGGAGATGGAAGTGAGTTCTGATCTTTCACCAGTGTCTCATAAATTCCCCATGTAAGTAACTGTGGCCTTCATCTGCAGAACACTGGAAAGCCACTGACAGATTTTGTAATCCAACTTTTATTTTTATGAAGTGCTCACTACTCTCAATCAGATGAAAGCATCAATTAGGGGCCATCTGGGGTATCCCAGGGTACAGACAGCCTGAGTAGCTGGGATGAGAGGGTTAGGGTGCTGGCAAGGAGGTGGAAAGAAGTGATAGAAAGTATAAGTGAGGGCTGGAGAAATTAAGGAAATTGATCCAAGTTACATAGTGGCTATTTAAATTTATATTAGGCTTTGTGCCTATAGCTCAGACGCTAGGGCACCAGTCACACACACTGGAAGGTGGTGGGTTCAAGCCCAGGCTGGGCCTGCCAAGCAACAATGACAACTACAACCAAAAATAATAACCAGGCACTGTAGTGGGCTCCTGCAGTCCCAGCTACTCAGGAGGTTGAGGCAAGAGAATCGCTTAAGCCCAAGAGTCGGAGGTTGCTGTGAGCTTTGACGCCCCAGCACTCTACTGAGGGTGACATAGTGAGACTCTATCTCAAAAAAATAAAATAAATAAATAAATAAATTTATATTAATTAAAATTACATGAAGTTACACCTTCCCTTTTCTCAGTGACATTGAAAAGGGCATTCCTCCCCCCCCCCACCTTTTTTTTATTCTAGAACATACTGGAGCGTCTTTGGATCTCTATAGTTCCTTTTGATTTCAGGGACTCCTCCTAGCCCCAGGGAGGAAGGATGACTGAGCCATGTGTGTTTGTTGGAAACTGCTCAGAAGCACAGTCTTTATGGTGTCCTGTTTCCTTGTTTCCCTGTATTTGATCCTTAAACGTGTAGAACCTCAGTTTCTCCCTCTCCCCTCCACCCCACGAGTGGAAAGTAAAGGACAAGCCCCCACATATATACCACAGCTTCTGTGATTAAGTTTTTCTCACAGTTTTTCTGCTGCTTCACAATTGCCCTGCCCCCTCACTGCAACAGTTGTGTCCTGTATGTTGCGACATTTGTATCACTGTGTTGGATCTTTCCTGGGCAAGCCTCTGTGTTTTATATTCTGGCTACACTAACTGACTAATTGACTTGGTTAGGTTTGGGGGCTACCACTTAGCTAACTTTCTGCAGGGGTGAGGTTGGAGATGGAAACATTGTTCTTAGTAGTTCTGTGCCAAGCTTAGGGCCTTCCCTACCTCTGTGACTTACAAAAGCCTGTTCAGATGTGGGGCGGGTGGAGAGCCCCAGGGGAGTCCCCTGGTGAAATGCCTCCACAGCAACTGGAATGGCTGAGTTAGAGGGTCTAAAAAGAAGAGACTTGTTTTCTTTTGTGTCATGTGACTGCCATTTGGGAGAAAGATTGGATTTGTGTTCACGGGACTTTTATCAGTAGGATTAATTTGGATTGGGTGAGAGCACGTAGGTCTTCTGAGTTGTATAAATGCTCATGTTTTTAATTTTATAGATCTTCCCTAGTGTGAATGTCTGCTTTCATGGGTCATGAAATAATAAATTGGATAAATATAAATAAAATAGACACAAATCGGTGTTTGTAAAGGACAATTCAGAATGTCCTTTCTTAGGGTTTTCACCACACTTTAAAGTTACTGGTGATGAAAAGTCTGGAAGTCTGGATGCACGTGGTTCTGCATATGGGGTGAACCAGGGAGGAGGTTGTATTCGTGAAAAAGCATAGAATGTGTCCCTAGTAAGGAAAGGAAATCCATATGCAATTTTATCTATGTCAGCAGATGTTTTAAAATTGATTCCATGTATGGATTTGAAAGAAAAGATAAAAAAAGGGGGGGGGGAAGGCTATGAATGTGGAGATGTGTTTTTGCAAATAAAGGACTAAACAGAGAGGAATGGTTCTGTGTGGGAAAGGAAACAGTAAGTGGAAAAGAGAGAGCTGCGAAGAGAGTTTAGGATAGTCAGGTGTATTTTGGATAAGGAAAGATAATAAGGAAAGTTTGTGATGAGAGCACAAAGTCCAGGCACCCTGCTGATGATCTGTGGAAGGGGTAATAAGGCTTGTGGAAGGGAATTTGGAAAGGAATGTGTGTGGGAAAATGGAAAGTTTGCTAAACTCTCTTATCTCCTGCCTGCTTTGAAAAACAGTTACAAAGTGCTGTCTGACAAACTCAGAGCTTCCTGGAAGATCTGACAACCTGTTCAGAACCGGCCAGTTCTGACAAAGCATGGTAAGGGTGGGGAATGTGGATAGAGTTGTCATTCTCTAAAATTGTCTCAGAAATATTAAGTAGAATTGTTTTTCTGGCCTTGCAGAGAACTTCATCATAATTAAAAGGTTGAAGAGGTGGTAGATCATTTAGAATCCAAGGACAAGAGGATGGGCTAGGGCAGACCTGCTTTGCTTAATTTCCCATGTCACCTGTGCCGCCTCATCGGGAGACTTCCTGGCCTGAGACTCCCTCCTGAGAGAGACCAGGAGATGTATTGGGAGCCAAAACTAGGGTCCTTTCCATGTTTGTTCAGGGTATGGGAGCAAGGGGGACAGCTGCGAGGGAAAGGACTGTGACACCCCTGTAGTCAGGAACAACCACGGGGACCAAGGACGCCTGGTGTGATGGACAGGAAGGAGGCATAGGTAGGACTTTAGGAAGGTACCCCAGCCACAAAGAACAGAAAATTAGGGTAGGGCTGAATGAAGACACTTCCTGTTGACCCTGGTCTACCAAGCATAGGGACACCTGTCTGGCAGGGAGCTGATACTCTTCATTTTGTCCTGATACAAACCATGGTACAAGAATCCTAAGTCCCCACCCATTCTCCCCACAGATGCCTGATAAAAAAATTGGAAGACCTTCATACTCAGTAACCTTTACAGATCAGAACTCATGTGTCTCTGCAACACTGCCAGGCCCCAGTACCAGCTGCTGGATGGAAAATCCTGGCTTCAGAATAGGAGCCTTAATACAAACACCATCCTGCAGTAATATTTTCCTGTATAAGAGAAGGAAATTGGCTGGGGTTCTTTCTGTTACTTATCTGAGGGACAGTCCTCGACATGATGAATCTTGCGTGGAACAGTGTTGGCTTAGGGGAACAGAAAGAGGTCTGAATGCCTCTTTGACGGTGGACAGGCCTCAGACTTTGGGGCAGAGATCAAGTGAAGACAGGGAGGGGTACTGTGGCTGTTGCTTCAGCCCCAGAGGAGGCTCAGCTCCACCAGCATAGGATCCAACCCCTTCTTTTTATCCCCCTTTCTGGATCCTAACTTCTCTTCTCTTTGTCCTTTGCAGAAACAACCCATAGGACAGCCTGTAAGGTCTCATGTTCCATTCTCATGGGGAACCTTAAAATATGAAAAGATAGGGGTTTCTCTGCTGGCCTTGGGAGATTCACACAGGAATTCGAATACCTGGCTATTGTTTTCACTTTAACTTGGGTGATACTCACATTTGGTAGATAAGAGAAACAGCATTAGGACTGCTGGTTGGTCTATGGAGACAACTTTCTTCCCCAAATCAACAGTTCTTCAGGGGGATTCAAAATGGAATCACTCACTGCTTCAAAGAGGATCCCACCTCCACAACCTCAAGGTAGTGTGTATTATAGGGGGCAGGAAAGCTATTCGGGTAAAACCAGTCAACTTCTCCAAATTAACAGACGTGGTTCCGGGAAGGTAAGTCAGCCCAGCATTATTTAGAGAACCACTGAAGTTGTTAAAAGGTATATCAGCATGGACTCCAGATTAGCTGAGGTGGAAACAGTGATAAAAACTTCCTTCATTAACAACTCGGACTCTGACAATCCCAGGGAAACTCTGGACTTCGGGCATGAGACCCTAGACAGACATGGCCCAGCCAGTGGCAGGGGCCTCTACTGTCTGTAAGAACCAGGGTATGGAGGTAACACAGAAGGAGCACGAATAGGCCAGGTGCCCTGGGGAGGGAGGAAAGACCTGTCAGTGTGGGAAACCTGGACACTTTAAAAGAGGGTGTTGAGCCAGCCTTAGAAGGGCCAACGGTAAGGCGGGAAAAGCCACAAAACCCAGGTGGCCCTGTCCCAAACGTGCACAACCAGGTCACTTGGCACTAGACTATCTCTCAATCATGGGGGAGCCCATAGGGAGCGTACACACTGGCTGCCAGGACCATGAATGACCAGACCTGCACTGATCCTGTTTTGACACGGACTCTGCCCACACCACCCACACACTGGGGAACCCTGTGTAAACCTGGGTGTGACTGGCAAGCAAATTTTTTCTACTTGATACAGGAGCCGCTTATCCAGTCATAAAAACTGTTGGTGGACCCGTCGCCCTTCTGTGTAGTTGTGGCGTTGATGGGTGCCCCACCAGACCATAATATACTCCCACATTATTATGTAGCCAGGAAGGAATATTTGTAAGCCACCAATTTCCCTCATTCCAGAGGTTCCATTTCATTGTTATAAAGAGTCTTAACCTCCTGGGTAAGTATCTTCCAGACTCCAGACAGTTCCATGTGAAGCTTCTGTTCTGAGGATTCCATCCCATTCCTGAACAAACACACATCCAACCTGTCCCTCTCATGTCCTCTGGGCCCCTGGACCTCACAAAGGCACCTTCCACCTATAACTTCCCCGTGGGGACCAGGGAGCTTGAGAAGCTTGGAACAACTACAACAGATGGGTCTTCACCCCAGTTCTTCAACATTTTCAGGATTGGTGGGAGCATGATGGGAGGTGTGTGCACTGAGCAGGGCCAGGCTCGCTCTGAGCAGGCCCTCAGGGCCCCGGTGGCGGCTGTACTCAGGCAGCGCTGTCACTGCTGCTCCGCTGCTGCCACGCACGTCCCGGCCCCTGTCCGGGGCTGCTCTGCCTGCGGGGGCAAAAGTGCTGCCTCAGATCCCAGCTCCTCTCCTTCCTGAGGGCTAGGGATAGAGATTTGTCCTTTTGGCCTCCAGCTTCTTTCCCTGTCAGGTAGAGATGGAGAGGCTGGGCCCGGGAGGAGACCTACAACCCTGGTCCCTAGCTTCTCTCCTTGGTGGGATGGAAGACTAAGGGGTGTGGCTAGGTGGGGAGTGGAACCACATTATCAGGGGACTTTTCCCCAGTGGGAACAGACGGGAAGGAGCCCCTAGTGACCCCACACTGGCCTGGGCTCATTGGGCCTGTTATATAATTAAAATTGTAAATTGTGATCCCAGTGGGTTGTTCCAGAAAGATTAAGGGAACATTCATGTGTATTAAGAAGTTTTGACACATAACCCCAACCTGACTATTATCCAAAAGATGGGGGGGGGAAGACCCCCACTCCTGCCAGGGGAAGGGCAGGGCAAACTGGACAGCTTAACTGGCCTGTGAAAGATGCTGCATGTCCAGACGTCCAGGTCTCTTCTCCGTTCATATAGAGGGACTCACCTCACTCTCCAAGATAGATTCTCCTTATGGTTTTTGTGCTTTTGTTCTGCAATAAATGTGTGTTGATGGTGATCCCTCTGTGTTGTGATCATAGTGATCCCTCTGTGTTGTGATCGCTCCGTCCTCAGCGGGGCACCAGCGCTCATTCTTGGCACTGGGAGCCAGGATCCAGGGAGCACCCTCCTCCCGAGGGACCCGGCAGCACAGCCCTGTGGTCCCAGCGGCAGTGGGTCTCAAACTGAGGTAAGGGGCCGCTGGAGATCGCTAAACCATTCCTGGATATGGCTTGGAATCACAATCTGCCTCTACCCATTTGTATTTATTTATGTATTTATGTATAATTTTATTTAGAGACCCGGTCCCCCTCTGTCACCCAGCCTGGAGTGCGGCTGCCACTATCACAGCTCCCCGCAGCCTCCATCCTCCCACCTTAGCCTCCTGACTGCCTAAGACCACAGGCTCAACCACCACACCCAGCTGTTTGTTTTGTATTTTCTTTAGTAGAGGCGGCACCTTGCTGTGTCCCTCAGGGTGGAATCTCTCTCTAATGTTCTCTCCAGAGTGTTCAGAAGCAGGTGCTCAAAGGATCACAGTTTGAGACCACAGCCCTGGGAGCTGAGTAGCAACCCCCATGTGAGGCTTATGTTCAGACACTCATTTAATAACATTTGCAAACCTGGCTTCTCTAGGCCTGAGTTGCCTAAAGGAGATCAGTCCTGGGCTGCCCTGGACACTACTAGAAAGGTAGAGAAACAAAACCTCTCTTAACAGGAGCTGAAGTGACTGAGTTGTGGGGTTTAGACTTTGGATTCCAGGAACCACTGAGGGGCAGAGTCTTCCTGAAGAACAAAGCCCACCAGGAGAAAAGTGGAGCTGAGAGGAAGAGAGGGGAAGAG
>NW_003852410.1:4927762-4933283 GCF_000181295.1 Otolemur garnettii
TCCTTTCACCTTAGCCTAAAGGTGCTCATGTTTTGTGTTTAAGAAACACGTGACTCAGGTCCCAGTGATAGAATAGGGGCTGTTGTATTTTTTCGTCTCTATTCTGTAGTGCAGACAGTGCAGTGCACGAGGAAGCCAAGGAGACACTTCTCCTTTGCTCAGTGAAGTACACTCAACACTGAATTCACAGCATTGACGATCGTCATTGTTTCAAATCACAGTGACTCCTGGTGCGGGGTTGAGAGATGAATAACAAGGTTCTGATAAGCGTTTGCTCTTTCTCACCCAAATCGGATGCAGATAGATGACGCCCTCACATGTTCTCCTTTCTCAGAATTACTGAAAAATCAGTCACTCTGGGGCTAATTTGCATTGCACTTTTTTTACACATCCATCAATTTCAAAATAGCTTTCAACGAGGATAGAAATAAAATTCTTTCACCTCAGACATTGAACAATTTTATTTTAATAATATGCCAAACGGGGGGCAGGGGCGCAGGAGGGACCAGGTCCCCCACTCTTGGCTGTGTATAAATGAACATCAAGTTGGAAGAGGCAGGAAGCTCGTCCTCCAGCTGAGAACAGTCCAGCCAGAGTGCAGCCCCGACAGCCTGGGCAGGGGTCAGGGTGTGTGGGAGTCCTGGGAAACAACAGGACCCACCAGCCCTTAGACTGGGAATCTCCCCAAGACACAGAAATAGCTCATTTCTGTATTTAAGCCATTTGGAGCAGCTGGCTTCTATCAGTAACCACCATCACCATCCTGGGCTGTGTTTTCCAACCTTATTTATGTTTCATTATTTTTAATTCTGTGAAACTTTTTAGAATTTTTCTAATCTCTTTGAACTCCCTTTATAACAGCAGTTCTCAACCTTGGGTCGCGACCCCTTTGGGGTCAAATGACCCCTTCTCAAGGGTCGCCTAAGACCATCCTGCCTATCAGATATTTACAATGTGATTCATAACAGTACCAAAATTACAGTTATGAAGTAGCAGCAAAAATAATTTTATGGTTGGGGGTCACCACAACATGAGGAACTGTATTAAAGGGTCCTAGCATTAGGAAGGTTGAGAACCACTACTTCATAGTTTTTTAAAAAAGAGGTGTGGCCTCAGTATGTTTCCCAGGCTGGCCTTGAACTCAGCCTCAGGGAAGTCTCTTGCCTCAGCCTCCTTTATAGCTGGCCCTATAGAGTGTGCCTGGAAAATTTTAATACCATATATCTGCTACATACCTGTTTATTTACTCTATGTCTATCTGTGCTTTATACATAAGAGGAATAATTTGTTTCTGCCTCCAAGAACCATTTCTACCCCGTTGGTAATATCTCTTCCCTCAAGTATACATGATTAGAGCTTACTTGGTATGCATGCTGCAGTTTTTTGAGTACTTAATTGTATCTGCTCATTTAATCCTCACAAAGACCGTACCATGCATCCCTATGTCAAAGTTGGATCATGGAGGCACAGAGGAATGACTGGTTCAAGGTCACAGATCTAGTACACGGTCACTTGGAGTTAGACCAAATGCAAAGGTGAGGGAACAGTTTCCGTATGAGACTTCTCTCACTTCTTACACAAAGAATAAAGAGGTTCATCCAACTACAAAGCTGGAAAGAGCAATCTCCTCCTAACACCCTCAGGTTTGATAACTTGCTAGAAGGACTTGCTAGTATATTGGTGGTTATAGTTTACTACAGAGGAAACATAAAGATTAACCAGTAAAAGGAAAAGCCACGTTGTCCAGAGTCTGGAAGATATTAAAATGCAAAGCTTAAACTTTTTTTTTTATGGCATTCTAGTATCCTCTAGCATTACTGTATGAGTATCACCAACCAGGGAATGCTCACCTAAGCTTTGGTGCCTGGAGTTATTTTAAATGTTTTGTTTTGTTGGTGCCCAGACTTTTTACTGGGGCAGAATTATGTAGGCATAACTGACTGACTGACTGTTACTGAGTGAACTCAGTCTTAAGGTCACTTGATAGAGTGTGACCAAAACCCCACCCTAAATCATCAGGTCTTACTGGGTGGCCACCCCCAACCCTAAACCAAGATACTCCTTTCAAGTATGACATAAATTTCTTCCTACAAAATAGTCCCCCTTATCCCCAGGGGATACATTCCAAGACACCCACAGAATGACTAAAACCTGATTTCCCTCAACAAGAACACATTTCTGTTCAGGTATTCTCCTCCAAATTGAATGCCTTGTCCTTCTTAACTGTGCACTGTGGCTGTAAATTTAACATTTTGCAGTGCTCTAGCAAAGGTAGTGTAAATTTCTCTTTTGTTCCTCACTATTTCCCGGATGGAAGATTTGTTTTTATCACAGGTCTTAGCAACCTGAGCACATGATTTCTTTCTTTCCCTATTAAGACTAGAACTTTCACCATTTCTTTTAAAGGAAGCACTATCTGGCTTCACTCTGGCACATGGGAATTGACAGCATCACTCTTTTTGAGTTTTGAGACCATTATTAAGTAAACTAAGAGTCAGTGATCACAAATACTGAGATAACTGAGACCACAACAATTGATCTGATAACTGACGTGGCTGCTAAGTGACTGCCAGGTGGTGTAGGCAGCGTGGAGATGCTGGACAAGGGACAGTTCATGTCTGGGGGGACAGTGCTAGCTTTCCTTATGCTGCTCAGAATGGCACAATTTAAAACTTACAGGTACAGGTAGTTTGCTTCTGGATTTTTCCATGTAATATTGTCAGATCTCAATGGTGCATAAATGAAACTCAGGAAAGGAATCCGTGGATAGGGAGAGACCACTGTAGTCAGAGCCAGACCCTGCTACTGCAATGGTGGCATGTAAATCACTGATAGCTCCAGTGTAAAAGTAAATAGGCAAAACAGCGAATTAAAACTACTATAGGTACAATTTTTAAAAGTACAAACTGGGGTGGTGCCTGTGTCTCAAAAGGGTAGGGCTCTGGCCCCATATGCCAGAGGTGACAGATTCAAACCCAGCCCCAGCCAAAAAAAAGAAAAAAAAAAAAAAAACCACAAACTGTAACAAACACAATGTAATAAACTATAACATTAAAAACACAAAATGAGCTCAGACTTAACTGTAGAATTTCTCTACATGCTCACAGTTAAGCTGCTATCAGCTTAAAATAACCTGTGATAAGGATAAGATGTTTTATGCAAGCCCCTGGTAAGCACAAAGCAAAAACTTCGAGCAGGGGAACAAGAGAGAGGAATCATGTGGATCACTCTCCAAAGAAACCACAAAGAAAGATACAAAGAAGGATAGTAAGAGAGAAAGGAAAGACCTACAAAACAACTAGAAAAAAATTAACAAAGGGCAAGTTCATTGTTGCTTGTCATTAATTATCTTGAATGTAAACAGATTAAATTTTTAATCAAAAGATACAAAGTGGGTAAATGGATTAAAAAAAAAAAACCCAAGATGCAAGTGTCTGCCGTCTTCATGCAGCTCACTCCCGCTTTAGGGACACACAGACTGAAAGTGAAGAGATGGAAAACAGCAGGCCATGAAAACAGAAGGGAAAAGAAAGCAGAGACGGCTGAACTTGTGTCAGGCGCAGCCGACCTTCCCCGGGACTGTGAGAGATGCAGAAGGTCACTCTAATGGTAGAGGGTCCAGGTCAGGAAGAGGCTGTGACAATTGTAAACATACAGGCAGCTAACTTGGGGCGGCTAAAGGCATAAAGCCAATACTAACAGATCTGAGGGGGAAAGAGGATGTGACACCGTGGTGGGAGGAGCTGCAGTGCCCATCCTGCTCAGGGGAGAGATCATCCCGAAATCAGTGAGGACACCCTGGCCGGGAACTGCACTTGAGACCAAGGAGACCTCACGGCACACACAGGACGTTCCCCAGCACACGAGGATGCACAGCTGGAGCCTTCTGCAGGACAGAGCAGGCGGAGACACTGACAAGCCTTAACAACTTGAAGAAGGTGGAAATCATACCAAGTGTGTTCTCCAGACTGGACGGTATGAAACTAGAAACCAATGATGCGGGAACTTTGGCAAATTCACGACAATGTGTAAATTAAACACAACACACGCCTGAACATCAAATGGATCAAAAAAATTGAAAAGGGAAATACAAACCAAACATGTAAACAAAACATGCCAGCAGTCCTGAGAGGAAAGTTTATAGCAATAAACACCAATATTAAAAGGGAAGCAAATCTTAATTAACAACTAAATGTTAACATGTCAAAGAAGGAAAAAAGGAGGACCAGGAAAGCCCAAAGTTAACGGAGGAAATAACAAAAATCAGGACAAAATAAGCAATACAGAGACATGAAGGACAACACAAAAGGTGGAGAGTTGGGTTTTTAAAGATAAGCAAAATTAACAAATCACAAGGAAGAGAAAAAAAGAGACAACTCAAATGAATGGATTTGAAGTGAAACAGGAGACATTACATCTGAAGCCACAGGAATGCGACGGATGCTAAGAGACTAAGGGCAATTTATGCCAACAAGCTGGATAGCACAGAAGAAACGGGCACATTCCCAGAAACACACGTCCTCCAGAGGCTGAATTATGAGGAATAAAATCCAAATAGAAGAATAATGTCTAAGGAGATTGAATCAGAAATAAGAAGTCTCTCATTAAAGAAAGGGCTGTGATCTGACAGCTTCAAGACTGAAATCTACCAGCTACTTAAAGGACTAACACCTGTCCCTCACAAACTCTCCCAGAGCTGAAGCAGAGAGAGCCCTTGCAACTCATTTTGAGAGACGAGTATGACCCCAACACCAAAGCCAGACAAGGACCCTAAAGAAAAGAAAATTACCAGCCAGTGTCCCTGATGAACATAGATATGAGGACAATCAATAAAATATGAGAAAACCCAAACCAGCAGCACCTGAAACGGATCATTCACCGTGGTCAAGTGGGATTTGTGTCTGGGATGCAAAGATAGTTCAATATCTGCAGCTCAGTCAGTGAGAAACACCATGTTAACAAAATGAAGGGGAAAATCCACATGCTCGTGTCAACAGATCATGCACAACAATGTGAGAAAATGCAACATCCTTTCATAATAAAACTGAATGAATTAGGTGTAGAAGGTTTTGATCTTTTTTTTTTTGCATTTTTTTTTTTTTATTGAATGGTAACTGTGTACATTAATGCACTTCTAGGGTACAGTGTGGGGTTTTTACACACAATCTGAAACACTTCCATCAAACTGGTTAACATAACCTTTACATCATTTTCTTAGTTATTGTTTTAAAACATTCACATTCTACTCTTTGAAAGATTCACTTGTACCCTTGTAAGATAAACCTCAGAAGTGATCCCTCCAATCCTCCTCCCTCCACCCATTCCCTCCTCCACTCTCCCTGCCCCCTCCCCGTATTCTTAGGCTGTTATTAGGTTATAGCTTTCATATAGAAGGTATAAATTAGTTTCATAATAGGGGTGTGTACATTGGATACTTTTTCTTCTATTCTTGTGATACTTTGCTTAGAAGAACATTTTCCAGCTCCATCGATGTGAACATGAAGGACGTAAAGTCTCCATC
>NW_003852410.1:4934191-4938501 GCF_000181295.1 Otolemur garnettii
TCTCTATTCTGTTCCATACATCTACCTCTCTATTTTTGTACCAGTACCATGCTGTTTTGATCACTATGGATTTATAGTATAATCTGAGGTCTGGTAGCATGATTCCTCCTGCTTTGGTTTTATTCCTCAGTAATGTCTTGGTTATTTGAGGTTTTTTTCTGATTCCATATAAAATGAAGTATTATTTTTTTCAAGAGAAGGTTTTGATCTTAACACATTAAAGGTTATATATGAGAAGCTCACAGCTATACCACAGTCAGTAATGAAAAGTGAAAGCATTTCCCCCATAAGAGAGAAGAGAAAGATGCCCAGGCTTTCCCCTTCTACTCAACACGGTACCGAAGTCCCAGGCAGAGCAACTAAGCAAGAGAAGAGCAATACAAGGCATCCATACAGGAAAGGAAGAAGTGAAACTGTCTATTTGCAGATGACTTTATCTTACATAGAGAAAACCCAAGACTACACCCTGAAGCTGTTAGACTAACAGATGAATTTAGTAAAGTAGCAGGACACAGAATCAACACACAAAATTCAGTAGTATATCTGTACACCAAAAAGGAACTATTGGAAAAAGAAATCAAGGAACCAATCCATCTTTTCTCTTCAACATCACCTATAGGGTTTCGGTGGTGACATGGGTGGTGACTGGGGCAACAACGCTTTGTCTAGTGCCAATCCTGCCAGGCACGGGGTGAGCACTGCAGCCTGGCCGCAGGTCAACCTCACAGCCGCCACAGGAGAAGGAGCTGTGGTTGGGCCATGTGTCAGATGGAGAAACTGAGTCTGTGAAGCTGCTCAAGTCACCAGAGGCTGCGGAAGGGACGGGATGCAGATCTGTGTGTGTGTGTGTGTGTGTGTGTGTGTGTGAGATGGACCAGGGAGCATCAGTCCCCCTTGAGATGAGCCTTCCAGAGGAGTTGGCCCAGGCAGGGCAGGGATTCCTCTCTCATTTGCAGATGAAGGAAGCCGTAGGACTGGGCAGGGCTTTGGGAGTAACAGGGGCAGCATTGGGTGGGCAGGGGCTCCTGTGCCAGGGCCCAGAGTGGGAGAGTCCATGGCGGACCTGGAACACAGAAGCTGTTGAATTGTGAAGGGCTTCAGAGGGTAGGGCCTGGACCTAGTGTCCAGACTGTGGGGCGCCAGTGAAGGATTCTGAGCAGGGGAATGAGGTTATCCTGGCAGGGTTTAGGAAGGTGACTGGTAGAGGTGTTTGCAGGATCTCCTGAGGTACCAAGTAGCTTCACACGCCACTAGGCTAAGATCACATACAGAATTGTTGCAATTTGAAGCTTCACAGGAGGCCAGCATCTGTGAAAGTCCCTGAGCAAATATATCCAGGAAAAACCAAGCTCTTCAGATCTACAGCATCCTCTGCAGGGTAATTGGTTAGGATGGAGGAAAAGGCATTGCATGGGAGAGGGCTCCTGGCAGCAGGAGACCAGCTCCCCACCTCCCATGGTGCCCCATCCCTGCTGGAGGGGTCTTCAGGCAAACTGGGCTCTGGGGAGCCCAGGGGTTGGCCTCTGGGGTTGGGGCCCCATGTTACACTAACACACACTCTCTCTGTCCCTTCCTCCCCTTTTTTCTTTCTCTCTCTCTCCCCCAATACAGTCCCCTTTCCCTCCCCCCGTCCTTGCCCACTCTCACAGCACACATGACAGGACTGTCCTCAGGGCTCTGAGGAAGGGGCTCTACCAGGCTCCCTCTGCTCCCTCTGAGGCCCTGGCCCAGGCCTGCCCCTCCCCTGCAGCACCTCATGGGGTAGTCTGGGGTCCACCCTCTTCCTGCTGGACATGGACTCAGGCATCCCATTTCTGCCTTGTCTTCATGGCTGGTGCCTTCTCAAAAGCCCTGTGGCTGTGAGTGCTACAGTGACCCTCTCCACAGAGTCCCCAGCCCTCATGGCACTTGGCAGAGCCCCCTCCCAGGGGTGAGGACACCTCTGTGCTTGCTCCGTTCTGGCTGTTCCTCTGCTCAGCAGCTGTGTGGGTTGGGGTTCGGCTCTCTGCTCTCTGACCACCTGCTAAGTGCCATGCTCTGGGGGTTCCCAGGTAGATAAGGGTGACAGAGAGAGCGAGAGCCAGAGAGACGGACATGGTCTCTCCCTTCGTGGCCCTTCTGGGCTAGCAAGATGGGGTGTAACAGGCTGTGCGGTGCCCATGGTAAAGCTAATGGAGGGTGAGCAGGAGCCGGGCAGGAGCCTCAGCCCACTCCCAGGCACTCCTGACAAAAAGCCCTCGGTGTGGTGCCTATGAGAACCGTACAGAGGATGGTGGCTCTGACAGTTTGTGGGTGTCTGGAAGGCTGCTTAGGGGGAATGTTACCTCCTCTAAGACCCCTAGAGAGCAGGAGGGAACCCTGGGGTGAAAGCAACATCCTGGGTCTCCTCTAGGGTGAGGGCCTCACAGGGGTTTGTGTTCGTCAGAGCTGGGGAGTGGTCCTCTTAAGATGGATGCGTGTCCTGAGTGTAAATCTGAGCTTAGGGAAAAGGACAGTAATGTCCCTGTCTTTCTTTACCGTCACTTCTAACTCTGTATTTCTTCAGTTGGTCTCCACCAGTTTCCACTGCTCTCCGGGAGGAAGGGACCCTGGCAGGAAGGATGACTGAGTCCTGTGTGCGGCTGAGGCTACTCAGTGGCACTGTCTTTATGGTGTCCTGTTTCCCTGTGTCTGATCCCTAATCTTGCAGAACCTCTGTTTCTCCCCCACCCCACAAACTGGAAAGTAAATTACAAGCCCCCAAGTATTGCACAGCTTCTCTGGGTAATTTTTTCTCAGTTTTTCTGCTGCTTCCCAGTTGCCCTGCCCACTAGGCGGAGCTGTGCTCCGAGTATGGCAACATTGTATCCCTGAGTTCTCCCTTTCCTCTGCAAGTCTGTGTTATTTACAGCCTCAGTTGTCTGCCTGAGCAACTGAACACCCCAAACCTCACTGTCCTGAACAGGCTCCACTTAGGGTTTGCAGCTCTTGTTGGTTGGTGAGCGCCCCCATTCCTGGGGGAGAGCACTCCGTCCCTTCCTGCCTGGGACTCTGACCCACTGGGCTGCTCATGAGATCCGTGTATCTTCCTTTTGGGTGACTCACTTGGGCATTTCCATTGGGTGTGTCCCTAGGAGTGGGGGCCACTGGGCGTGTACACACCGGGCTCTGGTTGTTACTGCCAAATCTTTCCCAAACCGGTTGCATCGATTGACCCTGCTCTGAGCGACTACTCTGCGTCCATCAACAGGAACGCCATTCTGCTGCTGTGCAGTGGCGTGATTAGTTCTTCCCAGAGCATTTTTAGTACAATGTTCAAACACAGAAGAAAGCTATGACAATTATGCTGTGACTACCCCAACCTGTCACCTACATGCTACAAACGACCCTTCACTGTTTCTCTTACTGCCTTTCCATCCCTCTGCTCAGCCATCAGCTGATCTTATTTCTTCTGCTTGATGTTAAGTCTCAGGCATCAGCACACTTCATTCTAAATGCTTGTGATACAGGACAGGTGGCGCCCCAGCCACCTCAGCTGAGCTGGGCTGGAGGACCTGCCACCTTGGCAGTGTTGGTGTGGCAGGCGGCAGAGGAACCAGCGGGCTGGAGCACAGGCAAGGGTGGGGGGAGGAGCCTGCCTCCCCCACCAGAGGCTCCAGTAGTCAAAGGGACTGGACAACTGCTGGGGAGACACCAGTATCTTGGTGTCTCTTTCCCTTTATACTTATGACTAAATACAGAACCCCCATTTCCTATGCCTATGTCAATTTTATGTAAGTTCCTAGGCCTCAATTCCGGGAATGGACTGTGTCTATTCATCAGTACATTCATTCATTCACCTTGCCCCAGCAGAAGAGACTGTGTCCATTCATTAGTACATTCATTCACTTTGTCCCAGCAGAAGGGACTGTGTCCATTCATTAGTACATTCATTCATCTTGCCCAGGGGTAGGGACTGTGTCCATTCATTAGTACATTCATTCACCCTGCCCCAGGGTAGGGACCGTGTCCATTCATTAATACATTCATTCACCATGCCCCAGCAGAAGAGACTGTTTCCATTCATTAATACATTCATTCACCATGCCCCAGCAGAAGGGACTGTGTCCATTCATTAGTACATTCATTCACCTTGTCCGAGCAGACAGGACTGTGTCCATTCATTAGTACATTCATTCACCTTGCCCCAGCTAAAGGGACTGTGTCCATTTATTAATACATTCATTCACCTTGCCCCAGCTGAAGGGACTGTGTCTATTCATTAGTACATTCATTCACCTTGCCCCAGGGGAAGGGACTATGTCCATTCATTAGTACATTCATTCACCTTG
>NW_003852410.1:4938521-4948465 GCF_000181295.1 Otolemur garnettii
CCCAGTGGAAGAGACTGTGTCCATTCATTAGTACATTCATTCACCTTGCCCCCACGGAAAAGACTGTGTCCATTCATTTCCTGGCCTCATATAGAAGAAACCCATGTCCCTAGACAGAGAGAGAAAAAATGGAGAGAGCTTTTCTCTCCTGACTTCGGTTTTCTCTCCCTACCAGAAACTTTAGTGTTTTGGTATTCTTTTTCTGTAAATAAATTCTGTATTGCCACTTATCTGTGGTCTGAAGATTTATTCTTCAGATCACGGAGACCAAGAACCTGAAAGTCCCGTATCACTTGGACATGGGAAGATTGTCTATACACTGCAATATTTATTTACTGTCCTTTTCCGGAGCTGCACCTCCCTGTGGGTGAGTGACCAATTCCTGGAGGGACCCTCTGCAGCTCTAAGACCCCTGTGCCTAGCTTGCAGGACCGCATGGTCCTTCTGTTAACAAACCCAAGGGGTTTTCTTGTTGTTCACCGAATACACAGTCAACTACTGAGACAACAAGGATTATCAGACAAAAAAGATTTATTACAGTGACTGAGTCTACTGAGAGGAGGGAGGTGTGAACTGCCTCAAGTCTTTTTCCCTGACCAACAGGGTCAGGTGAAAATGAACAGGGCATGAGGGGAGTGACAGCATTACAGGTGTGGGTGGAGCGCAGGGCACAGGAGCTCAGTGAGAAATCACACTAGGACGTACATCTCGTGAACAAAGTACGGATCATTCCCTCTCAGCGTGGGGGTGTTAGTGTTATAAAGGGCGAGGGGTTAAGGCTGGTCATTCTTTCAGCCTGTGTACAGGCTCGGTGGGTCCTTGGGCACAGTCTGTGGGGCTCATCACTTATCGTGTCTTCTCCCTCCACACAGGGTGGAAGGCTCTGTAGTGATCTCATGGCTTCAAGGTCGCTCTGCCATTTCTGAGAAAGAAACTGAAAAGCGAAAGGATCAGAGCCACAGACAGCCAGCAATTCTACTGGTGTGGGAACTGGAAACATCAAAGAACCATGAAACATAAAAACCATAAGAAATGTTTCCTTGCTTTTATGGAACTGGTTACACTGTCCCTCTGGGCTGCTCTCTCCTCATCTAGCTGGGAACTCTGCTCATGGGGGTGTACGTGGCAGGGTCCCCGGCTCCTTGCTGTGTTTGCTGAGTGCCTCCCAGCTCAGGAAGCAGAGTTGGGAACTGAGGACTGTTGCCCAGTGAGGGAGCTCAGGACACTCAGACACCAGGTGGAATCTGGAAGAAGCCAGGAAGCCTTCACTGTGGCCCTGCCTCATGCTGAGCCCTGGGAGACACCAGCTGCTTTCTGTGGCTACAGTGAGGTGGGACCACTGACAACCAGTCACAGAGGCGGAGAGGACTGTGGCTCCCTATGTTTCATGGACTGAAATAGCCTGCACACCTGAGTCCAGGAAAGGGAAACGGACACTGGATGTCTGCTCCATTGAGCCCCTGACCCAACCCCTCCCTCCTTCTGATTTGAGGTTTCTAACTTGAAAACCAATAACTGGGTCTGCTGAAACCACGTGAACTGTCAGACTTAACAGCCCTGAACAAGGTTCCGTGAGGAACTCAGATAAGTAGGAAGGCACTGACTCAACTTTTGACTCTAGGGTCTTCATGGAAGTGCCTTAAAACAAAGCAGCACAGGTCCCAGGGCCACACAGATCTGCTACACACCTTGCCAAGGGAACCTTTCCTGACTAAGCCTCTAGTTCTGACCTCACAAATGGCTGTGCAGGCTTGAAGGAGAGCAGTGAGCTCACAATGAGCAGTGAGAACAATGTCTCTTAGCTGCCTTCCAAGTTTCCACACTCCCCTCTTAAGAAATCTACCCCATTATGCTATAAGAAATTAAAAAAAAAATGAAAAAAAAAGAAAATGTAACCATTGGATTTGGCAAGCAAAAGAAAAAAAAATCTACTCCCAAAATTTTAGGATAGTAAATCACACATGGAAAACAATCCCAGCTTCTCTTGCCTCTATGCATAATGGGCAAACTTTTGGTCAGTGAAATGCAGAGAGAAATTGTTCTAAGCTCCTGGCAAGGCTAATAACAAAAATCTAGGTGAGCTGAGACCTGAGCTCTTTCCCTTTGAGGCTGTGTGGAATGAGATGTGACAGCTGGAGCTCCAGCAAGCATTTGATACCCTGAGTCCCCTAAAGCCACATAATAGCATGATGACCTGGAAAGACCCAAGTCTGTAGCCCTTGAATAAGGAGCAGCCAAACTACTCCTGTAGAAATGTCACAAGTGACAGAGAAATAAACTTCTCTATTGGTTAAGGCCCGGCCGTTTGGGGTTTCCTTCTTAGTAAATGAACTTGACACATCTTTATATTTGTCCCATCAGGAAGCCACCATGCTGAGGGACACATCTACCTTTTTCTGACCCTTACATCCCAGATAGCAACAGTGAGCTCAAGCTCGGCCTCTGCTGCTCCAGCAAAGCAGCAAGGAAAGGCCCTAAGATCCCCCTCCCCAGGGTCATGCTAAAAAGTTCCATCTCTCTGAAGGTGTGGCAGGATGTTGTCAAAAATGCCTGCTGTCCTAGCTGGGATTTCCACCACCAGTTTGTGGCCTGTCTCCCTCCATCCCTCACTCTCTCTGCTTGAGTGTCAGGTAATGGGACAAAGATTTCTGTGTGTTTTCTGCTCTGGGGCATCTCCTGGCCTAGAGCAGGGACAGGGAGATCTCACAGACATGACCTGCATAACTGGATGGCTGGGCAGGAGGAGCAGGGAGTGGCCTCTGCTCCCAGCAGACACCTCCAAGAGGTCGCTGAGTTTGGTCTGGGGGTCAGGAGGCCTTACTTCAGTTCTACTGGGCAACCCAGGGCACATTTCCTCACTCATTCACCCTGAACAGAATCATCCTTGGTTGGTCTCGGCTTTGTATCAGGCACTATGACCAGGGATACAGGTGCAGAGATGAGAGGTCCTAAGGTCACTGAGCTGGCCTCTAATGGGGCAGAGGGAGAAACAAACATCACACACCATGGGGACCAGCACTGCCTGACGCTGGGTGGCAGGAAATGTGAGGGCTGCCTGGCCCAGCCAGGAGCTCCCCCAGGAACAGGACTCCCCCAGGAGCAGGACCTGGGGGCTCCCCCTGGAGCAGGACCTCCCTGCCTCTTGATGAACAGGCAGGGTTCAGACACAGGAAGAACAGGTCCATTCACCACCCTGCTGTGTGGCAGCCCTTGGGAGACGCCTCCACAACCACCACTGGGGGGAGGCCCAAGTCTTTGTCCTCATGTGTTACTGACTGAGCCTCACTGAGCACTCATTACCTCCCAGGCTCCTTTCTACACCCACTCCATGTATTAGTTCAGTAATCTTCACCACAGTCTATGAGGTAGCTGCCATGTGAGCCCCATTTTACAGTCAGGAACCACGAGGCCCAGAGAAATTGAAAAGACAGAGCACAGAGCTGCTGTGAGTCAGACCCAGACTCAGTCTTAGGGCTGGTGTGTGAGTTCCTGTGCTCCACACTGCACACACCACAGCCACTTCCCTCCTCACATGGGAAGAGGGATTCACAGTCATTGGGCAAGTGGCAGAATCCACCCCAAACCTAGGTCGGTGGATGCCTCAGAATCTAACACACCTAACGCCACTTTCCAGTTCTCTTTGTCTGGGGATTCTGAAGGGACAGGAATGGACCAGAAGGGCTCCTCTATCCTGACGCTGTGAGAAACATTTCCAAGGCTTTGGAGCCCACACTCCTGCCTTGGTCAGGACAGCGGGCATGTCAACACCCTGCCAAGCCTGCCAAGCACTGTCCCATGTGAACACATGGATGTCAGCACCCACTGTCCCCTGCGGGAGAGGCTCTGCTCCTCTACATGAGTTCCTGATTTCAGCCAGAAGGTCACAGGCAGGAGGAATGCCAAAAGTTATTCTGAACAACTGGGGTTTTCATGCAAATTTGTCAGAGCAAATGAATAGTTCACCCTGGGGAAGGAGTGGGCAGGGTGTGCGGTGAAGGGCAGGGCCCCAGCTCACCTTGAGGGGCAGGTAGGCAGCAATGGTGATCGTGGCACTCAGGGGCACATGGCCTTGTTGTAGCTCACCAGGAGTGTGCTGGAGCCCTGGGCCTTGGCTCTCACTCTGATGCAGCTTCAGTGCTTAGAGCCCGGTGGTAGCCTCCCTGCACCAAGGGGAGAACCACATTGTCACTGTGAACTTGCCCTTGGTGAACAAAGCAGGACAGGCTGAGGGCCCTCTTTCATCCTATGCTTGATAGGCAGTCTGATGATTTTAACGCAAAAAATTTAATTCACGTATGCTTCACATGAATATACAAGTTATATATTTTTTGCCACATATTGAACACACCCTGTATCCCAGTACCCAGGTCAGGAATCAGATTCTCAGCACCCCAAAGTCTCCTGGAGACACAGCTGATGTCTAGCCTCTCCCCCAAAGGAAGCCCCTACACTGACCTTCACCAGCACAAGCCTACTTTTGCTGGATGTTGTAGCTAAACTCTTCCGTATCTGGCTTCCCCAGCTCCATATCATTCCCGAGCTCCCCCATCTGTCACACATTCCCGTCCCCATGCACATTTCCATGTATTACACCATTGTGTGGACACGGGGCAGTACACTGACCCATGCTGGGTCAGTGAGTGAGACTGCTGATCAGTCTGGGGCTCTGATCCACAGGGCTGCTAAGAACATCTGGGCACCTTCCCTTCTGGGGCACACTTAGGGATTTCAGTTGGGTGTGAACTGAACTGAGACTCCTAGGCCGAGGGGGACACATTGTTATTGCAAACACCTTTCTCAAAGTGGTTCCATCAACGGAAACTGCCACTAACAGTTGCCCCATATCCCTGCCTTTGTTATCCATCAGGGTTTCATTACATTTTGAAACCTTATTCATTTTGATTCTGATAAAATACACCTCTTAAGTGTACAGTTCAGTGGTACATTCACACCGTGGGGCAACTGTCACCACCATTTATCTGCACAACTCATTTTGTAAAACTGAAACTGTCCTCAATAAACATCAACTCCCCAATTCCCACCCCTCCCCCCTCACAACCACCTTTCTACTTCCTGTGTCCATGAATTTGACTCCTCTGGGCACCTGATATAAGAGCAATTACACAATCTGTACCTTTGAGACAGGCTTAGCAGTGTCCCCGAGGTATATGCATGTAGTAGCATGCGTCAGAATCTCCCTCCATGGTGACATTGAATAACATTCCATTGTGTGTACGGGCCACATTTGGTTTATCTGCTCTCATTGATGAACAGTTGGGTTGCTTCCACCTTCCAGCGATTGTGATTAACGCTGCTATGAACCTGGGGGGACTAATACCACTTTGAGACTGTGCTTTCACATGGAATCCTGTTTAACTTTTTGAGGATCCACCATGCTGTGGCTATGGGTTATGGATTTCTGACCTAATAAATGAAATGGGTACTGTAATGACCCATTACACTCCAGGTACACTCCATCCTAAGGAGTGTAGAGTGGTTTTCCTGGAGGTTTTGCTTGGCAGTACTCTGACGATGAGCGCTGGGGAGCATCTTTTCGGGAGCGTGTTGGGGATTTGCATATCACCTCTTCTGGCCTTTAGGCTGTTGTGTAATAGGGTCATTTATTTTTTGTTGTCAATGTATAGGAGTTCTCTACAAATTCCTGATGTGAACCCCTAATCAGGTGTTTTCTTCCATTCAATAGGTTTTCCTTGATCTCTTGTGTCCTTTGATATACAGAGATTTTTACTTTTTTTTTTTTCATTTTCAGACAGAGTCTCACTTTCTCAACCTGGGTACAGTGTTGTGACATCATAGCTCACAGCAACCTCTAACTCTTGGGCTCAAGATATCCTCTTCCCTCAGCCTCCTGAGTAGCTGGAATTACAAGGCAAGATCCACAACTCCTGGCTACTTTTGGAAAAAGGGTCTTGCTCCTGCTTAGCCTGGTCTCAAAGTCCTGAGCTCAAGCAGTCCATCCACCTTGGCCTCCCAGAGTGCCAGAATTAGAGGAGAGAGCTACGGAGCCTAGCCCAGCTTGTAGATTGTGATATAGTCTTGGTTATCTACTTTAAATATGTAGCCTGTATTTAGGGGGGTTATAGGCAAAAAAAAAAAAAAAAAAATGAATGCCAAATCCACTGTCCTGAAGCTTTCCTCCCATGGTTTCTTTCAGGAGTTTCAGAGTTTCAACCCTTAACATTTCAGTCCTTAACTCACTAGGAGTTGATTTTTGTGTATGATGTCATGTCAGGGTCCATCTTCTTTCTCCCACATGTGCATGTCCAGTCATCCCAGTACCATTTGCTGAAGAGACTGTCCTTTCCCCACTGGGCACTCATGGCACCCTTGTAAAGTCATTTAACCATCCAGGAGCAGGTTTGTTTCTGGGCTCAGTGTTCTCTTCCATCGCTCTCTAAGTCTGCCCCTGCTAGTACCATCCTGTTTTGAACTCAGGACCTTTGAAAACAAGAAGTGTAAGATGGCCAAGTTTGTACTTTTTCAAGATTGTTTTATTTGTGGTCCTTTCAGACTCCATATACCTGAATTTTTCCTAAATTTGCTTTGGTTGTTATATTTCTTTTGTGGAATCTTAATTGTTTTCTACTTATGAGATCATGTCATTTGCAAACCGATCACTTGACACCTTCTTTTTCAGTTTGAGTGCCTTTTATTTCTTTCTTTTACCTAATTGTTCCTTCAATATTGGTGTCTCCAGATTACATGTGTCCAAAATATCCACTCCTAATAACCTGTTTTGCTATGTTAGTCTCTGAAATCAAACACAAGACATAAATAGTACTAGGCTATATAACTGTCCGTGTATTTGCCTTACCAGACATCTTTATTTCTTCATCCAGCTTTGAGTGCCTGTCTAGTGACCTTTCTTTTCAACCAGAAGGACTCCTTCCATTGTAGGGCAGGGCTGCTGGTGCTTAGTCTTTGGATATCTGACAAATGTCTTAATTTCTTCCTCATTTCTGAAGCATAGTTTCTTGGATATTGGGCTCTTGGTAGACAGATTTTTTTTTATCCTTGTGACTTTGAATATTTCATCCCATTGATGTCTGGACACCAAGGTTTATAATGACAAATCTTATGTCAATCATATGGGAAAATGATGATGAGAGTCATCTTCCTAGCAGCTCACTAGATGTTAATAAGGGATTTTATTGTGTATCACAAACCCTAGAATATTTCTGTATAGTATCATGATGGCAACTATTTGTAGCATCCTTCCAACATTAATTCAAATTTTAAGACAAAGAAATTGAATATTTCCCATATAGATATGATGAGGTTTCTACAAAACCTAAATTTATTATAGATTTTCAAACTATGAGTGATTTTCAAACTATGAGTGGGAAATGTTGCACAGGTTTTGATTTCTAATAAACCAAATATCAATCTCTGTAACCCAGGTAAACAAGTAGCACTTGTTTCTCTTTCAATAGGAAAATATTTTTGTGCCCATATAAGGAAAAAAAAAACACACAGCCTTTGTGACCCCCAGCCCTGATTGGTCCATTTCTCTGACCTCATAGAGAGCCAATAGGCTAAAAACTATAACCCAACCCTGTGTTATCCCCAACCCTGATTGGTCCATTTCTCTGAGCCTCTGACCTCATAGAGAACCATTGAGGCTGAAACCTATATAAGTCCCTGTCTGGGCCTGGGTCTTTGGTCATTACAGCCCAGGAAGCTTCTTTCGGTGACCTGCGGACTAGACCTCAGATAGCGTGTTTCCTTGATCGTAGTGCTTGCAGTTCTCCCAGTGAGTAGTTTATTGTAGTGTACATAGTGTTCTTAGCATAGTGTTATTTGTTTTGTTAGCATAAGTTCACATATTATTTTTATCCTAGTTAGCTTTCATTAGTAGTGTTACCTATTTAGTGCCCCAGTTATTGTAGTTTGTTAGTGTTTTTAGCATAGTGTTAGTTGTTGTTGTTGATTAGTTATTTAGTATAGTTTAGCTAGCATAGTGCTAGAGTAGTCAGGCTTCCCATGGAGCCTGGGGTGGCCTCCGTGTCTCTGGACAAGGAGGTCCTCCAGGACTACGAGCTATTACACACCCTTGGTCGGGGTGGCTTTGCTGAGGTGAAGCTGGCCCAGCACATTCCAACTGGGACTGAGGTGGCAGTCAAGATCATCAACAGATACAGTGCTTTGGGCCTCATGTCTGTGTCTTCAGAGATCAGGATCATGCAGCGACTCAACCATCCCAACATCCTCAAGCTGCTGGAGGTCATAGAGGGTAAGGAGGATGTGTACTTAATCCTAGAGCACGCAGGTGGTACAGATCTTGCTCATAGAATAGAGACAGTTGGCCAGATGGAGGAGAGGGAGGCCCGAGCCATATTCTTGCAGATACTGAAAGCCGTGGACTACCTTCACCAAGAGGGCATCGCACACAGGGACCTGAAGCCCAACAACATTTTATTTGATTCAGAAAACAATGTGAAAGTAGCCGACTTTGGCCTTTCCACGACCATCAGGAAAGGTAAGAGTTCCCAAAAGTCTTGTGGGACCCAGCAGAAGGATGAGGGCACAGAGGAAGACATTCGGAGCCTCGGGATCATCCTCCATTCAATGGCGTCCGGGACCCTCCCATATAGTGCATCGGAGTTTAAGGAAGGAGAACGTTTGCGCAGAAATTACACCTATGTCGCACCTGCTTTCACTACCCCCAAATTAAAAAGCTTTCTGAGTAGGATCCTCACCCCTGACCCCAGCAAGAGGCTCACCGTCCGCCAGATGATGGAAGACCCCTGGATCCAGTCTGCACATGACAGCCTGAGGCCACACAAGCCGGAGACTGCCACCTCACCAGACACCACCACCCTATTAGAAGTCTTCAGTCTTCAGTCTCAGTCTTCTGGCACCATGTCCTCTCCCTCCTCCAGCCCCAGGGGAGGCCCAGGAGGAGACACCAGCAGAGCTGAGGGAAGACCCAGACAAGACCAGTCCCTCCCGGCTGAGCAGGTACTGGAGGAGGACACCCCTGAAGCGTCCCGGGGCCAGCGGGGGTGCGCTAGCAGGATTGTGAATTTCATTCGCAAGAAGTTCTGCGTCCCTTTGGCCCAAAAGTTCCAGCGCAGAAACAAGGTGCTGCCTGTAACCGACCGGGAGACCTGAGGCTGAGGCAAGGAGTCGAGTGTGGGGCCATCAAGCCATGCTTCCTCCTTTTTATGATTTTATTAAATTTTCAATAAAGAAGTTGTACTGTCTGTGTGTAGTGTGTCCATGTGTGGGGCACAAGGTGAGGGTCAGGAGTGTGTGGAATGGAGACATAAAGCTAGCACCCCCTTTCCCACAAGCAGATGCAGCACGCTGTCACTGGTGTGTGGCCTCTGATGATGTCATACAAGTATTTTGATTGTGACATGGGGGTGGGGGCACAGGGAAGGAAGGGGGAGTTGGTCACAGGGAACAAAGTTTCAGACAGGAAGAAGCCCTGACATCTGTTGCACAGCAGGGTAGCCAGGTTAAGGAGAATGAAGGACACATGTCAAAATACTTGAGAGTCCCCTTCAAATGTCTCCTTGGAAAGCAAGAAGGCCTGAGCTCACGGGATCCTGAAACACGGTGTGGGAGGTTGGCAGGTGTGGGAGGTTGGCAGGTTGGACGCCCAGCTGGGTGGGGGAGCCAGACAAGCAGCCTGTGGCCTGCAGAGGCCTCCTAGCCACAGCAAACAAGCTGAAGCAGGACCTGGAGCCTCGACCAGGATGATCTCTGCATCTGGACTTTGACTCTTGACACTTGTTCTCTCCCTTCTCTTCTATCAGGAAGGTGAGATGTGTCGGGAGCCAAATGACGCCAGATGGCCGCCCATCCCCACTGTCTGGAGTATGCTAACCTTTATCAGATAAGGAGCTGCTTTTCCCTTATCAGACAAGGAGCTGTTCTTCCCAGAGAAGCCATAAAATGTTTCAGACACATCGTTT
>NW_003852410.1:4958522-4989647 GCF_000181295.1 Otolemur garnettii
GGGAAAAATCCAGCAGGTGACTCCACTAACAAAGTACTCAGTGTGGCCGTTGTGGAAAGATGGTTTGTCAGAAGAAATGTAGACGTTCTTTGGTGTCACGCTGGACACGGCTCTGAACTGGAAGGTGCAATTAGTTGACGACTCAACTGAAGATCAGTTAGACCAAGCCCCATTCTTCAAAGAGGTTGTCTCTCGTTTCCATTTTTCCCCTAGTATTTTGGATGCTGCCTTTGTATGTACCCAAGGGAGCAAGGTGAAGAATGTTAGTGAATAAATTGTCAATAAATCTGGAGAACTTCATGTACCGGTAAGCAATGTGGCTATAAGTGAGAGCACGGTAGGTTTCAGAGGAAGAAGTCAATTCTTCCTTTGAAGTCTGCAGGCTGAAGAAGCCTACAAAGGGCGGCCTGAGAAGTTCTGGCCTGTGTCATGCAGAAAATGTGTGTTTACCCACCTTCCCTATTATGACAATACAGCAACGGAAAGTGGACTTTTCTGTTATGTTTAGTTTTTTGCTGCCCCAAAGGAAACATATTTTAGTTTTAAATATATATTTACATTTTATATTTGAAATTTAAATAGTTATTCAAATTTTATGTTCATATGAGAGTACAAATGATTAGGCTCCATTGTTTGGGTTTCTGAGGTAAAGTCCAAGTTGTAGTTGAGCCCTTCATCCAGGGGTGTGCTCTATACCCTTAGATTGTGCCCATTAGGTGAGAGCTTACCAATCCTGCTCCCTCCTGTCCTTCCCCTCCTCCCTCCTGCCCCCATATGAAAGTACTTGTGTTTTTTTTTATGTGGGTGTGTAGTTATTTTTCGTTGGTTTCTTATATAGAAGCCCAATTTGCAATTGCTAATACCTGGAAGCAACCCAAGTGCCCATGCACCAATAATTAGATTAATAAAGGGAGGTATATGTATACCATGGAGTACTATTCATGGTATTGTAACAAATAAAAAAGAGATTTTACATTTTTCGTATTTGTCTGGATGGAGTTGAAGCACATGCTTCCCAGCACATATAGTATCGCAATGGAAAAGCCAGTATCCTGTGTAATCAATACTAAAAACAACAGCAGGTCTTACTGCCCTGATTTCCATTTATGTCTCAATAGTGATTCATCTGGGACAAGTTCTGCAAGCACATACGAGTGGCTCAGGCTGTCATAGCTACACTGACCAGCACTACACCAGCCCTTAACCTTCTCAGGAATTGTGTAAAATGAAAACACATACGACAGGAATACTTATGGGTTCTAGAGAGAATTGCCCAAGTGATCTGAAAAAGAAGAAAATTCAGGAATATGATTATGTGCCCCTCAATAAATGATCCTGTTTACCTTATTGGGTGTGTGGAACCAATGCTGTTAATAGAGCATCAAGTACATGACACAGGGCTGGGGACAGTGGTCATGCCTATAATCCTAGCACTCTGGGAGGCCAAGGTGGGTAGGGGGATCATTTGAGCTCATGCGTTTGAGACCAACCTGAGCAAGAGCCAGACTACCATCTCTTAGAAAGACCAGTAGGGCATTGTGGTGAATGCCTATAGTCCCAGCTATTTGGGAGGCTGAGTCAGGAGATTGCCTGAGCCCAAGAGTTTGAGGTTACAATGAACTATGATGTCATGACACTCTACAGGAGGCAAGATGGTGAGATCCTGTCTTAAAACAAACAAACAAACAAAAACAAAGAAAAGAACAAAGTTACATGACTCAAAACCTGATAGAAGTGAAAGGAGGAATAGACAAAGCCCCAGTTCTAGCTGGAGGTATCAACGCTCTTACGCAGGTACTCAACAAGTAGGCAGACAACCAGAAGGGACAGGAGTCACCTACACAGTGCCGTGAACGAACCTGGCATCAACAGGTTGGCATTTGCAGGGCATTCCATGATTACCACAAGCATTTCTCACCTTATTAATAACCTGGACCTGTCTTCATCAAGAGAGGCAGACATTATTTGGGGTAGAAAACAACCTCAGCAAACTTAAAAGAAAAAAAAAATACAAAGGGAGTCCTCAGGCCAGAATGAAATTAAACTAGAAATCAATAAGTGAAATAAAACTGTACAATCCCCAAATATTAAGTAATTAGACAGCATACTTCTAAATAATCCATTGGACAAAAATAGGTCTCAAGGCAAATTAAAAAATATAAATTTAACTTTATGAAAATGAAAATACTACATTAAGAATTGGGGGGATGCAGCCAACACCAGCTCCTTAGGGGAAATAGTCAGCATTACAGGTTTTTCTTAGGGAAAAAGAAAAGTCTCAGCATCCTAAGCTCCTACCTTAAGAAACTCCAAAATGGTATCAAAATTAAATAATAACAAACAGAATGGAGGAAATAATTAAAATGACAGTTCAAATTGAAAAGAAAATGAAAATAGAAAAATTACGAAAGCAAAAATTGCCTCTTTCAAAAAACTATTACTGCCTAACATGGCCTTTATCTTTCAGGAGTCTATCAAATAATTCATGATTAAACACAGTGAAAGTATAACGTGTAGCTGCTTTACATAGCGTGATTAGAGGCAGTTGCTCTCAGGATCTGATACGTAGGGGCAGATTTGCATGGCGAGAGGCACCATCCATTCAAATATCTGGAGGGAAAGTGTCCCTGGTTGAGTGGTTTCAGTAAATATAAAGATCTGGAAGGGCCAAAAGTTAATTCTAATATCTGCCTAAAACAAACTTGTTAGCAGAAATTGCATATTGGTGCTCTCCATTTTTTTTTAATAATTTTTATTTTTAGAACAATGTTATGTCTACAGCCTGATTTACGGTAGAGCTCTACCTCTGTACATGGACAACCTCCTTTACTATCAATATCCCCCCCATGAGTGGTACACTGTTAGAAGTGATGAGCCCACCTTGTTGACACACCATAATAACCTCAAGTTGACAGCTTACATTGGGCTTCACTCCTGCTGTTTCATATCCTGTGAGTCTGGACAAGCGTGTAGTGATGTGTATCCCCCGTTGTGATAGCAGACAGTGTTTCCACTGCCCTAGAACTAACTCATCTGTGTTCTACCTGTTCAGCCAGCCTGCGGTACCTCTTTTTTTTTTTTTTTTTTTTTTTTTTATTGCCACAGTAGTTTTGCCTTTTCTGGAAAGTCATTTATCCTTTTCACATTGACTTCTTTCATTGAGTCCTATCTAAGTTTCTTTTCATGAGTTAGCAGCTCATTTAAGCACTGAATAATATTCCCCTGTTTGGGAGTACCACAGTTTATTTGTCTACTCACATGCTGAAGGACAATTTGATTGCTTCTGAGTTTTGAAGGTTATGAATAAAGATCCTATACATAGCTGCATGCAGGTTAAAAGCCTAAGTGTTGAACTCCTTTGGATAAATATTATAGCAAGGAGTACGACTGCTAGATCTTAAAAAACGATGATGGTTGATTTTTTAGATTACTACTACACTGTCTTCCAGACTATCTGTATCATTTTGTATCCCTCAGCCATGAATGAGAGTTATTGTTCTTTCCCATCCTTGCCTGCGTTTGGTATTGTCAGTGTTTTGGAAATTGGCCATTCTAGTGAATGTGTAGTTTTATCTTATTGTTCTAATCACAATACTCTAAATATATGTAAAGTCGAACAGCTTAAAATAAGATGACAAGTTATTTAAAAAGCAGACATTTAGGACAAAAAGTAAAAAGTCTAAGTATGTCAGAGAGTCTATATGAATTGGAATAAGGTTCATGAAGCAGAACTTAGAAAAAAATTGTATGTGATCAAACTGAATATAATTTAAAAAAAATTTGGTTAAAACAGCAAGTTCTCTTAAAGGACTGATTTACTCTTAATAAAATTACGAAACATTTTGATTGTGATTCTATTAGAATTAGAAGTTCCTCTAGGACTTCTCAGATTTTATCCCTAAAGTTCAACTTTTGCTACAACTTGCTGCTTTTAGCCTTTTTCTCTATTTATAAGACCAGGATGATAACTCTCTCCTTCAACCTTTTTTGCCAGCTCCTATATCTTTTTCCCTTCTGCTAAAATGATTTATCTTAAATGTGTATAAAAGTAGTGCTTGTCCCTAGTATAACTTAATCCTATACTTGGTTTTCTTGATTAATCTAAATTATTTGATGTGGTCAAATTTTCTTCATATTGCTGAGTCGTTTGCTCCCCTACTCAAGGTACTAGTTTTTTATTCACATATCTCTATAGCACAATGTATACTCATGAACTTGAACTTTCTTCCTGTATCTAATTATTTCAAGTACCCTTTTCATCAGGTTTGTGTTCTGAGTTATGTAACTGGGTTTCCAATAAGAACAAAATCAATCACACTACCGAAGTTTTTTCTTTACCTTTGGCAACTGATCTGGAAATTAGAGATTTTGTATTTTATCATGATAATTTCTATGCTGTTTTTGTTAGGTTTTTGATTATTTTGGAAAAAAAACTAAATTTTAAGAAGTTGAGAGTTTTGTATTCAAGTAACTTTCTGTATTATCTGTTGTGGTAAGGGTGTCACAGAAAAGCGATGTCACGAAGAATAAGCACGCTTATTGAAATTGTATTTTAAATAAAGGTGACTGTCTGCTCACTCAGGAAAAATGACGAGCTTCTTTATTTGCAGTTGGCTTATATAGGGAATTTTGTACATGAGCACAATGCAGCAATGACCTCATTGATCCATTTAAACAGTTTATGACCACCCTCCCTGTAAGTAGCTCCTCCCTGGTAATCTAATAATCCACCCAACATACACCTTTAAGCATAATCCTTTCAGTATAACCCGGTTTAACATAACTTAACAAAGAACATGTTGTCAGTTATTACTTTCTTTGATCTTATCTGATGAAGCCAGAGGCTATGGGGAAAAAGACAATTTGAACGTCCTACTGACCATGCCGTGTGGAGGCAGTTACTTTGAATCTTTAAGCAAAGCATAGAGAAACTTCTTGGGCATACAGAAATTAGTGTGCAAACCTCTGCTCTCATGTAGGCCTTAAGTCAGGGGGGGTTTTGCTGGAGCCTTTTATAAGGAATTCTCAGGCTGGACTTCTCAAAAGCCTTTCATGAGCCCAAGTTTCATCTGTGTCATTGGATACTTAAATGACATTACCATTCCCAGACCTGTCAGCAAGCGACCTCCGTCACTTACCACAGATCAGGAAAGGTTACTCCATTCCCAGACCCATCAGTAAGTGACCTTCATTACTTACCACAGATCAGGAAAGGGTATCTGATAGGTATCTAGCCAGTGTTCCAGAGGGCTTTCTCATAGGCCTTATAAAGTCAACCTTAATTCCTTAATGTAGTCTGGAAATGCTATTCCAGCCAAAACCTTATTCATATTAGGCCCGCAACTAACCTGGCCACATGGGATTCTGCCTCAGTTTCTTAAGTATGCCTGCACAAAGTCTTTTCACTGCTCTCTCTCAAGCAGCTTTTTTGGCCAGAGGCATATAGGCGTTTCGCCTATAATTGTCTTTAAAATCTTTTGATTATCACTCTTGGTTAAGTTAATTGTATTATTATATTAATATAGCATTATGTAGGGACCTGTGATTGTGTTTTGATTGGGTATTTTGAGCCTTTCACAAATGTCCTCAAAATCAAATACTGGTAATTAACATTTGTGCTAAGTCACATGGTCTTGACTCATGAGTATCTAAACTTAAATTAACCAGAGTCTCTTCTTCAACACCAAACAATAATCAAGAAATCAAAGGACCAGGACAGTACACTGAGACATTAAGACTCATTTAATAATTTTGCTTCTATATCAGTTAATATTAATTTTTTACTAGATAATTTAAAATTTTAACTATTTATAAGCTTTCCCTTTCATTACCAAAACTAGACATGATTTATCCTCTCTTTCTTTAAACTATGGTTAATCCTTTAAACCACAAAAACATTCTGATGCAAAGTGTTTACCTTCAAATGGTTATGTTTTGTATTCAAAATTCCTACAAGTCTACAACTAAAACCAAGATTCTTGATGCTTATAGATTAATTAATTTTTTAACCTTGTGTTTGGTATCGTGTTTTTGCTTTTACGTTACCTAAAAGATTTTTTTTTTCTTTTTAACTGGGACTACAGGCGCCCGCCACAACGCCTGGCCATTTTTTGGTTGCAGCCATCATTGTTGTTTAGCAGGCCTGGGCTGGGGATTCAAACCCGCCACCTTAGGGGCATGTGGCTGGCGCCCTAGCCGCTTGAGCCACAGACGCCAAGCCATGTTACCTAAAAGATTTTAAAGGATTGAAAATAACCAATGTTCTCATTTCCTATGATGTGACATTCAGTAATGGGCAACAGAATAAAATATAGACTAGAGATTTCACCCACCACATAATCTAACAGGGGCTAGTACAGTAGAAAGAAAAACTAGTTTGTTGAAAACTCAACTCTGTGCACTGTTCATAGACATCTCCTTAAAGTCATAGACTAAGAATCTCCTGGGAGCTATGCAGGCTTTGAGTGGGCCACACACTATCACGCAAGACAGAACATCTCTCCCTGTCAGTCAAAGGCAAGGCCTATAAAACAGTCCCCACAAACTTCTAGAGTTATTTCTGAGATGCTGAGCCATGGCCTGGAGCAGACAGCCAGACCATGCCTCTGAGAACACCAAGACCTGATGAGTGGTGACAGCTGTGTGGACCTGCAATAGAGCTGGAAGGTGCTTCCACAGTGGATCAGCTTTAGGGTCCTGAAGGTGCCATGAAGGCAGCTGAAGGTGAGGTGACCTCAACTGTGCTCTCAGTTGTGATGCCATCATCCCAGGACAACAGTTACTGCTGGGGGCAAGTGGCATTGGCAAGGTCAGAAATGTATCATTTAGCTGTGACACTGGCTCCTGGGGAGGGAAGCCATGTGTGATGTTGCAGACCAGGCTTACAGCTTGTAGCAGCCTCCCTAATAAGGCCTATGAGAGAAATGACATTGGTAATAATATTACAGGAAATAGATTTGTCCATGAAAATTCCTTCTAAACACCTGTGCTTGTACCCATAGGCCATTGTTCCTGCTGTCCACAGCAAAAGTTAGTGGGCCAAGACAGCAGCAGTGGTCAACAGCCAGTCTAACTGCTGGGTTTGCAGGCATCCAGCGGGAGTGAGAGGCCATGGAATGTGCTGCCCTTAACATCACAGAAGTAGAGTGACTAGGTGAACTCTCTGAGGAACAATGACTCTACCCATGAGAGTGACATCAACTCCACAATATGTCATTAAGAACTACATCTCAGAATCCCTCCCACCTGCCAAGGGTCAGCAAAACTGAAAGGCATGCCTTACCTTGGTGGGACAACACGTAGACATTGAATACAGCTAACACACATCACTTTGGGATAGATTAACATAGACAGTGGCTACACATGGGATGTTATGCTAAAGGGCTCCCCACAAATAAGAAGATATAATCATACTGCCAGTTCCTCCACACACTCCTCACAGATGGGATGGCGACTCTCTCAGCATGCATCACCTTTGACAGAGTGTGGGCTTCTAACCAGACAGGGAAACAAATCCGCTTCACAAGAGCCAGAGCTTATTTTGTGCTTTTGGGGTCTGCAGTCTGTGCACCACATATCTGTGGCCCTGCCTCCCCAACAATTAAGACTGTGTACCATGGAGAGGCCTTTCCCCATTGCCTGTCATTAATTATTATACATATATGTAAAACTTTGTCTATGGTACCTATAATAATAATTATAATAATATATTAATAATAACATTATTAATATTATTATATATAATAAAATATTAATATTATATATAATAATATTATTAACATATTAATATTAAAGTAATAATAATAACATTATTATTATCATCATAATCATTATTATTATTATAAAGGCCTTGAGAACTCATTTCCCCAGGTCTTTGGCTTGGTGGGAGTGACCCCTAAGTATTCTAGCCCCCAGGGCAGGAATATTAGGTACTCTCACCTAAGTTATTGCTCTGGCCCAATTCATACCGAAAGCACTGAACCACACAAAAATGCTATCCACCTCTTAAGCCAAGCAACTACCCAAATGAGAAAAATGGTTTTAAAAAAGAAAATGGCCCTAGATATACTCACTACAGCACAAGGTGGGACCTGTGACTTAGTGGGAACCCACAGTTGTGCGTTCATTCCAGATAAAGAAAATAATGTATACTGATGCTTAAATCATGTCAGTGCCCAGATAAAAAAAAAAAAAAAACACAAAAACTAGGAGTCGTTGGTTCTTTTCCTAAATGCTTATACTCTTTGCCTACACATTGGAGCTCTTTTATTAATTGACATAGTGATTCTAATTAATACTTGCTTTTGTTGTTATTATAAATGTGAGTTATATTCACCAGTTACTGACATGAAATATAAGCTAAAGTTAGGATCATAGATGTAATAATGTCCCCTTCTTTCTTGTCCAGATAATATTGCAAAAGAATGGACAAAAAATTTATAAGACGTGTGGAATGGAGTAGATTGAGGGAAAAATAAAAGTTCCCCAGCACATAACAAAAACATGGTGCTCACCTGGAGTGCTCAGCAAAATTGTTACAAAGTGGACCAGGATGGCCATGAAAAGCAACCTCAGGTTGCCCTCTCTGCTCATTATGCCTTGCTTATGATACGTTAGCATACTACAGGAAACTCCTGCTAGCAACGTGAGAGTCTACAAATACCAGGGCAACTCCCAGAAATTGCTGTACATTATTTAAAAAGGGGGAAAGCACTTGGTTCTGTGAACTCCCCATCTCTTTCTCAAAAAGCTTATAAGCAATCTTTCCTGCACTGAACATAAAATTAAACAGAAGGTCTAAAATAAGACCCTGGAAACTGACAAGGTGCTACTCTCTGTTGCTGCAATAAATAGCTGTGGCTCTATTTATAGAGAAGCCTTTCTTCTGTTTCTTTGTTTCTTCAATAATTTTGCTTTTCCTTTACTCTGTTGGCTGAATCTTGAATTCTTTCCTGTATGAAGATAAGAACGCACTTGACCTTCAGGTCGGAGCCCAGGTTGGGGCTCTACTTTCCTGCATCAGATCCACCCTCACAATCTAATAACCTTTAAAATGCCCTACTTTGTAGTACTTGGGGGGTTAGAATTTCAACATACGAATTTTGGAGGGACACAAACGTATGCCAACTACTCATCTCGGATGGTTGTGGATTGTGTTTCCAGAGTAAGCACACGATTGACCCAAAAGTCAAATTCAGCCTGCTGCTGTCTGATTTTATTCTTTAAAAAGGTTTTATTGTAACACAGTCACATTCATTTCTTATTTTTTTTTTATTAGATCATAGCTGTGTACATTGATACTGTCATGGGGTACAGTGTGTCATTTTTATATACAATTTGAAATATTTTCATCAAACTGGTTAACATAGCCTTCATGTCATTTTATTAGTTATTGTGTTAAGACATTTATATTCTACATTTAGAAAGATTCACATGTACCCTTGTAAGATGAACCATAGATGTGATCCCACCAATCACTCTCCCTCCACCCATCCTCCCCCCTCCCTTCCCCTTCCTCTCCCCTCCTCCCATATTCTTGGGATATAGTTAGGTTATAGCTTTCCTATGAAAGCTATAAATTAGTCTCATAGTAGGGCTGAGTACATTGGATACTTTTTCTTCCATTCTTGAGATACTTTGCTAAGAAGAATATTTCTTTATGTATTATATATGACTGCTCTTGATGTTATGCAGAGCTCAGCAGGGGTTTTTTTGTTTCTTTTTTGTTGTTGTTTTTTTTTTGTTGTTGTTTTAATGAGAAAGACTGGATGGTTCACAAAATCTGAGTATTTAATATCTGGTCCTTCATAGAAAAAATTTGCCCACTTTTTTTTTCATGTATTCACTCTCTTGTTCTCTTGGGAGACAACTGCAAGCCTTCTTTTCCTTCTCAACTTTTCAACAACACCTACCCAGTCCTCATTTTCATCTGGTGTTGCTGGATCATATTTTGCTTAGGAAAAAAGAAGCTGTAGGGTTGGAAGATCCACGTTACCACCATTGTTCTACAGTCTACTGCTGTCCACATCAAATTGGCAATTTTTATTTCAATTGGCAAGGTCCCTTTTGTAACTGCAGACAAACATGCATGCTGGCATTTGCTCTAGATTCCCTTTCCTCTCACCCACTCAAGACTGTTACTCTGGCCATCACTGCTGGCTTCACTGACGTATCCATTTTCTCATCTCCACTGGATCATTCCCGTTTGCATGTAAACACGCTGCACAGTATCCCATCTTCAAAATTTCTTCCTTTGGCTTTCAGCTAATGACCTACTTTTCAGTTCCCCTTTAGAGAAAATCTCAAGAGTTGTCACCATCTCTATATTCTCTCCTAAACTTACTCTATTCAAGGCTTAGTTCCCAACACATAACTGAAATTTCTCTTGTCAGGGTCACTAAGGACCTCCATTTGCTAAAACTCAATGTTCAATTTTTTTTTCTATCACTGATCTATTAGTAGCAGATAATAGAGTGAACTCCTCCGTCCTGCAAACTTTCTCATCAGCAGGTGCTCAGGACACCATAACCGCTGAACTCTAATGTGCCCCAGGCTTACTTCATGGGCCTCTACACTCTTTCCTCTGCTTATCCCATCGAATCTCATGGCTTTCGATATTGTCTCCAGTTGATGACTCCTCTGAGCTTCAGATTCCTACCACCAGTGATTTTCAGGCTTCTTACACAGTTATATGCTCAAACTAAGACTCTTGACACCCATCTACCACCAAAACATTACGTTCCCAAGAACTTTCCCCACCCCAGAAATTTCAACCCCTTCCTCTTATTGTATTGACCAAAAATATTTGATTCAGCTTGATCCTTTTATTTTTCATTTTTTTCTTCTCTCAGAAGCCAAATTCTCCCAGGAGCTTATGAGGCTATCTGTGATTTGACCTCCAGAGCCTCTCTGACGTCCCTGTAACCACTCACCCTGTTCTCTGTGTTCCAGCTCTACCATTCTGAGTTTAAATTTACGGAAATGTTGACCTCTGGGCTTTTATATTTATTCCTCCTACTTATTCCCTGCTGATGCCTTATAACAAGCATCTCTGCTTTATTTTCCCCTTAGTACTTAATACTCTCTGGTGTCCTTCTTTTCCAGAATATGTTTGTCTACTTTTAACCACTAGAATGTAAATTCCATAAAATTTTACGTTATATTTTTGTTTTTATCTTTATTTCAGTGCTGTATCCCCTGTAGCTGAAATAGCTCCTGGCTCATCGCAGGTTTTTATGACTTTTTTTTAAATAAAAAATGTATTAATAGTCTTTAAATTGCAAAAGGAAGCAAGCATTGAAAAATGGGCGGTGCCTGTGGCTTAGAGTACCAGCCCCATATGCTGGAGGTGGTGGGTTCAAACCCAGCCCTGGACAAAAACTGCAAAAAAAAAAAAAAAAAAATGACAGAGGAGAGACAATAATGTTTCTCAGAAAGACATTTTCTTTTGTTTGACCCTTAAATACTAGTAAATACAATCAGTCATAAGGTGATGTGTGTGTGTTTACTAATTTATATTGTACTTAATAAAGTATAAGCTGTCAGTTCTGAAAGCTTTTATTGCAGGACCGAAAGTGGAAAATTGGCTGCCTTGCATATATTCCCTTTTGTGAATTGAGTTTTGGAGAAAGCCATTATTATTACACTAAATGTGTTCTATTGAGTTGACCTGGCTTAGTTTACAGCCTTTTCTCTCCCATTTACTAATTCTAACGCTCTATAAGTTATAAAATGCTCCATGTTTTCCCCATGCAAAATGGATTATCAGTCGTGCGTCCACTTGGGATAGTCAGGGTCTTCTTCAAAAACATCACATGAGGAAGTAAACCCTTCACTCTAGAGGATGGGGAGTCAAATGATAAAAGCAACTTATTCTGTCCATCTGTGGCATGCAGGTGTTCTTGCAAATAATCATATATGGACACAGCTTTGGAGCATGGAGACCCAGCCTGAAAGCTCAATAGAATATCATTTTAACTCTATTCATTCATTCATTCACTTAATGAATTAATTTAAACTCAATTCTTCTACAAAAACCTATGGTATAACTACTATGTATCAAGCACCAGCACATGTACAGGGGATGGGCTAATAAACAAGATGTTATAAGTTTACCACCATCATGGAACTTGCATTCTACTGGACAAAAGTATAGCGTGCAAAAAGAGATAACTATCAGGTAGTGATTGTAACGGTGATGTACGTAAGGATAGTGAAGTGATTGATGGGAGGGCTACTGTAGAAAGGTTCAGGGAGGGATCATGAGGCTCAACTCCAGTGATAAGATGAGGCCTAAATGATGAGAAGGGAAAGGACTGGGATTATTTTCAGCAAAGGGAGCAGCTAGTCCTGCTGCAAAGTGTCTGTGTAAGAATAAATAAACTTTGTATGTGTGTTATAGTTGTGTACATTTATGGCCAAGTTGCAAGTAACCTGGTCAGATCTGCTTATTTCATAAAAATGAAGCTCATTGAATATATATTACTAAAACTACTAGGCACTTATGACTATATTTTTATTTATAGAAATAGAGCTGATATAGGACAAAGGAAAGAATCAAATAAAAACCACATATATTACAACCACCAAAAGATGTCATCATTTTCTATACACACACAATGTTTTTGTAATGATTTCTTTAATGTACTGAACATACTGGATTACATGTATTCTCTTTGAGGGAGAAAACTGAAAGTCTACCAAGGGATTGAATGATTTTCTAAGGAGAGAGAAAGCATCACTGATGAAGAGAGGTCAGGGTAGCCAAGAACAAGTAGAACTGATGAAAATATTGCAAAAAGTTATCAAATTGTGCATCAAAATCATGAGCTTCCCGTGGGAACCTTAGCAGACCAAGTAAATATCAATAGAGAGGCAGAAAAATCTTAAATGAAAATCTTGGCTTGAGAAAGATGTGCGCAAAACCATGGTCCCAAAGCAGCTCGCTGATGAACAAAGCAAAAGAGAGCTCAAGTTTGCCAAGACCTTTTGGAGAGGCTAAGCTAAATATTTGGGCCAAGTTATCAGTGGTGATGAAACACTGGTATACAAACATGACCCTGAAACAAAGTTTCAAAGTGCGTAATGGAAGTCAGTCAATTCTCCATGGCAATAAAAGTTCTATCAGTACAAATCAAGAGTCAAAATGATGTGCTAATCTTTTTTGTTATCAGAGGGATTGTTCATTATGAATTTATACCAAATGGACAAACTTTTAACCAAGTTTACTATTTGGAAGTGCCAAAAAGTCTGCATGAAAAAGTTGGACAAGCTCAGTGCCTGTAGCTCAAGTGGCTAGGGTGCAAGCCACATAAACCAGAGCTGGTGGATTCGAATCCAGCCCAGGCCTGCCAAGCAACGATGACAACTACAACCAAAAAAAAGCTGGGCGTTGTGATGGGCACCTGTAGTCCCAGATACTTGGGAGGCTGAGGTAAGATAGTCCCTTAAGCCCAAGAGTTTGAGTTTGCCGAGAGCTGTGACTCCATAGCACTCTATCCAGGGTGCCATAGTGAGACCCTGTCTCAAAAAAAAAAAAAAAAAAGAAAGAAAGAAAGAAAGAAAGAAAAAGAAAAAAAGAGTTGGACTAAAGTTGCCTGAACTTTTTGTCAACAACTCATGGCTCTTGCATCATGATAATGTACCAGCTAACACAGCACTGTCTATGAGGGGTTTTTTTAGTCAATAAACAAATAATGTTATTGGAATATTTTCCCTATTCACCTGATCTGGCTCACAATGACTTTATTCTTTACCAGAAGATAAGGGAAATATTCAAAAGGTGGTATTTTGATGGTATTCAGGATGTTAAGGATACTACAATGACAATTCTGATGGCCATTCCAGAGAAGGAGTTCCAAAATTGCTTTGAAGAACAGAGTAGGTCCTGGCATCAGTGCATGGCTTTCAAAGGGGAGAACTTTGAAAGTGACTACAGCGATATACAGCAAAGAGATATGTAGCACTATTTCTAGGGTGAATTCACAAACTTAATTCTCAGACATTATGTTTTTATCGCTTCCATCTAGCCCCGCCCACAAGATGCCAGAAACCATGTACAGAAGTTTCCGGTTTATCTTTCTCATATTTCCTTTTATAAAAATAAGCATATAAGATTTTTGTTTTGACTCTTCTTACACATAATGCAGTATACCACATAAACTTTTTTCAATATATACTTTTTGCTTTACGAAATATCCTAAAAATCACATCAGTTCCTAGAAATCTTTCTCATTTTTTTTTTAAACAGCTGAATAGGTTTCTGATAAGTTACTCTACTTGCCCCCTGGTATTGGGTATTTTGAGTGTCTGCACTATTTTTCTATTAAAAATAATATCTTAGTAAATTGACAAATAAGCACATATTTCTGTTTGTGCTTTTGGAGATTTATGTCCAAGTTAAGTACTCAGATAATAGATTTTTGGGTCAAAGGTTAGATGCATGTGTAGTTGTTAATTACAGCCGAATTCTTCTCCAAAAGAGTTACGTGATCTTACCCCTACCAGAAATACACAAGAATGTTTTCCCAGAGCTTCACTAACAGAATATATTGGGTGACTTCTGAAATGTTTCTAATCTAACAGGTATCTTAGACTTTTTTTTTTTTGGCCGGGGCTGGATTTGAACCTGCCACCTCCGGCATATGGGGCCAGCGCCCTACCCTTTTGAGCCACAGGCGCCGCCCGAGTATCTTTTTATACATGACTTCTATATATGACTTCTGAAATGTTTCTAATCCAACAGGTATCTTAGACTTGTTTTATTTTTTATTTTATTTCTTCATTTATCATGAAGTTGAGTATCTTTTTATACATGAGAAAAATTTGTATACTTTTTCAGTGATTTTCTGTTAGTATATATATTTTTATTTTTATTTATTTATTTATTTTGAGACAGATCCTCAAGCTGTCACCCTCTTAAATTTTAATTATAGGTTTTGTAACTTTTCTCCTACATTTTAAGAATTCTCTCTATATTAGGGACATTAACACTATTGGTACTCTAATTTGTCAATATTTTCTCCTTGGTTACCTAATATCTTTTTGAAGTAATCAGATAATTTGCACAAGGATCAGGTTTTGTTTTTAAATTAAATTAATAGATACACACATTGCTAATAGAACTACCACCTTAGGCAAATACCTTCCTAACCAGGAAACTCCAATTATTTCATCTGAAAAGTTAAAACGATCTGGTAAAGAAGCTATTAAGGAATTTATGAACTATTTAAATTTTATAACAAAGCTTATGTTAGCTACTGAACTACATAAGGAACAAACTATGAACAAATTTTGTGAAATTAAAGAACATTCTGGATGAAAGAGTCCTATCTCTAATTATGGTCTCAAATGGATCAGCACATTCTATTGATCTTACTGTTTTCTAGTTAAGCAGGAAGAATTACTGATTAATCTTTGAGAGATGAATCTTTGGTGAGTACTAGATCATTACTCTGGTTAACATGAGTAGTTTATTTAATTTCTGTGCCAAACATCTGTCATTTGTAAAAAACAGTTAATAATTTCTGTCTTTTACTACCCAACAGTCCTATGAGAATTAAATACAAGGTTTAGTTTAATGCTTCAAATGTAGTTAGGTAACTATCACCGTATATTTTATTGGGGCATTATATATAAACGTAAGGAGAAGGCATAAAACATTCAACACAAGTTTAAGATACAACGTACCTATTTTTCCTATCTGTCATGAACAAGGCAAGAAAGTACACATAAAAGCACTACCAAAGTTTTTTGAATACTATATCTACCCACTTCAAACTGTCCTTTTAGATCAAAATTTCAAAGTTTTCTAGGATAGGTTTTAGGTGACCTGGAGCTACATCTCACATAGCTTCTTCCTTCACAAGTTCTTTCATGTCTGAAAGAAGAAAGCAAAAAGGATGCTGTTTGAACTGTTTTGCTGTTACCATTGTTGTTATATGTTTAGTGGAAATTCTTCAGCTAGACATTTAATCAGTTGTTTGTACTGATCAGTTAATTAGAATGAGTTTAATCGAATCAAAACATCTGGTCGATTTCATTGTCTCCCCTATTCAAGCTACCAATTTCATTTTAAAGATAGCCACATTTAGATCATTACAGCACCACCTCGTAAGATGCAATGAAGTCCTTCTTTTCCTCTTTTGGTGAGAATGTTTGGGAGACCTAGCCACAGCACAGATATTCGAGTCCAGCTTACCTAGATGTAAATGGTACCCCAAATCTGCGTGCTTCAGACTAAAACACAGCAATATGGACAAATAAATATGTTTCTAAAATTGTTGATTCTGTTCTGAGCCTTTGGGATAGATGGGCTGGACCATGGGTAAGGGCATGGACCATGGGTAAGGAGAACAATCTACCCAATAAGCTTTCTCCATGTTTGTTTAATTCCAGGCTAACTCACACTGGACACCACAAGGACAAGCCTCTTCCTCGGCCCTGCACCTGACTTAGCTCACACAGCGATTCTGATCAATGAACACTGGACAATGGGAATACGAAATTACATGAAGTATTAAAAACATACTGATCTGACCCAGATCAGTGGGAAAAGTGTCCAGATTTTATCCAGTGCATGCTTGGATATTATATACTTTAAGAAAAACCCTTACATTTGAATGTAAAAACATATTCTTATTAATTTCACACCTGGTCATTTCACTCCCAATGACAGTAACAGTTATATGCAAGTAACATGCATTGGGTGTTTACATTGTCCATCTTATCTATCACCCCTATTTTATAGACGATGGTGCTAAGGCTCAGAGCCTAAGTAACTTTTCAAGGCCAGAGAGCTACTAATTGATGGGACTGGATTCAAATCCGTGGCATCCAACTCCATGGTTCGTGGCTGCATTAGCAGGTTCATGACAATGGGGGTCTGCAAATCCCAAAGATAATATCAAGAAAGAATGAGAAAGCTCAGCAAGAAATTTATTGACAATTTCAGGTTGTACTTATCTGAAATGCTTGTTTCAGATTTTGTTGGCTTTTTTTCATATTTTGGAATATTTGCATATACCTAACAAAATATCTTAGTGATGGAACATAAGTATAAACATAATTTATTTATGTTGTTTACATGCCTTATATTCATTGCCTGAATGTAACTGTACAGAGTATTTTAAATAATTTGTGTTTATAAAACAGAATTTGTGTACACTGAAGTCTCAGAAAGCAAAGGGGTCACTATCTGAGCCACCAAGGTGGACAATCTGTAACTAAATACTGGGCATCACCATCACTGCTGACTCTGAATTTATATGACACCTCTAAGAAATCATTTTCTTATACCTATTGACACATGAATACTTAGTAAAAAAATGACATACCATAAATTCAGTAAAATATATATATATGTATATATGTGTGTGTGTGTGTGTGTGTGTGTGTGTGTGTGAGTTTAGGATAGCTAAGCAGCATAGTAAGATCTCCAGAATCCTTGTATCAGCTATTAAACAACAGCAGCATAAAAAAGAAGGCTTTCAGTCTCCAACCCCAATGTTCTTTTTAGATTAAAAGGTTCCCAGAAACAGTGTGGAATGCTTACACTGAGCTGATTATCCTAACCATCCCCACTGTACCCCATGAATGTATTAATATACACAGTCATGATTTAATAAAGAGAAAAAATCACTAAAAAAATAAAAGTTACTATATGCTGTATTTTATTTTTTGAGGTGAGAAGAAATACCACAGTTGAGGGACCAGGAATCACATCTCCTAGGGATGAGGAATTAATCTACTGGACAGCTTTTTAAAATACTTCCCACAAAGCCATCTGCTTCGTTAGCAATACTTTTGTCTGAGAAGTGTCTCTTTGATTGTCTAAACTGCCATGTTCTGTTATAAATATACGCTGCCCTCGCTCTTCAACAAGCCCAGCACACGTGGTCATCATGCTGCCCATGGGGACTTTTTCCGCAGTATTTATAACGTTCTTTTTATCACCACTCCCATAATGCTCACCTCGATTCAGAACCATTTTGGCCATTTCGCCCTCGGTCCCTGAGTGAGCAACTGGAGGAGCTTCGTTATCAATGCCAAAAACTTCTTTGATGTCCACTTCTTTCAGTTCACTGATGGACTCTGGAAGTATAGTTTTTGCATATGTAAGGAGGCCAGACGTCCTTTATTTTCTCACTTGACATATGGAATCCTTCAAAGTCATCACCTTGTTTATCAACCTCACTAAACGCAGTCAAAGGGTAGAGGTTGTGCCAGGCGTGAAAACTCTTAGTCGCTTTGTTACGAGGGTTGACCATAGCATGTATAGCCTTCGTCATGCTAAACTTCTTTTGAAACCTTCCAAACACACACACACCCCCCACACCCCTCACCCCTCTGTCCACTATTGCTAACATGTTGCTGAAGAAAGCATTTGTATATTTACTCTTCATTGAGCTACTCTGTTATATATGACACTACATATTCCTCTGCTTGCACATGCTTCCAAGGCCAAGTCATTTGTTTACCTGCCTGTTACTCCTAGACATTGAATTCCCTAAGGACGAGGGTGTTTCTTTGTTCTCCTTATATCTGCAGGAATTGGTACAGTCTTAGAAGCACAATCATAGAGGCATCATCTTAAATGTACTTCACGAATGGTTGTTGAAAAAATTTTGCTACTCAGAGTCAAGAGAGTAAATAGATGACCTTTAAGTATCGCCTCACTTTCTTATTGCTTAATATGCATCTTTGCAAGAAACTTAGTCCTCCTAACAGCTATTATAACTTGTCTCACTGCAGGAATACAGTTCAGAGTTTTAGGAAAGTTTATTAGCTTGAATAGAGCTGAAAAACGATCATTTCTCGGCATGACACATACCAGTTTCTGTATGTTAGTTTAGCAGTGGGTTGGCAAAATTAAACACATATATTAATTTCCAAATCATAGGATTATTGCCTCCTAGGCAAATTGCAGGGTCTTTCAAGGTTCAGCTGCTAGGGGTTCCTGAAAACAATGGGTTAGTAAAACATGACAAATAAACCCTTCATGTGGTGTATACCCCAAAAAACGAAAATGAAAATCTATAATTGTGGGAACCCAAACTATGACTTTGAAAGTTACGTTTACCAATTTCCAGGTTTGGAAACTTGAACAAGTTTTGTAAGGCATTTGCCTTTGTTTTTCATATTCATAACTGAAGGTAAGAAATGATCCTCACAAGATTTCTGTGAGCATAAAATGAGTCAAGCCATGTAAAACCCTTAGAATACTGTCTGATGCACACCCGTCCATACATAATTCATTGAACTTTCTGCCATTTACTTAGGGTATTGATAAAAATGAGAACACCTCTTGCAACATTTGCCTTGGAACAATGAAAAAACAACTGGCACAATAATGACTTTTTTTTGGCTTCAAAATGTGTTTTTGAACTAGAGCTTTATGTCTGAATTTAGTGGAACAGAAGACTGTGCCTGTTTATTTTAACGTATCCCCATAAATGAGGCTGAGAGAAATGGTTTAACTTATTCAGAGTCACACCACCTGTCAGTGGCTCAGTTCAAATTCAAACCCAGGTCTCTCTCATTTAGAAAACTATGATTTAGAGAAATGTTTTCAGTCTATGAGTTGATGAGCTTTGGGCACACAGGAGTTATAAGAAGTTATTTAATCTGCCTGTGTAGAAAGTGCTCTCTGTGCACCAAAGTGTTGCTATGTGTTATATGGATATGAAATAGAATGTTAGCATACTGTTAAGAATAAACAACAATTAGCATTCAATAAATTCAAAATACCTTGTTCTTATATAGATTTTCAATAAAAAAAATCACAAAACTGTAACTGTTCCATAGAGGGATCCATGAAATTTGTCATTTGAAAATTGTGAAGCTCTGCTGTAGACCTTCCTCTAAGACATGAGGGCAGATCACACAACTGGAGGGGAAAATGTCACAGTACAAGTCAGCAGAGGACATACAGTGGGCCTGGAGAACGTGAAGCCCAGCGTAGTCAGTGTCTGCTCCGTGAATGGTTATTGAATGAATGTGTGCACGTATAGATACAGATGTAACAACAAAAAGGCTCAGTTATTCTAGAGCCCAAGGAGCCAACCTAAGAATACTTAAAAGCCACTTATTAGCCAGGAAACTCTTTCTTTCTTTCTGCCTCCCAGGCACATCTCAAATAACTTTTCTTATAAATGGTAATTCCAGGAAGACATAAATTGGTATCTGCCTATGAAGAGTTTGGCGATCGCTGCCCTCTATAACCACCTGTGGGAGATTTATCAGGCACATAGCATATTAAAGGCTCTGGAAACGTGATGATCAGAAAACGCAGAAATTCCCTGAGCTATTTGGTCACAGAAGTTCTTTCTCCCACGACAAGGGGCCAGGCAGTTACATTCTGATACTTTATGTGGTTAAGATGTTAAATGCTTGTTTTCCTATTATTGAAATATAAGGGGGAGTAGTTTGGGTCTTTCACAGAAGGAAAAATAATTTCTAAAATGGGTCTTTAAATCCCAGAAGCTACAAAATCAATCAGACCCCCTGTTCTGTGTAGTGACAGCTCACGAGCAGCCAGGTGGCAACACCTCACTTTACCAGCTCCCTGTTCCCTACACGGTCAGCTGGGGACTAAGGTGTGGGTTTCCGGGGGGAGATGGCTCTGAAGATTGCCAGCAGGTCACGGGTGAGTCAACAGAAAGCCTGCTTGGAGGAAAGCAATCTCTTTACAAGGCAGGGAAGAAAACAAGCAAAACAGCCACTCCTGGGAAATTCTATGGCTCAGTACAGACACTAGCAGGTGCCGCAAGCTTCCCCCCTCTGTCCCACAGCCTCTGAAGCCCTGTAGCCGATGGCACTGTGCAAGGTCAGGGAGTTTTTGAGACCTTCCTAGGATCTAGTGGATGGTGAGAGCAAGGATGTCTGTTTCTAGATGATGATCAGGATGATACCTTCCAAATCTCTTTTAAGAAGATACGTGCAGGTGGATGGCCAGAGCCCAGGATTCTGTAGGAAAATTGAAGGAAGGCCAGAGGCTGAGAGTCTCTGATCTCAACCACAAACCCTCGAAGATGTCTGTTTCTAGAAGATGATCAGGATGATACCTTCCAAATCTCTTTTAAGAAGATACGTGCAGGTGGGTGGCCAGAGCCCAGGATTCTGTAGGAAAATTGAAGGAAGGCCACAGGCTGAGATTCTCTGATCTCAACCGCAAACCCTCAACTTTTTGCTCTTTGGACACAACAAGGTAAAGACTGTACCACAAGGCTCTTTAGGTGATACAAAGTGAGGCACATAATACTCTTCCCTTTGCCCCTCAGCAAGCTTATGGACTATTTTGGTGAGATGGATGCACTTTCAAAATGTAAATTACCTTGCGAAGAAATTATCATTAGCATAAGATGCATAGAATTGGTTGCAATTGGTGGAAGAGACTCTAGGTGGAAAGAATGACCTCGAACAAAACTGGAAGAAACCAATGCACTAGCTCCATAGTAGGGAAAAGAATTTTAATGAAGAAAATTTGAGGGGAAGATTTGATAAGAAAGGGCAGCACCTGTGGCTCAGTAAGTAGGGTGCCAGCCCCATATATCAAGGGTGGCGGGTTCAAACCCAGCCCCAGCCAAACTGCAACAAGAAATAGCTGGGCGTTGTGGTGGGCGCCTGTAGTCCCAGCTATTTGGGAGGCTGAGGCAAGAGAATTGCCTACGCCCAAGAGCTGGAGACCGAGGGTGAGAAAGTGAGACTTTGTCTCTAAAAAAAAAAAAAAAGATTTGATATGAAAATGGATCTTGGATGCTCGGCTAAGGAGTCAGTGCAGGCATTAATACTTCTTGAAAAGAGTGACACTGTATTGACCAAACTTCTTCCATTCTTATTAACTTACAATGAGAACACACTTTCTCAGTGTATAAATCTTTTGTAGCCCATAAATAAATAAACAATATAAAAATGAAAAAAATGCAATAACCCCTGTCCCCACAAGCATAACCCCACTGCCCCAGTCATACTCAGCTATAAGCTGTTATCCACACTCATCATGGTTCTGTTACACCTTTCTCTGTCTGTCAGTGCTATTGTCACTCTCTGGAATTCCTTTTCCTAATTTGCATCTTGCTGTCTGTGCCTGTGGTTTACATAACTCAAAAATCCCAGCCAACCTGTCATTGAGTACAAACGAGTCCTGTTCCTTCATGGCCCAAGCTACCAGAGTACTTAACCCCATATATGTGACCATGAGATACCAGTGTTTCCTCGATGTCTTTTTAGCTATTTTTTAGAGGTTCACAGAAGAAGTGCTTACATTTCAGCTTCTCTGATTTTGCTCTACTGCTGCTGGGCCAGTTGCTTTTTGGAGGACTGTTTCATTGGTGACCGAGCCACCATTCAGTATTGACATGCCAAGCTCCCACGGGGCCAGAGCTCTGCTGTCTGTCGCAAGCTGGAATGGCAGGATTGGGAGAGAGGAGGTACGGGGCATTTTGTTGACTCTTTCTCATTCAATTGACTTTAAGAAATGTAACTTAAAATTATTAAGCCATGCAAATATTTCCTTGGCTCCCATACATGAACCCCTCATTCAGGTGTGGCTGGGCTGAGAGCTTGCTTGTTGTCATCAGGACTGGAGCCTGCGTGCTCCTTCCAAGTGCTGGATTTGATTTTCACTTGTCTGTTTCAGGCTCAGGCACAGACACAGCTGGCATCACAAGCCACAGAAGAGCTACTCCTGCATAGACATTTCAAAAAATGTACTGCGATAATCCCTGTTATTTCTACTCTGTGTCATGTTCCCGTCCCTGAACCAAGAGGGTAGAAAATATAAATTGAACAGGAACAGGCCTGTGTCACATTCCGCCGTGTCTCTGGGGTGGATAAACCTTGCTCTTTCCCCTAATGATAGAAGAAGGCTGCTTCCTAAGAATAAAAGAAAACCTTGGAGCATGGCACCAGAAAATTAGTAAATGGATGCTTAGAGAGGCAGAAATAATAACTGTTCATTACTGCTTCAAAGAAATACCATTTGTGCCAGGGTTTTCCAAAATTTTTTTATGTTACAGCCCCTATTTCTTATATAGCCTCTAAACTCCACTTCCAAAGAAATTCATCAAAAACAACCCAATGGCACGAGAGGAAAAAGGGGGACTGATACGTCTGTCATACACTCCGTCATGCTTTTCTCTCTGTTCCTCGAAACATCATACTCACAACCCTCAAAAAGAAGAGCACCAAAAATAGTAAGGAGATCATAAATATAAGCTGATTTTTATCTCTTAGTGTATCTAAAGGTAATGTGACTATTGAGAACAAAAAGTCTATGTCATTTGATTTGGGCTACATCATTCATAAAGCAGAACACTTAAGTCATTTTCCTTTCAAATCCTACCAGCTTCTGCTTTACTGTATTGAAGCTGTGCTCGTGGGTGCATGCTTATTTGGGTTTGCTATGTCTTCTTTAGAAAATTATTTTTTTTTTCATTGTTTCTCTTTGTTTCTGGAAATAGTCTTAATTCTAATGTGTACTAACATAGCCATTTCAGTTTTCCTTTAATGAGTATTTTCCTTCTTTTTTTTTTTTGTGAGACAGAGCCTCAAGCTGTCCCCCTGGGTAGAGTGCCGTTGCATCACAGCTCACAGCAACCTCCAACTCCTGGGCTCAAGCGAGTCTCCTGCCTCAGCCTCCCAAGTAGCTGGGACCACAGGCACCCACCACACGCCCGGCTATTTTTTGGTTGCAGCCGTCATTGTTGTTTGGTGGGCCTGGGCTGGATTTGAACCCGCCACCTTAGGTGTATGTGGCTGATACCTTAGCCACTTGAGCCACAGGTGCCGAGCCTTAACAAGTATTTTCATGCTGTTTATTTTCTCATCATTTTACTTTCGATTGATCAATGAATTTTTTTTTTTTTTGCAGATAGAATATAGACGGCATTTGTTTTTAATCCACCCTGACAATTTCTGCCTTTTAACTCATGTTCAGACCTTTCATTAGAATGAAAAATTAATTTACTTGTTGATTTGGCTGAGTTTAACTTTACCACCTCAGTGCATGTTTTCTGTTTTTCCTGAATATTCCCTGTGTTTCTTCTCCCATTTTCTTTTCAATTATTATTTTAATAATTGTACTTCATCACTATGATTGGCCTATTAATTTTCTCTGGTTTGCGTGGCTCCTATAGAGTTTATAGTGCACATTACCTTGGCACAGACCATGTTTGTATATTATTATATGTCCACATGTATATTATAAAAGCTTTACAACAGGGTCCTTCTGTTTCCTCCCTCCTGTGCTTTATAATACTGTTCTCATTAATTCACATTATTTTAATGTCATAAATACTATAATAGGGCGGCACCTGTTATAAGGAGTAGGGTGCCGGCCTCATATACCAGAGGTGGTGGGTTCAAACCCGGCCTCAGCCAAAAAAAACTGCAAAAAATAATAATAATAAATGAAATAAAAATAAATACTACAATAAATTATTTCCTGTTAGTGTAAGACTATGACTCACATGGATTAAAATTAAAAGAAAATATCTTTTGTATTTACCCACATATTTTTCAGCTTTTTTTTTTATTCCTTCGTGTGTAGATCTAACTTTTCATCTTGTTTATTTCCCTACCGCTCAACATTTTTTTCTTTATTGTTTCTTATAGTGCTGGTCTCATGACAATGAATTCACTCAGTTTTTATTTCCCTACAAGAGTTTTCATTTTCTCTTAATGTCTGTTAGATAGAAAATTCTAAGTTAATATTTTGGGGGATTTTTTTTTGTCTTTTGTTGTTTTTGTTTTTGTAATTCGACACTTTCGAAATGTCATTTCCTTGTACTGTAGGCTGCCGAGATTCAGATCAGAAGCTCATCGGAGTCCCGTATTTATTCCTCTGTATATAATGTGTCTCTTTCTTTGCATTTTTTAAGATTTCCTGTGTATTATAGGTTTCGCATTTTAATTGTTTTGTGCTTTTCTTTGTCTTTTGCTTGAGGTTCATTGAGCTTCTTGGACCTTTGAGTTTATTTTTAGCTTTTATCAAATTTTGAGAAAAGCTGGCCATTCTGTATAAATTATATTTTTCTGCCACTCCTCAATCCTCATTTCTCTATCTCCAATTTTATGTGTGTTAGGATACTTAATGTTGACCTACGGTTGTCTGTTACTGTTGTTCTTTAGACTTTTAAGATACTTGGGATAGTTAGCACATTGTATCTTCAGTCTCACTGTTCCATCTATGTTGTCCAATCTGCTGTTAATTTCATATAGTGTACTTTTCATTGCAGATATTTCTTCTTGTGCTCTAGCATTTTAATGTGTCTTCTTTTTTACTTGCTTTTTTTGCCCTTATTATTTTCATTTTGTCTGTTATATCTGAGGGCATGTGTATAATGAATGTTCTAAGAAGCTTGTCTGCTAATGAAATGGTCTCTATTATGGGATATTTCTATTGATTGCTTTCATTTTCCAAGATGTAAGTAACATTTCCCAGCCTCTTTGTATAATAGATAACATTATCTGGATTAGATACCAGATATTGAAAACTTTGTTTTGGCTTGTTTTATTCTGTCTATAAAGTTTGGGATTTTGTTTTTACTTTCAGCTGAGTAACTTGATGACCACTTGATCTGGTGAAAATATGCATTCCTTTTATGTATAAATCAGAAGATACAGAAACTCTCATAAGGAAAGTTTATTAATGAGGAGGCGTTTCGGGGGCATACAGTATTTAAATAGAGTAATAAATTTCAATTGCCCCTTTCTAGGGGATCACTGATTACTACCTATGTCAAATCATTTTGTGTTATGCACATAGCACAGTTGTGTAAATAATTATAAAATTCTTGTTCTAAAATAACGATTCTGCAAATAATAGTGCTGAAATAATTACACAGTGTTATAAATAACATTACATAAATAGAACAATTGTTACATTCTAATTAAAGCTGACAATTAGATTCTGCTTCAGCAGTGGAAATGGTACCATACATTCACCAGTCAAAAATCATCTAATAGGTTTTACTTATTGTGAATAATACAATCGTGTCATTTCTATCATTTCAGGATTAATTTGCTCTTCAGTAGAGCCTCTACAACACTGAATGTTAGCTCTGCCTTTGCAGACACATAAATTAAAAAGACACATCTATAAATTTAAAACTCCCTGACCTTTTCCTTTTTATAAATTTTACATTTGACTTTGGAAACATCTAATTTCCTGCCTCATTAGGAACCATAGTGTCTATTTTCTGAGACCACTCCTGTTACCAATTTCTTCATTTGTCAAGGCCCAATCAATGTACAGATAGCATACTGGTTATTTCAACAAAGATAATTTAGTATGCAGAATTATAAATGAGGATGTGGTTGCTTACTAGGTCACTGAAAAGGCAAAAAGAGAACAGCAAAATACTATGAACGTCAAAACTGTAAGAAACTACTAACACCCACAGGACTGAGGAAACAAAAGGAAGAGGTTGAAAATTTCAAACGTAGAGGGTTGCCAGAGAGAGGGGAACACTTACGCACTGTTGGTGGGATTGCAAATATGGCCATGTTGGGAAGAAGATGGAGAATCCACACAGAGCTAAAATTAGACCTTCCGTTTGATCCTGTTATCCCATTACTAGCTATCTACGCAGAAGAAAAATGTCATTTTACCATAAGGACATTTGCATTTGAATGTTTATAGCAGCTCAATCCACAATCACAAGGTTGTGGAAACAACCCAAGTCCTCATAACCCATGAATGGATTAATTAACTGTAGTATATGTTACCGTGAAATACTATTTATCCATAAAAAAGGAGGTTTTGGATCTTTTGTATTTACTTTGATGGGTTTGGAAAACATTGTCCTCAGTAAAAGGTGTCAAGAATGGAAAAGTATCACTTCTCAGCCTTTTGGCTAAGGTCAAATGACGAGTAGAAAAGCAAGCATCTTGTGTCCTCAATACTAAGCTGATGCTGATAGATTGACAACTACAGGCCCACAGAAGAGGAAAGCAGAATTAAATTCAAGAAGATGGGAGAGGCATTTATATTCTAATTCTATATTCTATAGACTATAAATGTCTTAACACAATACCTAGGAAAATGCTATAAAGGCTATGTCAACCAGTTTGATGAAAGCATTTCAAATTGTATGTAAAACCAGCACATTGTGCCCCATGATTGCATTAATGCACACAGCTATGATTTAATTTTAAAAAACTACTTTGTAAATTTAGGGGCTGATAAAAATAAGACAAGCGGTGAGATCTTTGTTCCAACACAAATCTGCAGAAGATATATTTTTTCCAAGCTCAGACTAGATTTCCAGCATTTCTTAAATATTTTTCTTTTTTGTGGTAAAATGTAGCTAGCGTAAAATTGATCATTTTACCATTGTTACGTGTACAATTTGGTGACATTAACTGCATTCACACTGTTGGCGAACCATCACTACTATTCATTGCCAGAACGTATTCATCAGCTCCAACAGAAACCCTGCACCCATTGAACAAGACCTCTGCGTTTAATTTGTCTCTTCCTCCGGCCTGTGCTCCTTCTAATTCCTGTCTCTATGAATCTGCCCAGGTACCTCCTATAAATGAAATCACATGATATTTTTCCTTTTGTGTCTGGCATTTCATTTGGCATAATATGTTCAAGGTTTATACGTGTTTGTGGCATGCATCAGAATGTCAAAGAGTTGAATAATAAATTATTGTACTTATGTTCCCCCCCCCTCAAAGGAAAAAAGATGGGAGAGGGACCGAGGTAGGAGGTTCACTAAAGCTCCAACCTCATGTGTACGATGTAGGGGTACGTAGCGTAACTCCTGGGCACAGGACTCAACTGCAACTTGGACTTTACCTCACGGACCAAAACAGGGTAACCTAATCGTATGCACCTTCATATTAATATGGAATGAAAAAATTCACAAAAAAACTTAGAAGCTTGGAACAGAGGTTTTCGGGGCTGAAACTCAGCCCACCCAGGAGGACCTGTCACTCTGTTTGTGCTGGTTACTCTGAGTTCAGAAGATGAGCTGGTGGGGTTGTGACCCACATGCTCGAGGATGGGGCACTGGCTGATGGCGGCAGTGTCTCTGAGAGATGCGCAATGTGGTTGATTCTGTGAGTATTAAGGAGAGTGTGATCTGGATTCACACACTGCTACAAGAATGGCCTTCCCTCCGCCAGGGCGGACAGGTAAGTCTGAAGAGATGCTGACAGGAGTGTATTTAGGAGCTGGGAGCAGAGACACGTCCTGCTGAGGTCAGCAAAGAGCAGAAAGAAAGGAACAAGTCCCTTCTTTCTCATCCAGCCTTGGGTCATTCTCTACACCTCCGATAGTCACAAGCTGACGGAGTGAGATGGAAAGGCAGAAACGCAGTTTTCAAATTCCCAGCCCAGGCATCGTCTAGCCGACCACGGGAGCGTGAACTTGGAGCTCAGGGACGGCAGCTTAATGACTTGTGCACCCTCCTTGACATTTTCATTTTCCACTTGATCAAGAAGACCTTAAAGGCAGCAACATTTCTTATTCATTTCTGCTTCCTAAGTATCTAGCTGTTGCCAAATTCACAGTGACACTCCATTTTTTTCTTTCATAAAAAAAAAAAAAAAAAAAAAAAGAAAGAGGAGATTGAAGTAGACCCTTTCAATCATGACTGAAATATGTATCGCAACTCTGCTATACATTCTGCTGGGCCAAGTGCCCGGATCACAGATGAATGAACCAAAGAGGATCCACCCTGGGAAAATGTATCTTCTCATCCATCAGGAAGATGAACAATAAAAAACCAAAAATGGTCAAAATCACCTGACCGATTTTATGTATTCATATTCACATATGATTGAGACGTTTCCACTATGGCTGAACGAATGCCTTCCTAAAAAATCTTTTGTCCAACAAAATAGCAGAGCTTTATAAGACAAATAGTAAAAATCTGAGACAATCCCTCAAAACCTATACAATTTTATAACCAGAGCAATAATTGCAATAGTAATCTATACCTCAGTTGATAACTTAGATATACCAGACAAACTTTTCGGGGGAATTTTAGAAGTTCGCAGAAAACAGTACTCTCTGGGTGCCGGGTTGCAGGTATGGGATAAACCAGCCAGAGGTAAATCTCTGATCCTGAAGGGGTGATGTTAGCAGGAGACGAAGTGGAAGCCGTTTTTAGGAGAGACTCCCCCCCCCCCCATGAGGGTGGGGAACTACCGGGAAGGAGACTGAGTGCAGGGATTTCTTTTACATTTCTTTTTTTTTTTATATGAAATGAAAAAATCCCATTTCCTTTCATTTTTAGTTGGCATGTCATAATTGATCATGTTTATGAGACATGGAATGATATTTCCATTACACAATGGTCTACAACGCGTAATGGTCAGGTCAGAGGAATGAGCATATCTTTCACCTTTAACAGTTATCCTGTCTTTGTGTTGTGAACATTTGAAATCCTCTCTCCTAGAGTTCTAAGCATAAAAACTAAAATATTGTTTCCGAGTGTCCCTATCTTCTCTAACGCCCTTCAGCCCTAAAATAGAACCGAAACATTTCTGGGCAGCAGTCAAGCTTACAGTCCTATTTTGTTCTTGGTGAAGTTTTAAACTCTGCTGCAGTTATTCTGTCTCTCTTTGTCTAGGAAAAAATCACACATTAGCAAATACTACTTCCACACCAGATGTCATTACAAGCATACTGGCCATATGTCTGTTTTGTTTTGGCTTAGGTCTATTGTCCTGGAATAAATATTAGTAGTCCCCCTTTCACTCTTAAGAGTATCCGGGCTGATGCAATAAATGATATGGCTGCCCTAATTGTTTTGCTGTTGAACAATATATTATAGCAGTGTGGGCCCCAAACTATGGATGGTGAGTTATGGCCCCTGCTTTGAGAGATGTTACGCATGAGGACTAACACAGAAGGTGCTTCTGAAATGTTTCCAGGGCTAGTTCCATGGAGAAGAGACATTTAAGCGGAACCCTAAGCAGGAACAAGCAGAGAAGTTGTGGCCCATGGACATGGAATGAGAGAAAACAGGCTGTGCAAAGGCCCTGTGGTGAGAAGCAGTCTGGCAGGTCGTCTGAGGAACTGAGAGGCAGCCTGGGTGGCTGGAGCTTAGAGGGAGGCGACTGTGGCTTGAACTTAATGTGACCTCGGAGTAGACAGTCAAAGCCATTGGTAGTTTTGGAAATACTAGTGCTAGAACTTAGCAATGGATTAAAACAGCCACAGAAAGAAAGAAAGGAGATAGAATGACTTCCAAGCTTCCAGAAGAAAGTCAGGAGATGAGGGTGCAGTTTCTAGTTCCCTCCCCCCTCTCTTTTCCTTTCTCTCTCTCTCTTTCTCTCTCTCTTTCTCCCTCTCTTTCAATTCTTAGATATCATGTCTGTCTGGGCCTCAGTTAACGGATCTGTGAGCAAAAGGTGATGAACCCTCTGCTGGCCAAGCATCTTGCCCCCTTTGACATTTTACAATTCTAAGTCGCATTTCTGTAAGCCCTCGCTTCATACGCATTTCAGGCTATGCTGTTCACCTACTTCTGTCCTTTTCAAGGCGTAAATAAAACATTTCTCCCAGCAAGTAAACTTTACCGTTCTGCACATTTCCTTGGTGTCCATTCCTCCAAATTTCTTTCTGCACTCAGGAGTTTCTCTGCCTTTCCCTTTAATTCTGACTCTGCTCCGTTCAGGCTTTCAGACTTGGCAGGGTGCTTCATGACTGGAATGAAGATTGGCATAGACCGTCCAAGATCAATTGGCTTTTACCACCCACCTTAAAAATGAAAAACCACACAGAAAGAAAGCATTAGCAAGCAAAGGGGGACCCTGACATAAAGGCACCTCCCACTGGTGCTGGTGAATCTCCTGGGAGTAATTTGATTAAACCCATTCAATTTACTTTGCAGAGAGAAGTTCTGCTTCTCCTCACACTCACAGACTCTGGAGGGGGCAGCTTCCAACATTAAAAGAAATGGGTTTATTTAATAGAGTTGTATTTTTTCTTTGCTTTTTTTTTTATTAAGTGATAGCTGTGTATATTAATGCAATCACAGGGTACAGTGTGGTGTTTTCATATACAATTTGAAATATTTTCATCAAACTGATTAACATAGCCTTCATGTCATTTTCTTAGTTATTGTGTTAAGACGTTTATATTCTACTTTTAGAAAGATTCACTTG
>NW_003852410.1:4989947-5000159 GCF_000181295.1 Otolemur garnettii
GTGATCCCTCGAATCACCCTCCCTCCACCCATCCACCCCCTCCCCCTTTCCCCCCCTTCTTCTTAGGCTATAATTAGGTTATAGCTTTCATATGAAAGCTATAAATTAGTTTCATAATAGGGCTGTGTACATTGGATACTTTTCCTTCTTGAGATATTTTGCTAAGAAGAACATTTTCCAGCTCCATCCATGTAAACGTGAAGGAGGTAAAGTTTCCATCTTTCTTTATGGCTGCATAATATTCCATGGTGTACATATACCACTATTTATTCATCCATTTGTGGATCAATGGACACTTGGGCTTCTTCCATGACCTAGCAATTATGAATTGGGCTGCAATAAACATTCTGATACAAATATCTTTGTTGTGATGTGATTTTTGGTCTTCTGGATATATACCTAATAAAGGAATTGCAGGATCAAATGGCAGGTCTATTTTCCAAATGGAAAAACAATCTTATTTCTATTGCTCTAGTGCATTCTTTCCAGGTTCCCAGAGAATTCACAAAATAAAACCAGAGCGAATAGATGTGTGCTCAGACAGACACAAACAAGTACACATGTCACTGTTACTTTCAAGGTGTGATGTCCAAGTTCATTTATAAAGCATACAACGGTAGCATTGAGGCAGCCCAGCCTAAGAGAGGAGCTGACAACTGAACACAAATGCATCGAATTTCCAGTCTGCCAGACCTTTCTGTGCAAATGCTCACCATTTAAAAGTGGAACGAGTAAATTAAGAAGAGATGCATTCAAAGTGTGATTTAAAGACAATCTGCCCTGTTAAAAAAAAATGCAGATTCCTGAGCCCTGCAGTGTACATGACTCATTTGGGAAATCTTGTTAAACATGCAGATTCTGGCCCAGGAGGTGGGGTATGAGATGATGCCTTTTTCAAAGCTTCTGGAAGGTGCCATGCTGCTGCTCTACAAGCCACACTCGGAGGAACAAGGCATTGGAGTCTGCACACCACTCACTGTATAGTATGATATTGGTGTCCAGCCATTGCCATTCCCCTCCCAGCCAGCTCCATTTCAGAGTAATTATCTCACTGCTGAAGGCCTGAGAAAAGATACACAGTGAGAATGCTTCAGCTAGCTCATTAGAAATGCTTCAAGAAATGCGATCATTTTTAAAATTTTAAAATGTCTATTCAATTTACTTTCTTAATACAAAGAGCATAGAAAGGCTCTGTAAGGCATTGTCTACCTGTGGGCTGTGGGATGCCCAATTTACTCCTGAGCAATCTTCATTGGGCATTACCGAAATCACCTTTCCCCTGCCCCGGCGAAGTGGAACAAGCTGTTAGTAAGCCTTGACCCTGATCAAGGAAAATCCAACTTCTCCACATCGACTCTTACCTTTGTATCACTGATTACTCCTTAAAAACAGAAATTCAGCCTTCAAACAGAGAGTCTCCTCTGCTACTGTGACAGAGGAGGGCCAGGGGTGCCTGTATGTTTATGTGTGTTCTTAATCTAACCCACACGCTGCTCTTTGGCTATGCCATTTCACACCCAAAATTGCTGGTTGGCATTCTTGCTCTGTTTTTAACAGAAATGGCTTCATCTGAGCGGGCTCACCGACTCTTACATGTGGTGATCTTTTGCATCACATTAACTAAAGTTGTCAAAAAATGACTTCAGAGTCAATATTTATTGATGACTAACTATATGCTCAGTATTTTCATCCTTATGTAATCTTCACAGTAATACTCCAGGGATACTTTATTATTTCCATTTCCAAATGGCCAAGAGGCTTTAATGAAACCAGCAATGGAACCAATAATAGAAATAGAATTCAACCCAGGTCTGGAAGAGCTTATTCCCCAAACCATGTATTTCTTTTAAGTGAGGTAAAATGCTATTGATGGGAATTTACTGGAAATATTGATGTAGGGAGGAATTTGAGGAAAATGGTCTCAAAAAATTGTTTCAAACCCTAATAATCTAATATTTTGTGACTGTGTGAGTATGAATAAGCTATGTTATATGTTATGAATTGTTAAAACTGTATTCTACTGAATCACACATCAACTTAAATAAAAAAATTATGTAAGTGATTTAAGTTGGTAATAAGTAGAATAAAACAAATTATATCCTATCACATAAAAAATCTAGTAAGCTCAGGAGAGAGACTTTGAATTTAAATTGACTACAAATTTGAAATTATCTAACAATAAACTATGTTTTTCTTAAAAATTCAAGAGCATCTTAAGGTCCTTCAGTTAAAGAACAATGTACCTTTCATATAAGATACAAATAATATTGCTAACTTCTGACTGGTTATTGTCACACACTGGGTTTAACAGAGTAAGATCCCTAGCTGCCTTCAATTGTAAGATGCTCTGAAATGCTAATGATGCATTTAGTTCTTGAACAATAATAAAGTATGTTTTAAAAATACAAATTAGTCAATTACAATAGCGTGAAATAAGGATGACAAACTCGGTGCCGATGGGGAGAAGACAGGTCAGACCAATGAATACGACCATTTCAGTGTGAACTCAGATAAATTGGAGTTGTCTATTCTCACGAGGAGAGGAAACCTGACTAATTCATCAAATAATCAATGTATTGGAAGCTATTAGCCAAAGTTAATTTGTGAAGATACCTATTAACAGAATGATCACTTCTCTAAGGATTATCTCACACAATGAATTTACTGAGTCACCATTTACCAGATTACTGATTCATCAGAAATATGTTTCTGTTAATTAACTTCTAAGAATTATAGCAATTTGTGTCGCTATAATGTTTTAAAATAAGACTTTGAAATCATTTTGTACACTTTTTGGGAGAATGAGTTTCTTTTAAACTTTAGTTTTGAGTGTTATGCATTTCACTTGTCAAAAATTGTATTCAGGATAAGTAGCATAGCTATCTCTTTTTTTGACTTATTTTCAATTGAATTTACAGTATTTGTACTTTTCATTATGGATTTGCTTTCTTGAGTGGGACAGTAAGGGAAGAGTTAACAGTGTACGGGGGATTGAGACTAGAAGTACCTTTGTCAAACAATGGCACTCGTGATAAATCTTTCACCTCACCGGACAATTATAAAAGTAAGCAAGTTATCTTAAAGCTCCTAGTACTTTTACTTATACACAGGACAAAAAGAGAATTTCTCTAGACCAAGATTAAAAGTATAAATTCATTTTATTTTTTAAAAGGCGGGAGAAAGTGAGAGAAAGAGGAAGAGAGTGGAGAAAGAGGAGAGAGCAAGGAGAGGGCGTGGCATCCCAGAGACCAAAAGGAAGAATGCACAGCTTTGACGTCAAGCTGGGTTTAAGGGGAACAAAACAAGAGTATTGTGAATTTGAATGTTTGTCCATTTTTCCTCTGGCCAGGTTAAAGACTGCCCTCTTTTTAGCTGTTTCCAGTCCTGAGACCCAATGTTCATGCCCCATTGTGAGTGATCTGGAGCGCTCAGGAACCACTTGAGGCTAAAGGAACAAATTCTAAAAGACAAAGTTGCTGGTGAATGTAAAGGGAAGGATTTAGATCTCATTTTGTTTTGCTGGGCTCCTCAGGGGCTTGTGAAAAAAGATCTGGAGGTAGGGGTGCCAGTAAGTCTGGTAGGCAGGGAGAGATTGATTTTAGTCCTTACTGAAAAACTATGAGTTAATAATTTCTCTGTTATGTCCCTATAAAGACCGACCATCCTTACACTTCCCATAGAGGAATACCATCTAAGGTATTGTTAGCTAATACTTTATTTTTTTTTTTTATTGTTGGGGATTCATTGAAGGTACAAAGAACCAGGTTACAGTAATTGCATTTGTTAGATAAAGACCCTCTTATAATTGTGTCCTGCCCCCTAAAGATGTGTTATCTAATACTTTAAAAGCCAAGGGAAATTGCTTCTGAAATTTGTATTGAATTTCCCATCTTTTATATTTCTACTTTGTGTAGGAATGGCTACGCCTGCAAATGCAAAGAAAAAATCAGACATAGATATAAAAAAAGAACATTAATGGGTTTGAAACAAGAACCAAAACAACATCATTTGGAAAGGTTTAAATATATGTAAATATGGTAACGTTGGATTATTTAACACGGATCTTGATATGCTGATAAAAGGTTTTGTAGGGTATTGGCTACCAAAGAAGAAAGAATAAAATAATGTTGAGGGATGGTAACAGACATCAAACTAGAAGGTGAAAAATGTAAGAGAACAAAAGTTAATTCCAAATGGATGATACATTGAAATGGTTTTAAAATCCTCTAAAACTCTCAGTGCAAAATTAAAGCAACATTTTCTAAAGCAGCATGGAAAGCACAAATGCAAAGGAAATGATAAATAAGTTTAACTACATAAATTAAACATTTCTCAGTGAAACAAACACGGCATATACCAGGCCGAAAACCAGCTGCGGCCTGTGAGAAGATGTTTGCAACCCACACCGCAGACAAATGATTAATGTCTGTTGTGTTTAAAGAACTCCTCTAAATTAATTTTAAAAGACTAATAATCTAATACAGATGTGAGCCAACACTGAATGAGCAATTTCCCAATAAAAAAATTTCTGTTTGGACAATAAATTCCTATAGAAAATTTATCTCAGTAGTAATCGAGGAACAGAAAATGTTAAAAAGGTAACATTTCTCTCCCAGTAGATTGGTAAAAATTTAAGGAAACCAGCAATACCAAGGGCTGGGTGAGATGAGAGAACAGCCTTTCTGCAGGCTGTACACAAAACGAAATCTTAAGAGACTGTCTTGGTAAAATCTACTTTTACACTTTGCTACCTATACCAAAAAAAAAAAAAAAAAAAAAATCTTTCAAAAAATATGTAAAAACATACATAAATATTATAGCAGCAATATTTATAATAGCAAAAATGTGGAAAAATGTTAATATCCTTCTAAGAGGAAAAACTAACCAAATAATCAAATTGTGGTCTATCCACAGCAGGAGACTATTAGACTATGTAGTAACAATCTTAGAGAACTCAATCCACACATGTCAGCTCAGATGACTTGCACGTGCATTATTGAATTAAAAGATTTCATAATCACATATAAGCCATATGGCCTGTTTTGGACAATTTTTAAATATAATGAAACTGTGGTACATGTTGGTGCTTGAGAGGGTCCTGGGAGTAAAATTGAAAACCTAGACAAAAGGAAACATTTCACCATCAGCAAAGGAGTTGCCAGGAATAGTACGAAAAGGACTTAAACCATTTTCCTCTGTGTACAAAATGGTTTGTTTCCTTCAAAATAATCACAAAAATTTTCTATCAAATCTCTAATGATTTAAAAACAGCATGGGTTTATGGGTGCTTTTTCGTATTTCTCCTGATATGTTTCTATGTTTGAAATATTTCATATTTAAGTGAAAAAAGAAAGGAGGAAGAAAATGAGAAAGGAATAAAAGGAAAGGGTAAAACCATATTTAAAAAAAGATATTAAGAATAAAACCATGGCTCGGCACCTGTAGCACAGTGGTTATGGCACCAGCCAAATAACATTGAAGGTAGCAGGTTCGAACCCAGCTTGGGCCTGCTAAACAATAGCTAAACAACTGCAACAAAAAAATTGCAACTGCAGCTAAACAACTGCAACAAAAAAATTGGCCCCTACAGTCCCAGCTATTTGGGAAGCTGAGGCAAGAAAATCACTTGAGCCCACCAGTTTGAGGTTGCTGTGAGCTGTGATGTCACACCACTCTACTGAGGGTGGCATGGTGAGACTCTGTCTCAAAAAAAAAAAAAAAAGAAAAGAAAAGAAGGAAAAGAATCAAAGAGGGAAGAAGTAATAAAAGAAAGAATAAAAGCAACAAAAAGATGGTTCAGAAGGGAACAGGCTCTCACCCTAGTGTAACAGGCCCCATGAACAAAATCCAAAATTTTATATGTGTGTGTGTGTGTGTGTGTGTGTAAATTCTCTGTATCTACTGTTTAGATTTTCAGGCTAGTGGGATCTGATGACCAGAATTCTAACTTTCAACTCACTAATTGTTTCCAAGAAATGGTGAAATTTCTGGAAGACCAAGGGCCCTGGGCAGACTTACTGATGCTATGTCTCCTCATCCCTCAGTAACCTGCCCCATGCAAGTTGACCCCTGTTAATGTCACCACAACTGAGAAAGGAAATCACAGAGGATGTAAACAGATAGGAAAAATATACCATTTTCATGGATTGGCAGAATCAAGTACTTTTAGAAGCCATGTCCACTTTCATCCCTCAGGAGAATATGGGTCATTCTAAGAAAGAGAATTATCATAACTATGCATTTACTCAAAATTAGATAAAATATAAATTTGGGGCAGTTGAAGGTTTTGAAAAACATGCAATAAAGCAACAATTAGACAAACACAGAAGAGTTGTCTCCCTGAATTTTACCAGCTATTGTCCTTAAGGGAGAGTAAACAGTCTCAGTATCTCAGGAAGTCAAAACAAGAATCAGTGGTAAACTTTATATAGTGGCATGTCTTCAGTGAAACAAATGACTTTGCATACTAGAACTCCAAAAGTGAGATGGATTGATAGGCAAGGGAGTAAATGTATGATATATCCCCCATTATATATAAATAACTCACACATGTATGAATATGCAGGGAGAATGGGGACTGAAGTCCCCATTCCTGGCAAGAGAAAGCACCCCCAGAAAAACAGAGAGGCAAGACACAATTGTAAGAGGGACTTTACCTAACAAATGCAATCAGTGAAACCTGGTTTCTTGTACCCTCAATGAATACCCAACAATAAATTAAAAAAAAAAAAGTAAGATGAGTGAGTTGGAACAAAGAAAAGTCAGCTACTTTACATTTAAGCTGGACATTGTTAGTAAGCTTCCTGTCTTTTCTAAGATTCTAGCCTGTTGGAGATACAACTTATAAACACCCCTGCTGGGTCTGTGAGCACTCTGAGGAAAAATGGTCATAGAAAAGGCTATGGTAAAGACCCAGAAAGATACATTAACTGGGTCATTTTCTGCCTAGTAAACAGGAAAAGGAGATACCCATTGTGGAGATTTGCATTTGCCAACGGCAGAGATCAGGGGCAGGGAGTAGCTCCAGCTCTGATATATGGGCAGAAGAGCCTATATCCCTTATCGCAGAGGAAGATCCTCTGTGGGGCGATGGGGGGAAATCCTCCATCCCACCGATTCCTCAGAGGAAATTAATGCCGGGACATTTTACTCCACAGGGAACTAGTGGAGTTTAACACCTTCCCAGAAATCGGTGTGTGATCTCAAGCGAGAGCCCCTCCTAAAGCAAGGCTCAGATTTCAGATTTCTCAAGGCTACCCTTAAGGTTAATAATAATAACAGGAGGAGCTGATATGATCAATCTGAGAATCTGCTGGTGTCTTTGTTCCCTCCCTCATTTTACCTTCTGGGCAAATAGACTTCAATAAAAATAGAGAGGAGCAAACACTCAGGACCCTTGGTGGAAGCCCACAGACAGGCAGTGGACCCCTGAGCTCCCACCTTTAACTCTATTCTGTGTCTCATGTCTCTTTCTTGACCGTCATCTCTAACTCTATATTTCTTCAGCTGGTCACTGCCAGTTTCCACAGGTCTTAGCAGGCCCTACCCCCAGGCAGGACCCCAACATGAATGAACACGAATACATGTACAAATATATGTATGAGAGAGAGATAAGAGATGCCAGGCTATATGGAATGCTTTCAGATGGTATATTATCACATTCAGTTTATCAAAATCATGTACTAGGGTGTATCATAATCTTCTTATGCTGATATTATATCTCAGGAATTTTATGTAACTTAAGTATTCTAAGCTTGAAAAGAGGCCAAAGCCAAGTTAGGCTTTTAACTTAGGTGAACCCCAGTTATTTTTCAGACACTTTTTGCTTTGACGAGAGATTTTTTTTTAATATTGTTTACGTGTCTTTTCATTATTAGAATGTTTTTTTTTTCCCTCTTCTCGGTAGAATGTGGGAATATCAGGGAACATTTGTGGTTGTCCTAACCTGCAGCTCTGGGGTGCACCAGGCATCTAGTGGGTAGGGGTGAAGAGCGCAGCTGAACGCCTCCAACTCACAGGACAGCACTCACCGCGGAGGGTTACTAATGCCAAATGTCAGCAGCGCTGAGATTGAACAACCCTGTGGACTCACTGAGTTTCTTCTTGAACTTAAAGACCGGCTTCTTCCACCAGGTTTCCTGGTCTCCTCTGTCAAATTTATGAGTGTGTCATTGCATATGTAATAGACTTTCTCTAGCATTGCCTTCCTTCCTAGTCCCTCCTTGACTTCTCATAGTCAAGGTCTCTTCTAAACATGCCCTTCCTGCAACAATGTTTAGCTTCTCATATTCAAGGTCTCTATTAAAAACACTGCCTTCCTGCAACAATGTATCAAAACTATTATTCAACCTGCTAAAACACCCACCGCTTTACTAGCCATTAAAATGTAAGAGTTACCCAGTCTGAGGGGATTATTTTATATCTTGATATTTTCCATTTAGAATAGAAACCTGGATTGCAGTTGCTTTTGGGTATTCTTTCTCCATTTGCGTAGTTGCTCTAAGAAAAGTAATTCCCTATGTAAATGAATGTTACAAGCCCCAGGAAACTCCAGGCCTCCTGGGTTTTTTCCCTGCTATTTTCAGAGCAGGAGCAGAAGGCAGCCCTGAAGTTCCAGGAGAAGGCCTTTTGGGCTTCATTAGGATGAGACATTTCCCCAGCGAGTCCCACCTCCTCCCCTGAGAATCCAGCTCCAGGCTGCATGGAGCTGATAGAGGAAAATGAGAGGCATCAACAGAGCTGCCAGGTAGGCAGGAAGCCACCTTAATACAATACAAGCTCAGCTGTATACCTGAAATGTGGGGAGGCACGTTCTGATTTTAGCACCTGTATCATTATTGTGTTATCATGATTGGAGCATTTACAATATGGGGAAGTGGCATATTAACTTTCAGTAGATACTTCTATAGACCACTGGAAGGAAAATCTTTAGGTCGTCTTGATTCTTGAGGAAAACAGAATTATTTTAAATTCTCCACCTTTTTATAATCCAGTAAAAATGGAAAGATAGAGAATTATATGAAAATGAAGGCTATAGAATAAAGCAAAGACTTTTAAAAAATGTAAAAAATACTTTTAAGTACTATAACTTAGTCTTTTATGTCAGTAACCTTTCTGAATATAACAGATGTTAAATATGTATTAAAGATTCTATTCATCAATCAGATGAATCAGTCAAATGAAATTGATGAAATTGATTTCATCAATCAAATGAAAATCAGAATTTTTCATTTCTATCTTATTATAACTAGTCATTGTAACTCCTATCCATGTCTCAGTGAAGATGCTTCTTATCAAAACGTTATGAGCCTAAATGAAATATTAAAAATAATTATAGGTAATTTATATGTTAATTCATTTGTGCCAGGCACAGTGTTAAATGCTTTACATGACAACTCACATTTAACTTGCAAAAAACCCTATGAATTGGGCATAATATTGATATCCCCATATAACAGATGAGGAAATATTTATTTGCTCAAAAATGTCGAATACACTTTGAGTTGGTTCACAGGTCTATCTGAGTCCAAAGCTCATTATCCAAACAATTATGCTATAGTCACAATTCATCCCCCGGAAAAATGTCTTCCTTCTGTGACAAACAAAAAAAAAGTTATCTGTCTCCAAAATATAACGATGAGGCAGTCAGAGGATAGAGATTCTCTTTCCAGGAGGGAGAAATTGGCAGAAAAATAAAAGGATGGGTGGGTGGGAGGGAAATGGTTTCAAGTAAGTCAAAAACCCAGTAGGATGGATGACATTAAATTCAAGCCTTCAGAATAATCTTCACTGCCTCCATGTCCCACCTTCTGGGCAAACTAGACTAGGGGTGGACCCCTAAGGCTTCAAGAAGGACCCACAGCTCTGTAGATTTGCTGCACTCAATACATATGGCAGCTGTGATAGATTGCTTTGCATCCTGCCAGTTCTAGAGTTCTGGGGTCTCCAGAGAACCTTACTCCTATTGAGGGGCCTACATGGCCACTTTTGCCAGAGTAATGACCTAGTGGAGACCCTCTGCAGTGGCTCTGTGACCACTGCTATGCTGAGCAGTTCCCCAATGAGGGACGTCTGCTGGCCCCCTTCTCACTCTCATGCTGGGCAGTTCCCCAGTGAAGGGTGTGTGCAGTGGCCCCTTCTCACTGCCATGCTGAGTGGTTCCCCAGGGAGGGGTGTGTGCAGTGGCCCCTTCTCACTGCCATGCTGAGTGGT
>NW_003852410.1:5000179-5000399 GCF_000181295.1 Otolemur garnettii
GGAGGGGTGTGTGCAGTGGCCCCTTCTCACTGCCATGCTGAGTGGTTCCCCAGGGAGGGGTGTGTGCAGTGGCCCCTTCTCACTGCCATGCTGAGCATTTCCCAGTCAGGGGTGTGTGCAGTGGTCCCTTCTCACTGTCATGCTGAGTGGTTCCCCAGTGAAGGGTGTGTGCAGTGGCCCCTTCTCACTGTCATGCTGAGTGGTTCCCCAGTGAAGGGTG
>NW_003852410.1:5000439-5008163 GCF_000181295.1 Otolemur garnettii
TGCAGTGGCCCCTTCTCACTGCCATGCTGGGCGGTTCCCCAGGGAGGGGTGTGTGCAGTGGCCCCTTCTCACTGCCATGCTGGGCGGTTCCCCAGTCAGGGGTGTGTGCAGTGGCCCCTTCTCACTGCCATGCTGGATGGTTCCCCAGGGAGGGGTGTGTACAGTGGCCCCTTCTCACTGTCATGCTGAGTGGTTCCCCAGTGAAGGGTGTGTGCAGTGGCCCTATAACCACTATTATGCTGAGCCTTTCCCCAATGTGTTGTGTCTGTAGTGGCCCCATTACCACTTTTGTGCTGAGCAATTCACCAGAGAGTGATGTCTGCACTGGCCCCAAGCTCACTACTATGGTGAGCCATCCCCCAGTGAGGGATGCCTGGGGATGTGCTTCTGAAAAAAGTCTATTCTTGGACCCCAGAGGTGTTTTCAACATTCTTTGAGGAAGCCTGAAATGGACCTATAGCTCTTGCACTCTGTATGCCTGGACATTTACCACCATGTGCATGCTGCCAATGTCGAGACTTTATACCTTTCTGAGCAATGGATTGAGTCACCCCTGAACTCACTCGAGCCATGGCTGGTGCAGCTGAGAAGGCTGTGTTGGGATGTGGGGAGCAGTATCCCAAGGCAATACATAATAGCAAATCCTGAGATCACATGGGCATGTTTCTGTGAACCCTGGCTTCAGTGTCCTGGAGGTCACTGGAATGATTTCAGCTCACTCACTGATTGTCTTGATGGAACAAGCTTTGCTCCCTTTTGTCCATATTAACCTCCGTAGCAAATGGTCACATGGTCACACCTTTATTTTGCTCTTCTAAAGATTCCTTTTCACCCTTTACATGGCAAGGTTGCAAATTTTCCAAACCTTTTTTCTCTCCTTCTCTTGTAATTATAAATTTTGTCCTCTAGCATCTCACTATTCACAGGTACAAGTCATTGTACAGCTCCTTCAATATTTTGCTTAGAGATTTCTTCCACCAAATATCCTGGACCATTGCTCTTAAATTCTGCCTTCTGTAAAGCCCGAAGGAATGGGTATAACGGACCCAAGCTCTTTGGCAATTACATCATGAGGCCCCTTTACTCCAGTTTCCAATGAGATATTTCTGATTTCCATCTGAGACCTCATCAGAATGGCCCTCACGATGCATATTTCTTCCAACCTTCTAATCAGGGCAACTGAAGTAATCCCAAAGCGGATTTGGGATCTCCTTATAGCCCTTCTTCTGAACCCTGACCAGAATTGCCCTTAATACTCCATTCACAGCAAACTAGGCTTTTTTCTACATTTCTTATCCAAATTCTTCCAGCCTCCACATGGTTTCAAAGCCACTTCTACATTTTCAGGAATTTGCTATAATAATGGAGCCACTGCTTGATCTCAATTTTCTGTCTTCCTTTTAATGCTTCTGTAAGAGAAAATCACAATTTACAATTAAGAGAAATGTGTTTGGCTTGTGGTTCTAGAGCAGTGGTTCTCAACCTGTAGGTCATGAACTACAGGAACTGTATTAAAGGGCCACAGCATTAGGAAGTTTGATAATCACTGTTCTAGAGGTTAAGTCCAAGAGCACTGTGCTCCTCTGGAGAAGGAGCTATATCATCCCATAATGGGAGGAAGAAAGGGAAGAGAGGGCATGTGCAAGAAAGCCAGAGAGTGCTGAACTCGCTTTTATAACAAATCCCCTCCGGCAATAAGAACATTATTCCATTCTTGAAGACAGAGCCGTCATGACCTAATCACCTCTTAAGGGGCCTCCCTCTCAAAAGTGTTACATTAAAAGTTGAGTTTCCAACAAATGAACTTTGGAGGCCACATCCAAACCATAGCAATGACACAAAACTTAATCTCATAAACTTGATTCATAGGGGTAACTCACAGGGGCAAAATTCATTTATTTTTCCCATTGTAATTATATTAAGCGTTTTTTAACTCCTCCTACAGTAAAGAAGCAGCAACATGTTGGACTATCAATGCAAAGACAACAAAGGGGGGTCAAGAAAAGTGGAGATGGTAAATTATTGAAACAAAATTTGCAACGGGGTGGCACTGTGGCTCAAAGGAGTAGGGCACCGGCCCCATATGCCGGAGGTGGCATGTTCAAACCCAACCCTGGCCAAAAACTGCAAAAAAAAAAAATTGCAACAGACAAATTTCACCACAGAGTATACTGATATTTTAAAAATCACTTGAGAATAAGTCAAGCATGTTTACGGTGACCAGACGTCATGCTTTTGGCGGAACAGTCCTGATTTTTAACAATTTGTCCCACGTCCCGCAGTGTTTTAAAAAAGTTGGATAGAATGCACGACAAGCTAGGGAACAGCAGGAGAACAGGAAGGGAATATATGGTTTTCAGCTGTCATGTGGCTATTTTGCCAGGATATGAGTTTTATATTATTTTTTGTTAATTTTATAATGTTAAACTTTAATAATAACAAATAATTGTTGAGAACTGATTATTGAGAACTGCTTATCAAAGTTTGCATTGTTGATCAGTTATTCGAATTCGACCACCATTGTTTGGACTTAATGAACAATGGCATTTTTTGGCATTGGCAATGACAAAAACATTTTGTAACTGTCTCTCAGACGATACACATCGTACTGTGTGCTAGTGCTAGTTAAACAAGTGATGTCAACAAATCAGCTATTCAGATAATTTAGGTAAGTTATTTATTTCATGAATTTAGCAGATAGTACTCGTATTATTTATATTTTATAGTGGTGGCAAAAAGTCTAGCGCCGGCCTTGAAAGTGACACTTATGACTTATGAGGTATCATTATTAAAGAAATATATTGATAAGGAAAAGGTTAAATCTTGAGCATCAGCAAAAATCACAAGAGAGAACAAATGGTTAGAAATATTTCATCATTTTGAAACAAACCATGTTCCATACAATAATGCACTAAAAATTGTGGGATACGTGCTGTCCTTCCCAGGAACTAATGCTGTGACTGAATGTGTTTTTTTTATGGTAAATAAAGTGTGGACATCAGAAAAATCACAATTAAGTGTTGAGACTTTGAAAGCTATTTTATGTGTGAAATATAATTTAACAAATTCTTGTGAAAAATTTAATGACCTTTTAAACAATGACAGCAATCTACTAAAAAAAATTCACTCAAATGAGAAATATGCCAAAGAATAAAATAATACTATACACAATTTTTTAATGTGTTATATTTGTAAATTGTACTTATGTTGAAATTTTTAAAAATTACAATACTATTTTTGTGTTCTATGAAAATTTTTGTTGCTCCATATAGACCAAATTTTTAATTAAGAACCCACCCACCCCCCCGGTCAATGGTGTCCCGCTTTACAATGTTAAAATCTGGTCACCTTAGTTTAACTATTATAGAAATGCAAACTAAAAACGACAATGAGATGACACTACGTACCTATCAGCATGGCTAAAATAAAAATACAGTTATAAAATTAAAGGCTGTCAAGGGTACAGGGAAAAGAGGATCACTCACACATTGCTGGTAGGCATCTAAATGTATAATGGTACTCTGGGGAACAGTGGCATTTTCCTTAAAAATTAACATGCAACTACCACATTGCCCAGCAATTGCACTCCTGGGCTTGCACCCCAGATAAATGGAAACTTAAGTTCACACAAACTCCTGTATACTAATGTTCAAAGAAGCTTTATTTATAAGAGCCAAAGACTGGTAACACCCTAGGTGTAGTTCAATGGGTAAGTGGTTAAATAAGCTGTGGTATATACATACAAGAAAATAGTACTTGCCAGTAAAAAGGAATGGAATTTAGACACACATAACAAATTGGATGAGTAACTACAGAATTGTGGCAAGAGAAAGATGCTGATTCAAAAGTTAGCACATTCTACGATTGCATTTATGTAACATTTTAAAAATGACAAAACGACAGAAATGGAGAAGAGATGCGTGGGTTGAAGAAGCTGGAGAACAGCCGTTCTCAACCTGGGGGTCAGGAACCACAGGAACTGTATTAAAGGGCTGTGGCGTTAGAAAGGTTGAGAACTACTGCTGTAGAAGCTGGGAAGAAGTGGATCCTTTTGGTTTGGGAACTATTCTGTGTATACTGACTGGATCAGTGTCAACATCCTATTATCATATTGAAAAATGTTATGGAGGGGACGGACTGAGTACAGACAACATGAGCTATCCCTGTATCATTCCTTACAAGTACATGTAATCTAAGATGACTTCTAATTAAGAGTTTAATTTTAAGTAAAAGGGCCTTATTTGGGGTTTTAGAGCTGGATAGTCTCTGTGGCAACTATCTGTCTATGCTGCACGAAAGCAGAGACAGTCAACACTGAATGGATGGACATGGATGTGCTGGAGCTAAACTGTTATTTACCTGAACGGAGAGCAGGGGACTTGGCTCAGGGCCTGAAGTTTGCAGGCCCCATCTTCAGTTAAACAGGTCCCGTTGAGACGATAATATGTAACCTTTAGAAAGTATCACGCACCTGGTCCAGGGCTAGAACTTAATGAGGCAGTTTAGAAACCAAATGATGGATGTAAAACTAAATACTTAACTGCAAATTTTAATACTATAAAAAATTATGCCACGACAAATTCTTGATCTCTTTCATTTGCTCTTTGCAGGTGCTTCATTAGTTCTTTATTTTCAAATTCTTAAAAAAAAAAGTCTTCATACCCCCTGCTTTCCTGGTTTCAACTCCTTGCTGTCTCTGTCTCCTCACTCTTAATAAAGAGATGGGTAACTTATTTAGCTAAATCCTCCCCTTTCTCTGTTACCCACCTGGCCTTGTTTTTCACTCAGAAATATTAATTTTTATTATCCGCAGAGAACACATATATCCAGGAAGGACCAACTTTATAGAAGGGGCAGAGGAACAAAATGAACTAGCAAAGGCAGAAGTCTTTTTAACAGTGGAAAGAAGTCCCTACGTTAACTGTGGCAGTCTCTTTAGGCTACTATAACAAAATACCATAGCTGGGGTGACTTCTGAACAATAGCAATTTATTTCTCACAGTCTGGAACCAGGAAATACTGGATCACTTCCCAGCCTGGTTGGGTTCTGGGGAGGACCCTCTTCAAGGTCAGGACCCTCTTCAATATTGCAGTCTGTGAACATCTTGCTGTGACCTCACCTGCAGACAGAACAAACAAGCCCTCAGGACCTGGTTTCTAAGTGCATTAATCCCAGACATAATTACCTCTCCAGAGTCTCCACCTCCTGGTACCATCACCTTGGGGGTTAGGATTTCAAAATATAAATTTTGGAGAGACACAAACATCGAGACCGTGGACAATTATTTTTGTCATGGCCCTTATAAACATACCTGGATAAAGTGAGTCATATCCGTCTCTTTAAAGGTACGGCTTGTAGAGATAAGCAGTTCACAGATAGCTGTTTCAACAATTCTCAGCTACACAATGCCACATACTAGATGCATCAGGACACAATCTTCTGAAATGATTGGATGGAGAAGATAACTAATTCCACATTCACTTTTGTCAGAAGATAGTAAGGAGTTTTTTACATTTTGTTTTGTCTTTGCATAAAGCTTGCTCTCTGTGAACCCAGCACATTTAGCCACGGAGGGCATGTGTTTATTATGAATGATGATCCCCTAAATTTCTTCCTACATATTACACGTCCAACTCTCGCTTTTAGCCTTTTGGCACTGTGTGCTTTCATCCATCTTGAAATAAAATGCCTGAAAGAGAGAAATGAGGCAATCAAATAATGCCTGTCAGAAAACGAACTACGCACAGCATAGTTCTTCTCATTACTGAATATTATGAGGGCTAACGACAGAGATGAATATCTCTAGTCAGAGCCACTTACATGGGAATTTACATTTAAAAGTAATTGCCATAGAACATAATTGGTTGATGAGGTGTTCGCAACTCCTTAGGCCTTTTCAAATCTTAACTACATGATACATGCCAGACTTTCAGAGGACCAATTTGTATAAAAAGAAACGTAATCTGTCCCTTATAAAATATTGAGTTCGAAAATGTTATGACCTACTCCGCATCTTCCCTGGCTAGTTATTGCCTTTCATGGTAGGAGTCATTGGTTACCAGGATGGGAGTAATTGATGAGGAGATATGAATTATGGAGTTGGCCCCAAATCCATCTGATTTGTTTGAACTATTCCACAAATTGTTTGAAAACGTTATTAGTCTTGGTAATCACATTTCTCCATGTCAGTGGGGAGTTCATGATATCTCTCCTAGGGCTTCACCTTCTCTTCTTATAAATTACATTATCTCCAATAGACTTTGTAGGGGGTGAGGACAATAGGGTTCCATACTCCCATAGGGAAAAAAACGAGGGTCTCTGTATTTCTTCAGCCCTCTTTTGTTTGTTTTCTGCTGCCATCCAGTCCCTGTATCACCTTTGGGCTCTACTAAGTCCCAGAGAAGAGGAAGGTCATTATTGAGGTCACACTGCAGTCACCTGAAGCTGATAGAGGTAGTCATTGATTTTCCAAAGGAAGACAATGTCACTTCCTCAATGCCAAATTCCAACCTAGGTGCTCTGTACTGGGGCTGTTAAAGTTTCATCTCAAATCAATTAGTTCTTCAAATTCATAACACAGACCTGTTTGGGATAAAACTGGTGTTTATGTTTTGTACTTCATGGACCTAGAATCCCAAATTCTCCCCTCCTTGCAGAGAAAAAAGTCAAGTAGCTGTTTCTTCTCTACTGTGATAACTCAGAAGGGCTGGCCGTATCCATTTCTTTGGACAATTGATTCACTCCCCCGAGGAAGGCTGTCTCTGAGTGATGCTTAGATGATTTAAGAAAAACGAATTCCAAATAATTACAAGGTAATTATTCTGGTACTGCTCTTCATCAGAAAAGAAAGATAGGGAAAATAATCCACAATTTTAATTTCTGTGAGGGCAATTTGCTATACACACATGGCATTTATTTCAAAAAAATAAAGGTCTCCTATATCAGAAATATCTCTTGTAAGCCTATGGTGTCTTATTTGGTGTTTTATTTATTGAGGTTTTTGATGTATTTATTTATAGCTCACTAATTGCACACATTGTAAAACCTAAATTAGTTCACTACTAATGAACTCAATGAAAGTTAACCAAAGGCTCTTCCAATAGAGCACGTCTTTGTATCATGATTGTCAACATGTCTGCCTTCCTGGTTAGATTCTGAGGCAGAGGCTACACCATTTTTTCACCCTTCATCTACACTGAGTGGCACCTTGCCTGGCACATTTAAGGTGTTTAGTTGATTTCAGTAAAATGTGTTCCTTTATGGATAAAGGGAGGAAGGACAGTGGGAGGGAGGAAGCCATAATGATTTACAGTGCTGAGTCAAGTCGGAGTCTCTAGATAGTTTCTGAAAGATGTTTGGAGATCATTTAGGGATCTAAAAATAGACCTGTCATTTGATCCTTCAGATTATCTACTAGGTATATATCCAGAAGACCCAAAATCACTTTATAACAAAGATATTTGCACCAGAATGTTTATAACAGCCCAATTCATAACTGCTAAGTCATGGAAGAAGCCCAAATGCTCACTGACCCATGAATGGATCAATAAATTATGGTATATGTATACCATGGAATATTATGCAGCCTTAAAAAAGATAGAAACTTTACCTCTTTTATGTTTACATGGATGTGGCTGGAACATATTCTTCTTAGCAAAGTATCTCAAGAATAGAAGAAAAAGTATCCAGTGTACTCAGCCCTACTATGAAACCAATTTATAGC
>NW_003852410.1:5008369-5022961 GCF_000181295.1 Otolemur garnettii
CTGTGAGCTGTAATGCCACGGCACTCTACCCAGGGGGACAGCTTGAGGCTTTGTCTCAAAAAAAAAAAAGAAAGCTATAACCCAATTATAGCCCAAAAAAGGGGGGGAGGGGAGGAGGGAGAATGAGTGGAGGGAGGGTAATGGGTGAGACCATGCCTATGGTGCATTTTATAAGGGCACATGTTACATTTACTAAGTGTAGAGTATGACTGTCTGAACACAATAACTAAGAAAATGCAGGGAAGGCTATGTTAACTAGTATGATGAAAATATTTCAAATGGTATATAAAACCATCACATTGTACCCCATGATCGCATTAATGTACACAGCTATGATTTAATAAAAAAAAAATTCCTGAAAAATAGTAATTATATTGGTAGTTGCAAAGCCTTTGTTGGAAAATCACTTATCTGTTTTTCCATCATGACAACTCTTTAAGATGGCTGGAAGTAAATAAAACCCTTGATATTTGAAACTAGAGCATCACAGGGAGCAGGAATGTCCAGAGGCTACAGCTCTCAGACTTTTGTACAGCTAAGCCCAGTATGAGATTCTAGTGGTGGGAACAAGTGTCAAAGAGGGAGAAGGAGAGTTGAAAGGTCACAAAAAAGTCCTAGTTCATCATATCAACCAGCTCATGAACTTCCGGCTGAGAAGTGCCTGTTCATCACAGGATGCACCCTGGCTGCTTCTGTTAGAAAGGATCAAAAGGAATCAGGAATGATTTAGGAAGGGATCAGAATGAGACACAGAAGACTTGGGTTTTGGACGGCCTTTACCACTTCCCAGCTGCCTTTTAACTTACCCGAAACCATAAAATGTGCATAATCATGACAGACCTGCCAGGGCTGCTGTGAGTACCAAGTGAGATAATTTACCGGAGGCCTCTTGATGAATGGTGAAGCAATGGCCAGACCCGGTGAAGCACTGGCCAGACCCAGTCTGGGTGTTTTCGTTGCCTGGAGATAATCCAAACAAACACTACTCTTCAGAGACAATTGAAAGTTTTCACATCTCCATCTCATATATATAATTCAGAAAATTACAGTGTATGATCAGTTCTGAAACAGAGGCGCTAACTACTTATCTTTGACTTTCAAGGATTTTGGATGAAACTTGAAACTAAAAAGGCACAAGGCATTAGCTTGAGGAAAATACAGGAATATTAGTCCTCAGCTGCTAAGAGCAAACTCATTTTAACTCTGAGATTGTGCACTATGAGAAATACTAGAAAATTCTCTCTGCATAAACATTGCACTTACGATGAAACAAACCATTGTAAATTCCAGGTTTGAAAAAGAAGAATGCCTTATGGAATGTCACCACAGGCATTGCCCAGGCTACCAACAAGATGAGTTCTGTAGGCTAGTTCTTAAGTTGAATTTGTATGTGAGTTGGAATGGGTATATTTACTTGATAGTTGTGATAGACTCCATTTGTAAGTGTGAGTTGTACATCAGTCAGATGTTTGTAACTTGGAGACTTAACCGTCCTGTTGGTAAGTGCAAGTTATGTGTAAGTTGGATATTTGTAACTTGGGGACTGCTTCTATTAGCCTTTCACTTAAAGAACAGGTGGTTGATCTTTAAGGAAGGACAGAAAATGTGCCACTTTGCTCTTTAATTCTCACCAAATGAAACCTACTAAAACCTAGCAAAGAAATATTTCAGTGGAGCCTCTGGAAATTAAAAAAATCAGTTTCACACAGGCTTTCTAGAAATGAAACTTCACATGTAACTACCTATTCCTTTATTCTTACTTAAGTTGCCAATTGTTGAATATGTTCGTGAAATCCTATTAACAGCTACAAGGTAACTGACAAGATCAATATTCACCGTAAATCTGTATTAAGGGCACAAATTTGCCAACTTCAAATGTAGTCAAGCTTTACTATTTACTACATAACAATGTGTAAGCTTTGGTAGTCTGTAAGCCTCAGCTTTCCCATCTGTAAAATGGGGATAATAATAGCTACACCATCATGTGAAGGTAAAATGAGAAGGGACAGGCAGAGAGAGCACTTGAACATTGTCTGGTACAGGGAAGGCGCTCGGCAGTCGGAATAAACACAACTACTCAAGGCATTGGACAGACAGCCCTAGAGCAGCCTGCAGTACTTTCTCGGGCCAGACAATTTTATATTTGGCTTAAATCTCTACCTTTTTGAGTCTAAAGATACTTTCTTCCAAATCTTCAGGCAAAATTGACATTTCAGAAATATGAGCTGTGATTTTCCTGTGGATTTTGGTCATCTGGAGAATAGAAGTGCCACACACAGGTTGAGTCAACACCTTGCAGACAGAAACACAGACTTTGGTTTTGTGTGCTCCATCCTGGAATGGTCCACAGGACCTGAAAGTCTAGATGAAAAGAGAGTTTGGTAAATCAGTTTTCTCTTGATAAGATGGTATCATTTCACATGTGAACTTACTTAATGTCTTGAGTCACATAACTTGAAAGATAAGAGTATAGTCAACAGTTTTGTTTGTTTGTTTGTTTGTTTTTTGTAACGTGGTCTAGTTCAGCTAAGATAGCTTGACCACAGATAACCTGGGTTTACTGCAGGAAATAATCGCTGAATAAGAAATCTATAAACTCCAGAGGCGAGTTCAAAATGCAACAGCTTTACAATTTGCTTCCCACATGATTCATAATTACTGTTCACCTTATTCCTATCCAGGCCCCTATTCCCATCATGAATCATTAGAACATGGCTCTACAAAATCACAGAACACAGCACCCTGGTCCATGTAAGTCCTGATAGACTCATTTTCATAATTTCCGACTGAGACTCAGACAGGCTTTGCAGGACATGACCGGGGCTCCTTTGAAGCACTGTCACTGTTCCATGTTTGAGAACAGAATCTGCTAGTACACCAGCTCTCCCTGACTGGGGCTAGACTAAATAGCAACACCCAGGGAAGGAATAAAGGGATGAGGCTTTGCTGTAAACACAACGTTACCTTCAGGTTCTTTCAGTCTTCTCTTGCTCTGTCTGGGGCTTCTGTGCTTAACTATACCACACTCCTGCCTGAAGTTTACGGGGCTTCCAATTTCAGGAGAATCTCTCCAAAGTCATTAACTTGCTTGGAAAAGAAAATGCTTCCCACTATGTGAAGTCATTTGGGAATTAAATGAATGTGAAGTGAAACAGACCCTGAAGGTTACTAGATGAGAACTTGAGCAAGTTTTAGGTTATAATCATGTGCCAAATAGTCAATAGTTTTCTTTCTTTTTCTTCCCCAAGCCAGTTTATAAGTCAATGTTCCCATAAATTTAGATAGTTTAGATTCTAGGGAGGTAGATCTTTACAAATTGAAAATCACTGTTTCTGGTTTAAGTAACTGTCTCCAAAAATAATAGTACACATTTACTCGCATAAAGTTTTACATCTTTAATCCCATTCAATAATCTTGAAAGCCCACGGCTCGGCGCTGTGGCTCAAGCGGCTAAGGCGCCAGCCACATACACCTAAGGTAGCAGGTTCGAATCCAGCCCAGGCCTGCCAAACAACAATGATGGCTGCAACTGAAAAAAAAATAGCCAGGTGTTGTGGTGGGCGCCTGTGGTCCCAGCAACTTGGGAGGCAGAGGCAAGAGACTCGCTTGAGCCCAGGAGTTGGAGGTTGCTGTGAGCTATGCCATAGCACTCTACCCAGGGGGACAGCTTGAGGCTCTGTCTCAAAAAAAAAAAAAAAAAAAAAAAAAAAAAAAAGCCCTACAAGACGGATATCAAGATCATTTATTTTATAAAGGCATACAACATTATACAGCTATAATTTGCCTACCATATCCCAGCAAGTAAATGATAAAGTGAAAATGCAGACTTAGCTCTCTCTGCCTCTAACTTCTTCCCTAGGCTTTTATGAATTCTTACGTAACACTGAGTATGAACTGGACCCCAAGCAGTTCTTCAAAGTAGAGCATTTGAATTCACCTTCATTAAAATCAAGTGCGCTGCTTATTAAAAATTCATATTCAGGGCCCTTATCCAGCTCTACTGAAGCAAATTCTACAGGGCTTTAAGACCTAAAATTTTGCACTTTAGTACATTTTACAGGTGATTTTTCTGATAAGTTAGTTGTCAAGGCTTTTATTATAGTCAATTGCACATGTCTATCTAGCTTAGGTATTTCAGGTTATTGTAGACTGGCTGGATTAAAGAACAGACATTTATTTCTCCAATTTCTGGAATATGGGAAGTCCAGGGTCTTCAGGATGGTTCCAGAAAATCTGGTGACTGGTGAGGGCCCTCATCTTGGTTTACAGATGGTCGTCTTCTCATTTTATCCTCACACTGGAGGAGACAGAGAGACAGCAAGAGAGAGAGAGCAAGCTCTGTCTTCCATCCACTTGTAAGGACATCAATATGGTGACTGTATCCTGTGATCTTATGAAAAGGCAATTACCTCCCCAAAACTCTACTTCTAATTTCCATCACTTTGGGGATGAGGCCTCCAACATATGAAATAGTGGGCACAAATATTCAATGCACAGCCTACTAATTCTGGCTCCCCCAAATGTACATCATTCCTGCCTGAAGAATACATTTATTGTAATCCAACAGTGCCAAAAGTCTCAATTAGTTTCAGCTAGTTCAGTTCTCAAGTCGTAAGTCCAAAATCTCATCAAAATGTTATTTAAATCAGATACGCATGAAATGTTAAAATGTTAAAACTTCCTCCTCTTCAGTTGTGAACATTTTAAATCAGGTATGTTGTGTCCATTCAAAATACAGTGGTAGGGCAGGCATAGGGTGGACATTTCAGTTCCAAAAAGAAAGAAGAAAGGGGTGATGGCTCCCAAGTCGGTCCAAAACTCAGCAGGACAAACTCCATTAAACCCTAAGAGTCGAGAATAATCTTTTGTGGTTTACTGGTCTGTCTTTCCAATGGACCTACTCAGTCTCACACTTAGGATTCACTATTCCTACTCAAAGTACAGCTTGGTCAGCTGATCTCTAATTAAGAGACAAATGTCCATGGAATGTACTCGTTTGAAAAATAACTTAATTGAAATAAAACTTTGAAGCCCTAAAAATCTTTAGGTTCCTAAGCAGAACAGAGATCAAATTTTCCATCTGCCCTATTTCCACCTTCCTTTCTTCTGGAGGATTTGGCTGAATGTAGGATTCTCGTGTGCAGACATACGTACATAGTTTTCCAAGAATATGTGAGATTCATTATTCTGCCCTTTTCATTACTATATATATATATATATATATATGTATTTTTTTTTTTGAGAAAGAGCCTTAAGCTGTCCTCCTGGATAGAGTGCTATAGCATCACAGCTCACAGCAACCTCCAACTCCTGGGCTCAAGTGAGTATCCTGCCTCCACCTCCCAAGTAGCTGGGATCACAGGCACCAACCACAACGCCTGGCTATTTTTTGGTTGCAGCCATCATTGTTGTTTGGCGATCCGGGGCTGGATTCAAACCCACTACCTTAGATGTATGTGGCTGGCACCTTAGCCACCTGAGCCACAGGCACCGAGCCATTACATTATATATTATGCTTCAACTATGAGAAAACTTTCTTATTAACAGAAATGGAAAAACAAGATTTTCTTTTTCTTTTTCTTCCTTTCACTCCCTCTTTCTTGTTCATCTTCCCGAAGCCTTTCTCTAAGTATAGATGTATAGTTTTCTCCTATACTGAAAGGTATACTATTTAATAAGTAGTTTATACTTAAATTGAAGGCTTTCAAATACAGAAGAAATATGCCAAAAAGACTCTAATATATTATTGTGAGCCAGCAAAAGCCAGTTCTGGGTTTCAGGTGCTGGAAATGTACTGAGGCATCTATCTTAGAGTCTGTGCTACCAAAAGACATCCTAAAGAAACAAATAGATCTATTTGTCCTGCGGCCTGGCAGGTTCAGCCAGCAAGATGTGGCTTGCTGAATGACAGAACTTATTTCTATGAACTAACAAAATCCAGGAAGGGGTCATTAGGGAGTCAGAGATTGCTGAGTTTTCTTTCCACACCTTGAACTGTGTACAGCAAGTGCTGAAAGGGAAAGTTGCAAAGATCAACAATTTCCACTGGTGCCTTTGTGAAGCTATTCTCATAATTCAGGAAAAAAACAGCCAAGGCCTCCTCTCTATTCCCCAGAGACTGTACAACTCAGTGATTTGGAAGACAAGACAGAGAACCATTGGCTCTAGAGGAATGATTTGGTTTTTATTGTATGATCCTGGCCTAAAGACCGGTAGATCCCTCAGCTTAAAAATGGATATAACTAAGCTCACCAGCCTTGTGTCTGCTGAGTTTGGAGGTAGGTGGCAGTTACTGTTAAAGGCAGAGGAATCTTCTGTAAGCAGGTAATGGAAAATATTTAGAAATATTTAGAAATAAAATGGACTATAATGGATACTGGTGGAATAAAAAACAGTTTCTGGATTGGGTGATAGTTGATCTGGGCTAGTTAGGGTAAGTCATCCTTTTTACAACTTGTTCAGGTCTTATCTGTCTATCTATTCCTCATATGTCTATTTCAAACATTGTATTATAAAAATCATCAAACATCCAGGGGTGGCGCCTGTGGCTCAAAGGAGTAGGGCACTGGCCCTATATACCGGAGGTGGCAGGTTCAAACCTGGCCCTGGCCAAAAAAAAAAAACCTGCAAAAAAAAATTATCAAGCATCCAACACAGCTGAAAGAATTTTATAGTAAGCACTTGTATACCTACCACCAAGATTGTACCATTAATAACTTATTTTTCTTACTTACATTCATCCATTCTCCTCTGTCTTATTTTTGACAGATTTTAAAATAAATTTCAGAGGCCAATTGATTTCACCATAGATAATATACATTTATATAAATGTTTTCTTCTTTTTTTTTATAAAATTTACATACAATAAAAGGCACAAATCTTAATAGGTATTTGCTGAATGTGACAAACCCCATCAAGATATTGAACAAGACCAGCATCAGAGCCACCCACGCTCAGGAAATCCCTCCATTCCTCTCCATTGCTCTGACTATTTTCCACCATAAATCGGTTTTTGAACTTTTGAATCAGTTTTTTTTGAACTTTATATACATGGAATCATGCAGAATGTATTCTTATGTAAGATTTCTTCTAGTGAATATTGTAATTTTTAGCTCCATTCATATTGTTGGATGTGATAATTTTTTTTTTTTTTTTATCATAGTCTCACTATGTCGGCCTTGGTAGAGTACTGTGGCGTCACAGCTCACAGCAGCCTCAAACTCTTGGGCTTAAGCGATTCTCTTGCCTCAGCCTCCCAAGTAGCTGGGACTACAGGCATCTGCCACAATGCCTAGCTATTTTTTTGTTGTAATTGTCATTGTTGTTTGGCAGGCCTGGGTTGGGTTCTGACCCAGCAGCTCCAGTGTATGTGGCTGGCACCCTACTCACTGAGCTACAAGCACCAAGCTAAGAGTTTTTAATTATTATTATGAGTAGTATCCATAATATGGGTGAATGTAACACCCTTTGTTTTATTTTTTTATCCTTCCACCTGTTGTTTGATGCTCAGGCTGTTTCAGGTTTTGGAATAAAGCTATCAAATATTCCTTACAACGAGAGGGCAAAGGTACTCAGAAAAGTCTTCCCATAGAAGTGAGCGAGCTCTCACTCTCTCAAGAGCGGGCTGATTCTGGGGGTTGGGTTTTGAAGGTAGGAAGCAGTGTGGGGTTCGCTGCCTCTGCATCAGCCCTCGTCCCCTTCAAACCCTGCTCTGTTTTGACACAGCACAAAAGCTCTCACCAGGACCTGGGCAGGGAGTGGCATCATTGTTTCTGTATAGCCTGCAGAATTGTGAGCCAAATAAACATATTTTCTTTAACTTAAAAAAGAAAAAACAAAGAAAGCAAAAAAAAAAAAAAGTCTTCTCAAATGGGGGAGCAATTTTGTCACTAACATGAAACAGAATTGATAGAGCATAGCAATGAAGTGCAGTATGATTTTATTCTTGTTTTTTAAATTCTCTGTCTACAGGTGCTATCTTGTTGCCTGCACCTGGGGTAAGCAGAAACCCCCCTGCCCATCACATTCCTTGTTTTAGGACATCACTGACTAAGACCATGTCTTCTTGGCTTATTTTTATTTGTCCACTGTCTAGTGTAATGTCTGGCATGCCTATGGCTCAATAAATATTTATTGATTTGCAAAATGAATGATCTCCCACTCCCCGTGATAGAGAAAGGCAGTAAAACCAAGTGACCCGTCTTGTTTTTAAAGCCTCTCTTATAGCCTGGTGGATTCTATGCCAAAATAAATATGCCAAACACTTTTATTTTCACGAAAATACTTCTAAAAATTCTCCTGGAGGTTTTTTCTCTCTATTTATTTTAGTCTACTAGGCAAACTGTATCTTATGATAGTTGACATTTATTTAGGTTAAGTTATGTATTATCATTGTTGAAATGTAAGTGCTTTCATGTTAAACAAGTTTTTTCTAAGCATTAAACTAATATATATATAAATAATATATATATATAAATTTATATATATATAAAGTGGCCAGCACTAAAAAAAATTGTTTTCATATATCAGCTTCCAAGGAGTTTACATCTGTGAGAATATGTGGCTTAGGTCTGAGAAACTCATAGTGGTCTGTGGGGTTTGCCTATTTTCAAAACTGTCTTACAAGTGAGAAAGCCCAGTTCAAATGACACCAAATCTTTGGATGCACCAAATCTGCTTTCTTGAAATGATATTGAAGTGTGCATAGATAGACAACTTGAGATTTGTCTGTAATTAGTTTTCCGTTATATTTAGGATCCTAATTTTGTGCATCGTTTTGAACTCCTATCCCTTGTTTTTCAACAAATAAATTATGTCATGGCTGTGTTTTATTGAAGGGAATGACCAGCAAATCTGCAGGAAACACAGAACAGGACCAGCGTCAAAGTATTCCCACCCACACTCCAGAAACCCCTCCTTTCCCCTCCAGAGGCAAACATTGTTCTGATTATTTTGCCCCAGAGATCAGGTTTGTTTTCTTCCTTCAAACTTTACATATAAATGAGATCATACAGAATGTATTCCTGTGTAAGATTTCGTCTAATGAATATTATACGTTTTAGCTCCATCCACACTGTTGGAATGAGCACAAAATTACTGTCAAAGATTTGAAGACAAAATTCAGGATTTTTTTTTTTTTTTTTTTTGTAATACAGAAGTCATTATTGTAGACTATAGGCTCACTCTGTTCTTTTAGACCCAATCTCACTATTTCTCATTTGTGTGAACTTGACAATTTCTTGGTGTTTTAGTTTCCTTTTACAAGGCCAGTGAACACGCTGAACCCAACTCACAGGCTGGCTGTGAAGCTTGAACGTGTTTGTACACAGATGACCCTTCATTTCTTGAGGACAGCTGAAAGCTGGGCATGTGGGATGAGGCAATGTCCTCCTGCTTACCATCACTTTATCTTTACCACTGGTTCCCCACCTGGAGAGCAGAGATGCATTCTCTACATTTTTCACACCTTTAAAGTGCTCATAATGAGTACGTACTTAATAAACATCTACTGATTCACCTATATTAATCCGCATTCCACAATATGTTATTCCTAACTTGTATGTGTGAAGACTTCTATCTCTTTCAGCATTAAATATCCTTTCTTCAATGTCGACATCTAAGATCCTAATGATTATATACAAGGAAAGAGGCATTAAAGAGGGAAGAAAAGACAATCTTGCATTGCCTGTGGCACACCCCAATGGTGCCATGCCAGCAAGGTGAGTAGAATGGAGAGAGATCTGTGTGCCCAGGGAGGGAAGGTGAAGTGATTATAGGATATTCACTGAAACTCAGGGCCATCCTGCCACAGGGGAACAGCATAGGGAAGAATTCTGCCACTGTCCACAGAGGGAGCATTTACATCAGCCCAGAATAAAACCTTCTGCCTAGAAATCTGAGTTCCAGCCACCATAACCAGTTAACAAAAAGCAGCCTGGGGCCTGGGTTAAATTCATAAGGCAATCAGGCTACAAAAGCTGTATCCTTGTGTGATTCCCTTGGCTGTGCTGGCCCAGAACCAGGGGGTGTTGGTTGCAGATGGTACCATGAAACATAAGCAGTGGTGGCCAAGCCTTTTTTACCCTTCCCCTCATTTCTGGCAGTGCAGTGCAGGGACAGTCTTCTTCTAGTTGGAATATTTTAAAGGACTTTGTCTTGCAACTTAGATACCAGTAAATAGGAGAGGAGCGTACCAATCAGACTCTTGAAGTCCCTGAGCCCAGGCCTCAGCTCCTAGATGGTTTTGGTGGATTCACCCTGGGCAAGAAGTAGACACGCTGCCCTGAAGCCACTTGTTGACCTAGGAGCCCTTGGGGGTTGAATTAACATCAGAGGAGCCAGCTCACCATGGGCTTTGAGTAAGGCTGGGCTGGATTCAGGTGTGACCTGGCACTGGGGCCATGAGGGAGTACTCACATCATTCTTTTCCCAATTTCAGCAGCCTGGTACCAGTAGTGAGGAAAAAGAATCAGAGACTTTTCCTGGTAATCCAGGGAGTTCTCCCATATTCTGCCCAAGCCCACCAAGGTGGTACCACCAGGAATCTGCAAGAGTCACCATTGCTGGGCTCAGGACACCCCAGTCCTCCTAAGCAGCAGTTATCAAATACTTAGTCACAATACCTAATTCCTTTTAAATATCTGGAATGCCTTGTGGGGAAGGATGGAGTCAAACAAGTCCAGCCTGTGAAGAATAGAATAATTACTTACTCCTCCATGTTCACACATGGATGGTAGATGTGTGACCAACACACCAGATCCATAAGCATCAAGAAGACCCAGAAAAGATGTCTACCCAAAAACAAACTAAATAAGGTTCCAGTGACAAATTCCAGAGCAAAGGAGGTACATGACATTTGAGACAAAGAATGGAAAACATCTATCCTGAAGGTGCTCAGTGAACCTCAAGACAACACAGAGAAGGAATTCAAAAGCGTATAAGGAAAATTTAACAAAGAGATTGAATGATAATAATAAACATCCGCAGGGCATGGTGGCTCACATCTGCAATCCCAGCACTCAGGAGGCCGAGGCAAGTGGATTGCCTGAGCTCATGATTTTGAGACTAACCTGAGCAAGAGGGAGACCCCATCTCTAAAAATGGCTGGGTGCTGTGGCAGGTGCCTGCAGTCCCAGCTACTCTGGAGGCTGAGGCAAGAGAATCAATTGAACCCAAGAGTTTGAGGTTGCTGTGAGCTAAGATGCCACAGCACTCAACCAAGGGTGACCAATTGAGACTTTGTCTCAAAAAAGAAATAATAATCATCATAATAAACATCAAGCAGAAATTCTGGAGCTAAAGAATTCAATTGACAAATTGAGAAATGTATCAGAATCCTCAACAACAGAATTGACCAAGCAGAGGAAAGAATTAGTGAGGTTGAAGACAGGCTATTTGAAAATAGAGGAGGAAAAAGAAAAAAGAGCAACAGCAACAGAAGGAAGCCTCTAAGAAAGGAGAGCTGTTTTCCTTTCAAAAAATAGCCTCAAAAGGGAAAATATGAGAATTACTGGTCTTAAAGAGAAAATAGCTTGAGAGAGTCTCTCCGAATCAAGGAGAGAAGACCCCCAAATTTATTGTACAAGGCCTATATCATCCCGATACTCAAGATGATATACAACAACAACAATAAAGAAAAATATAGGCTAATATTTCTGATGAACATGGAAGCAAAAAACCTCAACAATACGCTGGTACCCCTAATTATACAACACATTCAAAAGGTTATTTATCATGATCATGTGGGATTCATCCGAGGGATGCCAGGATGGCTCAACCTATGTACAGCAATCAATGTGATGCATCATATTAACAGAAGGAAGGACAACAACCATGCAGTTATTTCAACTTATGCCTCAAAAGCACCTGATGAAATCCAGCACCTCCTCATGATAAAAATTTTCAAAAAACTGGGCATAGAAGAAACTTAACCTCAACACAGTAAAAGCCTTATGTGAGAGACCTATATCTAGCACGACACTGAATGGGGAAAAACTGAAAACCTTTCTTCTAAGAACTGAACAAAAGACAAGGATGCCCACTTTCACCACTGTTATTCACTGTAGGACTAGAATTTCTAGCTAGAGCAAACAGATCAGGGTAAGAAATAAATGACTTCAAATTAAAAGGAAGAAGAGCTTAGCTATAGCTATAATTTCAATTCCTTGAAATGAAAACGCCTAACCTAAACATTTGCACCCTCATATTAATCTGAATTTAAAAAAAATAAGAAGTAATTAACTCAAAAGCAAGAAAGGTTAAAGTCAAATTGTTTTCAGAAGGTATGATTTTATATCTAGAAAAACCTAAGGACTCCACCAAAAAAAAAAAAAAATACTATTGTAACTGATAAGCAAATTCAATAAAGTTACAGGATATAAAATCAACAAATAAAAATCAGTTGCTTTTCTGTATTGCACAACGTAAATAATTTGAAAAAGGAACCAAGAAATTAATCCCATTTATAATAGCTACAAATAAAATAAATACTGGGAATAAATTTAACCAAAAAAGTGAAATATCTCTATAATGAAAACTAGAAACCACTGATGAAAGAAATTGAAAAGGACACCCCCAAATGGAAAGATATTCCATGCTTGTGGGTTGGAAGAATCAATCTTGTTAAACTGTTTGTACTACCCAAAGCTATCTACACATTCAATGCAATCCCAATCAAGATACCAATGACGTTCTTCACAGAAGTAGAAAAAGTAATCCTAAAATTTATATAAAATCACAAAAGTCCCAGAATACCCAAAGCCATCCTGAGCAAAAAAAAAAAAAAAACAAAACTGAAGGATTTACATAATATATATCTGATTTCAAATTATATATGTACTGCAGAGCTTTGTCAAACAAAACAGCACGATTCTGGCATGAAAATTGACACATAGACTAATGGGATAAAATAGAGGATCTAGAAATAAATCCACATATCTATAGTGAATTTTTCTTTGACAAAGTTGGCAACAATCTACAGTGGGAAAAGTACAATTTCTTCAATAAATGATGCTATAAAGACTGGAAATCTATGTAGAGACAATGAAATGAGACTCTTATCTCTTACCATGTACAAAAAACAATCAAAATGACTTACAAATGTATATGTAAGACCGGAAACCACAAAGCTACTAAAAGAAAACATTGGAGAAACATGTCAGGACATTGGTCTGGACAAGGACTTCTTGAATAATTCCCCCAAAGCACAGGCAAAATTGAATAAATGGGATCACATCAGACCAGCTTCTGACTAGGAAGGAAATAAAGTGAAGAGACCACCAGAAAATATTTGGAAACTTCCCACATGACAAGGGATTAATTACTAGGATATATAAGGAGCTCCAACAACTCAATAGGACAAAATCAAATAATCTGATTTTAAAAGATTTTTTTTTCTCAAAAGAAGACACATAAATGACCAACAGAGGTATGAAAAAATGTTCAACATCACTAGCGTCAGAGAAATGCAAATCAAAATTGCGATGAGATATCATCTCAGCCCAGCTAAAGTGACTTTTATTAAACAAGCAGTAACAAATGCTTATGAGAATGTGGAGAAAGAGCAAGTCTTCATATGTTGTTGGTGAGAATGTAAATTCGTGCAAGCACTATGAAGGCTTCTTCAAAAAAACTAAAATCAGGCTGGGCATGTTGGCTTATGACTGTAATCACAGCACTCTGGGAGGCCAAGGCAGGAGGATCATTTCAGCTCAAGACATTGAGACCAGCCTGAGCAAGAAAGAGACCACTCTCAACTAAAAATAGAAAAATTAGCTGGGCATAGCTCCTGTAGTCCCAGCTACCTGGGAGGCTGAGGCAGGAGGATCATTTGCGTCTAGGAGGTTGAGGTTTCTGTGAGCTAAACTGATGCTGTGGAACTCTAGTCTGGGTGACAGAGAAAGACTGTGTCAGGGCAAAAAAAAAAGTGAAAACCTAAAAACAGAACCATCTTATTACCCTGCTATACCACCACTAGGTATATACCCCACGGTGGGAAATTCAGTATATCACAAAGATATCTGCACCCTGGTGTTTATTTAAACACTATTCACAATAAGAAGATATGGAGACAACCTAAGTATTACTCATCAAGGGATGAATGGATAAAGAAATTGTTGTATCTTTACACAATGGAATATGATATAGCCACTAAAAAGAATTCAATCCTGCTATTTGAAACAACATGGATAAAACTGGCAAATGCTATGGGAAGGGTCGCAGGGAGAGGGTAATAAAGTGGGGATGGTTAATAGGTATAAAAATATACTTAGATAGATAGAATGAACAATATTTGATAGCACCACAACATGACTCAAATCCATAATAAATTAGGGTGTACTTTAAAATAACTAAAACAATGGAGTTGGAATATTCCTAACACAGAGAAATGATGAACACCTGAGTTAGCAGATACCTCAGTTATCATGATTTGATTCATTCACATTGTATATGAGGACATATAACTATTATGTACTATTAATAATCAAAATTTTTAAAAGAACAACAAAAGATTAAAGATTTAAACTTAAGACATGAAACCATAAAAATACTAGAAGAAAGTGCAGGGAAAACCCTTGATGATATCGGCCTGGG
>NW_003852410.1:5024064-5037509 GCF_000181295.1 Otolemur garnettii
AAAAAAAAAAAAAAAGATCCCTTCTATATACACAGAAGAGCATTTGACAAATCCAACATGCTCATGATTAAGCTCCCCAGGAACTAGAAATACAGAGGAAATTCCTTGACCCATTAAAAGGAGTCAGTGAAAAACTGACAGCTAATGCTGTTATAATGGTGAAAATTATCTCGACCATTGAGAACAGGACAAGAATGTCAACTCTACTGCTCTGTTCTTCATAGAACTGGAATTGTCATCTGGAGAAACTGTGTAGGAAAGCTGAACAAAGCCCTCCCTCCTGGAAAAGAAGAGGTTCGGCTTGTCTTTTAGTGCAAATGACCTAAACTTGAATATGAAAGTCTGCAAGGAATTCACTAAAGCCTGCTAGAACTGAGAAATGAGTTCAGCAAGGTCACAAATCATCTAACTCCAGTAAGAGGAGCCCACATTACAAAATCCCAAAACTACAGATGTTGGCATGGATGTGGAGAAAAGGGAACACTTCTCCACTGCTGGTGGGAATGCAAACTAATACATTCCTTTTGGAAAGAAGTTTGGAGAATACACAGGAATCTAAATATTGACCTGCCATTGGATCCTGCAATTCCTCTACAAGGAGTATATCCAAAAGACCAAAAATTGCTTCGTAAAAAAGATATTTACATCAGATTATTCATTGCAGCTGAATTCATTATAGCCAAGTCATGGAAGAAGCCCAAGTGCCCATCGCTCCATGAAGGAATTAGTAAATTGTGGTATATGTATACCATGGAATACTAAGCAGCCTTAAAAAAGATGGAACCTTTTACATGGAGGGACCTGGAACATATTCTCCTGAGTAAAGTATCTCAAAAATGGAGGAAAAAGTATCCAATGTACTCAGTACTTCTATGAAACCAACTTATATTTACTCACACTTTGTTATGGAAGATAGAACACAACTGTAGCCCAGGATGAAGGAGAGATGGAGTGGGAAAGGAGAGAAGGGGGGAGGTTTTATAGAGGGAGAGTAAAAGGCGGGACCACACCTATGGAGCATATTTCAAGGGTACAAGTCAAATCTGTCACGTGTAGAACATACATGTCTTAACACAATAATCAAGTAAATGAGGCAAAGCTATGTTGATTGGTTTGATGTAACCACGTCTGATTGTATTGAAAAAAAAATCAACACATTGTACCCCACATATGCATAAATGTATTCATGATCTATGTGTACTTGACTTAATAAAAAATAAAATTAAAAAAACCCAACATACAAAATGCAACTATACTTTTAGATACTAGTAATAAGCAATCTGAAATGACATTAAGAAAACAACTCCATTCATAACAGCATCAAAAAGAAAGAAATATTTACAAGTAAATTCAACAAATCAGGGGTAAACTTTTTACTGTAGAAATAAAAAGCTATGTTAAAGGAAACAAAAGAAAAAAAACTGAATAAACAGACAACACTGTTTTTTTAAAAAAATATAAAGGAAAGTTATTCAGAATAGTTTATCATTTTCAGTGAGCTAAGAAAACAGAGTTTCCTTGATGTAAAATGCACACGAATTGCCTGAATGTCTGAAATTTAAGGCTAAACTATTTAGGCATCTGCATTTTACTGGTTTTGACTTCACAGGCAAGATAAATCCTCCTGAATGCACTAATATATCTCCAAGGAACAAAAAAGCTCTCACATGTATTGGACTGGTTGTGTTATGTGCATTTCATTTTAGTATTGCCATCTTGCGCCCTTAGGCTAGTGCACGGACCGAGCATTGCACAGAGTGACTCATCGTCGTTCATGGTTCCTTGAGTCAAATTCCATGGTCAGAGGTAGAAGGTGAAAATAAATATAAAATCCCCAGGTGGGAAAGAGAATCAGTGAGGCAGAGAATTCCCGAACCATTAATCTTTACTCTGCCCGGACATGCAGGGAAAATGTAAGCTAATGATGTGTCAAAGGTACAAATCCATTTCTGGATTACTATCTGTCTGTAGAATTATGGATCAGAGACACGCAAAATAAGTAGGCATAATCTGACTAGACGCACATAGCTCTAACGTCCTCCCTCACTAAACCGGTGAGCCAGAAAACATAATTTACGCCTAGGGTTGGAGGAGCTTTGTGATTCAGGATTTATAGTACATGATTATTATTTTTTACGAATTAGGATTTTTAATAGGGGAAGAGAAAAATGATATTATTAAAACATCTTCTGAATTTGAGTTTATGACTTAGAAATGCCAGATGTCCTACGATGATTCCTTTACGCTTACCATGTAAGCAACATCTGGTTTTTTGTTTTTTGTTTTTGAGACAGAGCCTCAAGCTGTCACCCTGGGTAGAGTGCTGTAGCATCACAGCTCACAGCAACCTCCAACTCCTGGGCTCAAGTGAATCTCCTGCTTCTGCCTCCCAAATAGCTGGAACTACAGACATCTGCCACAATGCTTGGCTATTTTTGGTTGCAGTGTCATTGTTGTTTGGCGAGCCCAGGCTGGATTTGAACCCGCCAGCTCAGGTGTATGTGGCTGACGCCATAGCCACTTGAGCCACAAGCACCGAGCTGAGCAACACCTGTTTTAAACACCACAGATTTTCCAAGTAGCCCTTTAACTTTGTTTATTCTTTCCCAGGACAGAGCATATTTTTTTACCCATGTAGGATCTGGTTGAATCCGAAATTATCTCTAATAGTGGACTCATGTGTTCAGATTATTTTAAAAAATCATGACATGACACTTCAGCTTACAGTTGGGTTGTTCCTTTCTTTCTTCCTGTACTTAGGCTTCAGGTGGAATTGTTCCAGAAAACATTAGTGAAATATAGAAAGAGATGGCTTCCTATGTGTCTAAACTGGCCAGTGGCACTCAGGACGACCTCACTCTATGTAATGCTCTGAGGTTGCCCTCTGCAAATTGTTAACTGTTTCATTTCTGCACTTGTGGTTTGTGAGTGAGGTCTGAGGGGACAAGAGTGTGCGTAGTCAAACCAGAACAGGCCCTGAGGCTAGACAGAAGACAGTGGCACGCTACAGAACTTGAGCAGCTAGGCAGCTCTGCCAGGCATGTTCCTATTTCATGCTCACGTGTCAGTAACTACTTATGCAAAAGTGATGACACACGAGGAAAAATATATATAAGACGATATGGAGTTTCTTTTCCTTTCAGTTCTTCCTTATTTTTCCATCAAGGATAGTGCTGGTAAAATGTGTGCCTATTGAGTGAAGTAGGAAAAGGTGAGTTAGTTTTGTGCCAAATTTCTATTCTATTCTTATGCTAAGAATGAAATACATATGCATATATGAACCAGAAAGTAGGAATTGTGTAATTTTGATGATTCTACCTACACGTTCAATGATCCTACATTTACATGTAAGACTTGCATTGTACAATATAAAGATGAATGGTAGAAAGTCATGTTGACAATTTAAATTGTTAATGTTTCTTTACTTAAAAAGACTTTAACTAAAAAATAACTATTGGGCAGCACCTGTGGCTCAAAGAGTAGGGGGCCAGCCCCATATACCAGAGGTGGCAGGCTCAAATCCAGCCCCAGCTAAAAAAAATAACTATGACAAGATGAGAAAAACAGATATCACAATAGAAAATAAATCATCGTAGATTTATGTGACTTTATGGTCATTTTTTAAACAGGAGGAGCTGAATTTTCATTTTGCACTGGGATCCATAGGTTGTGCAGTTGGTCCTGAACAAAGGACAATGTTTTTAATTGTTAGGACAAAATTTTATTCCGGAAATAATTGGAAGTGTGTTGTAGATCCAAGAGGAATACATGGACTTCAAAGTAGATGATTTAGGAAGAAAAAAACATATAATCTTGTCTCTCCTTCACAAGAGTGCTGCAGAGTAAGTAAGCTGGACTTATTCTACCCCCATCGTATTATACGATCCCTATGCATTACAAACCAAGGCTAGCTTTGAATACTACTTAATAAAGGTTAAAGGCAAAGCTGCCTCTTTTGTTTTTAGGAAGATGGACTAAAAGCATCCTCGACAGCCAGACATGGATCTTCAAAGCCATCTTATGGTCTCCTCTTCACAGAGAGCACAGTGTTCCAGACATGGTTGAGTGGATCAACCTTGATAGACTAACTTGTGGCCAACAATATGTCAAACAGTTAGAATGTGGGTTTTAGTAGATTTCTATTCATACGAGCATGATATTCAGAAATATGACTATGTTAATAAGTCTGTCCTATGTGAACTATAATCTGAGGAGATGCCCATCACAGATGCTGATTGCCTGTTAAACTTAAATGTCTTATATAAAATGGAAATTAATAAATTTGTGAATGAACAGTAGGAAAGGATTTGAAGCTTTATTAGCAAGTCTCATAAGCCTGTGTCCTTTTATTAGAGAGTTAATGTTCTGTAGTATCTGCTCAAATATTCCCTGACCAGCCACTCTAAGAAAGATATGATGGAAATCCTGAAAATTACAATGACAGTGGTTCAATGAGCTGGGAAAGATTCGGGTATGATCACACCCCTCCACGTAAGTCAGATTTATTCCTTATCTCAGTTCATAGCTCATTTCTCCTTATCTTCACTGACATTGTAATCGTAGTAGAACAAGAATAATTATATGTATGTATATAAATACACACACATATATTTCAAGCAAAGAACACTTTTTCTGGAAAATAGAGACCTAATAAAATACTAAGTCAGTATATTTGGGGAAAAAAAATAAAGCATCACCAGATTTAAGTATTTACTTAAATACTTTTGATTGTCTACAAATGTGTGCCAATTCTGGCTATTTCATAAACTAAAATGCTTAGACATTTTAAGACAAAATCGAAGGAGATGTATACATCTTTGAGACACTGACATTTATGCAAACTTGTCCCAACACCCACTCCTACCTTCTAAGAAAAAAATTTGTTTGCAAAAAGGGGTGAATTGCATGATATAAAAATAGCCAGGAGCTCCTGGGAGAATGAAGAAAGAGAGAATAAGCCACAAGGGGCCTGGGGCCTGCAGATTTGGAGGTCAGTGACCATAAACAAAAGGAGGTAAAGAAGGAAACAGAAAAGAAGATAAGCAATGAGCAAAACAATTACAGAGAAAGAATACTGTGTGGAAATACCTTCTGGGGCCTAGATGGTGCAATTTCTCATTTGTTCTCTCTTCAAGAGTCCATCTGAATAGACTCACATTGCTTCCCAAGCGTTATGAATTCCCATTGAAATTCTTTTTGGATTTTTCTAGAAGAATACAAAGAATTTTGGATTCTTTATAGATTTTGTCTATAAAAGTAGAATATAAATGTCTTAACACAATAACTAAGAAAGTGACATAAAGGCTATGTTATCCAGTTTGATGAAAATATTTCAAATTGTATATGAAAACACACTGTACCCATGATGGCATTAATGTATACAGCGATCATTCAATAAAAAAAGAAAAAAAGAAGAAATTCTTTTTAGATCCAACATTTTACTTGAAAGTGGCTTGTCCTATTTATATTAAAGCAATCACAGTAAAGATGGCAAAATTAGGTAATGTCCATGGCAGAGAACAGAGGGAAGGATGTTGGACGTTAATAAATTGACAACAGAGGAAAAGAAAAACAGCAATGAAACTGAGACTGCACCGTTCTAAGGAGGGCAAGGGAGGTAGTTCCTGAACTCTGTGACAGGATTCTTTGAATTTATAGGAATTTAGGAAATATATAGAGTGGGGGGAATGGGAAAAGGGAGATAGGCTAATAGCATCATTTTACCCCGCAGAGGAGAGGTCAGTATAGTTGGAAGATCTCTTCCTATGAAAAATTCAAGCAAAATAATGTAGAAGATAAACACAGAGGCTTGGGGGTCACAGATGATTTAATCTCCTTTAGACTTTGTGTCCTCATCCAAGACATTCATAACATCCATATCTGTTTATCTGCGGGATAAAATGAACAAAAAATGCATATTAATGGCTCACCACAGTGTCTGACACAAGTTCAATAGTTGTTAAATGCTACCGTGACCTTTTGAGAAAACTCTGAGGCTTAATTTTTTTCAGATTTAGTATTTTAAATAATTAATATTGTGCCTATACGACCAGTGGGAGTCTTCACAGCAGCCCATAATTGATATTAAAAATATTAATATTTTTGTAGCAGAAGATATGAATACATGCAATATTATCTTAAATAAAGCTTATAATTAGTCTCTCATTAGATTAGATCAATTCCTTTGTGAATAAGTTATAAACAAACAAAAATTTGTTTCTCAGATACTCTTGCAACTTCATAAATATGAACTAATGATGTATGTTGGATCTGGGCTTGTACCATTCTCATTGGTTCTGTGACAAGCTGATTTATTCCATCATATGTTTCTCACTATCCCCATCATATTGGTATGATGACATACCATATCAATGACTGATATGAACCTTAAAAACAGTGAGGCTAAATTTTATTTTGCACACTATTTAAGAAAGTAGCAAGGAAATGTCAGTTTTTCAGTGTAAATACTTGAAGTGTATGAAAATGGAAAACAATTTTAATGGCATGAAATAACTTTTAACTCTAATAAAATCACTTAAAAAATTATATAAATGTCGATGTTCACATTGAAACTGAAAAATATGACTATCACTAGGTAATTAGAAAATGTGTATTTTTATAGAACTTAAATTAATCCACAAGAAAAAAACCAACAATCCCATATATCGATGTGGAAGAGAGATGAACAGAACCTTCTCTAAAGAAGATAGACGAATGGCCAGCAAACACATGAAAAAATGCCCATCATCCCTAATTATCAGAGAAATGCAAATTAAAACCATACTGAAATACCATCTAACCCCAGCGAAAATGGCCTATGTCACAAAATCTCAAAACTGCAGATGCTGGAGCGGATGTGAAGAGAAAGGAACATTTTTACACTGCTGGTGGGACTGCAAACTAATACAACTTTTTGGGAAGGAAGTATGGAGAAAACTCAAAGAACTCAAGCTAGACCTCCTGTTTGATCCTACAATCCCATTACAGGGTATCTATACAGAAGCAAAAAAACAAATTATTATAAAGACACTTGTACTAGACTGTTTATCGCAGCTCAATTTACAATCGCCAAAATGTGGAAACAGCCTAAATGCCTTTCAACTCAGGAATGGATTGGCAAGCTGTGGTATATGTATACAATGGAATACTATTCAGCAATTAAAAAATGGAGATTTTACAGCATTTGTATCAACATAGATGGAAGTGGAACACATTATTCTTAGTGAAGCATCACAGGAATGGAGAAGTATGAACCCTATGTATTTAACTTTGATATGAGGACAATTAATGACAATTAATTTAATGGTGGGGAATGGGGGGAAGGCAAAGCAGACAGAGAAGGAGGGAGGAGGTGAGGGAAGAGAAAGGAAAAAAAAAAAGAAAGAAAGAAAAGAAAATAGCAACCAATTCTCACATAAATTGGATTTAATTTTGACCAGAGTACTTAAACATTAATTTTTAATTCAACTTGTTAATATGTTGTTAAGAATATTGTACCCCCATTTATAAGTGAAATATGTTTGTAATTTATATTTATAATAAGATATTTTTTCCAATTTTAATATCAGGTGTATCCAGATGAAGTAGAATGATTTTAAAGTATTTCTTCTTTTTCTATTGTCTATAAGATTTGGCATGATCTGTTTTTTGAAATTCTGTTTTATTTTTATTTATAAATATTTGTTGTCTATTTTTTGAGACTTTGGGGAAAAAATAATAAGAAGAAGTTAACTGATGACTCCATACTGAACCTCAGAGTCAAAGCATTCTATAATAGACGTACTCTTACTTGACAATGTGAATGTTACTTTTTCTGCATCATTATTATTATTACTCAATATTTCGTTGCAGCAATCATCTGATTTCTTTTCTGAATGTATTGTATTTATCTTCGTTCCTTCTTTACGAGATTTTTGTTTCTAGTCCTTATCTTAAACATTGTTAAACAACGAAAATACAAAATCTTAAAATTTTAAGCCTTTTTTGGGTGGCATCTGTGGCTCAAAGGAGTGGGGTGCTGGCCTATATGCCAGAGGTGGCAGGTTCAAACTGCAAAAAAAAAAAAAAATTAAGCTTTTTTAATGTTGTCAAGGCAAAAAGTGGAAACCAAATAACATATATATATATACATACTATACATGTAGTATGTATATGTATAGTATATATGTATACTATATGTATACATATATATAGTATATATAATGTATATAAAGTATACATTTTCTTTATTATATATATACACACATATATAGTATATATATGTATATATAGTAAAGAAAATGTATACATTTTATCCATTTTTTGTGTTGTTTGAACTTTCTACAATAAACATTGTATTTGTGAAAAATAAGTATATTCATCTCAAAGTATATAAAGTGATCTTGGGAACTAGAAAGAAAGTTGTCCCAGGAAATATTTTTGACATGCTATAGCAAGATATGATGGTGCATTGATAATCCCCAGCTAAATTGATCACTACTGATGCCCAAGTCTCCATTTAAGGAATACTACATGTGATGTGATGAGGATGGCTTTAAATTCTTGGCTATTTCCCACTTTGGGAAATGGGAGTGATTTTTTTTTCTCTTGAATGTGACTCACCAATATCCCAGTCAAGGCTTCAGTTGATGACAGGCTCAAGAACTCTCCAGATTTATGATATCCCCCTACCCTCCACCTTATACCAAAGTATGAGAAAAAAATTCAAAAAACACTCTTTTAATCCATTAAGTTTCGGAGCAATGTGTTATTATGACAAAAATACCCACAATTGCACACCCTATAAACTCAAAAAGAGCAGATACAAAATCTTTGCCAAAGTCCTATCCCAGCAGAGTCAGAACGTGCCTGCAATCTATACTCTGATTCAAATAGGCAAACATAGATAGTCAGGTCATCAGGAAGATTTTTTTTTCCTATAAAGGAATCCTATGATTCCAAAAGAAAAGAATCTAATCAATCAATTTTTTAAAAGATAACCATGGGCCCATGTAAATGTTGGAATCACTAAGGGTGTCTTTCTCAAACAACATGATCAAGGTTTCACACTTCACTAGATATGCATGAGACTCTTTCTCTGTGAGTCTTTGCATGGTTAGCTTGAGAAAGTTACAGTAATGCTCCACCAAGTTTCCTCCAATGGCTATTTATTAATATCTAATTGTATATTTGCAGAGATTATAAATGAATTACTGTTTTCCTTCCAATGGATGTTTGTTCACTCCTTGTTAAAATCAAAAGAAGGGCATGACTGATTAAAACCTACACTGTAAGAATCAGTAAAATATTGATTTGCACAACCATTAGTTTTTTAAAAGTCTATTCCAATTTAATTTTTGAGAAGAGAATAGAGAGACTAGAAATGTAGGACACACCGCTGGCTTGAACATAAAGATGTCCAGTTCCCCAGTTTGTAGGACCTGAATATGCCCTCACTACCTAGTCCTGCCCAGCAGAACTTTCTACCTTATTTACAGAATAATTCTTTTGGATTCCACAGACAAAAACAAGAACAAAAACCTGAAGAGCAACTATAGCAATTGCTGACCGAGGATACAGCCAGGAATGCTTTCCTTATTAGCAGTTATGCCCCTCCAAACCGGAACATCTGGAGGGCTCCCTGTTCATGCACTTTACAGCCAGATTACCTTGACTTCCTTTGGCTTTTTAGAATGGATGGATTCTACCAAATTTGGCTATAATAGAAATTTCTCAAGACACCCTGCTCCCATCTACCTATGCAATATCTAGGAACCCTACTATGTGAGAATTGGAAATAACAGAGATTCTCCCAGCTCAGTGTTTTCGAAACTTTCCAACCCTGTAGTTTTCAGAGTTTCCAAAACTTTTAGATTGGAATTTATTTTTTAAATACATCTCATCAGTAAATGTCGCATCCATTGAAGGTATTTAATGAGTATATTAAAAACATAAAGATCAGAACAGACATCTGACAGGAGATGTAGAAATGGCAGTAGAGTAGGGCGGCGCCTGTGGCTCAAAGGAGTAGGGCGCTGGCCCCATATGCTGGAGGTGGTGGATTCAAACCAGGTCCCGGCCAAAAACAGTGAAAGAAAAAAAAAACAAGAAATGGCAGTAGAGTAGGTGAAAGGATGTTCAACTTTACATATGTTTAGAGTATTGTGATTGGAAGAATAACATAGGACTACACAACTGTTTGAATGCTCAATTTCCAAAACACTGACAACACCAAATGCAGGCAAGGGTGGGAAAGAACAATAACTCTCATTCACCCCAAGGGGGAATGCAAAATGATACGGACTTTGGGAGACAGCGTAGCAGTATCCTAGGAAACTAAATATACTCATTTTATCGAATGTAGCAGTCATGTTCCTTGATAAATATGTATCCAAAGGAGTTGAAAATTTAGGTTTTAACCTGCACACAGATATTGCATCTGGTTCATAACCTCCAAAATTCAAAAGCCATCAAGATGTCCTTCAGCATGTGAGTGGATAAACTGGGGTACTCTGAAAGAACAGAATATTATTCAGTGCTCCAATGAGCTGTTAACCCATCAAAAGAAACTTCGAGAGGACTCACCGGAAGAAGTCAATGGGAAAAAGATACATGACTTTCTAGAAAAGGTAAAACTACTGAGGCAATAAAAGGTTTCCAGGGCTGGGCAAAACAGGTGGAACACAGAATAGTTCCAGGGTAGTGAAAACACTGTCCGCTACCACAATGGGGGATACTCAAGAAAGGGAAAGAGCATCACCTCTGACACCGAGGTAAGGCTAAGTGGCAAGATGCATTTTATAATGCGAAATGAAAAAATGTACAAAGGATCACACGGTTTGCAGCAGAAGAAAGGAGAAAGGTGGAAGGAGAGAAGCCACTTTCCAGTGAGAGACATAAAAAGGAACCTGGGCTGTGTCCTGGCGAGGGCTTCAAGGAGGATCAGTCTCTAAAAAGCTGTAAACAGAAATAAACAAAAACACTTGGTTACGTGGTGTAACCTAAAGTAGATACTAAAACCATCAGGTGAGTTCCTATTTATGTTTTTCTCTCTTAAAACTATAGTCTAATTGCAAGTAATCCATTAACTTCTTTCCCACTGAAAATAAGTTAGAACTGGGGAGTATGTGGGTAGCAGAAGAATTGGATTGGCCAGGGTTTAAAAAGTAAAGAAATAAAAGTGAACCTGGAATTCTTTCTCCAGTGAAAACATTACTCAGAAACACAGGCGAAATAAGGGCTTTATGGACAAACTACGCTGGAGAGGGTGCGTCCCCAGCAGACCTGCACTGCTGGGAACATCAGAGAAAGCTCTTCAGGGGAAGGAAGATGCCGCCAGCTGGAACACCAGTCCACACGGGGAAATGAAGGATGTTCCAAATGGAATAAACTGAGGTAAAACAAGTGCTTTTTATTTCTTGTTTTTAATTTCTTAAGAGATAAGCAATTGTCTCAAGCAGAAATTGTGGCAGATCCTATAGATAACTAAAATATATGGCAACAGTAGTATAGAGAATAGGAAGGAGGAGCTGAGGATGCCTCTTGTACGGTCCTTATAGGACACACGACACAATATGCTATTATTTGAAGGAAACGTCCGACTAATTTCAAAAGTGTACTATTAACGCCAGGGAACCACTAAAAAAAAAAGCCTATAATGAATATACGGTGGAATAATAAAAAAAAGAAACATTCAACCTGAGAGAAGGCAGAAAAAAAAGGGAAAAAAAGACCAAACCGACCAGAGATGGAAGAGCCATTTCAATTCAGCCAAATCAACCATCTTAAATATGTATGCTCTCAATGTCCCAATTACAAAATCAGAGATTGTCAAATTGATTAAAAAAAAAAAGCAAGCCCAACTACATTCCATGTCTAGGAAAACTGCTTTAAATATAAAAACATCGATAGATTAAATGTAAGAGGCCGAAAAGGATATACAAAGCAAACAGTAATCAACAGAAAGCTATCCACTCTTCCCAGAAGCTTTGTGTGTTCCAAAATAGCTGCTGGTTTTTCAAATTGAGCAGGAAGCTTCTTCCTATAAATTGTAGTTGATTGGGTTCAAGGGCCAAGAATGGACTCAGCATTGGCACTAGCCTCTTCTCATGGAGCGAGAGGCACATCATTTTCCTATCACATCGAGGGGCACATAATCATATTCCTGAACTTTCTTCTTTTTCAGATCCCTTGGGCAACCCTTCCTAGAACCCATAAGTGTTCCTGTCATATGTGTTTTCATTTTACACAATTCCTGAGAAGGTTAAGGGCTGGTGTAGTGCTGGTCAGTGTAGCTATGACAGCCTGAGCCACTCGTATGTGCTTGCAGAACTTGTCCCAGATGAATCACTATTGAGACATAAATGGAAATCAGGGCAGTAAGACCTGCTGTTGTTTTTAGTATTGATTACACAGGATACTGGCTTTTCCATTGCGATACTATATGTGCTGGGAAGCATGTGCTTCAACTCCATCCAGACAAATACGAAAAATGTAAAATCTCTTTTTTATTTGTTACAATACCATGAATAGTACTCCATGGTATACATATACCTCCCTTTATTAATCTAATTATTGGTGCATGGGCACTTGGGTTGCTTCCAGGTATTAGCAATTGCAAATTGGGCTTCTATATAAGAAACCAACGAAAAATAACTACACACCCACATAAAAAAAAACACAAGTACTTTCATATGGGGGCAGGAGGGAGGAGGGGAAGGACAGGAGGGAGCAGGATTGGTAAGCTCTCACCTAATGGGCACAATCTAAGGGTATAGAGCACACCCCTGGATGAAGGGCTCAACTACAACTTGGACTTTACCTCAGAAACCCAAACAATGGAGCCTAATCATTTGTACTCTCATATGAACATAAAATTTGAATAACTATTTAAATTTCAAATATAAAATGTAAATATATATTTAAAACTAAAATATGTTTCCTTTGGGGCAGCAAAAAACTAAACATAACAGAAAAGTCCACTTTCCGTTGCTGTATTGTCATAATAGGGAAGGTGGGGAAACACACATTTTCTGCATGACACAGGCCAGAACTTCTCAGGCCGCCCTTTGTAGGCTTCTTCAGCCTGCAGACTTCAAAGGAAGAATTGACTTCTTCCTCTGAAACCTACCGTGCTCTCACTTATAGCCACATTGCTTACCGGTACATGAAGTTCTCCAGATTTATTGACAATTTATTCACTAACATTCTTCACCTTGCTCCCTTGGGTACATACAAAGGCAGCATCCAAAATACTAGGGGAAAAATGGAAACGAGAGACAACCTCTTTGAAGAATGGGGCTTGGTCTAACTGATCTTCAGTTGAGTCGTCAACTAATTGCACCTTCCAGTTCAGAGCCGTGTCCAGCGTGACACCAAAGAACGTCTACATTTCTTCTGACAAACCATCTTTCCACAACGGCCACACTGAGTACTTTGTTAGTGGAGTCACCTGCTGGATTTTTCCC
>NW_003852410.1:5040115-5047713 GCF_000181295.1 Otolemur garnettii
TTGCTGACCAGACAGGTGAAAGCGTCTTTACTTGGGTGTCCTTGGGAACACATGGGGAGCTGAGGGGAGATTGACAGTCACACTGGAGGTCTGAGGCGTCTGACAGGCTTGGGGACGCCACTGTTCCCCTTTCCCATCCTTCTCACATCCTTCTGTGCAGACTGAGCAGGTGATATGTAGCAGCCCCTATAGCCTATAGCTAGGAGGAGTGAGAGTTATAAAAAACCCCTGTGTAGCTCAATAATGGAACACCTTGGTGAAAAGGGCACGGAGAGGGATTTAGCGCTCCTAACAAGCATGAGAGCTTGGGAGATGAGAGCAGTGGTGAATTGGCAGTCTACACCTGTGGGGCTGAGCGGCACGAGATCAGCCTTATGTTAGGCTGGAGGAGGAGGCAGTGGGGTGTGCGCATTCTATCACGGACCTGCTTACTCTGACTCTGTCTCCTCTCCTGCTTGCAGAATGCCAGCACAGCATCTCTGCTAAAGATTACCAAGCTCTGTTAAAGACTAAGATCTCTCTTTCTAAGAAGACTGCTTCACTCTCTCTAAGCCACCCTCTCTCTCCAGCTAAAGTAGACAGCCCTCAAGCACCTAAGGGAAACTGTACCTGAGCTAGGTGACTTAGTGGTCTGTGTCCAGAACCTACCTAAGCTGGGCCCCAAACCTGGTCAGTCCTGGGCCCTGAAAAGCACTGGCAGAGTAGGATGTGACAGTGATGAACCTCTATGGTCCCCGCACCAGCCAAATTGCCTCAGAAGGGGATATTCTGCATGGACTTTGCATACACAATTTCCCCAGAAGCTAAATTATGTGATAAAAAAAAAATTAAGAAAGCCGATTGTAACCATTTATTCTCCATGAACCTGAGCTTGGAATAATGAGGGACATGAGAGGGAGTCACTGGCACAGCCAGCTCAGGCCTGAAATACCAGCAGAGAGCAGGTCTCATTGGCAGAATGGCCAGTCATTGGAGGCCTCCTGGGGGATGGTAAGTGTGCAGGCCCAGAGCTCCATGCTTGTTGCCATGTCTGCCCTGGGGGTCCATGTCCCCCTGCCTTCCTTCTTCCCTGAATGCCTCCTGGACATCTCTTGTGGTCACCCAGGCAGTGGAGCCCCCAGACCCACCTCCTTCAGAAGCTGCCCTGATCCCTCAGCAGCAGGTGGCCATGGGCAGCAGTGTGCGTGTCCGTCCTTTGTACCTGTAACTCAGTGTATATAGTGGGAAGGGTGGGCTGGGGTGGGTAAAAGTCAGCAGGGCCAGGACAAAGAGGGACCTGAAAGCCAACTGAGGAACAGGGACTGACCCTGAGGAGTAAGAGCCAGGGGTGGATTAAAGGACGACAGCAACACTGGCTGACCACTGATTGGGCTGTGAAGCACAAATAAATTCACCTCCAGGGGACCCACAAAACTCCCAACCTCCCAACCCCAGCCCCTTCTTGCTTCTGCTGGTCCTGCACTCATGGGGTTCAGAAGAGTCATCTCCCTCACTATTATAGTGGTCAGGGCCTTTGCATGTTAAAGGCTGTGCGCACCATGGGGCCAGTCCCTGCACCAGGGCTGGGGCCTCCAGGACATTCCTCAGTTTTTTTAGGACATCATGAGGCAGCTCCTTCATGGGTGTCTGAAACCACAGATCTGTGCCTACCATGGAAATACCAGGGCCTGGGAAGCTGGAACTTGTCTTATGAAAACCACCCTTCCCAGCACCCCTCCATTGTTCTGAGCTGTGGTCTCTTCGAATACATCCTCCTTTTGACCCCAGGACGTCTGGCTGGCCCAGAGGCATCCTTTTATCTCTGGCTGGCTGAAGGCTACACTTCACTCAAGCCTCTTAGAAGGACCCTCTGGGCCGATGTCATACAAAGGAGAAAAGATCACAGAGGAAAGTTCAAGTGCTACACTATTCAGTCAGAGAGCACAGTAGGACAAGTGGCCCCTAAGGCACTTTGGAGACCACAGTCAGGTCACTCTCTGAGTCCTTAAACCAGTGGTTCTCAACCTTCCTAATGCCACGGCCCTTTAATACATTTCTGTGGGTCTCAACTCAGAGGTCGAGAACCACTGCCCTAAACAATTTGGTTCACAGGACTTTGTCATCCTATTGGGATAATCAACACAGGCCAGCAGGACCTCAGGTCCCCATTGTTCCTTCTGAAGATGTTAACCAGGTGATACCAGTGTGGGAGGCCATGCCGGGTGTGTGCATGTCTGCCCTGCACACAGACCAGAGACTGCTGTGTGGCTGTTGGGATGACCTTGGCAGTTCCCTCAAGGCCCCTTTCCACTGGGTGTTTCTCATTAACTCCGAGGACTACTCTGATCCTGCTGCCTACACCAGGGTGTGCACAGCCCTAGCCGTGCAGGGAGGACACAAAGCAGCAAAATACCCAGGATCCAGCTTTCTGGAGTGAGCTTTGTTTGTCCTGGTTTGGAAGAAACAGGAGTTGACTGAGAACCATCTCACCTTCCTGATAGAAGAGAAGGGAGGGAACAAGTGTCAAGAGTCAAAGTCCAGATGCAGAGATCATCCCGGTCAAGGCTCCAGGTCCTGCTTCAGCTTGTTTGCTGTGGCTAGGAGGCCTCTGCAGGCCACAGGCTGCTTGTCTGGCTCCCCCACCCAGCTGGGAGTCCACACCTGCCAACCTCCCACACCTGCCAACCTCCCACACCGTGTTTCAGGATCCCGGGAGCTCAGGGACTTCTTGCTCTCCAAGGAGGTATTTGAAGTAGACTCTCAGGTATTTTGAAATGTGTCCTTCATTCTTCTTAACCTGGTGACCCTGCTGTGCAATGATGTCAGGACTTCCTGTTTGAAACTTTGTTCCCTGTGACCAACGCCCCCATCCTTCTCTGTGCCCCCTCCCCCATGTCACAATCAAAATACTTCTATGACATCATCAGAGGCCACACACCAGTGACAGCGTGCTGCATCTGCTTGTGGGGAAGGGCGTGCTAACTTTATGTCTCCATTCCACATACTCCTGACCTTCACCCTGTGCCCCACACATGGACACACTACACACAGACAGTAAAACTTCTTTTTTGAAAATTTAATAAAATCATAAAAAGGAGGAAGCATGGCTTGATGGCCCCACACTCGCCTCCTTGCCTCAGCCTCAGTTCTCCCGGTCGGTTACAGGCAGCACCTTGTTCCTGCGCTGGAACTTTTGGGCCAACAGGACGCAGAACTTCTTGCGAATGAAATTCATAATCCTGCTAGTGCACCCACACTGGTCCCGGGACGCTTCAGGGGTGTCCTCCTCCAGTACCTGCTCAGCCGGGAGGGACTGGTCTTGTCTGGGTCTTCCCTCAGCTCTGCTGGTGTCTCCTCCTGGGCCTCCCCTGGGGCTGGAGGAGGGAGAGGACATGGTGCCAGAAGACTGAGACTGAAGACTGAAGACTTCTAACAGGGTGGTGGTGTCTGGTAAGGTGGCAGTCGCCGGCTTGTGTGGCCTCAGGCTGTCATGTGCAGACTGGATCCAGGGGTCTTCCATCATCTGGCGGACGGTGAGCCTCTTGCTGGGGTCAGGGGTGAGGATCCTACTCAGAAAGCTTTTTAATTTGGGGGTAGTGAAAGCAGGTGCGACATAGGTGTAATTTCTGCGCAAACGTTCTCCTTCCTTAAACTCCGATGCACTATATGGGAGGGTTCCGGACGCCATTGAATGGAGGATGATCCCGAGGCTCCGAATGTCTTCCTCTGTGCTCTCATCCTTCTGCTGGGTCCCACAAGACTTTTGGGAACTCTTACCTTTATTGATGGTCGTGGAAAGGCCAAAGTCGGCTACTTTCACATTGTTTTCTGAATCAAATAAAATGTTGTCGGGCTTCAGGTCCCTGTGTGCGATGCCCTCTTGGTGAAGGTAGTCCACGGCTTTCAGTATCTGCAAGAATATGGCTCGGGCCTCCCTCTCCTCCATCTGGCCAACTGTCTCTATTCTATGAGCAAGATCTGTACCACCTGCATACTCGAGGATTAAGTACACATCCTCCTTACCCTATATGACCTCCAGCAGCTTGAGGATGTTGGGATGGTTGAGTCTCTTCATGATCTCGATCTCAGAAGACAAAGACATGAGGCCAGAAGCACGGCTTTTGTTGATGATTTTGACTGCCACCTCAGTCCCAGTTGGAATGTGCCGGGCCAGCTTCACCTCAGCAAAGCCGCCCCGACCAAGGGTGTGTAATAGCTCGTAGTCCTGGAGGACCTCCTTGTCCAGAGACACGGAGGCCACCCCAGGCTCCATGGGAAGCCTGACTACTCTAGCACTACGCTAGATAAACTACACTAAATAACTAATCAACAACAACAACTAACACTATGCTAAAAACACTAACAAACTACAATAACTGGGGCACTAAATAGGTAACACTACTAATGAAAGCTAACTAGGATAAAAATAATATGTGAACTTATGCTAACAAAACAAATAACACTATGCTAAGAACACTATGTACACTACAATAAACTACTCACTGGGAAAACTGCAAGCACTACAATCAAGGAAACACGCTATCTGATGTCTAGTCCGCAGGTCACCGAAAGAAGCTTCCTGGGCTGTAATGACCAAAGACCCAGGCCCAGACAGGGACTTATATAGGTTTCAGCCTGAATGACCCTCTATGAGGTCAGGGGCTCAGAAAAATGGACCAATCAGGGCTGGGAATAACACAGGGTGAGGTTATTGTTTTTAGCCTTATTGGCTCTCTATGAGGTCAGAGAAATGGACCAATCAGGGCTGGGGTTAACAAAGGCTGTGTGTTTTTTTTTTTTCCTTATATGGGCACAAAAACGTTTTCCTATTGAAAGAGAAACTAGTGCTACTTGTTTACCTGGGTTACAGAGATTGATATTTGGTTTATTATAAATCAAATCCTGTGCAACATTTACATAATCTTCTCACTTATAATTTGAAAATCTATAATAAATTTAGGTTTTGTAGAAACCTCATCATGTCTATATGGGAAATATTCAATTTCTTTGTCTTAAAATTTGAATTAATGTTGGAAGGATGCTACAAATAGCTGCCATCATGATACTATACAGAAATGTTCTGGGGTGTGTGATACACAATAAGGTCCCTTATTAACATCGAGTGAGCTGCTAGGAAGACGACTCTCATCATCATTTTTCCATATGATTGACATAAGATTTGTCCTTAAAAACCTTGTTGTCCAGACATCAATGGGATGAAATATTCAAAGTTATGAGGATAAAAAAAAGATCTGTCTACCAAGAGCCCAATATCCAAGAAACTATGCTTCAGAAATGAGGAAGAAATTAAGACATTTGTCAGATATCCAAAGACTGAGCACCAGCAGCCCTGCCCTACAATGGTGTCCTTCTGGTTGAAAAGAAAGGACATTGGACAGGAACTCAAAGCTGGATGAAGAAATAAAAATGTCTGGTAAAGGCAAATACACGGACAGTTATATAGCCTAGTACTATTTATGTCTTGTGTTTGATTTCAGAGACTAACATAGCAAAACAAGTTATTAGGAGTGGATTTTTTGGACCCATGTAATCTGGAGACACCAATATTGAAGGAACAATTAGGTAAAAGAAAGAAATAAAAGGCACTGAAATTGAAAAGGAAGGTGTAAAGTGATCGGTTTGCAAATGACCTGATCTCATAAGTAGAAAACAATTAAGATTCCACAAAAGAAATATAACAAGCAAAGCAAATTTAGGAAAAATTCAGGTATATGGAATCTGAAAGGACCACAAATAAAACAATCTTGAAAACGTACAAACTTGGCCATCTTACACTTCTTGTTTTCAAAGGACTTGAGTTCAAAACAGGATGGTACTGGCAGGGGCAGACTTAGAGAGCAGTGGAATAGAACACTGAGCCCAGAAACAAACCTGCTCCTGGATGGTTAAATGACTTTAGAAGGGTGCCATGAGTGCCCAGTGGGGAAAGGACAGTCTCTTCAGCAAATGGTACTGGGATGACTGGACATCCACATATGGGAGAAAGAAGATGGACCCTGACATGACACCATACACAAAAATCAACTCCTAGTGAGTTGAGGACTGAAATGTTAAGGGTTGAAACTCTGAAACTCCTGAAAGAAACCATGGGAGGAAAGCTTCAGGACAGTGGATTTGGCATTCATTTTTTTTTGCCTGTAACTCCCCCAAACACAGGCTACATATTTAAAGTAGATAACCAAGACTATATCACAATCTACAAGCTGGGCTAGACTCCGTAGCTCTCTCCTCTAATTCTGGCACTCTGGGAGGCCGAGGTGGATGGACTGCTTGAGCTCAGGACTTCGAGACCAGGCTAAGCAGGAGCAAGACCCTGTTTCCAAAAGTAGCCAAGAGTTGTGGCTCTTGCCTTGTAATTCCAGCTACTCAGGAGGCTGAGGGAAGAGGATATCTTGAGCCCAAGAGTTAGAGGTTGCTGTGAGCTATGATGTCACAACACTGTACCCAGGTTGAGAAACTGAGACTCTGTCTGAAAATGAAAAAAAAAAGTAAAAATCTCTGTGTATCAAAGGACACAAGAGATCAAGGAAAACCTATTGAATGGGAGAAAACATCTGATTAGGGGTTCACATCAGGAATTTGTAGAGAACTCCTATACGTTGACAACAATAAAATAAATGACCCTATTACACAACAGCCAAAAGGCCAGAAGAGGTGATATGTAAATGCCCAACACGCTCCCGAAAAGATGCTCCCCAGCGCTCATCATCAGAGTACTGCCAAGCAAGTCCTCCAGGGAAACCACTCTACACTCCTTAGGATGGCACACCCATTTCATATATTAGCTCAGAAATCCATAACTCATAGCCACAGCATGGTGGATTCTCAAAAGGTTAACCAGGATTCCATGTGAAAGCACAGTCTCAAAGTGGTATTAGTCCCCCCAGGTTCATAGCCGTGTTATTCACAATCGCTGAAAGGTGGAAGCAACCTAAGCATTCATCAATGATGGGCAGATAAACCAAACGTGGTCCGTACACACAATGGAGTGTTATTCAATGTCACCATGGAGGGAGATTCTGATGCATGCTACCACATGGATATACCTTGGGGACACTGTGCTAAGCCTGTCTCAAAGGTACAGATTGTGTAATTGCTCTTATATGAGGTGCCCAGGAATTGGTCGCTCACTCACAGGGAGGTGCAGCTCCGGAAAAGGACAGTAAATAAATATTGCAGTGTATAGACAATCTTCCCATGTTCAAGTGATACGAGACTTTCAGGTTCTTGGTCTCTGTGATTTGAAGAATAAATCTTCGGACCACATTAAGTGGCAATACAGAATTTATTTACAGAAAAAGAATACCAAAACACTAAAGTTTCTGGTAGGGAGAGAAAACCCAAGTCAGGAGAGAAAAGCTCTCTCCATTTTTTCTCTCTCCATCTAGGGATATATATAGGCACATGGGTTTCTTCTATATGAGGCCAGGAAATGAATGGACACAGTCTTTTCCGTGGGGGCAAGGTGAATGAATGTATTAATGAATGGACACAGTCCCTTCACCTGGGGCAAGGTGAATGAATGTACTAATGAATGGACACAGTCTCTTCAGCTGGGGCAAGGTGAATGAATGTACTAATGAATGGACACAGTCCCT
>NW_003852410.1:5047833-5057520 GCF_000181295.1 Otolemur garnettii
CTGGGGCAAGGTGAATGAATGTACTAATGAATGGACACAGTCCCTTCAGCTGGGGCAAGGTGAATGCCCTGCCCAGTCCTACGGCTTCCTTCATCTGCAAATGAGAGAGGAATCCCTGCCCTGCCTGGGCCAACTCCTATGGAAGGCTCATCTCAAGGGGGACTGATGCTCCCTGGTCCATCTCTCTCTCTCTCTCACACACACACACACACACAGATCTGCATCTCATCCCTGCCCCAGGCTGTGGTGACTTGAGCAGCTTCACAGACTCAGTTTCTCCATCTGACACATGGCCCAACCACAGCTCCTTCTCCTGTGGCGGCTGTGAGGTTGACCTGTGGCCAGGCTGCGGTGCTCACCCCGTGCCTGGCAGGATTGGCACTAGACAAAGCGTTGTTGCCCCAGTCACCACCCATGTCACCACCGAAACCCTATAGGTGATGTTGAAGAGAAAAGATGGATTGGTTCCTTGATTTCTTTTTCCAATAGTTCCTTTTTGGTGTACAGATATACTACTGAGTTTTGTGTGTTGATTCTGTGTCCTGCTACTTTACCAAATTCATCTGTTAGTCTAACAGCTTCAGGGTGTAGTCCTGGGCTTTCTCTATGTAAGATAAAGTCATCTGCAAACAGACAGTTTCACTTCTTCCTTTCCTGTATGGATGCCTTGTATTGCTCTTCTCTTGCTTAGTTGCTCTGCCTGGGACTTCAGCACTGTGTTGAGTAGAAGTGGAAAGCCTGGGCATCTTTCTCTTCTCCCTTATCATGGGGGAAATGCTTTCACTTTTCATTACTGACTGTGGTATAGCTGTGAGCTTCTCATATATAACCTTTCATATGTTAAGATCAAAACCTTCTACACCTAATTCATTCAGTTCTATTATGAAAGGATGTTGCATTTTCTCACATTGTTGTGCATGATCTGTTGACACGAGCATGTGGATTTTCCCCTTCATTTTGTTAACATGGTGTTTCTCACTGACTGAGCTGCAGATATTGAACTATCTTTGCATCCCAGACACAAATCCCACTTGACCACAGTGAATGATCCGTTTCAGGTGCTGCTGGTTTGGGTTTTCTCATATTTTATTGAATGTCCCCATATCTATGTTCATCAGGGACACTGGCTGGTAATTTTCTTTTCTTTAGTGTCCTTGTCTGGCTTTGGTGTTGGGGTCATACTAGTGTCTCAAAATGAGTTGCAAGGGCTCTCTCTGCTTCAGCTCTGGGAGAGTTTGTGAGGGACAGATGTTAGTCCTTTAAGTAGCTGGTAGATTTCAGTCTTGAAGCCCTCAGATCACGGCCCTTTCTTTAATGAGAGACTTCTTATTTCTGATTCAATCTCCTTAATCATTATTCTATTTGGATTTTATTCCTCATAATTCAGCCTCTGTAGGATGTGTGTTTCTGGGAATGTGCCCGTTTCTTCTGTGCTATCCAGCTTGTTGGCATAAATTGCCCTTAGTCTCTTAGCATCTGTCGCATTCCTGTGGCTTCAGATGTAATGTCTCCTGTTTCACTTCAAATCCATTCATTTGAGTTGTCTCTTTTTTTCTCTTCCTTGTGGTTTGATAATTTTGCTTATCTTTAAAACCCCCAATTCTCCACCTTTTGTGTTGTCCTTCATGTCGCTGTATTGCTTACTTTGTCCTGATTTTTGTTATTTCCTCCGTTAACTTTGGGCTTTCCTGGTCCTGCTTTTTCCTTCTTTGACGTGTAACATTCAGTTGTTAATTAAGATTTGCTTCCCTTTTAATACTGGTGTTTATTGCTATAAGCTTTCCTCTCAGGACTGCTGGCATGTTTTGTTTACATGTTTGGTTTGTATTTCCCTTTTGAATTATTTTGGTCCATTTGATATTTAGGAGTGTGTTGTTTAATTTACGCATTCGTGAATTTGCCAAAGTTTCCCCATCATTGGTTTCTAGTTTCGTGCCATCCTGTCTGGAGAACACACTTGGTATGATTTCCACCTTCTTCAAGTTGTTAAGGCCTGTCAGTGTCTCCGCCCGCTCTGTCCTGCAGAAGGCTCCGGCTGTGCATCCTCGTGTGCTGGGGAATGTCCTGTGTGTGCCGTGAGGTCTGGTTGGTCTCAAGTGCAGTTCCCGGCCAGGGTGTCCTCACTGATTTCGGGATGATCTCTCCCCTGAGCAGGATGGGCACTGCAGCCCCTCCCACCACGGCGTCACATCCTGTTTCCCCCTCAGATCTGTTAGTATTGACTTTGTGCCTTTAGCCACCCCAGGTTAGCTGCCTGTATGTTTACAATTGTCACAGCCTCTTCCTGACCTGGACCCTCTACCGTTAGAGTGACCTTCTGCGTCTCTCACAGTCCTGGGGAAGGTCGGGTGCGCCTGACGCAAGTTCAGCCGTCTCTGCTTTCTTTTCCCTTCTGTTTTCATGGCCTGCTGTTTTCCATCTCTTCACTTTCAGTCTGTGTGTCCCTAAAGGGGGAGTGAGCTGCATGAAGGTGGCAGACACTTACATCTTGGGTTTTTTTTTTTGTAATCCATTTACCCACTTTGTATCTTTTGATTAAAAATTTAATCTGTTTATATTCAAGATAATTAATGACAAGCAACAACGAACTTGCCCTTTGTTAATTTTTTTCTAGTTGTTTTGTAGGTCTTTCCTTTCTCTCTTACTGTCTTTCTTTGTATCTTTCTTTGTGGTTTTTTGGAGAGTGATACACATGATTCCTCTCTCTTGTTCTCTGCTTGAAGTTTTTGCTTTGTGCTTACCATGGGCTTACATAAAACATCTTATCCTTATCACAGGTTATTTTAAGCTGATAGCAGCTTAACTTTGAACATGTAGAGAAATTCTACAGTTAAGTCTGAGCTCATTTTGTGTTTTTAATGTTATAGTTTGTTACATTGTGTTTGTTACAGTTTGTGTTTTTTTTTTTTTTTTTTTTTTTTGGCTGGGGCTGGGTTTGAACCCACCACCTCTGGCATATGGGGCCAGAGCCCTACCATTTTGAGCCACAGGCACCACCCCAGTTTGTACTTTTCAAAATTGTACCTATAGTAGTTTTAATTAACTGTTTTGCCTATTTACTTTTATACTGGAGCTATCAGTGATTTACATGCCACCATTGCAGTAGCAGGGTCTGGCTCTGACTACAGTGATCTCTCCCTATCCACGGTTTCCTTTCCTGCATTTCATTTATGCACCATTGTGATCTGACAAGATTACATGGAAAAATCCAGAAGTAAACTACCTGTAAGTTTTAAATTGTGCCATTCTGAGCAGCATAAGGAAAGCTAGCACTGTCCCCCCAGGACGTGAACTGTCCCTTGTCCAGCATCTCCAGGCTGCCTACACCACCTGGCAGTCACTTAGCAGCTGCCTCAGTTATCAGATCAACTGTCATGATGTCAGTTATCTCAGTACTTGTGGTCATTGACTCTTATTTTACTTAACAATGGTCCCCAAAACTCACAAAGAGTGATGCTGGCAATTCCCATGTGCCAGAGTGAACTAAGATAGTGCTTCCTTTAAAAGAAACGGTGAAAGTTCTAGTCTTAATAGGGAAAGAAAGACATCATGTGCTCAGGTTGCTAAGGCCTATGATAAAAACAAATCTTCCATCCAGGAAATAGTGAGGAACAAAAGAGAAATTACACTACCTTTGCTAGAGCGCTGCAAAATGTTAAATTTACAGCCACAGTGCACAGTTAAGAAGGACGAGGCATTCAATTTGGAGGAGAATACCTGAACAGAAATGTGTTCTTGTTGAGGGAAATCAGGTTTTAGTCATTCTGTGGGTGTCCTGGAATGTATCCCCTGGGGATAAGAGGGACTATTTTGTAGGAAGAAATTTATGTCATACTTGAAAGGAGTATCTTGATTTAGGGTTGGGGGTGGCCACCCAGTAAGACCACATGATTTAGGGTGGGGTTTTGGTCACACTCTATCAAGTGACCTTAAGACTGAGTTCACTCAGTAACAAGCAGTCAGTCAGTTATGCCTACATAATTCTGCCCCAGTAAAAAGTCTGGGCACCAACAAAACAAAACATTTAAAATAACTCCAGGCACCAAAGCTTAGGTGAGCATTCCCTGGTTGGTAATACTCATACATTAATGCTAGAAGGATACTATAATACCATAAAAAAAAAAAGTGTAAGCTTTGCATTTTAATATCTTCCAGACTCTGGACAGCGTGGCTCTTCCTTTGACTAGTTAATCTTTATCTTTCCTCTATAGTAAACTATAACCACCAATGTTTACTAGCAAGTCCTTCTAGCAAGTTATCAAACTTGAAGGTGTTGTGAGATTTTTCTGTCCAGCTTTGTAGTTGGATGAACCTCTTTATACTTTGTGTAAGAAGTGAGAGAAGTCTCATACGTAAACTGTTCCCTCACCTTTGCATTTGGTCTAACTCCAAGCGACCGTGTACGAGATCTGTGACCTTGAACCAGTCATTCCTCTGTGCCTCCACGACCCAACTTTGACATAGGGATGCATGGTACGGTCTTTGTGAGGATTAAATGAGTTGATACAAAAAACTGCTGGGTGCATACCAAGTCAGCTCTAACCATGAATACTTAAGAGATGAGATATTACCAAGGGGGCAGAAATGGTTCTTAGAGGCAGAAAAAGATTATTCCTCTTATGTAGACATGCAGTACATAAACAGGTATGCAGCAGATTGTGGTATTAAAATTTTCCAGGCATGGTGGCACACTCTATAGGGCCAGCTATAAAGGAGGCTGAGGCAAGAGACTTGCCTGAGGCCCGCCTGTGAAACATACTGAGGCCACACCTCTTTTTTAAAAAATTATGAAGCAATGGTTCTCAACCTTCCTAATGCTGAGACACTTTAATACAGTTCCTCATGTTGTGGTGACCCCCAACCATAAAATTATTTTTGCTGCTACTTCATAACTGTAATTTTGGTACTGTTATGAATCACATTGTAAATATCTGATAGGCAGGATGGTCTTAGGTGACCCTTGAGCAGGGGTCATTTGACCCCCAAAGGGGTCCTGATCCACAGGTTGAGAACCACTGTTATAAAGAGAGTTCAAAGAGATTAGAAAAATTCTAAAAAGGTTTGGAGAATAAAGAGAAATGAAAAATGAAAAAAAGGTTGGAAAACACAGCCCAGGATGGTGATGGCGGTTACTGATAGAAGCCAGCTGCTCCAAATGGCTTAAATACAGAAATGAGCTATTTCTGTGTCTTGGGGAGATTCCCAGTCTAAGGGCTGGTGGGTCCTGTTGTTTCCCGGGACTCCCACACACCCTGACCCCTGCCCAGGCTGTCGGGGCTGCACTCTGACTGGACTGTTCTCAGCTGGAGGACGAGCTTCCTGCCTCTTCCAACTTGATGTTCATTTATACACAGCCAAGAGTGGGGAACCTGGTCCCTCCTGCCCACCCCTGTTTGGCATATTATTAAAACAAAATTGTTCAATGTCTGAGGTGAAAGAATTTTATTTCTATCCTCATTGAAAGCTATTTTGAAATTGATGGATGTGTAAAAAACGTGCAATGAAAATTAGCCCCAGAGTGACTGATTTTTCAGTAATTCTGAGAAAGGAGAACATGTGAGGGCGTCATCTATCTGCATCCGATTTGGGTGAGAAAGAGCAAACGCTTATCAGAACCTTGTTATTCATCTCTCAACCCTGCACCAGGAGTCGCTGTGATTTGAAACAATGACGATCGTCAATGCTGTGAATTCAGTGTTGAGTGTACTTCACTGAGAAAAGGAGAAGCGTCTCCTTGGCTTCCTCGTGCACTGCACTGTCTGCACTACAGAATAGAGATGGAAAAAATACAACAGTCCCTATTCTATCACTGGGACCTGAGTCCCGTGTTTCTTAAACACAAAACATGAGCACCATTAGGCTAAGGTGAAAGGAACCAGGCTGACAGCTCATTATATTGTAGGATCCAGCCACCCCTTCATGAGCACCTGCTCTAGGCCAAGGGCCTTGTGGATTCTCTCCCCTTGCTGAGTCCTTTGAACCAGCCCTTTTTACTGAGGAGGTCACTGGCTCAGCCTGAAAGCAGCAGGGCCAGGGGTTGAATGCATGTTCCCATGTTTAAGATTACAAGCTTCTCAGTTTCAAGGGACTAAACAGGGTCCATCCAAAAAATGTAATGCTTAGGCTCACCACCCAAAAACGTCCAGCAGTGAAGTGCTTCAGGCATGGCGGGATCTAACGGTTCCCAATGCAGTCGGGTCCCTCTTCCCCTCTCTTCCTCTCAGCTCCACTTTTCTCCTGGTGGGCTTTGTTCTTCAGGAAGACTCTGCCCCTCAGTGGTTCCTGGAATCCAAAGTCTAAACCCCACATCCCAGTCACTTCAGCTCCTATTAAGAGAAGTTTTGTTTCTCTACCTTTCCAGTAGTGTCCAGGGCAGCCCAGGACTGAATCTCCTTTAGGGAACTCAGGCCTAGAGGAGCCAGGTTTGCAAATGTTATTAAATGAGTGTCTGAACATAAGCCTCACATGGGGGTCCGCTGACCAGCTCCCAAGGCTGTGGTCTCAAACTGCAATCCTTGAACACCTGCTTCTGAACACTCTGGAGAGAATATGAGAGAGCAGATTCCACCCTGAGGGACACAGCAAGGTGCTGTCTCTACTAAAAGAAATTACAAAACAATCAGCTGGGTGTGGTGGTTGAGTCTGTGGTCTTAGGCAGTCAGGAGGCTAAGGTGGGAGGATGAAGGCTGCGGGGAGCTGTGATAGTGGCAGCTGCACTCCAGGCTGGATGACAGAGGGAGATCGTGTCTCTAAATAAAATTATGCATAAATACATAAACAAATACAAATGGGTAGAGGCAGATTGTGATTCCAAGCCATATCCAGGAATGGTTTAGCGATCTCCAGCGGCCCCTTACCTCAGTTTGAGACCCACTGCCGCTGGGCCCACGGGGCTGTGCTGCCGGGTCCCTCGGGAGGAGGGTGCTCCCTGGATCCTGGCTCCCAGTGCCAAGAATGAGCGCTGGTGCCCCGCTGAGGACAGAGCGATCACAACACAGAGGGATCACCATCAACACACATTTATTGCAGAACAAAAGCACACAAACCATAGGGAGAATCCATCTCGGAGAGTGAGATGGGTCCCTCTATATGAACGGAGAAGAGACTTGGATGTCTGGACACACAGCATCTTTCACAGGCCAACCAGCTGTCCAGTTTGCCCTGCCCTTCCCCTGGCAGGAGTAGCGGTCACCTCCCCTCATCTTTTGGATAATAGACAGGTTGGGGTTATGTGTCAGAACTTCTTAATATGCACTAATCTTCCCTTAAACCTTCTGGAACAATCCACTGGGATCAAAATTTACAATTTTAATGATATAATAACGGGCCCAATGAGCCCTAGTCAGTGTGTGTTCATTAGGGTGACCAGATTTTAACATTGGTAAGGCGGGACAACATGGCTGGGGGCAGGGCGGAGGCGAGGTGGAAACCCGGAAGGGCAGGGCCTGACAACAATGCAAACTTTCATAAGCAGTTCTCGATAATCACTTCTCAGCAATTATTTGTTATTATTACAGTTTAACATTATAAAATTAACAAAAATAATATAAAACTCATATTCTGGCGAAATAGCCACATGGCAGCGTTGGTGCATTCTTTCCAAAAATCGGGACTTTTTAAAAATGCCTCGGGACATGGGACAAATTGTTGAAAAGCGGGATGTCTGGCCACCCTAGTGTTCACTAGGGATTCCTCACTGTCTGTTCCCACTGGGGAACAGTCCCCTGATAATGTGGTTCCACTCCCCACCTAGCCACACCCCTTAGTCTTCCATCCCACCAAGGAGAGAAGCTGGGGACCAGGGTTGTAGGTCTCCTCCCGGGCCCAGCCTCTCCAGCTCTACCTGACAGGGAAAGAAGCTGGAGGCCAAAAGGACAAATCTCCACCCGCCCTCAGGCAGGAGAGGAGCTGGGATCTGAGGCCCCACTTCTGCCCCCACAGGCAGAGCAGCCCAGTACAGATCAAGTGTTGGGATACAGCTCTGGTCCCTGCTCTTATGAGTTTGCAGCCTAGAAGAAGAGGGAGAGGTTAATCTAATAACCACCAACTATATAATTACAAATTCTCACAGGTGCTGAGAACTACTGCCAACTGAAGAAGGATGAGGTTCATGAATTTGGAAAGGAGACCTTTATTCCTCAGTGACAAGCACTCAGGTCACCGTCTTCATTAACAAACTCTATTATTGACTGTCCACATTCACATGTTTTGTCATTCCAGAAAACTCATGTTCTGGAAGCTGAAGTTGCAAATAGCTGTATAGTTTATTTGGGAAAATCTGTTTGTCCATATGGGAGATTTCCCAACAAGCATTCCTTAGTGTAAATATCCCTTCTCAGGACAACAGGTTGCTTAACCAGGCTCATCAAATGTCTTCAAGACAGCTTGGAGACCCTTGCCTTTCTGTGCCCATCAAGCTTAGGTGATTACATTGTGAACTTTGCCCAAGCCCCATCTGACCTGGCATTCAAAGGACTGCCGTAGACCAGTCTCCTGAAATCTCCTCAATATTTCAACTTTTCCATCCCTCTCTGAGACACTACTAAGGTTCTGAAAAGGTTGTGTTTGCTCTTTGCTTAGTAAACAATGGACTTGAAGTTTGGAGATGATGGTGCTCTGAAGGAGTGAACTACAATTCTAAGAGACCTTATAACAGAGAGTGTAAACCACCATTGGACTTTTCCCTGGAGAAGTAATGCTTGAGATGAATTCTAAAAGAATAAATGAGTTAAGTGGCAAAAGGTGAGAAGTAGATTAGAGAGGGCAAGCAAAGGGAAAGGAAGAAAGTGCAAAGGTCCTGGGGCAGAAAGGAGCATGGAACTTCAAAGGACAGCGAAAGAACAGAATGGCTGGAGGCCAGGGACAAGGGCATCACAGTGAAAGTTCACGCTGGAAATGGAGGAGGGCTCTGACCTCCCAATAGGGCCTCATAAATTGCCCATTTACGCAATTGTGACCCTTATCTGGAGAGACCTGAAAAGCCTTGACAGACATTTTAAACATGTCATTTTTTTTAACTTCTGCATTGAATAGTTTCTGCTAAGGAGCCTGCTATAATTCTTATACTTTGCTCATCCTTTTTTTCCCCCATTTGATTATTTATACCCATTTCCCTTCATGATATTCTTATCACCTCTTGTTTCAACAGTTTCAAGGCAATATTCCTACGTGTTGATTTTATTTTTAATCCTGTTGGTTCCTGACATTCTTGTATTAGTGGTTTGTGCCAGTCATTGACTTCAGACATTTCTCAGTTATGATTTCTCTAATACTTCTGCTGCTCTGAACTTTTCTTTCTCTTCATCTGTTATTCTGATATCCTATAGAGTAGGTTCTGGGATATCATCCCCTCGCCCTTGAGAGCTCCGTTATTTTTCACTCTTTACTCACTTTGTAATTTAGTTGCAGTAATGTGTATCATCCTAGTTTCATGTTCACTGACCCTTTCCTGGCTTGTCATCTCTACTGATGAGCTCTCTGAAGCTGGGCTTCATTACTGAGGCTATGTTTTTCCCTTCTAGCATTTTCACTTCCCTTTTCTCTTTTTTCTCTATTTCCTTTCCTTCCTTCCTTCCTTTCTTTCTTTCTTTCTTTCTTTTTTTTTTTTTTTTTTGAGACAGAGTTTTATTTTGTCACCTTCGGTAGAGTGCTATGGCATCACAGCTCACAGCAACCTCAGACTCTTTT
>NW_003852410.1:5057917-5078476 GCF_000181295.1 Otolemur garnettii
GTAAAGTCTCCATCTTTCTTTATGGCTGCATAGTATTCCATGGTGTACATATACCACAGTTTGTTGATCCATTCGTGGATCGATGGGCACTTGGGCTTCAAACTCTTGGGCTCAAGCGATTCTCTTCCCTCAGCCCCCTGAGTAGCTGGGACTACAGGTTCCCACCACAAAGCATGGTTATTTTAAGAGGCCAGGTCTTGCTCTAGCTCAGGCTGGTTTTGAACCTGTGAGCTCAGGCAATCCACCTGCCTTGGCCTCCCCGAGTATGAGGATTATAGGCGTGAGCCACCTTGCCCAGCCTTCTCTGGCTTTTTTTTCTTATAGTTTTCACCTCTTTTATAAAAGAACATTTCATCTTGAATATTGTCTACTTTTTCTAGTAGTGACTTTACTTTAATAATCTATTAGTGATTATATATTAATCACAAAGATTTCAAATTACCTTTCAGTCTCAAAATCTGTGTCAAATCTGAATTTGGCTTTGTTGATTGATTTGTGTTTTGAGAGTATACTTAATTCTTTTGCTTCTTTGTATGCTGAGTAATTTATTTTTTTATTGTCAAGTCATACGAGTGAAGTCATCTTTATGCTTGGAAAGAAGTATTTCTTTTCCTCTGGTAGACCTTTTATGTGGGTTGTTTTTGTTAACTCTTGGTGAAGAGTTACACTGGATTGAGGTTTGTTGTGGTTATAGCACATGCTAAAAATTCCTCTAGAGATGGCTTGTGTTTGGGAGCAAAGGTTGGTTGTTCCAGAGGATTTCAATCAGTATCACTTTGAAGTTCAGTTTTTCTTTTTCTTTCTTTTTGAGACAGTCTCACTATGTTGCCATTGGTAGAGTGCCCTGGTATCGCAGCTCACAGAAACCTCAACCCCTGGGCTTCAATTCTCTTGCCTCAGACTCCCAAGTAGCTGGGACTATAGGTGCCCTCCATAACACCTGGCTATTTTTTGTTGTAGTTGTCATTGTTGTTTGGCAGGCCATGGCTGGGCTGAAGCCCATGTATGTGGCTGGCACCATAACCACTGTGCTATAGGCACCAAGCCTGAATTTCAGTTTTAAGCCTTCCCTTCCCTGCAGGGAGAATGTCTCTTCCAATTCACTCAGGAATGGTTTGCTGTTTAACCCTACTCAGCCTGGCAGTGGTGTCAGTGGAAGGTGGGGATCTAATGAATCTTCTGTCTTAGGAAAGCTCCATGTCTGTTCATGCTGTTGCCTGTTCAGTTCACTGCAGTTCACCCCACACTTGGTCTTGTCTGTCCTTGGGAATGCAATTGTTCGGTTTTCTTTTCTTGTTTTCTTTCCCCTTTGCTCTGAGGATGATGGTTTCTGGTGTTCTTCCCCTTCAGCTGGAGGCTGTTCTTTCCACCCAGAAGATAGGGACAGGAGCACGGGGTATTTGTGGACTCACCCACAGCAGCTGCTTTTGCTGTTTTCCCTGTCAGCCTCTCACAGAAGTGGTCTCAGGAGCCTTCACTGGTTTCCTTGTAAGGAACTCATGGAGTTTGAGGTAAAAGGCTTCAAGATAATGTGAACCACCCTCTGTGTGCCACCCCTAAAGCCTGAAAACTCCTGAGAGACTGCGCTGAAGACCCACCAATTCCTCAACTATTCTTGCTCTGCTGAGCGCTGACAAGGTGTGCGTGGGGGGAGGCAAGGCACGCAGTGCGCTCAGAACTGACTGAAGGCAGGAGTTGAGACCAGAATTCTGAAAACCTGCCCTTGTCTCCTTTCTACCCTGACCAAAGACAAGCAGCTATTTCTTCCTTTCTTTGTGTCAAACATATTTTTCTCCTCTGGAATTGAGATTCACATTTCTTAATAAGGAAACCAAAAATTGTAAGTGGGTTAATTACAGGTTAATTACCTGGTGTTTCAGTATTTTTGCTTAGTCATACTAACATAGTTTATTTCCCTTTGCTACAAAATTATATATTTGCACCTAGAAAATGTGTTCAGGCTTCCTTCCTCCCATGTGTCATCTAAAAATTATGTTCTCTTTTAAGTTGTATTTTCTTCTTTATTGTATTGGGGTTTTAAGTGCCTATCTACAAGTTACACAAACAGATTACTTTCATGTGGCTTAATAGAGGCATAATTAAATTAAAGGTCAGTAATTTCTGTATTCCAGTATAACTCTAACTCTATACTGACAGATAAAAAAACGTGAGTAAAATGTAAATAGGACTCGATGGCCATGGAGAGACCAAATAATGGAATTAGCATTCTATCTTCTGCTTTACATGTGTTCTGACATGTAAAGGCACATCAGAAAAAAAAAAATAAAGGCCATTGTTTCCCATCTTCCCTAAAACATGAAATGATAGGTAATAAAATGCCAGCATCCAAGTTTTTTTGCAGCTTTTTAGCTGGTGCTTTAAAACTTCCTTATTCTTCAATATTAACCTGAGGAATTAGGGACGTTTAATAGCTACATTAGCATTCAAAATAATTTGACAGACGATAATATTATTTTAAAAGTCTTCATTATCTAAAATACAACTTCTCATTCTCAAATCACTTATAATACTCCTTTGAATTAAATCAGAATATACATCCCTCTGAAAAATTAAAAAGAGAGATGGATTTTCTGAGTAAAGATGGTCAGAGGCTAGTTAATTAAGAACTTGCTCAGGTGCTGTGTTGCTGTTGGTAAAACACTGATCAATGTTGTCCAAGGCTGAAACTTTCAATCATGGGAGATATGCACCATCTGATAAGTGAGGTCACCAACCCTTAGGCTTTTAATTTTTTCCACTAAATAATAGATTCTAAGACATAGAGATGACTTATATATTTGCTTCTCAGAGTGATTGGACAGGCAGTCGCCTTCAGGATTTCTGGCAGTTCCCTCCTGTCTGTCTCTAACAATCTGAGGAGAGACAGGTGCCTTCAGGAAGACAGGTGATGGGACTACCTGTTTACCTAGGACACACAGTACATGCATCTTGCAGAGTTAATTATTCTCTTGCTTACAATTATTTCTAACACTTTGGGGGTAATTTATCTTTTGAGATACTGTAAGTTTATAGGACTACAGTATTTGTAAACTAAGATAAAATCTTAAGGTCCCCTAGCTGGTTGAACTACCTCCTATCTGAGTCCACAGGTGCCATAATATACCTGGGGCAAGACAAAATCTTTTTTGTTTGTTTGTTTCTATACTACCAGTTAGGAGTTTATCTCAGGTATCTATTATCTATTACCAGGAGCAGCCAAATGGAAGACATGTCCAGGGAGACGTGGGGGACACAGAGAGAGGCACAGAGGCTCAGAGGTCCCATGCCCTCTCTGGGACACCACTCTCATAGCAGCCCGTCTATTTGTCAGCCCAGAAGATGCACACACACATTGTCAACCTTATCTTGAAGAAAAGAGATCCACTGAGAAATGCTAGTATATATAAAAGGCAGCAAAGAAAAAATGAGGTCGCCCCAAGAAGACAGCTTCATCTTAACTGACTTGACAAGGTATAGTTTCTTCCCCCAGGCATGAATTTTGCTGCGATTCAATGCTTTATAGATCATGTGTTATAGGAAAAACAGTGAAATGGAATTTAAGGAAGTACCCTTCACTCCAAATAATTAGAAAAATAAATTAAAATTAGTCATAAAGACTGCAAATGTGTCAGTGGAAAAGAACCCAAACTCTGTAAGATAATTTAAAGAGATGTTTTTTTCTGAGCTGAGTATGTGGGACCAGGGCCTGGAGAGCCACCCTAGGAAGCCTTGAGCAAGTGGTCTTGATGGTTGGGTTGCAGTCTGGTTTTGCACATTTCAGGGGGATAAGAATTACACATAACATCATAAATCAATACGTGGAAGGCATACATTGCTTTATCCCTCCTCCCAAAACAAACAAGGCCTTTCAAGCAGGGCATTACATGTTATTGGTGATTTAAAGTTTCATTGATCTGCAAATAATTAAACAAATTAAACTTTCTCTGAAGTCTTGGAATGTTTGGAGATAAGAAAGTCTGTGAATCAGAGACAAGTCAGCAGACATACACTCAGACTGACTCAGTGTGTGAATTAAATGCATGACCTGCGGTGCGGTTTAAGCTTTGTCTTACATAGCCTAAGGCCTATAAATGAGCTACAAAGTGTATTTCCAAGAAGAAAGGTGGGCTTGAGGAGGCATGTCTGACCTCCTTTCTCAGGGCTAGCCAACCCTAACTCAGCTTTAGAGTATTTCTGAGGTCCCCTTGTACAGGAGAGGCTCAGTGAACCAGATGGAGGACCTTAAGATTTTCTCTTACGTTATAAACACTATAGTCCTATAAGTTTACAGTATCTCAAAAGATAAATTACCCCTGAAGTTTTAGAAATAATGACTGACCATTGTAAGGAAGAGAAGTAATTAATTCTGTAAGATGCATATACTGTGTGTCCTAGGTAAGCAGGTGGACCCATCAACTGTCTTCCTAAGGCACCTGTCTCTTCCCAGATTGTTAGGTGATTGCCTGGAGACTTCATCTCAATGACAGTTTCCAAAAAAATTATGAACGTGCAGGTCATGTGACATTTTTATTGTTGTAATGACTGGAGCAGCACTTCTTCCAGCTCGCTACTATGTCGCCATTATGGGGGATAAAGAGGTAAAGAAGACATAAACCCTCATGACAAAAAAAGAAAAAAGGAAACGTATGCACTCAAAGAGAAAATAAGACATAGCCAGAGGAAAATGTACCACCAATTTGGAACTGTGATCTTCCTACACAGACCAATTAGGGTTTCAAGAAAGAAGTCATATTTGGGCTGGTCCTTCACAATGCAGGATTTCATCAAATATTGAAGAAAGGGAGGATGCTCTTGGGAAGTGGTTCTCAACCAGTGTGCCGTACCGCACACTGGTGCGCCAAGAGAGAATCGTAGGTGTCCAATTTTTTAAAATATTTAATTAAATTATTTTTGGAAGAAGTTTGACTATAGGTTTGAGCATGCTGTGAGGTAAAAAAAAAAAAAAAAAGAATGAAAAACACTGCTCTAGGGAAAAATAATGAAATGAGTGAAGCCTGAGTTCAGGGGATGTAGAAGCGTGCAGTTTCGTTGCAGAGTAAGGCAAAGGAAAATGTTTAGTGGAAATAAGGCTGAAAGGGGACTTGGATCCATATTATGGAGAGCTTCAAACAACAGGCTGGACAGTTTACATTCCTGGTGCCTATTATTACCCCAAAATGTCCAAGGGAATGCTTTTATGGGATACAGAAGACTTGATTCTAAAAACCAGTCTCCAAGTCCAAAGATGTATAAGGATTATAAGAAAAGTGGAACAAAGTGGGGGGGATGTCTCTCACTTATTCAGATCTAAGAGTATTTTACTTACAGCCGTCTGTGTGAACTCTGCCGTGCGAACCCTCCTCTGGCCAGATTGTGACTGCACACTACCTCCATTTGTCCAATGCTCACCCCGCTCTCCAGCATGCCTTCTGGGCTCAATCTTGTGCTGTTCAGCAGACACATTAATAGGGAAATGATACTTTAGGCGAATGCTATTGCTGATTCTTGGTTTTATACATGTAATCATGCATAACTTTCTGAATAAAGGAGAATAGCATTGTTCCAGGACCCATTCAAGCATATAATAGAGTTCCAACGAGTTACAGCAGACTCCTGCTTAAGTTGCTGATTGGGTAGTTATATTCTTGCACCAGGCTTTTGGTGCACTTTGGTAGATAGGCTTTTGCAGCCTGGAATGTATGGAATTGCACTTAAGTTTCCCTTGAGGTTTCAGCAGCATGTATCAGTTCCTGTGTCCACCAGCATTAGCTGAGGGGTGAGTCAAGAGAAAATTGGAAAGCTACCTCCATTTACCTGCTGAGGGGCACACAATTCCTGGAAAATCAACGGAACCATGACTGTGTATGTGTCAACTGCCCATCTCTTCCATCTACCTTTTCATGAAGGCTTCACCATCTTCGAAATCCTCTATTAAATAGAAAATTCTAGAGTGGCAACATTTAACAGAAAAATCCCCACATCGTGAGGATTAGTTTATTATGGTTGAAAAGCGTTATTCTTCTTCAGTCTACTTGAGGAACAATAATAATCCCTATTAAGAGCAATAACTCAATAATTATATCATGATAAAAATGAAACAGCAGGGGGAAGGGAAGACTATATTAATAATTATATCTAATGTATTGAATGCTTATCCTCTGTTAGGTTTCTTTGCTAATTAATTTTAAATGTTATCATTGGGGCCTTTCAATAAGTTTATAAGTCAGGGAAGTCCATTTTTGCTATTTTAATTAGTATTGAGTATTGAAGATCCTTAAGTTGGTTTTTTTTTTAATCACACAGCATAGTCTGTATGTTAATTAGCTTGTTTGTAGTGATTGATTCACAAAGTATATCAAATTGTATACCTTCAATATATAAAACTTTTGTCAAATATGTCTTTTGTTAAATATATAAAGTTTTTGGAGAAAATAAATAAAAAATCTCTGTAAAAGAAAATCCCACTTTGGGTTGTAGCAAAATCTGAAGTCACACCTCTGTCTGATTTCACAGTCCGTCATATTTATCCCACTGTGTTATTCCATACAGTGTTAAAAAGGTCTGTCATGAAAAAGCTTCTCTGGTGAGGGACCCACCAAAAAGAGATTTTTGAGAATTATTATTTATGAGAATACAGCCCTCAACGTGGACAAGAAGAGGAACACAACTTTCCTCAGAAATGGTCAAATGAAGGAGAAAGGACTGAATCTTGGCTGGAGATTTTCCGCCTGTGTGCGTGGCCTACATTTGAAAACTTTATAGTGAAGAAGAGCAAAAGTTAAGGAACGCTAGTGCAGACCAAAGACAGAAACAAGATCAGGCTGCACCAAAAAGAGATGTTTATCTCAACGTTGTGACCAGATTCCCTTTCCAGGGCGTAATTTTTACTGGGACTTAATAATGACTTCAGAAATAGGAAACTTTTCATGGATCGTGTATCATCGAGTAGACTGTCAAATTAAGGGAGAATTCCTCATATATATTAATAAAAAAATTAATCAGCAAGACTACGAATTCTGTAATCTCAGGGTGATTATCTCAAGAAATAAATTATTTCTGAAGTTATACAAATACTGATTGACCATTTTAGGAAGGAGAGAAAACGAACTTCAGAAAAATATAGGTACTTCTAAGCACATAAAGAAAATAGTCATTTATCCATTTCACTGTTCAAGGTAATTTGTTTGGCCGTTTGGCTCATCAGAATGTACTCAAATGTTTCCTGCTAATGACTTCACATTTCTCAGTTAACAAAATTGAACTAACCAGTTTTCAAGGGCAAACAATAAATGTAACATTTGAAGAATGACCATTTTTCTCATTGTTATAATCATGATAGTTAAAATTTTCCAGACTGTTCTTGCCCATTTTAAAAATGGACACTGGCATTTTCTTCAGATATTTTCAAATTAATATTTTCAACTATTTGAAAAAATCAAATATTTTTTCTCATTGTCAAATCTTATGTGCATCAAAAGTCATACCTGCTTGAAAAAATGAGAGAGAGGAAAGAAAATAAATCTTTGTCCTTGTTTAATAAATTGTGGTATATGTATACCATGGAATATTATGCAGCCTTAAAAAAAGATGGAGACTTTACCTCTTTTATATTTACATGGATGGAGCTGGAACATATCCTACTTAGTACAGTATCTCAAGAATGGAAGAAAAAAATATCCAATGTACTCAGTACTATTATGACATCAATTTACAATCATGAACACTTTCATATGAAGAATACATCACAATTATGGCCCAAGATGAAGGAGGGAGGAAGATGGTAAGAGAGGAGAGAGGTCAGATCGAGGGAGGATGAATGGTGAGATCACACCTATGGTGCCTAATGCAAGGATACATGTCAGATCTATTAGTATAGTGTATAAATTTCTCAACACAATAAGTAGACGAGATGAGGTATATATTAACCAGTGTGATGTAAGCATTCATAATTCTATATGTAATCAGCACATTGTACCCCATAAATGTATTAATGTATACATGATCTATGTGTTTATGATTTAATTAAATAAATAAATAAATAAAAATAAAACTCAAGTTCAGAGTAGTGAAAAATAAATAAATAAATAAAATATCAGGAGATTTAAAATTGAGAACGTAAGCTATCATGTAAAACAAAATAAATTTCATTTTGAGGAAAAGCATACAGCTCCAAGAAGATTAATTTTTATATTACAAATAACTTTGTAGAAGCAAATTAATAAAACACATGTAAAATCATTGGAATGCTCAACCGTATTAGAAAATAGCTTTTGATAGTATACATTTCAAAAAGCAACTTATGAAAAGATTACAGTAACTGAACATCAATATGTCCTGTATTCCCCTGCTGTACAATGTCAGTAATAATTACATCAAAATCTTTATTTGGTACACAAACTTAAATTGCATTAAAAATAAATACAACTTGAAATATTAAAAAAAAATCTTTGCAAATGTAATTAAATAAACATGATAGGCTGTCTTCTGGATTCAGGTAAGGCTGTATCCAGGCATACAAACTAATCTTCTCTTCTCATTCTTCTCTGACTTTTTACTAATCCCTCTCAACATTCCCCTACCTTTGTCTCCTTTTGCCCTTCTATCCTCTTTTGACTCAACTAACTTATATGCCCATATACACAGTTGAAAACTTTTCCCACCAGTTCTAAGATTATATGATTCTTATAGCTAAGATCCAGAAAGTTACAGACTTTATCAACTCTGGAAACATGGATGCATATCAGTCTTCCTTGAGAAGGAGTCCGTGTAGCGTTCACTGAAGATCAAGTTTCTAAAGGTCCATCTTTGGTCATGTGTTCTCTTTGGATGTGTAGAACTTTGAGAAAAATTACTCCCAAAATCATCAGAAGAGGCAGACCCCAAATGTAGTGTAGTGTTTCAGGGCAGCAAAAAACAATACTCACCATCAGTTAACCTCCTATAATTAACTAAGTGAAGGCAGACCCTTCTTATTCATTGATTTCTTTGGGGGTTTGTTCTATTTTTTGTTGCTGTTTGTTTTTGTTTTGTCTTTTTGAGACAGAGTTTCACTTTGTCACCCTTAGTAAAGTGCTGTGGCATCACAGCTCAGAGCAACCTCAAACTCCTGGGCTTAAGTGACTCTCTTGCCTCCCAAGTAGCTGGGACTACAGGTGCCTGCCACAATGCCTGACTATTTTTGGAGAGGAGGTCCCACTCTGGCTCTGGCTGGTCTCAAAACTGTGAGCATAGCAATCCACCCACCTTGGCCTCCCAAGTGCTGGGATTACAGACATGAACCACTGTGCCCAGCCTCTTTGGGGGCTTGATAGACCCATCTAAACATGTTGCATAAATGTTTACATTTAGTCAGTAATTTTATTATTTTTATTGCTAATTATGTAATAGTCAGACATTAGAATATACACAATCTTGACTAACAAGAGTTGTCTTGAGTTGATATTGTCTCAGAGAAGATTGATATAAATATGGTATGTTTAATAGTCTAAGAATCAATGATGCCATAAGAGTTTAAATGACTAAAAAATATCATCACGTTCAATGTAGAAAGCAATTCTAAAATGGCTCACAATACATTAAGATGTACATTTTTGCATATTCCGTTACAGAAAATCAAAAATAATACTATAGGTTGAAGGACATAAAATAAATTTGAAAAATGTTATAGGAGTGCATTTCAGCTAGCAAATAATTCTTCTGGTGTTATCCAAAAGTATTGTACAGTCAAATGATACTTGATCTGCTTGAATAAATTCAGAAAACAAGAGAAAACATGTTATTGATTTTCAGAAGCCATGCTACAGCTATACACTTGTCTCTCAATATTTGTGAGTTCTGCACCCATGGATTCAACTAACTGAAAATCAGTAATGCTTTTCACATCGTGTTTGTACTAATGTACAAACATTTTTCTTATCATTACTACATAAATAATAAACCATAACTACTTTTTACATAGCCTTTATTTTGTGTTAGGTATTATAAGTAATCCTGAGAAGATTTAAAGTCAGCAGCAGGATGTTTATAGGTTATGTGCAAAAACTACATCATTTATTTAAGGGACTTGAGCAGAGAAGGATTTTGGTATCCACAGGAGGTCCTGGAACGGATCTCCTGCAGATACTGAGGGATGTCAGTACTTCACTTTAAAAAGAACAAAATTTGGCATAGAAATTACTGATAAATAATAAAAAATTACATAGATGATTTAGCAGCGATAGATCTTAAAGACAAATGCATTGTTATCAGGAAGCTCTAATGGGGAGGAAATGAAAAACAGAGACAACCGTGCTTCTTGAGTTGTGAAAATGAACAGCCAGGGAAGCTGGATCTCCACATTCCCAAATTTGCCTCTAATATCCTCACCCATAGGATACCATTTCTTTTCAATTAAAGACACTCTCCAAATTCAATTGAGCAAGGAGCAGGATTTACATTGGATTGTGTGATTTAGGCATTTTTACCTTCTGTCTTGAAAAGATAAGTAGCTTTATTTCTCTGGCTCCATAGTTTAAACAATAGGGTCTTTGAGGGTATAAAAACTTGCCAGCTTGTAGAAACTCTCAGTATTTTGGAACTTGTTTTAAGTGAGACGAACGGAGAGATGGGACGAGGGGCCATTTGACATCCTCAACATACACACAGCCGTGAGAATCTGGAAGGCCCGTGGATTTCATAAAAATTGACTGAGGAGAAGGAAGTGTCCAGTAAAGAGCTCTGACTTTGTGGCTAATGTCAAGGATAATTTCATTAAATAAATAAATAGGCAATAAATAAACAACTTGCTGAAAACAAAACAAGATAAGACATCTTGACAAGGCTCTGAAATCTGCTGGATGTTTTGACGGAAGTGGAACCGACTGCCATCCACTCAGTGTAACAGAAGCGTGTTGACTACCCAGGATGACAGTCCACTCAGTGTAACAGAAGCGTGTTGACTACCCAGGATGACAAAGAGGCAACTCCATCGCAGAGATAACGTCAGCGTATTATGCTATCTGAGTGCTCTCCGAGTACATGATATTTTATGTATGAAAATTACACAGGGAGCAATTGCACATCTGCTTCTGTGTTCTTATAAATAATGAAGGGGAACTATTTCTTGATGATGTAGCCTCTCATGAATTTGTTCTGGTCAAGCCAATTGTGACCTTTTTTTCCCCCAGAATTTCAAAGGCCGCTCTTCAGCTCCTGTTGTGCTATAAAATATTTATGGGATTGGCTAGGGGAGATGGGCTGAGAATCCCTCAATTAGAAATAATCAGTCCTACTGTTTTGAAGCACAGTATATTGGAACAAATCCTATCGTAGCATCACAGTCATCTACAGAGAGAGGGGGAAAAAAAAGCCACCGTTATTCATTAGTAAAACTTAGGAAAGGCCAACATTTCCTTTTCATTAAACAATGAAAATGAACCTTGATTGAAGATCAGGTCACATGAAATCAGGTACAAGTAAACCACCTAACAAACATTCACTTTATCCCACCAAATCATAATTTAGAAACAAGATAGAGCTCTAAAGGGCATAAGACTGTGTGGGTTTCTCAGAGCCTTGAACATTCTGGAAGCATGCCTCAGTGGAGGTATCTAGACAGAGCACTGAGCCGTCTGAACTCCTGCTCTGTTTAACCAAAGCAACTCTCCTTTTTGTACATGATATGCAAGACTCCCAGGATATTTACACTTGGAGAAGGGCCCATGGCCTTAACAAGTTTGAAACCCACTGACCAATATCTTCTCAAGCACAGAATGTTCAAAAACTTGCCAATAATCCCAAAGATGTGAAACCTGTGCTCACTGCTGTTGCTGTCCATTGGCTTGTCTCTCCCACCTCCCGTCACCCTGCTCCATCTGGCCTGTCCAAGCAGCCACACGTGCTGGACTATTCTCCAATTGCCATAACTTCAGGTTGTGCATTTCACCTTGAATATTTGCCTGGCAGCTCTTTGAAGGGAAGCGATATGATAGCACGAAGCAACACAGATTTGGAGGGTGTGATTCAGAGGCCATCACCCAGGACCACCCACGGTCCACTCCAGACACGACTAAATGCTTGTAGAATGACAAAAGACTCAATTCTCAGAAACGAATTAAAAAAAAAAATGTTGTGAGTCCCACATGATGCACATGGCATGAAGTGTAAAACTTTTTATAACATCACATGAGTTGCATATAACTCACACAGAAACAATAAATAATATCAAGTTTTTGTTAAATTAGAAAGAATATTTTTTTCTTCAAATTTTTTATTCTACTTTTGTAATAAAATACTGTGGCCCCAAGGAAAATTGCTTTTCTAGTGTGGCAGTCAATGTGTTAAAATGTCCTATGCCCAGGGCACAGTGCGTAACGTCTGAGAATAAGAAAAGGCATCTACAGTTTTTTTAAGCACCACAAGTGATCTCAGTGTCTAACTAGGGTGAGGAAACAATAGGCTAGGCAAAAACAAAAACAAAAAAAATTAAAATTAAAATTAAATTTTATGTTTCCCAGGTGGTACCTGTGGCTCAAAGGAGTAAGGTGCCAGCCCCATATGCTGGAGGGGGTGGGTTCAAACCCAGCCCAGGCCAAAAACTGAAAAAAAAATTATGTTTCCTAATAAAAACATCGTGAACTTAAGTTCTTGTTCCTACTTTGTCAGTTGCTGAATCTTTTGCATGAAGTGACGTCTTGAGGCCTCAATTTTCCCCTTTGTGTTGTGATAGTATGAGGCCTGTCCAGTTTTAGCACTGAGAATCTCAACTTCCAAGAAATCCCTCAGTCCTGGGCTGAGACAGCTGGTCACTAACTGACTGGAGGACAGCTAGGAGCAACTCCACCTTACTTATAAATTCACCCCACAGTCCTCTATGTGTGCGCAATTCATGACCCGGAGAGATGAGCTGTTCTAACTCATACATTGGCCACCTCAATTTCTCTAAAAGTCTCTGGAGCCTGAAAGTCTTTTATTTTTTATTTTTTTGATACAGAGTCTCACTATGTCACCCTTGGTAGAGTGCCATGGCGTCACAGCTCACAGCAACCTCCAACTCTTGGGCTTAAGCAATTCTCTTGTCTCAGCCTCCCAAGTAGCTAGGACTATAGGCACCTGCCACAATGCCCGGCTTTATTTTTGTTATTGTTGTCGTTGTTTAGGAGGCGCTGGCCGGGTTCAAACCACCAGCCCCAGTGCATGTGGCCAGCGCCCTAATCACTGAGCTATGGGTGCTGAGCTGGGCCCAAAGGTATTAATAGTAGCTATGTATAGAGAAAAAAGTATAATAATAGAATATGTTTGGATAGTACATAGTGTATGAAGGTATGTCCAGAAATGATAGTTCACTTACCTGAGCTTTACTAATTTTGCATTAGAAAAGATTTATATTTTACCCATCTTCATAACGTCACCACCAAGTCAACACATTTTCTTGACTCTGTGATCATGTATGTATTTCCTCCCATGAGTGTACACTAACAAATTCTATTTTCTTTCACTCCTGTTTCTCTCTCATGCTTCTAGCTTTTCTTTCCTTTCTACTTCATTTTCTTCAGGGGGGTGGCCTAATGCATCCTACCACCTGGATATTTGTGCTGTGGCAGGAATTCTTTTACACTTAATGTTGTGATGGTTTCTCCTTCCTTCTTCAGCATAAGAATAATAAGCCTCCTTTGAAGATTTATGGACCAGACACTGTGTGATGTAGCTTTGATTACATTATCTTATTTGATCTTTGCAACAACCCTACGAGATTAATATTTACATTTTCTTTCGATGATAAGCCCATGACAGCTTTTTAAGATTAAGAATCTAGCTGAAATTCACATGGGAAAATATCAAAACCAGGATTTCATTTCCTGATCCTCTGTTCCCATCATCTCAATGATCACACTAATTTACCTTCCCAAACACCCTCCTTGCCACATGTGCTCTGACTTTTTATGCTATTTTGCACTTGCCTCAAAAGATGCAATTCTCTTCCAAGCCACCTTTATGGAGAATTGAGTAGGCATCATTATCTTACAGAACAGGTTGAAGACAGGCTAAAATGTTTCTAGGTTCAAAAGTTTGTCACTAAGGCCAAGAATCAGAACCCACTTTATTAAAGACATTTCTCAAATAAGAGTTGGTATAGCTCTAGGAGGTCCTGAAATGTGTTTTAGGAGTTCATAAATTCTCCTAACACATGTTCTAATGTTTTGTGTTATTAGTTCCATGATAACAAGAGACACTCATGTAAGCATGAAATCCTTTATCATCGTGATATAATACAGATTTCTGTGAACATAAAAACATTCGATATCTGCGCTGTGACAATGTGGTAGCCACTAGCCATATGTGGTTCTTGAACATTTTAAATATCGGCAGTATAATTGAGGCACAAAAATTGTAATTACATTTAAATTCAATTTCAGCAGACCCATGGGTCTAATAGTCAATACATTTAACAACAAAGCATCTAAATCAGTGGCCTACTAACTACAGCCCATGGGTCAAAGTTAGCCTGCTGCTGGATTTGGTCAGTAAAGTTTAAGAGGAATACACCCATGCACATATTTTAATATATTGCTTGTGAATACTTGTGTCTTACCATGCACAGTTGAGAGAACTCAACATCTAAAATATTTACCATGCAACTCTTAATAGAAAAAAATTGTGGATGGTGCCCGTGGCTCAAGGAATAGGACACCAGCCCCATATGCTGGAGGTGATGGATTCAAACCCAGCCCTGGTCAAAAACTTCAAAAAAAAGAAAAAGAAAAGAAAAAAACTGTCAACGTCTGGTATAGATGGTCACTTTAGTTCTGCCGAGCTTTGCATTTGTGTTTACAATGGCCTTTATGCCATCATAATTTGAAAACTGAGTAAAGTACAACAGTGTAGGCACATTGAAAGCCCAACCTCCTGCCCCCAACAGTTAGTACTGTATTCACGTGGCAGTGGATATACTGAGTTGGTCTCAATTTTGTACAAACTTACTATAAATCATCAATCAAAAATGTGATAGCATAAAGCACACAACTGAAAATTTCTCTGTCTCTAATTCATCCATTAATTACACTGGATATTAATTTAATTTGAATTTTAACAGCACTGGAAAACCAATCCTCAATTAAACAATTACACATATTACATGTGTACGTACATATGTCAAAGGTGGAATGTAAGGACTGGTCAATGGCAGAATTTGAGTTAAAGATGAGTTTAAATATCCTAGATCCAGCTAACAATGCTTTAATGATGTTAATAATGCTTTATAGAATAAGCTATGAAGATAAGCATAATCAATACTCAAAGAAAAAACAAATAAACAAACATAATAGCAATACAGACCCTAATTTCTTTATTTTTGTTATTAACCTCAATGTTAGTAATTTTGTTTCAGCCAAACCATTACTTGTCACATTTACTTAGCAAGTGGCAAATTTAATTTCATCTGGTTAATATCTTTATTTAGATTTATGTAATATATATGCTTAAAATTTGTAAAACAAGGGAAAGATAAACAAAGACAAGTTTAAGGAGACAAGTATTAAGTAGTAAAAGACTTTGACAGTGAATTCAAAGACCCTTCAGTTTGAGGATACCCTTATGTGGGGGCATCAAAGGGAACCCACCCTGGAACTTTCCTCTCTGTCTTTTCCTATAGTTCTTCTGACTTTAGAATTTCATATAAAATTCAAACAATTTTGTTTATAAACATTTATAAAATGTCTGGAGATGTTTAGGCAAAGGAAACAGTATAAGAACAAAGTGCCCTTGTGGTTCATGAATAGCTATAGTTCCCCAGCTTTTGTGTTTTATATCAAAACAAAGCGTTGAGCTTTTTCTATGACTCCCATTAGGTTGAAAAGATTAAAAGTGTCCTCAGCCCTTTGCCTAAGTTGTATCTTCCCCTTTAATATTAAAACAAGTAGAAGTAGAAGGATATACTGCCACAATCTATCAAAAGCCCAGCTATCTCTATATACCAATTGATTTTGCTTTATACCAATATGTACCACGGGTATAAATAAGAATAAGCAGCAATGTGAAATGATAATTGCTACCCAAAGTTATAGAATAGTTATAGGAAAAAGAACACTTAACTCCTGCCTTCTGACTTCACGTTATGCAAATATAATTTACAATGACATGTGATCACCAGTCATTTAACATTATTTCACATTTCACACTATAACCTTTTGTAATAAGCGTGATCCCTTCTTGCATAACACCTAAAGTGCCTTATTTCTATAAGATCTAAAAGAAGATAGTTAGAGTTTCCTATAAACAAATTTCTATTGCTTGGGAGGCTAAGAGAGAGAGAAAAAAAATAGAGAGAGGGAATTACCAGCCTATTTCTGGAGCTCACAGTTAATCACTAAGTCTCTTTTTTGATGGCACCAAACAAATCTCTGTCCACCTTTTACAGAGAGCCTAAGAAAAATATCACAAATTACTTGACTCATATCTAAAGTTGGCATGTACCACCAACTTTTTAAGAGCCAATAGGGAAGATCAGCAACTTGGGGGCAAATCTAGCACTAAATTTTGCTGAAATTTGTTTTCTTACGCTAATGAGGAATAACATCTCCTAAAGTTATGCCTATACTAACTGCTCTACTTCAGAGATGTTTTCTTTATACGATGCTAATTAAGGAAAAGAAACTGGGTTATTCAACTGCATATATTAGGCATGATTGATGCTAATCCTTTTTCTACTTAATAAATCTCCAAATCATTGCTATTTAAGACTTCATCATGTAAGGAGTAGGAAATGTTTACAATTCTCAAAAAATGCCCAAGGGCAAAACAAATCCACACACGTAGAAAAATATGCACACTCCTATAGAAATAGACAGGAAAGAGTGATGCATTAAATCTACAAATAATATATACCCAAGTTATTGACAGTTCAGTAAGGAAGCAAAACTCCATTAACCTTTTAAAAGGAGGTCATACTGCAAATGTATTTAACTTGGAAAAAAATTATTCCAATCATTGACTACCTAAAACTGAGGTGATGGCATTATGTGTGAGCCCTGTGGTTTCAAGTTTCTTTGGTTTGATTGGCATGCCTATGAGGGGAGCTTTCCTGAGGTGCACGCATTAAGCTCTCTTACAATGAAATAGAGTAATCAGTGATAAGGATACTAGCTATTGCATAACTTTAAATACAGATATTTACAGTTTTTAATTGAGAACACAAAAGCAAAAAAAGGAAGGGGTTGTTTGCTAAAAATTATTTTATGCCTACCATGTGACAAATACTCAGATGCAATTTATTTGATGAGTATTTAGAGAGGAGAAATAAGTAAGCAAGTATAAATCAAATAGTTGGCATACTGTGATGTACACACATACTGGCACATACATATACACACAATAAAATGACCGCAAATACCACAAAAGAAGATTAGTTACATTGTGTACTATAGTACATAATATGTGAGATTCAGCCTACTTAGAGAAATCAGGTGAGGTTGAACTTTCAAGAACATTCCAAGTAGAGGAGAATAGTATGTGCAAAGGTCCTGGGGCAGGAAAGGAAATATCACATTCAAGTGACTAGAGGAATTCCAGTGTTGTTAGAAAGGATAGAAATACCAGGGCTTGGCAGGGTGCAGAGGTCATGCCTATAATCCTAGTACTCTGGAATTCTGGGGCAGGTGTATTGCTTGGGCTCAGAAGTTCAAGACCAGACTGAGCAAGAGTGACACCTGTCTCTACTAAAAGTAGAAGAACTAGCCATGTGTAATGATGCACACCTATAGTCCCAGCTATTTGGGAGGCCTGAAGCAAGAGGACTGCTCAAGCCAAAGAGTTTGAGATTGCTGTGAGCTCTGATGCCATAGCCCTGTACCCAGGGTGACAGAGTGAGAGTCCATCTCAAAAATAAAAATAAACAAATAAATAAATAAATACATAATAAGAAATAAGAAAAGAAGAGAAGGCACATTAGAAGCAAAAATGCCTGACTTCTGGTTTTTGGTCCAACATCTCTCCTATCCTCACAGGAAGAGAAAAGTTGAACAAATTGAAAATCAAATATCTTCTTAGATCTAGTGGAGAATTGAAGACACAGGGAAAACTGCCACTTCAAAAATGACACCAAACATAGTGGCTCATGCTTATAACCTTAGTAGTTTGGGAGGTCAAGGCAGGAGCATTACTTGGGCCAGAAGTTCAAGACCAGCCTGAGCAACATAGTGTGACCCCATCTTTAGAAAAAAATTGAAAGTAAATAAAATTAGCCAGATGTCTTGGTGCATGCCTGTAGTTTCAGCTATTCAGGAGGCTGAAGCAGGAGGATCACTTGATCCTAGGAGTTTGAGGTTGTCATGAACTATGATGATGCCACTTTGTTCTAGCACAGGTGACAGAGTGAGACTATATCTCAAACAACAGCAACAACAAAGAAAAAGTAAATGCTACAAATCAAAAACACTGTACCAGACAAAAATGAAGAATGTCTCTGATTGGCTGATCTGTAGACTGGACATAGCCAAAGAAAGATTCAGTGAGTTTGGGTTTATGTCCATGGAAACTGTCACTTCTCAGCCTTTTGGCTAAGATCAAGTGCATTTTGTCAATGGGAACTTAACTAAATTAGAAAGAAAACAGACAAATAATAAAAAGGGGGGCAAGAAAAATTGGAACATAGTATCTAAGAACTATAAGATAATTACAAGTGGAATAACATATACATCACGGGACCATCAGAAGGGGAAGAAAGAGGGCAGCACCCCTGGCTCAAAAGGGTAGGGCGCCGGCCCCATATGCCAGAGGTGGTGGGTTCAAACCCAGCCCCGGCAAAAAAAAAAGAAAAAAAAAGAAGGGGAAGAAAGAAATAAACAGAGGAAAAATATATGAAGGAATAATGGCTGAGAATTATTCCAAAATTTTTTTTAAAAGTGAGCCAAGTACATATACTGGAATCTCAGAGAACACCAACCAGGGCAAATACCAAAAATCTACCCTAGGTATATCATGATCAGACTTCAGACACTCAAAGATAAAGACAAAATCTTGTAAGAAGTTGCAAACACTTTATCTGTAAAGGAACAAGGATAAGAATTACACTGTGTGACTCTTTAGAAACTATGAAGCCAAAAGGAATGGAATAAAATATGGTAGTGAAAGAGGAGAAAAAAAAAAAAAACAATAACTCCAACAAAACACCAAAACAGAATGATAAATGCAGTGAAATGATCCTTCAAAAGTGAAAGCGAAACACTCTCTCAGACAAATGAAATTGTGGGAATTATCATAACAAACTTCTAAAAGAAGTTCTGTAGGAATAAGGAAAATGATATATCAGAAAATTTTCAGACTCTAAATTATATACTACAAGATTATAGTAATAACCGCAATAGCATGGTGCTAATATAAAAGTAGACACAGACCAATGAAACAGAATAGAGAACCTAGATATAAAACCACCTTATCTATAATTAATTGATTTTCAATAAAGAAGACAACAACTTACACTGGAGAAAGGCAGCCCTATTCAATAAATAGTGCTCAGAAAATGGGGTAGTCACATGCAGAAGAATGAAACAGGACTATTATCTCTCCCAATATGAAAAAATAATTCAATATGCATAAAAGATTTAAGTATAAAACAAAACTATGGAATAAAATGTAGGAAAAATTCTTGGACACATTAGCCTAGGTAGAGAATTGATGTCTAGGCATCAATTGGCATCTAGACTTGATGCCTGACTTCAAAGGCAACTACTGCAACAACAAAAATAAACAACTGGGTCCTGATTAAATTAAACAACTTCTGTACAGCAAAGGAAATAATCAACAGAATAAATAGACAACCTACAGAATGGGAGAAAATATTTGAAACTATAATGCATCCAATAAAGGTTTAATTTCCAGAATCTACAAAAACTCAAATGCAAACAAATCATCAAAAGATAAACAACTCAAAGTAGTTTTGATTTGCATTTCTCTGATGACTAAGGATGATGAGAATTTTTTCATATATTTGTAGGCCATGCACCTGTCTTCATCAGAGAAGTTTCTGTTCAAGTCTCTTGCCCATATAGAAATGGGGTTATTCATTCTTTTCTTATTGATTAGTTTGAGTTCTCTATAGATTCTAGTTATCAGACCTTTGTAGGAATGTAACATGCAAAAATCTTCTCACATTCTGAAGGTTGTCTGTTTGCTTTACTTACTGTGCTCTTGGCTGTTCAAAAGCTTTTTAGTTTGATCAGATCCCAGTAATGCATTTTTGGTGGTGCTTCAATTGCCCAGGGGGTCCTCCTCATAAAATATTCTCCCAGGCCGATTTCTTCAAGTGTTTTCCCTGCACTCTCTTCTAGTTTACAGTTTCATATCTTAAGTTTAAATCTTTTACCCAGTGAGAATCAATTTTTGTTAATGATGAAAGGTGGAGGTCCAGTTTCAGTCTTCTACAGGTTGCCAGCCAGTTCACCCAGCACCATTTGTTAAATAGGGAGTCTTTCCCACACTGAATATTTTTGATAGGCTTGTCGAAGCTCAAATGATAAGTAGCTGGGTTCATCTCTTTGTTCCCTATTCTGTTCCATAAATCTACCGCTCTGTTTTTGTGCCAGTACC
>NW_003852410.1:5078795-5120107 GCF_000181295.1 Otolemur garnettii
GACTTGTAAGTATTGATTTTGTATCCTGAGATGCTGCTATATTCCTTGATCACTTCTAAGAGTTTTGTAGTTGAGTCCCTGGGATTTTCCAGGTATAGGATCATGTTATCAGCGAACATGATCATGTTATCATGCTCTCCTCTGACCCTATTTGGATACCCTTGATTGCCTTCTCTTGCCTGATTGTGATAGCTAAGACTTCCATTACTATGTTAAATAGCCTTGGAGATAGTGGGCATCCTTACCTCGTTCCTGACCTGAGTAGAAATGTTTTCAATTTTACACCATTCAATATGATATTGGCTGTGGCTTTGCTATAAATAGTCTCTATCAGTTTAAGAAATGTCCCTTTTATGCCTATTTTCTTAAGAATTCTGATCATGAAAGGATGCTGGATATTATCAAAGGCTTTTTCTGTGTCAATTGAGAGAATCATATGGTCTTTGTTTTATCTTTTGTTGATGTGATGTATTATATTTATAGATTTGTTGTATGTTGAACCAGTCCTGTAACCCTGAAATAAAACCAACTTTCTCATGGTGTATAATTTTTTTGATGTGTTATTGAATCCTGTTTCCTAAGATCTTACTGAATATTTTTGCATTGATATTCATTAATGATATTGGTCTATAATTTTGTTTCTTTGTTGGATCCTTTCCAGGTTTGTGTATCAGGGTTATATTTGCCTCATAGAATGTGTTGGGAAGTATTCCTTCTTTTTCTATGCTTTGGAAAACATTGTGTAATATAGGTACTAGTTCCTCTTGAAATGTTTGATAGAATTTGGATGGAAGCTATCTGGTCCTGGACTTTTCTTTTTAGGGAGATTTCAGAATGATGATGCTATTTCAGTGGTTGATATAGGTCTCATTAGCCCACATTACAAAATCCCAAAACTACAGATGTTGGCGTGGATGTGGAGAGAAGGGAACACTTCTACACTGCTGGTGGGAATGCAAGGTAATACGACCTTTTTGGAAAAAAATTTGGAGAACACTCAAGGAACTAAATGTAGACCTACTGTTTGATTCTTCAATTCCTCTACTAGGTATATACCCAGATGATCAAAAATTATTTTAAAACAAAGACATTTCCACCAGAACATTTATTGCAGCCCAATTCATAATAGCCAAGACATGGAAACAGCCCAAGTGCCCATCGACCCATGAATGGATTAACAAATTATGGTATATGTACACCATTGAATACTATGCAGCCATAAAAATACGGAGACTTCACATCTTTTATGTTCACCTGGATGGAGCTGGAACATATTCTTCTTAGTAAAGTATCCCAAGAATAGAAAAAAAGTATCCAATGTACTCTATACTATTATGAAATCAATATATAACCACCTACACAATCATACGAATGGCAAAACATAACTATAGTTCATAAAATAGAAGGGAAGAGGAGAGAGGGATGGGGAGAGTGGATATGGGAGAAGGAAGGGTATTTGGGAGGATCTCACCTAATGTGCATGATGCAATGGTACATTTCAAAACTGTAATAAATGAGTATAATTGTGATGGATGTGTTACTTGGTTCAGTGTAAACATTTCACATTGTGTATCCAAGCAGTACCCTGAAACCCATAAATACATCAATGTACAAAGTTATGATTTAATAAAAAATGATTAATTATAAAAAAATAAAATAAAACCTGGAAAGTCTTGAGTAAAAAAAAAAACAAAAAACTCATCAAGAAGTGGGCAATTGACATAAGCATAAGTTTTTCAAAAGAATATAGACAAATGTATGAAGAATAGATGGAGAAAATATGAATAAATTCTCAATAGCAATTATAATTAGGGAAATGCAAATTAAAACCATGAGGAGATAACACCTACTTCTGTCAGAATGGCCATTATTTAAAGAAAAAAAAATAGATACTGGGGTGAATGCAGAGAGAAAAGAACACTTAAACACTCTTGGTGAGACAGACAATTAGTACAAGCTCTATGGAAAAGAGTATGAAGATTCTGCAAAAAAGTAAATGTAGACTTACCCTTCAACCCAGAAATCCACTACCAGGTATCTTCCCAAACAAAAAGAAGCCACTCAGTTAAAAAGGCACCTGCACCCAAATGTTCATTGCACCACAATACGCAATTGCAAATATGTGGAGTCAACCTAAGTGCCCATCAATTCATGAGTAGATAATGAAAGTGTGCTGTGTGTATATACATGCACACCATGGAGTATTACTTAGCCATAAAAAAGAATGAAATATTGTCCTTTGCAGCAACCTGGATGGAAGTAGAGATTGTTATCCTAAGTGAAGTATCTTAAGAATGGAAAAAAAAAAATAGCAGATGTTCCCCCTAATAGTTGGAAGCTAATCAACAGACACACATAGACACAAATAAGTGTAAATGTCATGGAAATCAAGAAGAAAGGAGGAAGAGGGAAGGGCAAAAATCTACTTATTGGGTACAATGAACACTATTCAAATGACAACATGCCATCAGGCCTAATTCTGGGTGAGGGTGCTTTTATTGTGTTACAGACAGCCACATTTTTGCTATGTCTTCACAAGAGAGATAGAGAGAGTGAGAAGAAAGAGAGAGAGAGAGGAGAAAGAGAGAATAAGTCTGTTGTATCACCTCATAGGGCACTAACTCCATCATGAGAGTTCCAACCTCATGACCTCATCTAAACTAAGTAACTCCAAATGGTCCCATCACCAAATATCACCAGAAACATATCAACATATGTGTTTTGTATGGACAAAATTGGTTTCATAGCAACTGAAAACTCAAGGGCAACCACTAAATTATTTTAAAATTAAGAATATTATAGGCTAAGAGAAGAGAAAAGGTACCATAGAACCTCCTCCCATGTTAATCAGTAAAAAATGAAAACTGACATTTTCACTGTCATACACCTATCTTCTGTAAGAATAAAGAAAATTGTTGACTAATACTCTACAGCAGTTCTCGACCTATGGGTCGTGACCCCCTTTTAATAATAAATACATTGTGGCATTAGGAAGGTTGAAAATCACTGCCTTAAAAAATCAACTGATTCTAAAAGGCCAGTGGCTAAGAAGGATAGAGAGAGGAAGAACAATTACAGAGGTCCTGGCAGCTGGACCTCGGGTGATTACGGTGGGAGTGAAGGACCCAGGCACCTTTTATTAGCAGTATTTTGTATAGTAACAAAATTATTTTCTCTCATTTATAAATTGAACAGTAATATATTATATAATAACACTCATCTGAATTAATAAACATTTCTAAGTATTTTGGCTTCCTAAAATGTTCATTGTCATTATAAACAAACAAGCGGAAACCTTGCAATTTAAAATAGGTAACTGAGAGATCTGCAGTAATTCTGAAATTTGTATGTAATGCTTTTCTTGCATCTGGCTGCTTGCAGAATTTTCTCCTTTGTCTTAACTTTGGTGAAGTTAATTACAATGTGCCTAGGAGAGGCTTTATTTGGATTGAGTTGCATTGGGGTTCTGAAACTCTCTGCTATCTGAATTTAGGTCATTGTACCCCCAAAATGTATTAATGTGTACAGCTATGATTTTATAAAAAAATAAAATAAAATAGGTAACTAAGGTAAAAAATAAAATAAAATAGGTAACTAAGGTTACTTCAAAGTAACCAGAATCTACATTATCTAATATATGTTTTGTAAAAGGTGCAAGCTAAGGTATAGTGCTTTAAATTAAGCAATTTATACCAAATAAGTTTTTGTTTTGAAAGTCTTTAAATATTCATAAGATAAGCAAACATGAAGGATACTTGTACACTCATGTTTATAGCAACTTTACTCATAATAGCCAAAAGATAGATGCAACCCAAGTCCAAAAGCAGATATACATACAACAGAATATTGTTCAGCCTTAAAAAATGAAGGACATTCTGAAATGCATTACAACATGGAGAAACTTTGAAACAAGCAAGTCAAGAAAGAATAAATAGTGTATGATTCTGCCTGTAGGAGGAACTGAAAAGAGTCAATTTCACAGAGGCAGAAAGTCAAGGTTGGGAAACTAAGGAGTTATGATTTAATGGATGTTGAGTTTCAGTCTAAGGAGATGAAAAATTTCTGGAGATAGATACCAGAGACAACCGCACAGCAGCATGAACGTACCCAAGGCCAGTGAGCTACACATTTCAGAAAGGTTAAAGCAATAAATTTTATGATGTATAAATGTTACCACAGTAAAAAATGTGTGAACATTAACCAAAAGATAGAGAAGGCAGAAAAAGAATGGAAGATTGAAAAAAAATAAAAATAAAAAAAAGGTACACAAAAGTCAGTTGCTTTCTATTTATCAGCAATGGGCAGCTGGAATTTGAAAATTAAAATACAAAATTCTTTTATTAGCACACAAATTATGAAATACTTATATATTAGCAAAATGTGAACATGATCTATATGTAGAAAACTACAAAATCTGATGAAAATCAATCAACGATGATCTAAATAAATTTGAGCTATGATATGCTCATGGTTAGGAAGACTCAGTATTTTCAGTATGTCAGTTCTTCCCAACTTAATCTATAGATGTAACATAAGTTCTACTAAGATCCCAGCAAGTGATTCTAAACTTTATGTGGAGAGGGAAAAGATCCAGGACAGTCAATACATAGGAAACGGAAGAGCAAAGTGAGAGGACTGACGCTTCCAGGCTTCAAGGCTCACTTCATAATTGTAGTAAGTAGGGCAGATGGTTTTGGTGAAGGAAGTGATGAGTAAAATCATTGACATAGAGTAGAGAGTCCCAAAATAGGCCTGACACAAATAGAATCAGCTAGATGATCTTCAACAAAAGAGTAAAGGCAAGTCAATGGAAAAAGGATGGTACATTCAACAACTGGTGTTGAGACGGTATACCTACATTTGCAAAACATTAATCTAGAAGCAAAAATTTTACCTTTAGCAAAAATGGACTCAAGTGAATGAATCATGGACCAAAGTATAAAGTGCAAAACTGTAAAACTTCTAGACACTAACGAAAGAGAATGTCTAGCTGACCTTGAGTTTGGTGATAACTTTTTACATACAACACCAAAGGTATTCTCCCCCCACTCCCCAAAAAGAAAGAAAGATAATTTGGATTTTAGGGTTTTATTATATTTAAAACCTTTTTCTCTTAAAGACGTTGCTGAGATAATAAAAATATAAACTATAGGCTGAAATTGCCAAAAATATATTACTGGGATTTGATCAACCTGAAAAGCTTCTGTTGCTAAGGACACTACTACTAAAGCAAACAGCCTTCAGAATGGGAGATTTCTGCATGTTATGATTCTGACAAAGTTCTGATAACTAGAATCTACAAAGAACTCAAATTAATCAATACGAAAAGAGCAAACAACCACATTTCTTTGTGGGCAAGAGACTTGAACAGAGACCTCTCTAAAGATGACACACAAATGACCTGCAAACACATGAAAAATGCTCATCATCTTTCATCATTAGAGAAATGCACATCAGAACCATTTTGAGATATCAAGAGATATCACCTAACTCCAGTAAGATTAGCTGTCATCACAAAGTCCCCAAACTGCAGATGCTGGCTTGGATATGGAGAGAAGGGAACACTTCTGCACTCCTGGTGGGATTGCAAACTAATACAGCATTTTTGGAAAAAGGTATGGAGAATTCTCACGGAACTAAAAGTTGACCTTCCATTTGATCCTGTAATTCCATTACTATGTATCTACACAGAAGAACAAAAATCATTTTACAACAAAGACATTTGCACCAGAATTCATAAAAGCCAGGTTGTAGAAGCAACCCTAATGTCCATCAACCCATGAATGGATTAACAAAATGTGGGGTGTGCATGCCATGGAATACTATTCGGCCATAAAAAGTTAGAGACTTTACATCTTTTATGTTTACATGAATGGAGTTGGAACATATTCTTCGTAGTAAAGTATCTTAAAAATGGGGGGAAAAGTATCCAATGTACTTAATACTATTATGAAGCCAATCTATATTCACTTACACACTCATGTGAGTGATAAAACACTAATACAGTCTAGCTATAGACTATTGCTGGAAAGGGGAGAGGAGGGGGGGGAGGGGAAGGGGAAAGTTGATTGGTGAGAGGAGGGAGGGCATTTGGTGGGATCTTGCCAATGTGCACATTGCCAGGGTACATTTCAAAATAACTAAAAGTAAATTATAACTATCTTACTACGAGAAATAAGTAAGTTAGGTGATGGTTTGTGTTAATCAGTTTCATTTAAGCATCCCACATTGTATATTAAATCATTGTATACACTGTACCCCACAAATGCATACAGTTATGATTAATTAAAATTAAATTTAAAAAACTACAAGCTGAGATAAAATATTTGCAAATCACACATCTGATAAAGAATTGAATTATATCCAAAATATACAAAGAAACCTTATAACTGAACAATAAGGAAACAAACAACTCAATTTAAAAGTGACCAAAGGTATGAACAGACATCTCACCAAAAAGGCCAAACAGAGGACCAGAAAAGCACATAAAAGAATTGGCAACATCATACATCTTTAGTAAATCACAACTTAAAAAAATAACAATGACATACCAAACATATTTATTAAAATAAGTACTAACAAAGTTGCAGAACAACAAGAATTCTCCTTCAGGTCTGGTGGAAATGTGCACGGTGCAAGTCTTCCACACTGGAAGAAAGTCTGGCAATTTCTTAGAAAATTAAACATAGTTTTACCACATGACTTAGCAATCATGCTCATTGGTATTTATTTAAGTTAAAGTTAATCACTTTACAATAATAAAGTTAAAGAAACCTTGCGTTCATACAAAAACTTCTATGGGGAAATTAATAACAGCTCTCTCCATAATTGCCCCAAATTAGAAAAAAATCAAGATGTACTTTAATAAGCAAATGGATAAACCGCCTTTCATGCACCCATACTATGGATTATTATTCAGTGATAAAAAAGAGATGAGCTATCAAGCCGCAGCAATACGTGGAGGAAACTTTAATGTATGCTAATAACTAAAAAAAAAAAAAAGCCAGTCTGAAAAAGTACATACTGTATGTTATTCTGGAAAAGGCAAAGCTGTAGAGAGGGTGGAGAGATCAGTGGTTGCCAGGGTTCAGAGGGCGGGAGGAGGGATGACCAGATGGGAATAGAGCTACGTAGGGCAGTGAAACCATTCTCTATGGTACTGTGAGGGTGGGCACATGACATGCATTTCTCAAAATCCACAGAGCCGTCCAACACAGTGAACCCTAACATGAGCTATGAACCTTCGTTAATAATGATGATCATTATCAGCTCAGTCATCCAAAGTGTGACATATTAATGTAAGATGTTAATAACCAGGGACTTTGTGATGGGATGGGAGGGACAAAGAGGGACACGGCAGCTCTGTGTGCTTTTGGCCCAATTTCTCTGTAAACTTGCAAGTCCTCTCTGAAAAAAAGTCTGTTAATAAAAAACAACAAAGCTAGAAAAATAAAGACCAGAGCATGCCAGATTTTGTAGATTGTATCGAGGAATTTTATCTAACTCCTAAATGTAATGGACTATCGAGGGTCTCAGAGACAAGCATGACAGGGCGGGGAAATCTGTCTTTCAGAGGTAACAGTGCTTGTTTGTGCAGATAATTTTGGGAGCTGTGGAGTGGAGGTGACGAGAAAACACCTATGAAATGACTGCGCTATTGCAGGAGTGAGGTGACAGTTTGTGAATGGTGGAGGCAGAGAAAAGTGACGCATGTGACAGATATGTAGAGGATAAACTCAAGAGAACCTAGTGATGCACCTGTGGGATGAGTGTAAGCGCTACAGAAATGTTGGCTCCCAGAGAGTTACCCAGATAGGGATGGGCTTGTTTCTAGAGTGGATATAGCAAATCACCACAAATTGACTAGTTTAAAAAAATAGAAATTTATTTTCTCACTGTTCTGAGGCCAGAAGTGGAAAATTAAGATGCCAGCAAGACCCCTCCAATGCTCCAGGAGAGAATCCTTCCTCATCTCTCCCAGGTTCCTGTGGCTCCAGATGGTTTGGGTCTGTGACAGCACAACTCCACCTTCTACCCCGTCCTCACGCGGCCTTCTCCTCAGAATATCTGTGTACTCTTCCCTCTGTCTCTCGTAAGGTCACTTTTGATTGGATTTGGGTCTCACAGATAATTTCAGATGATCTCATCCCCACCTTCTCAATTTACCATATTTTTCCAGGTCAAATGTACAATTTTTGCCCAGACTTTGAAGGGAAAAACAGGAATGCTCATTTTCCATGGTGGCACCATTTGTTACTAGTACATCAAATTTCTTGTATTTCTATCTGTTCTTCAGTTTTGTCATTGTTACATAAAATTTCTTATACCATTATGTTAAAAAATAAACAATAAAATTCCTTTATAATGCAAAAAAATTACCTAAATATAAACAAATAAAAGTTTGAGTTAAAAAAATTAAAACAAAAAAAAGTTTTCTCCAAAGTTTGAGCCAAAAACCTGGGTGCACATTGTACAAAGAAGTGCATTATATGTGGCAAAATACGATAGTTATGCCTGTCAAGACCCTTATTCCAAATAAGCTCACATTGATAGGTTCTGTATGTGAGGACATGGACATGGCTTTTTGAGGGTCATTATTTAAAACCCTCAAAACTGAAAAAGGACCAAAATTTGATCAAGGGTGTCAAGTTTAATTTTAAACATGTTAAGTTGGTGTGTCTCTATGACCACCAAGATAAGACTTCAAGTAGGGAGTTAATTATGTGAGGTTAGCATTCAAGGGGCAAATAAAAATTCAAGATATCCATTTATCAGCGATGTGGTATATCATCTTCTTATTTAAAAAGGATCAGGAGAACAAAGGGCACATTGTGTTTTTCTACATAATTTGTGGATCTTAGATAGAACTCTCTTAATCCATTTTCCAGGCGGACAGAAGGGTATGGAAGATAAGCCATTCTCTCTCATACACAATGCAAACTCACGATTCCATCAAATCAGGAACACAGGGATTTGTTTAAGCATTTCAATAAAAAGGTTACTTTTTTCCTTTGGATTTGCGATAAAAATCATAGCAGGCAGAGTTAGTTCTGAGAATACCAGGAGAAGTTGCGGAATTTCCAGAAATGGAATTTAGCAATGGAAAGTCACTTGAAGCCAAAGAAATGAGAGGAAGCTAGACAACCTTTTCACAGTATTATCACTTTTATCAAAATTATTTGAAAATGTACACGCCAAAGGGACCAAATAAAGTACATTCCCTCAATCTAATATGGGAAGCTCTTCAAAGTGTTACCCACCCTCCCCCAATTTTTCTTTCCAGTATTATCTTATATGCTTTAAATCACTGTCAGATCTAACTCCTTGCCATGGTATAACTTAAGCCCACGTTGCCTGTTTCAAATTCTTCATGGACACATTCACTTCACATGAAATACTTTGCCTGTGATTTTAGTTCCCAGAATCTTCAATATTGTTTTTATCTGTGTTAAAAGCCACTTCTAGCTCAGTGTCCATTGCTCAGTGGATAGGGAGACGGCCATATACACTGAGACTAGTATTGAAACCCAGCCCAGGTTGCTAAACAACAATAACAATTGCAAAAACAACAATAACAATCAAATATATCTGGTTGTTGTGGCTGTGTCTATAGTGCCAGCTACTTGGGAGGCTAAGGCAAGAGAATCGCTTAAGCCCAAGAGTTTGAGGTTGCTGGGAGCTGTGACACCATGGCACTCTATCGAGGGTGACATAATAAGGCTCGTCTCAAAATAAGTAAATAAATAAATAAATGCTACTTCCATCAGCAAGCTTTATCTGCCACCTCCCAATTCACTACTGACCACCCATTAGAATTTCCTTGTCCCTGTTTAGTACTTCCAGAAGTTTAACGTGCATGACTGACTAGATCTTTATTTATTATTGACTTGGCAAACTTTTACCTTTAAGAATTACTTCATAAATACACATCAAATAAAGGGGACCCTGTGTTAGCATATTTTTTTATTCTTATCTTTAGAGATAAGAGAATGTTTCTTGAAATATATATTAATGGCAGCCACATATTATATGACATTCTACCATCAAGAATGGGAAGCTATGTCCTTTTGGCTTGAATCTGGATGGGCTCTGGAATGGCTTTGCCTATTGGAAGTGTGCAGTGCTAACTTCTGGATGCACATCTTCCTGTCTTTTGAAACACTTACTCTTAAAACCCAGTTGCCATGCTATGAGGAAGCCCAAAAAGTGATATAGGAGGGAGAGAAACGGCGGTCCTACTGGTCCACCCATATGAAATTGCATGTCATACAAATAATTGGACCACTCCTCTGATTCATACAATATCCATTTTATTCATGTGATAAAGGGTTGACCTAGGTATAATAAAATGTTAAAGAGTTTATTCGGGCCAACATTCATTCATGAATATGACAGCTCCAAACCCAGCGTGTCTTGGGGGCCTGTCCAAGTGAAAACAAGGAGGGCGCTTTAAAGGCAAGAACATGGAACTAAAGCAAAGACAGTATTTGATTGATTATAGTTATAAAATTGCCTTGTTTACTCTACCCTGCTAGGGTAGACTAAAAGTCTCTAGTTATGGTGACTAAAAGTTACTTGCTGGCCTTAGTTGTCTTTTTTCTTTACAGGAAATAATGTGAGTTAAGTTTCACTTACGTTTTCAAATCAAGGAAGGTTAATGTCACTTTGGGGCCCTAACTGCCGTCAGCTGGTCTGAATTCCTCAACCCTACTCTCTATATTTTCATTTAATTTTCAACAGAGAATCTTGAGATGTTGCAATTTAAAAATAAGTTTTCAAATTGACTTAAAAGAGATTAAAATTATCTGGAAAACAGAGAGGATTTTGCAGTCAATATATATGTTAGGGCGGGGGAGAGAATTGAATTTGTGGTCCTGGGAATGTCACTTATTTATTTATTTATGTAGTAATAAATAACTTGAACTACCTAACTGAACTCAAAAACCTATCTAAGATTATAGTGCCAGCATTCCTGCTAAGTCATACAAAAAGAAACCCAAACAAACCCAAAAGCCTTAAAATAGTGCTCTCATTCTATTTTTTTTTTTTTTTAAAGCAGAATAGGAAATTCTCAAAAACAAAAGACTGCGCTGTATGTTTAACTGAAACATTTTAAAGAGATGTTACTCTTATTTTAAAAACTCCCTACAGAAATTATGAGAAACCGAAAAGCTTTGTCAGGCATTAGTGGGAATAAACTAATTATCAAATTTCTTTAAAAAGTAGGTAGAATTGAGAAAGCTCTATATTTTCAACATGTCCTATGATTTCTATAAATGTCTTTAACTGTGGCAGTAATTTTAATCCTTTCATGCCCTTCTCTCCGAAACAAAATCAAACAGAGCCAAACCAGAACAAAGCCAAGCCTCACGCAAGATATTTTTCCTGGGGAATATTTAGTGAGAATCAGTGATAAGGGTGGTGTTATCTATGACCCTCTCCTTGCTTTTCCAGATCTTATCTCTAGCTCAGTAAAAGGGAGAAGATGATTGATACCCCACAAAAATATTTTAGAGGCCTCTTTGATCCCCTCCCCTTTCCTCACACTTTCCTTTAGATTTGATAGCTCCACTTTTAACATACAGTCAAATCCTTCCAGATTTTCTACCCGTGATGTTCCCTGCTGAGCCAGGATCATGTCTCCTGTAGAAGTCCCCGCTGCCTCTGGCCTGGGGCAGGGCTTCTACCCACAGGCCTTGTGTGCACTTTTCCGCTCAGTACTCAGAAGATTTTTTTCATGACCTAATTCAGTTCTTGTCCCTCTTCTTGTCAAAACCCTCCAAAGAAAATGCAAAGCTCTACCCTGGCCCACGGGACCCTAAGTGACCTAACCCATGCCCATCTCTGCAAATTCCTCCTTTCACTTTACCCAAGTTTAGCCTCAAGCTGCCTCCTTACCTATTTTAAGTCAGGGCTAAAGTATTTCTCTGTAGAGAACTGTAAGCTACCTTCGTGCCAATCCCCACGTTTCAGCCAATCTAAGGCTTCCAGCTAGTCAAATTGTGTTCAGACAATAGCTGTAGCCAACCCGGCCGTCTCTGCATCTCACTTCCAGTTTCCGTAGGTCACGTCCCTCTTATCTTCTCCAACTCAGTAGCAGCACTAGAATCAGGGGCTACCTGATTTAAATTGCTCTTTGCTCGATTAAACTCTGTTAAATCTAATTTGATTAAGGTTTTACTTTTTGACACCTTTAACTCATTCCCTTCCAGCCTCAAAAGCCCCGTTTAGGGGATTAAACCCAACCAGCATGGTTCTATACAAAAATAACTCTTCTCCCTGTTATCCCCCAGACTCGCTCAGTACAAGAGTCGGCTCCAATACCACATCCTCCGAGAAGACTCTAAGACTCTGTTCTTCCCTCTCCTTTATTTGGTCTTCACAGTTTCTCCCACAACACAGTGAATAAATCAGTCTATGTCTTCTTGTGTACCCCCATTAAAACGTAAGTGTTATGGTATTCCTTCACACTTATGAAAAGTATTCTGCTATCCACACATAATTTCACTCTTTTATTTTTCATTTAACACTATATTATGAAGATTAAGCCATGGCGGTAGAAAGGGATTTCTTTGTTACCTGCAGTACACAAAAGTGTAGCTTTTGTGTGGTAGTTAAGAGAAAAAAACGTAATTTTAATTTTTTCAGACGGGATCACAGCAGCAGTAGACAAGATCGCAATTAGTTTCACTTTAATGTATTGCCACCTGGAAGCAATCACAAAGTCATTGGCTACTACACATTGTACCATCCGCTTAGTAGGGCTAAACACAGAGAAGCTTGTGCAGAAAGCTCTACCCTAGAGAACTTGCTGTACCTTTACTTGTATTCGGAGGGGGGGGGGGCTACCATAAATGAGGTGTGATTTTATGATAGGTGAAAATAGATCAATTTGAGTGTATAGAAGGAAAAGTCAGGCAGATCAAGTAAAAATTGAAATGATACCTAATACGTTGTAAGAAATTGCCACGTACCAGTCAAATTGCTTTCAGTTGTTAGATACTTGTCTTAATTATGTAGAGAGGAAGTTGAGGACATTTAGAATCTTTCCAGCATCATGAATCTAGAAAATATTTCAAAGGTAAGATCAGCACCCATTGATCAAATTTTGCATGTTGCTAATGATTTTCTTGAATGTAATGAGAACACAGATATTATGCAACAAGGTCACAGGGGCTTAAGTAAATTTCAGCTTAATGACATTATTGTTTAACACTATTAAATTTTGAGCCGTATTTGGAAAATAGAGACACAGAGCTAAATTAGATTTTATTTAGAAACAACAAATACTTGGACTCTTTTGCTCTTCTAGTGTCCCAGATTGAATTAGAGCTGTTATATTTCAATCCACATGGCCTGGTCTGGCTTCCCCTTTCTTCCCTTCTCTGGCTTGAATCTCCAGATTTGTGTCTAGATTGTCCTCATCATTTGTATATTTGGCCCTTCTCCTCTCTGCCAAATAGCAACCATCATGCCTTATAAAGCAGTCAGATGCTTATCCTCTGACGGAACCAACTAAATTGACTTCAGCAACAGAAAAAAGTTTAGCTGTTTGCTCAGTGAGATTTAATTTAAAGCTCATGGACTTATTCAGCAGCCCTTGGGCATCTGAAAATTGATTTTGATTTTTCTATCTCATCATATTTATGCTTTCAAAGTACCTTTTATAAGAGAATAGAAAAAAGCATACAGTAAGTATACATATGTGTGTGTGTGTTTGTGTGTGTGTGTGTGTGTACTTGAAATTTTAAGAAAGCTGTAACAACTGATCTAATAAACACTGGGGAGAGATAACAGAATTAATCATGGATACAGACATTCCTCCTAAAATGTAATCAATCACTCTGCTTGTTGAATGTAATCTTGCATAAAATTGGGTTTTTAAACATTAATCACCAATGGCTTTTATTTTGGATAGTATTTACAACAAGAAGTTCATAATACTATTTCTCTCATTAATTGTTCTAATCTCCATATACTCCTTCCTTTTTTATAAAATCCCAGCTCTCTTCTGAGTGACACCTACAGATTACAGGCAAAGTCCTTAGATGATTTGCCTGGAGGATTTGTTGTGCTGAATACTGATTTCCCGGAGGCCTGCTGCTCTCAAGGATCAAGTCATTTACAGAGGCAAATACAACGGCAGTGAAGTGCTTCTTTTCTTTTTCTCCTTGTCCATAAAAGAAGATCAAGGTAACACTGTGTCATATCTTCATCTCCTCCAAAACCACCTTCATAGCTGCCTTGGCTACCAAAGAAATTTAGATTTATGCAGCACCTTGCCATATGCAATTTTTCTCTGTAACTGTCCATTTGATCTTTGCAACAACTATGAAGCAGAAAAGAAAAATGAGATTCAGAAGAACTGTCTCTCTTGCTCCATGACATATACCTGGTATATAGATGGCCCAGGACATGAGGTCTTACTAAATCTTCTAATTCCAAATTCCACTTTCTTTCCCTAAGCATCTATGTCTGAGAAAGACACTAAATTATGTGCAGAAAATACACAGGTGTTATACTAATAGTCAACAGTCAGATCTTGCTGCTGCCTATTTTTACAAATAAAGTTTTATTGAAACACAACCACACCTATTTAGTGTAGGTGCTTTTGTCCTATAATAGTAGAGTTGAGCCCCTGAAGCAAATATTTTATTGCCCACAACACATATTTACTAGATAGGACTCTTTATAGAAAATGTTTGCCCACCCCCTGGTTCTTACATACCTTGGATAATTTGATCTAGTGATTAAGAACTTATGCTATGGTTGGAATTAATGTACAAGATTAGTTATTTTTGAAAATTATAATATCTGGGAAAACATTTCAGAATTCACTTGAGCTGATCCCTCCTCTTCACACTCCACTTGCCATGTTAAAAAAATAAAAAATACTTTGCAATCTGTAAATTGCTACTGAAAATTTCAATACATTGCTATGGAACTTATTAGTGATTTAAGAATACTTTTGAATGAAATGTTGCTTTAATACTTTCAATATAAAAAGTAAGAGGTTAATATAATCTAAAATAGCTCTTTAATGAGCAGATCTAATTCTCAAAAATTTATTTCTATTGTCAAAAATTATAGTCTTGGAAAATACATTAAACACTGGCAAATCTTGCAATAGTTAAGAAGATTTTATAGATATATTTCAGATTCAACTAAAAGGTTTTAAGTACCTACAATATTTAAGGTACTAAAATAGACATGTTGATATATTATGATGATTACATGTGATAATATATGTCAATGTTTGTTATGTTTCCTCGTTTTAAAGACTGGAAATCAATTTCACTATCACTCTGCAAGTAAGCGGTAAGGTTGTATTTTAAATCCAACTTTTCTAGCAATTCAGCTCTGAGACTTATTGTTGTCACAGTGATTTTTGTTATATTTCCTGACTTTTTCTTTTCTATGCTAATTTGCCATACCTTCAGTTATCCACACTGGGGGCTCAATGCTCTATTTTCCCTGTTTTCTTTAAGTAGACAAAATAATGCTCTTTGTTCTTTCCTAGCTGGGCTTTTGTCTATCTGATGTTTCTTTTTCCAAATGATGAAAGCATGGAGCCTGCATATTTTGTGAGCCCTTACTGTTAGTGGACATTTCTATGTTTCTTCAACTATTAGCTCTTTCTCCAGGTTCTATCCTGATATTATTTTGAATAACTGCTCAGTGATGTTACATATAAGGTCTGACAATTAAGTTTGCAAACTTGCCGTAGAAAAAGTGCTACATACCTTGTTGCTGATATCATTACCGTCACATGGCCAAGGGGCATACTTCGAAAGTGACCATAGTCATTAGATATTCAACAATGAAGCATATAGCATTTTTTCTAGGATGAGTTAATGCACTTAATTGTCAGACCTCATATGATGATGGCTGTAATGGCCATTCCAGAAAAGAGTTCCAAAATTGCTCTGAAGGGTGGACGAGGTGCTGACATTGGTGGATAGCTTCCCAAGGGGTGTGCTTCAAAGGAGATGGTAGTGATGTTCAGCAGTGAGGTATGTGGGTCCTTTCTAGGGTAAGTGTGTGAACTTAATTCTCTCTGGCCTGGTATGCCGTGATGTGTTTGTTGGTTGTTCCAGAAAATCTACAGATTGACTGAGCATCCTTCATTTTCTACCTAGGGCTAGGCACTGGATATACAGGTATGTAAGCCATTGTCCTTGCTTTCTAAAACCTTAACATTCACTCTGATCGATGCATCTCAAATTCCAACTGACTGAAGTATGGACCGAGTCTAAACTGCCAACCTGCTTTCCTGGAGATTATTTCAACAAACAGAAAACTGGGGAAAGTATTAATCATAACACACACCACAACAGCTAACATTTATTGGGCAATTTTTCTGTTCCAAGCACTGTTCTAAGACTTTTGGGGAATTATTTCATTTGTTTTTCACAGTCATCTACCAAGACGTGTGCTGGTACAATCACTATTACAGATGAAGAATGCAGGGTATAGAGAGGTTGAACAATCTATTCCATAAACTATAGTATGTAATTTTTTTGTGTGAAATGTACTATATGTTCCAAATGTACTCTTGGCTAAATAAATCAGAATCTTAGGTAATTCCTACTTGGGAATTAGTGTATTTTTTTTAACCTCCCAGGTGATACTAATGTGCTGTCCAAGTTGAGATCTGCTGCTTTTCATCTTTCCCTCCCATCCTGAAGAGTTGGTGAGCTCTAGTTCTAGTTTTTCCCCATATTTCAGGTCTCTCATGGGAAGAAGAAAAGCTCCTCTGCTCTTTACAAATTTTATCCTCCAATGTCAAATATGGATGTGAACAAGGAGCTCATAGTTAGGAGAACCCAAGTCCTAATTGTGTTTTTTCTTCTTTTGAAGAGCTCAGTTACCTCTTGTCTGTAAAGTTTACAAGCACAGAGGTGTGGAACTCATCCCTTGGTATTCTGGTGCCATCCATCAGCCTGGGGTAGGTTCTGCTGCAACTATACAAAATTTTAGTGGATTAAACAAAACAAAAAAAAAAATGAAACATTCTCCTACCTATAAAAACTTGTAGGATTTTTGGTGTGGGTGGTGGTGACAGTGAGTTAAAATAGCACTGAGATTGGTGGCTTTGACTTCACTGTCAGTCAAAAATAACAGAGAAAGGCAATTACCAGAGTCCACCCTTCCTGTCTCCTTTGTTAAAGATCAGCTACTCCTCATGGTAGACAGGTTGTCATGGTAATGGAAGTAAAATGGGCATGACACAGAAATAATGGCAAGAGGTTATTTAAACCTCTTTATTAATGTCTTCTTTGAGCTCAGCATTGGGCCCTGCATCTCCCGTCCTAACACAAGGCAAGGATGCTTTTCAACATCGATAAAGTCTCCCGAGGGACTAAGCTATGTATCTTTTCAAAATTAATCTAGAATCTTGAACAGCTATAACAGTAGGCTGAATCTTGTGGCACCGCAAGAATTGGGGTTATCCAAGTTGCCTTTAAGGGCCAGGAGAAGTTAACGAAGCAGGTGGGAAAGAGCATTTCAGGCAAAACTACAACACAACAAATAAAACCAAATAAAAACTAATATAGTCAATAAATCAGAAAGCCCAGGAAAGCCTTGTAGATTTTGAAACTGTAGTAATTCTATAAGGTTGGATGGGACAGACAATACAGGACCTCATATACCATTTTAAAGAAATTTGACTTATTTAGGAAAACAACCATCAGTTGACTTGCTCAAAACTATTCATCAAGTTGAGAGCAAAATACTGACAGGATCACTCAGATCTCCTGAATCCCAGGTTAGAGGTCATAGGTTTATGTCCATGTGAAATATATTCATTAACCATCCAAGACGGGACACTTCTATATGAAACATTGGTATCCTGATCTCACATCTGACCCTGTAACGAATAGGTCACACTTTGTCTCAGGAGTAAACATCACCGACTTCGATCTGTAATTTTCTGTCATTGGCATGTGTTAAGACCCTTTGAAGAAAAGAAAGAAAAGTTAATCCTTTAATGATTTATCACTTTTCTCTTCTCTCATTGTAAATGCTGTGACTTCTCCCCTGCTATTCTTGAAGGCATTTAGGCAACCACCCTCCCTTTTACTTGCTTCCTAGGTGAGTCTTCATAACTTCTGCACCTCCAAAAATTATTACAACTCTAGAATCACTGTGTAATGGAAATTCCCATTAATTCACAAAATGCAACTCTTTTTTAAAATTTAATTTTTAATTAAAATCATAAGTGTATACATTTATGGGCTATAATGTGATGATTTGATATACAATGTGGAATGTTTAACATAACCATCACCTCACTTACTTATTTTTTGTGGTCAGACATTTGTAATTTACTCTTAGTTATTTTGAAATATGCCATTGCATTTTGCACATTATGTGAGATTTTACCAAATGCATTCCCTCCTCCCTGCAGTGGTCCTCCCTCTCTCCCCTCCCCACTCCCACTTCACCCCTCCTCTTGCTAGACTATATTTATGTTTTATCATTCACGAGTGTGTAGTTGACTATATATTGGTTTCATAATATTATTGGGTACATTGGATACTTTTTTCCCATTCTTGAGATACTTTACTAAGAGGAATATGTTCCAACTCCATCCAGGTAAACATAAAAGATGTAAAGTCCCTGTTTTTTTTATGGCTGAATAGTATTCCACAGTATATATACACCACACTTTGTTAATCCATTCATGGGTTGTTGGGCATTGGGGTTGCTTCCACTCCTTGGAAATTGTGAATTGGGCTGCAACAAACATTCTGGTGCAAATGTCTTTGTTGTAAAATGATTTCTGTTCTTTTGGGTAAATCATTAATAATGGGATTGTGGGATCAAATGGAAAATCGACTTTTAATTCTTTGAGAATTCTCCATACTTCCTTCAATAAGATTGCATTAGTTTGCAGGCTCACCCGCAGTATAGAAGTTTTCCCTTCTTTCCACATCCATGCCAGCATCTGATGTGGGCTTATCTTACTAGAGTTAGGAGATATCTCAGGGTGGTTTTGATTTACATTTCTCTGATGATTAAAGACAATGAGCATTTTTTTCATGTGGTTATTGGAATGCAACTCTTTAAAATAATCATGAGGAACATGCATGTGATGTTTTAAAATCCCTGGTAGAGGTAAAGTAAAAATTATCCCAAATCTAATATTAGCCAAACCCTAATATTAGGTATTAGCAGGAAGGACCAGTTATTTCTGATGATCTGTAAACTACGTATGCCCCCTGTCCTGAGGTGGATTTTTTTCTCAGGTGACATTAAATATAGCATAAGATTATACGCAACTGTGAAGCTGCTGGCTTAAAGACACTCCTGTCTCTCACTACATGAATCAATGTTGAGATGAACTGTACTTAGGACCAGCAATGAATTCTGAGTAATATTAAAAGAGCTTTGCACTTTTCTTTGCTGTTGATTAATCTGAGTTCTCTGTGGATCCTAGTTATCAAGCCTTTGTCCAATTTATAATATGAAAATATCTGGGCAAGAGACATGAATAGAACCTTCTCTAAGGAAGACAAACAAATGGCACCAAACATATGAAAAATGCTCATGATCCCTAATCATTAGAGAAATGTAAATCAAAACCACACTGAGATATCACCTAACCCCACTAAGATTAGCCCACATCACAAGGTCTCAAAGCTGCAGATGCTGGCATGGATGTGGAGAGAAGGGAACACTTTTAAACTGCTGGTGTAAAACTCATACAGCCCCTTTGGAAGAAATATGGAGAATCCTCAAAGATCTCAAATTATATCTACCATTTGACCCCTCAAGCCCACTAGGTACCTACTCAGAAGAAAAAAATATATCATTTTACCATAAGGACATTTGCACTAGATTGCTTATTACAGCTTAATATACAATTGCCAGGACATGGAAATAAACTAAATGTCCATCAGCTCAGGAGTGGATTAGCAAACTGTGGTACATGCACACCACAGAATACTGTTTATCTATAAAAAAGATGGTCACTTTACATCTTTGTAATCTCCTGGATGGAGCTGAAACACATTCTTCTTAGTAAAGTATCATGAGAATGGAAAAGCAAATAGTCAATGTGCTCAGTACTGATACGAAGCCAATAGAGGATCTGCTGCATGTCCACATAGGTGAAAAACTCATTGCAGTTCCAGTTGGGAGGCGGGGTAGTGAGGGGTGGGAAGGGATTGTGATGCTTTCACTGAATGGGCACAGGGTCAGGGTGGTTGGCACACCTTTTGTGTGTGAGATGTAACCTCAAGACAAACTCTACCAAACTAAATCAAATATTTTGACCTGGTTGCTTATACCCCCACACTAACCTGAAATAAATTTACTTAATAAAGAAATAAATAAAAGAGCTTTGCAGAATTCTGGAGCATGTCAGGGTATCAGAGGTAGTAGTAAAATAGTGGAAAAACAAACAAACAAACAAAAGATGCAATGACCAGCCTCGTCCCCTCCCATCTTCATCATGTCCAGAGGTTCTTCATCAAAGCAGGGGACCAGAGAAAAGCAGGTAGCCAGTACAAATGCCATCATTTGACAGGCAAGCTCCGAAAATCCTCAACTGATGTATCTTACTCCCTCACCCCAATGTTTAAATGCCCTGTGTTCACTTAGGTTTATAATAACTTATATTTTGTATGATCCAAAAGATAAATACTCTAATGATAATTTCCTCTATTTAAATCAAAGGCAATAGTTGAACCAAAAATACCTTTGTATTTAATCAGCAAAAGAACAAGGTAAATGAATGCCTCATCAGTATCCTATTAGTCAGGGCTACCCAGAGAGAAACAACCTATGTGTATATCACACACACGCAGTGCTAAAAAATGTATATACCTTTTCAGGAAGGAAAGAAATTGCATTGAAATTGTAATATAAAGTCATGTTTGAGTTCTGGCACTGCAAGAGATGCAACATACAATATACAAAGTAAAAAATGCTATTGGTGTATATCAAGAATCATAATTTTAGGGCTGCACCTGTGGCTCAAAGGAGTAGAGTGCCGGCCCCATATGCTGGAGGGAAGTGGCAGGTTCAAACCCAGCTCCTGGCCAAAAACTGCCAAAAAAAAAAAAAAAAAAGAAAGAAAGAAAAGAAAAGAATCATAATTTTAATACAGTTTTTTGCTTTCTTAAAATACATACACATTTTTGGCATCGAGTTTAAAGTTTGTCCGTGTGTGTGTGCATGAGAGTATTGAATGAGAAAGAAAGAGAGATTGATTTATCACGAGAAAGTGACTCACCATGGAATTAAGGTGGCTGAGAAGTCTCACAGCTGCTGTCCACAAGCCGGAGACCCAGGAAAGCTGGGTCTGAAGACAAGAGAGCAAAGGAAGCCACTGGTGCAAATCCCAGTGTGAGGCAGGAAATGTGAGCCATGTCCCAACTGGAGCAGAGAGGCAGGAAAAAATAGGGCCGATCCCTCCTTCCTCCACCTGCTGTTCTGTCCAGGCTCCACAGTGGATTGGATGATGCCTGTGCACACTGGGCGGGGCAATCTGCTTTATCAATCTCATCCTCCTAGATGTGCCCAGGAATAGTGTTTAATCTAAGCACTCTCCGCTCCACTCAAAGGGATATGTAAAATTAATCAACACAAGTCACTGTTAATTATACATACCTTAATTTTTACTATTTTTTGTCCATCCCAAAACATACTCATACTGCCTTTTAACAAAAGCTTCTTTCCTTTCTTTCTTTCTGTCTTTGTTTGTTTCTTTTTTTTTTTTTTTTCTTTTGACAGAGTCTTACTCTGTTGCCCTGGGTAAAGTGCCAGGGTATCAGCCTAGCAATCTCAAACTCCTTGGATCAAATGATCCTCCTGTCTCAACCTCTGGATAGTTGGGAGTATAGAGGCTTGCCACCACACTTGGCTAGTTTTTCCATTTTTAGTAGAGACAGGGTCTCTCTCCTTCTCAGAGCTAGTCTTGTACTCTTGAGCTCAGGCAATCCACCTGCTTGGGTCTCCCAGAGTGCTAGGATTGTAGGCCTGAGCCGCTGCACCCAGCCTAAGGAAAGTTTTCCAATGGACTGTTAATAGACATCACAAACTCCTTGCCACAGTTTCACCTGTCTTTCTAGCTCTGTATTGTAGTTTTAAGAGCCTGGAAAAGAAAAGAGGTAATAATCCATTATAACCATTTCTCACTTCGAACTTCTGAGACGTTTCTCATTTCCTGTAATTGGAGATGAATCCCATGGTCACCCATCAGCCAAGCGCTGATATAACATCTTACAAAGTTCACACCAACACCTTTCCACCTCTGTGTTTGTTTGGCCCCTCATCCAGTGTCTTTCACATTTAGAGTTTATTTAGGTTTCAAGATATAGACAGAAATGGCCTTGATAATATGTCCAGGGACATTAAAGTACCTGTGTATATCTTTAATAGGTACAAATAGGACACTCTTTTCTCTCTCACTGACTCTGAGCATTAAAAAAAAACAATAACTTTTTTTATTTTATGCTTTATTGAGGTAACTGTAATTGATATACAAAAATTGTATGAATTTAATGAATACATTTTGATGAGTTTGGGCATATGCATACCCCCGTGGTGATATGTACTTTCATTGCAATCAAATTACTGAACTTCCATCACCTCTAAAAGTTTCCTTTTGCATTTTGCTGGTTTTGTTTGTTTTCTGGTAACAACCTTTAATGTTACATTTGTCCTCTTAACATATTTTAAAGTATGCAATATATGCTTTATTATGCTAGAGGATCTCTAGAACTTACCCATTTTGCAGAAATGTTAAAGTCACTGAGCATCAGCCCCCAGTCCCCTCTGCCCCAGCTGCGGCAATGATCACGTTCCTGGCTTCTGAGTTTGTCTGGTTTAGATTCCTCACATACACCTTCTGAACAGGAGCCATTGAAATCATTTCCTTGTGGTTCCTGATTACAATCATGATTTACACATAATATATCAGACACTCCCCCCCACTTCCCAAAATTGTGGCTGAATAAACAGTGAGAAGACGGCAGTCCCTTTGTGACATCTCTCAGCTTGTTCATAAATCAAACCTGGGGAGAAGTTTCTCTATATTTTCCACAACAGCCCAGAAAAGATACATTGTTTAAGATATTTCCAATGGTTTGATAGGTTTCCTTTAAATTTTGTGTTTATTTAAAGACCCTAATACTCTGCCTTTTACCTTTGTTAATGTCAGACATTTAAACACATTGTAGGAAAACTCAAAATATATCCTGAAGCCAGGTCTGCATAAACTGAGGTCATAAATGAAATGTCCCATTTCTTGATGGAGGTGGGGAGGAGAGGGCTGACTGCGGGATGGTTTGTGAACTCAAGCTCTGAACAAGACCTGCTGAGATTCCATCCCCAGCCCCACACTATGTTTTCTAAAGGAGACTTCAGGCAAATCACAAAACCAAAAGGCTGAGAAGCGATGCACAGCCTCAAAATGCGTGAATTTCCTTATCTGTAAAGTAGCATCAACCCGCAGGATGGAAGAAGCCTCCCACTCCTGGGGTTACCATGGGGACAAATAAACAAGAGCAGGTGAACACTTAGCACAGAGCCAGGCACCTGGCTTTAGATGACCTGGGCATAATGTAATGTGGGAGCACCATTTACATTGTGAGAAGGGTTTTTCCTGGGAGATATATGAAAAAGCCCCCCATGGCCTTTTGTAACATGGACTATTTCTGCAAACACCTTTTCAATAACATGAAGTTCTCTAAGACAGATGCTTTCAGAATTGAGCATTTGAGCTGCCTTGCTTACTTCCTAATTTCTGCTGGGTATACCACCTGATGTGTTCTCCACCTGGCAGGTGGAGGATCAATAGCTCAACGACACTACCTTCATTGACTAATTTTTTGCATTAGTTCCATGATGAAAGAAACACAGAATTCAACTAATTCCTTAAAGAGGTTGTGATAGGAATTATAGCTGTGGGAAGCAGAGAGGGCTGTCAACAGAGCTGGGAATGGAGGGGTTTCCCTTCACTTGCAATGTCCCTGGATCTTGTTTTTTGTGGCAGTATGATTTAAACAACAACAACAACAACAAATAGAAACAGAAGTTTAGGTGTCAGGATTGAGCAAGGATAAATTTGAGTCCTGGCATACCACATTCCATGTAAGATAAGCTCGATACACAGTTGCTGAATGAATGAACTAAGACAGACAAGTCCCTTCCTTCTCATCTGAAAAGAGAAGGATAACATGAGATTTGGAATGCAATGGTTGTGACATTAAAAAAAAAAAAAAATAGAAGTTTAAGAAACATAGGTGCTGCTCAATCTTTTACATTTTCTCTTGTTTTTCCACCCACCTGCCATGCTCACAACACTTCTCTTATTTTATAGATCGCATTTTTACATATTTTGAGGGGTGTCAGAAAACAGAAGAGAACCCAGATGTCACAGGGTTGTGAGTCAACCTTCAGCCTTGTCTAGACAGAGAGACCAGAATTCAAAAGGCAATTTCGACATCAAATCTAATAATACATGTTTAACTGGTGACAGATTTTTAATATGGCCAGTTCAAACATAATCACCATTGATAAGCCAATACCCAAAACTTTTCTTTTCCATTCTTTTATTAAGAGAGTTAATTTCTATAAGAAAGACATGAACAGAAACCTGAAAGTCATTGTAACAGCAGGAGTGATTGTGTTTTTAGAATAATAATGGTGAAGACAGTAACAACGGTAAATTAATACTGAATGGGCCTTTATGCTGGACCAGAAGATGCACTCCCGCTGTGGTCAGCACAGTGCTGTCCTTCCACCATCTCATCCCCCTTGGCCCTTTCTCAGGGAGAGTGGTCCAGGTTGCTCCTGCCCGTTCTTTGGTGGCAGGAATGGACATTTCACCTAGACTTTGCCAATCTGCCTGTGTCCACCCTTCTGGCAAATTAAGCCTGGAGAGAATTAAGAAGAATGAGGAATTTACCTTTTCTCTTGATTTGATAAGAAAGGGGCTCTAAGTCTGACTTACTGGTGTACTTTTGCTCACATCATGGGGAGAACTTGTCTGGAGATGAAGCAAAGGGAAGCATAACCAAGAAATGGAACTGATTTCTGATTCTATCCTTTAAGGTCCTGGAAGCAGCCGCATCTAAAGTCAATAAAGCAAGGACTTGTAAGCAATGTGAGCAAAAACATCTCCCCTATTCCTGCAGCCACTTTGAACTCAGTTTCTATCATTCGTAACCCCTAGATCAAAATGCCTGGCTCGGTGCCTTTGGCTCAAGTGGCTAAGGCGCCAGCCATATACACCTGAGCTGGCGGGTTCGAATCCAGCCCAGGTCCGCCAAACAACAATGATGGCTGCAACCAAAAAATAGCCGGGCATTGTGGCGGGCACCTGTGGTCCCAGCTACGTGGGAGGGGGAGGCAGGAGACTCGCTTGAGCCCAAGAGTTGGAGGTTGCTGTGAGCTGTGATGCCATGGGACTCTCTCCAGGGGGACAGCTTGAGGCTCTGTCTCAAAAAAAAAAAAAAAAGTGCCTGGCCCCATTGTATCAGTCAAGAATGAGCACAGAAGTCAGAGGACTTTATCACTCTACGGATTCAAGATTTCTACCACATTTTTTAATTAAATCATAGCTGAGTACATTAATGCAGTCACCGGTTACAGTGTGCTGGTTTTATATACAATTTGAAATATTTTCACCTAACTGGTTAACATAGCCTTCATGGCATTTTCTTAGTTATTGTGTTGCAAGATTTATATTCTACATTTAGAAAGATTCACATGTACCCTTGTAAGATGGACCATAGGTGTGGTCCCATCGATCACCCTCCCTCCATGCATCCTCTCCCCTCCTCCACCAAAGACAACTTCCAGAAAGTCCCATGGCATTTGTACATAGGCCATTTTGAAAATTTGGAGATACGCAAAAATCAAGAAGCATAAAATTTGCACAAACAGAAATAAATAAAGCCCTCCCAGTGACACCTATAAGCTGAGCAAGGTGAAACTTGCACAGGAGAATCAGAAAGGAAGCTGTCTACTCTGTTACTTGGAAGTGACATAATGGACCATAACACAGTCTGTCTCAAAATTTTCATAGTGACCCACATATATTATGTGTGTAATTGTGACCTCCTCCTCTTGAATGAATTTTTTTTTTTGATAGCATGGGTGCATTTAATTGATTTTCTTTTAGAATTCTTCTACGAAACAGCAAAGTTAAAAACTAAGTCCTTGGCAACAGAGTGTGAACCCTTCCTCACTCCAGGAGCCCTCCATGCCACCCCATGTCCCCAGCTCTGTCATTGATGCAATTTGGGGAGCGGGGATAGAGGACTTGCTACTTTTGCCCCACACCAAGCCTCCAAAGGGGAAAGATCTACCACCTAGCAACTCCTTGGGCTCACCCCCCCATCTCTCTCAAGTTGATCCTAGTTACAGAAGGCCATGTTAAGCATTATTGGGGATCCATCAGGAGTTCTGAACCCCAAAACACCATGGCCAGGGCACAGTCTGTGACGAACACATCATCCTCAGGTTCGTTGCCACCTAGGAACGATGTTGGACCCAGCATCTCACTTCCAGCGGCCAATTGGACACTCTTGGGCAAGGGAGGACTTGAGGTTGGGGCCTTCCTTCTCTGGCCGCTGGTGAAGGCAGATGCAGTCGGAGTTGAAGGGGCAGCGGCCATTCTCCCAGCATAAAGAACCGTCGTCAGATCTGATGGGTCGGAGCCTTGAAGTTCCTGATGAGTTGTTCCTTTTCAGGCCCCTTGCTCACCCAGAACTTGTGGGGAATGATGTAACTGAAATGGATGCGGCCATTGGAGACAGGTCTTGATGACATCTAGCGGTAAGTCCTGCCAGTTCTAATGCCAGGTGCTCAGGCAGCCCAGACAGTGGGCCTGGCTGCAGTTGGCAGTATGCCCAAGACCCGCTCAGCCTCTGGCTTGCCCCACACTTTGCCCATCCACACAGATGCCACATACCACATGCCACATACTGACTGTCCTGCTTCCCCTGTTATACCTCCAGGTCCAGGCTCTGAAGCAAACCCACAGGCTCCTGGACGAGATCTAACTTGGGCTGACCTTCCTGGGAGTGGCCGTGATCCCAGTTCGCAGATGATGAAAATAGGGACTTCCAGAAAGTTCCTAACTTGTGACCTCCTCCTCTTGAGTGAATATTTTGAGGCTGCTGGACTGGGTTCTCAGATTCATCTTCTTCCCCTCCCTCCTTTAAAAATTCTGCAGTAAAATACAATTTTGAATATGTGATGCTCCCAAAATAAAAGCCTTGTGTTTAATTCCCCAAGTGTGATGAAATTCTATAGACTGTGATTGGGAGTCAGTGCGGTGGTTTGGAATCTGCTTTCGTTCTAAGCAATCACAAATTTTATTGAGTGAGTCATTTTACTTTTTTTATTCTCTGCTCCCCCAATTATGAAATAAGGGTAAGAGCAATGCCTGCTTCACAGGGGAGTAGTAGGATTCTTGGCAATGAGCAGCTAGACCATGCTGGAAAATGTCTGAGGCCACTCAGGCCTCACAAAAGAAGCAGACCAATGTGGCTATGTCTCCAGACCCAGCTGCCCCCTTTACAGAGGAGGAAACAGGACTCCAGGAGAGTGAAGGGATGGACAGAGGCTCATGGAAGTGGCCACAGAGCGAGCCACAGGCTCCCTGAGTTCTCCACTCTGCTGTGCTTTCGTATTCGCATACTCAATCCACTCATCTCTACTCCATGAACTACCTGGGGATTGTTTAAAATCTTATTTTCTTCTTGTTAAGATATTCTCACTTGAAATCTGGAATCAGCCCCAGAAATTTGAATTTTTTAACAACCAGGCCTGGGATTTCTGATGTGGGGTGTCCACAGACTGTACCTGAGAAGCGCTGATCTAGCCTGTGTGTACGAAACATCCAAGAAGCGTGATGCCCTTGCTCAGGGGTTATAATTATCCCGTTCTGTAAAGTGTTTAGATTTAAAACAAAAGCATTCTGGCCACCTGTGCTATAGCGGCTCTGGGGAAGGTGCTTATGTGAAAATCCTTTGGGAAAAATCTCCTCATTCATTATACATTATTAATGGATTAAATTAAAATTGCCTATACTTTGGGAAACATATGAGGTGATATTTTTATCATATTTTTTTAATGTGGCTAATGTTAGAGTCAAGAGAAAGTAAAGCGAAAATCTGTATCATTTGCCTGACTGTGACTGTAATCGAAAACCACCAGTTCCTGCAGAGTAATGTACATCCTCCCAGAGCTGGGCACCGGGGTGAGGAATTAATAGGCTACAAAGCAACAAGGTTCCTGAATGAATGGGTGCCTATGCCGTTTAAAGAAAAAAAAAATACCTGTGGCTCAAAGGAGTAGAGCACCGGCCCCATATGCTGGAGGTGGCAGGTTCAAACCCAGCCCTGGCCAAAAATTGCAAAGAAAAAAAAAATAAAAGAACAAAAAAAACAAAACAACAACAACAAAAACAACTTCAAGCATTGTTTATAAATATCTGTATTTTTTCCCAAATATTTAGTGATTGCCACTTCTTCATTGAATTTCTAGGAAACAAGCAATTTTTTAAGCTATAAGGTAGATGAAACTATCAGAGTGTTCATGCAGAATTGAGGGGGGTCTATGGTAAAATGTTTTAACAAGATTGTCCTGGATTTTTCTTACATCTTTTTGAATGACTGGAGTGAAGAATGAGTTGACTATCTGGTGTTTTCCTGCTTCCACCTTTTAACTTTTTCACCCACAAGTGTTAGAGTCAAAATTCAATCCGTGAAGCAGAAAGGAGCACGAAGGTAAAATCTACCCTGACATCTTGCCTTTATCTGCAAAGAAGAGGAGGGTTGTGTTCAAACAGCAATGAACCCACAGACACCAAATCAATTAAATCCAGAACTTCCTTCCTTCTCAGTTGTGACAAAACTCTTTTTCCCAGTGCCTGAACAGTTTCCCAGAGAGAAGATGGAAGAAAGATGAATAGCTTTTTTTCCAGAGGCCAAGAACTTGCATTGAATATGTGGCCTTTTGCATTCACAAATGGCTTTCTTAGATTAGGTACCCAGGTCCATGCTACTCTATCTTGTGATAGCACTCATAGTATTTTTCAGGGACAAATTTATCAAATGGTGAGTTTCATTAGGTACCAACAACAAAATACTGACTTATATTTGTATAAAGTTGAAGAGCATCTTTCTCTTTTGTAAGATAATCTACCCAAAGTAGACTGTAGGGAGTCCCCTCAACTCAGATGACTGGAGCTCAGAGAGGGGAAGGGCTTTGGCTGGGCCCCAGCTAGTGACGCCTGCAGAGGTGTGGCTCCCACACGGGAGTGCGTGCTTTCTGCTCCCACACGGCACTCCTTGAGATACCCGAAGTACCATGAGCTTGTTTTGCTATCTACCATCCAGGGCATGAGTCCTTCTAGTGGAGTTTCAGAGGATGAATCATCTTGAATCAGTCTGTTTCTCTATATTACTCAAAGATTTTGCAAAGTCAAAAATGCATTGTTTTCATAGAAAGATTCCCTAACATATAAAAAAGGACAGTTAAGTCAAGTTGGTCTAGACCAGTGATTTTTTAACTGGTGTGCCATGAGAGGATCTTAGGTATGCTGTGAAACATTTTAAAGATTATTAACTAAATTATTTTCAAAAGCAGGTCATAGCCCATTAAGTATTCCACTCATTTTTTTCTTTTTCTTTTATTTTATTTTTTATTTATTTATTTTTTTTTTGTAGTTTTGGGCTGGGGCTGGATTTGAACACCCCTACCTCCAATATATGGGGCCAATGCCCTACTCCTTGAGCCACAGGCACCGCCCACATATTCCACTCATTCTTTACTCCAGTCATACATAAAGAAAAAGCCAGGACAGTCTTGTTAAAATGTTTTACCATAGGCTTCCCTCAATTCTGCACAAACACACCGATAGTTTCATTTACTTTATAACTTAAAAAATTGCTGTGTTTCCTAGAAATTCAATGAAGAAGTAGCAGTCACTAAGTAGGTATATTATTTTTTTATTTTACTCTCTTTTTTTTTTTTTTTTTTGGATCAGCATAATTTAAGTGTGCCGTTAAAGTTTAATTCTAAGCTCAAATGCACTGTGAGATTTTTAAAAAGGTTGAAAAACACTGGGCCTCTAAACTAACAAAGTGTGATTGGATTTTTTCACAGTTCCCTCGCTCTCATTTCAGTTTGACTAAGAACCAGGCAGGCCAAAGTCATTGTCATATAAATCAGTTGCTCCTCTCTGACTTCAGCCTCCCTGGCCTGTTTGACCTACAGTCGGATGATCATAACTTCTATCTTAGCCAACCATAAGACTCGGAAATTTCAGGCTTTAGCCACATAACAGAGGATTTCTTTAGAAATTTATCACTCTTCTCTTCAGGTCCTTGCAAGAATTATTGACCTGATAGTTCTAACAGTACCCAAAGACCATAGATAGAAAGGAAAATATCCTTTTATTTTCTTCTGTCTGGAATCACTAGCCATTAAATGGAAAAAATTCAATTTTATCCCAACCTCATAATAGTGGTCAGAGGTTACCACACTGTCTTCAAAATGACAAGTAACCTTGGGCCCAGTATTACAGACAGTGTTGGCTGACAGGAGAAAAACACTCCCACACGCATAGACCGTTTTCCTTTGGATTAAGCCACAGATAGAGAGAGCTAAAAGAATTTAAGATGCAACTGAAATAAAAGCAGAACTTTCAAGGAAAATCAACAGGAGTGGGGGAGAGAACAGATGGAAAAGAAAAATGGAGTGACAAAATTGGACACTGCTATGGACAAAAACTGTGTCTATTTCTTTGGAACCGTCCCTATCAGATAGGAATAACATTACTTTCTGGATCATCAGGTAAGATTTACTGCATATCTGCTTACCTGCTACATTAAGACAAAGACATATTGGTTGCATTGACTTTTTGTAATATTGATTAGCCCTCCCTTTCTGAAATCTATGTACTTAGAAAACCAGTAACCAAGTCTCTTAGGAGACATTATGGAAGGCATTGATTAATATTTGCTGCCATGTAGTCGATGCTGATTATTTATCACAGCCACCTTCTAAATCAGCACTCATGTGGATACACATACTCCAGTGAGCCCCCTGGGTATTGGTTGATGGGTAATAAAACTGTTCAGCACTGAGTTTCTCAGGAGAAACAACTTGGTTTCTTTTTAAGAAAGATCAGGTTTTTTTTTTTTTTTTGTAGAGACAGAGCCTCACTTTATCACCCTCAGTAGAGTGCCATGGCGTCACACAGCTCACAGCAACCTCCAACTCCTGGGCTTAGGCAATCTCCTGCCTCAGTCTCCCAAATAGCTGGGACTACAGACTCCTGCCAGACGCCCAGCTATTTTTCTGTTGCAGTTAGACTAGGTTGGGTTTGAGCCCACCACCCTCAGTATATGGGGCCGGCGCCCCACCCATTGAGCCACAGATGCTGTCCAGGGTTCTGTTTTTATCCATCAGCAATCCCCACTATTCATTAAGCAATAGCTAATAATATTTTGTCTAGGGTGTGATTTCAAACCAGACAGCATTTTCTAACTTGTGTTTAAGGTGGATAAATACACCTGGGTCCAAAGCCAAGCGCCACCATTTTTTATCAGGGTGACCTCGTGTAAGTCTTTTAACCTCTCTGAGCCTCAATTTTTTTAATCAAGAAAATCCAGATAGTCATTACCTCTTAAGGTTCCTGAACGGATGAATTCAAATAGAGACAAGAAAGCCCTCAGCCCTGTGCCTGATCATTGGAGAGCTTCAATAAAGAGAAAGCATTAACATTATGATATAGTTTGGTCATTTTTATAAGGTCCACATTCTGCTCCAAATGAGGTGTTAGTGCACATGGAAACTGAGGCTTTGGCACGTGGATGGGCTCATCAAAACTGACCACTGAGAACTCTTTACAGCTCTGTGATATTCCATTGTGTATGTACCAGTTTCTTCACCTGTTGATCTGGGATGGAGACTTAGATTGACTCCTTCACTTGGCTACTGTGAACAGTGCCACGGTAAACAAGGGAGTACAGGTATCTTTTCAATATATTAAATTCCCCTCCTTTGGAGTGGTTCCACGTTGAGTTTTGTGAGCCATTTCTATACTGTTCTCTATAGTGGTTATGTTAATTTGTATTCCCACCAATAGTGTATAATGCATAATGTAAAAAAGACCTCTTTAACATTGTCTGCGTGTTAGAATCCTGCAAGAAATTTAAGCAAGTTTTAGGATTTAGTCAGTTTGTCAATCTAAATAAATGAGATTCTCGGGAATTAAGATCTAAATATCAATATATTTTTAGAGTTCTTCAGGAAATAGTTCCAACTGGCAGTAGAGGTTGAGAATGACTCTTTTACAAATATTAGAGATTATGCTGCCCAAAACAGAGGCAGACCCCAGGGAGGTTTCCTCCACACCTTCTGGAACATCTCTTTCTATGGATCAGTGTATTTGAAGGGTAATTAGGGTCAGTGGGAATCTTCTTACTCCACAAAGCCCAATGATCTTGAAATGATTTATGGTAAGGGCTTTTTTTGTTTTCCTTATTAAAATCTTCTATGAGAAAACAGTGTTATTTTAGGATAAAAATATTGTATAACTTACACCAGTTTATTATTAATTTACTAACAAAAGTAGCAACTCTTTCATAAACACAAAATGAGAATTTGAATGTTTGCATAAAAATTACAGTCTCTTTTGGTCTCATGCCCCGATTATTGTTATCTTTGCTCTTACAGTACAAATAAAGCCAAGCAAATTCTGATTCTCAACGTATTCCTTGACGATGGTAATACTTTTTTTGTTCTCTTACATTTTATTTTAAAACAAATCATTTGCAATCACAGGATATTCTTTGATTAACTGAATTAGCTATCAGAAAGGGTACCCGTATTTGGGGGTAATTGTTTTAAACAGGAGCATATAACACTCATACTTCGTATCATAAATATAAGTTGTACAAGAAGCACTAAAACTTAAAATAAGTGCTTAAAGTATAATGCATCATGGAGTCACAGGAGCATTCCTGATACTGGATAATGTTCTTGGGTCTGGTATAAAATGTAAGCAAATGTAATACCCATCATCTGTATAATTTTGTGTGAATGGCTACACAATTTTGAAGTAAATGGAAATACAGAAGCCTCAAAAAATGCACCTACAACTTTTCCTGTCAATTTATATGCTTAGTAAGTAAATAAAAACTCATTTGCATGCATTGAGATGAAAAAAGCAGCTTTATTCAGAAGCTGGCATAGCCTTGCTCAAGGTAAAGTATTGCTAATCTCTGTCATTTAAAAAGTTTCCATATGGTTATTATATAGGTCTCATTACTGAGAAATTCCATTTAATGAAATGTTTACACAACCCAGAAGTATCTCAGTGGAACTGCGGTCAGAAACATTTATGGTGAAAATACACTAATATCACAGCTGATCCCAAACAGGATTAGCAAGCTGGTGAGCTATGGTGCCACAGTTCTCATTCACATTCTTATACATTACCACAGTCGTCCTTTTAGGCAGGTGCTAATTTTACTCCTGAGAGGCCACTGTTAACCTGTACAAGACTGATGCTCTGCATACTGGCCACCACCAGGAAGAATCTGACATGCTTGTAGCAGGAATGTATTCAGAGGCCAGTGGAAGGACTAACTGGCACTCATTACCTGCTGCCCCAAGTCCAGGATGGTTACCTTTTAACTAGAGCCAGGCTGGCCTCACTGGAGACTCCTCTGTTTTGTCGCCCTGTCGGCTCCTCCTTTCCCATCAACTCGTATTTCCCAAGGGGTCCACTTTCATCCCTCAGCTGCCTTATTTTTCATCTGGGATGGCAAGTTTTATTTCCTACAGTCCTGCTAGTCTCAGGTTTATTTAAGGATAAGCCCTGTTTCTGCTTGAGAGTCAGATTCCTTCAGATGGATCTCTTAATACAAATGATACCTTAACATGTGAACTCTTTCCCCCCAGACTCATGCCTTGGACAGAGGGCTTTTAAAGGAGAGAGAGAGAGAGGAAGAAAGAGGAGGGGAAGGAGGAAGGAAGAAAAAGGAAGGAAGGAAGGAAGGAAGGAAGGAAGGAAGGAAATTGGTTAGTTATACCTTTGTAAAGGGCATGAAGATCATTGCTACTATTAGGTTAGAGATATAAAATTAATCATCCACTTTCACTGTGCTTGTGTAAAAGAAGAATAAAAACAAGCAAAAAATAGCTTAGCTTCTAGCTCCAGAAAATCACTTATGGAATATAAGACTTTAAATAAAATAGCACGCTTTTGAAGACTGACAGATTTCTCATCAATAGTCACTCCAAGACCTCAAGTCACCTTGCCCACAAATCCAAAGCCATTATGGCATAAACTCTGCCCAATTTCAAGCAATTCATCACGTTGCAAGATCTGCCTTTCATCACCCAAGGCAGATCCTAAAACCCTACTATCCCTGAAATCTTTTTCCTAAGGCACAAAACTGTGGTGTTTTCCCTCATCCCATAGGTTTAATACACCGAGCTTCACTAGATCAACAGGCGTTTTTGTGGTTTGGAGAATTGGAATGGTTGGCTAGATTTTACATATTGAAAAATAAACACAATAGGAAAGGAGCCAAGGCCAGGAACAGGCAATTTATAAAAGAGAAGACTCTTCAGTGCCTATGAAGTCATGAAATGCATTTTTAAAAAGAGAGTAAAGAAGAGCATTTCTAAACAATGCAGAATGTAGATAAAAAATCCTGACAAAGAATCATTCAAACTCACACTCTCGAAGGGCAGGATTTACACAATCCACTTAAGAGGTGGAAATCCGGATACAACTTTGAGGCCAAAAAGGTCAGGACCACTGCAGAAAATTAAGATATCTGATGTGATTGGTAGACAAATCATACAGATCTAGGAGTATATGCAGAGAGAAGCTGGCAAGGAGCTGCGGACCAGAGCAGGCAGAGTCTGGGGTATTTGCAGACCTGCTGTGAACTATGCACACTGCAGTCTATGTTGGTGTTTCACCTTCAAGTTACCCCTGTAGGGACCTCTAACTTATTTGCCCCAGGGGGCTTTGAGCTCCCTGAGGGCAGGAACTTTGCTGTGAACTGTATCCTCTACAGTTCCCAAGGAGTGTCCTAAACATAGAGATTTGTGAGTATCAATTAAAAAAATGCAACAATCATCACTTTATTAGTGTCTGGGTATTTGTGTAAGAAATTCATAGCATCCCGGCTCGGCGCCTGTGGCTCAAGTGGCTAAGGCGCCAGCCACATACACCTAAGGTGGTGGGTTTGAATCCAGCCTGGGCCCCCCAAAACAACATTGACTGCTGTAACAAAAAAAAAAAAAAAAAAGTCGGGCGTTGTGGTGGGCGCCTGTGGTCCCAGCTACTTGGGAGGCTGAGGCAGGAGACTCGCTTGAGCCCAGGAGTTGGAGGTTGCTGTGAGCTGTGATGCCATGGCACTCTACCCAGGGGGATAGCTTGAGACTCTGTCTCAAAAAAAAAAAAAAAAAGAAATTCATAGCATCCCCGTGAGGGAGAGAGGTAAGGTAAGTATTATCCCCTGAAAATGAACAAACTCTGGTTCAAGAAAGCAATTAAGGACCACTTACAGAGTGGTAGTGTATGCCTGTGAACCCACAGGTGTCTGTGCTTATAGGCACACAAGTGTACACGTATACACACATGCACACACACACTATGGTGTCCGTGCTCACAGCTGCATAAGGCAGGTCCTGCTATCATCTTTTCAAAAACCAAGAATGTGATGAGTAGATTTGAACATCTTCCCAACATAAATTGGTGGGGCCGGTACTTGAACTCAGTTCACCTAACTCCTAGTGTGATGTTCATGTCATCATATAGATTCTTTCCTTTCCCTTTTCATCTCCCCCGTCTCTCTCCTGAGACTGTGTCTCTTACTCTCCCTGCGGAACAGAAGCAGCTCCAACTGTCAGCACAATCTGGCTTGACATGCCCGGGGCAGATGCTGCCACTTGCAGTGACTTATCTACACCTTTTAAAAGCCACAGTCTTTCTACTGAGCACATACGTAAGATTTGGGAATACTTGGGCTCAGCCCTGGTCCCCAATGACAGGTGTGGGACCTGTAACATTCAGCTCATGAGAAGAAACTTCGAATGTGTATGTGCTTTTCCAGTGAATTTACACAAGAGTCTCCTGTGACGCTAGGTCAAATCTCTGCCAACCCTACTACCAAAAAAAAAAAAAATCTTAGTTTCTTGAGATGACAGGTAACTTTGAAATATGTTCCACTTCTTACAAAGCTGTAAATAATTTACCTTCCCTAGCACTGCAACAGATTAGAGAAGCAGGCTTCTTTTCAGAGGGATATAAGTGCTATTTTAATAAGAATTTCTAATCACAGCAGCATCAAATATCCTACTTATGAAAGCTGTTTAAGAGCTTAATCAGTGAATCCCGTGGATTCCACCACTCCACGCCTTATCTTACTCTCATTAACTACCAACTCTTTTATCTGCATCTTTAATTTTCCCTCATTAATGGATAATTCTTGGCATATGATAAGTTCTCACATATTTTTAAGTGGCATGATTAAAAAGCACGCTATGATAAACTATCTTTTTCCCTTTCTAATTGAGCTCTTGAGATGATGGGCCTTTCTCTCTACCAGTGACCTTGGGTATAAGACAAAAATGAGAAAAATATATGTTGATTAATTCATTTCAAAAGGTCAATTCAGAAATGATATTCAGAATTAGAATTCTAAAACACTACCCAATGTATCTAAAAAGATACTGGCCAACTGGTTAACTCCAGGTCAATAATTGTTTGGAGATATCAAGTGAAAGTAGCCGTAATAAAACTTCAATGCAATTTTAGGTAAAAGTTATGAATTAAAATATAACGGGAGAACAGAAAATCTGATTCTCATCTATTTTTAAAACCACCGTAAGCTTTAATCTATGCTTAGCAAGATTCTTTCTATAGTCAAGGCTATGTCTAGTCATTCAAAGCAAGTTAGAAAATAGGACAAAGTTGCCAAATTTTTCTGTTCCTTTCTAACCTTGACACTCCAAATACATAAATAATTGATATAAAAGATCTATGTCTGGAAGTTGCTGAAAAATAAGTTTTTGTGTATGCTTTATTAGGAGAATGCAATCTTTGGTCACATTGCCACTGGAAAAAAAAATTAGACAAAGGGAAAAAAAATTGGCTCTGGCATTTCTACTAGAAGATTGAGTTAAGGCCCACAAATGCTTGGGCTCTGGGCCCACCTGCTGACAGGCAATGAACGTAAAGGGTCAGAGCTACCTCTGCTAATCTCTGCTTGCAGACTATCTGGGCATTCCTTTTTATTTCCTGTGAAGACTCACGTTAGTAGGAGAGTAATTTGACTTCCAAACCTACTTGTTTGGCTGGATACATTCATAGTGGAGATAGTCACTGTGTATCTAGGAAGTAGCAATCATCCTTTTAGGCATTACTGCCACAGACTTGTCTTCTTGGAGGCAAACAAGCACTTCACTCGGGGTAGGTAGCACAGGGGTAGGGTAAAAAAGAATTATTGATCTAAGAGCTCCTCCCAGGCTGCTTTTTTATGCTTGAGCTATTTGAGAAAGATAAAAATTAGTCCTAAGAGCAAAGAGTTTCCAGTGGCTGCTTCAAAACACTATCGTAGGCTGGATATCAAGGCTGATGGGCACTCATTCACAGAAGACATACTGGTCCAAGAGCTTTCAGAACCAGAAGGGAAGGAAGCAGCAAACCCCAATCCAGGCTTTTGTAATTGATTGAATTTATAAGTCCAAGTGTGGAATACCAAGAATTTATCTGCTTGGTTTTTTGGGGGGGCATATTGTGCCAATGGTACAGACATACACACACATGTGCATGTATATGCATTGTGAAACACTGAATTGAGGGGAATTGGGTGCTGTCATGTGATGTCACCTGATACCCAGGTAAATACATTGGCTAACATATCAGTGGATCACTACAGCCTGTTAGAAGCCCTGTGGCTTCCAAGACATTCAGGTATATTATGCCTATATTACAGCTCGTACAGAAAACATGTGATTACACGCTACCTTGGGTTATAAAGCAGAAATGTGAGAGGTAGTGGGGGGTGTCTGTGTGTAATAAAAATCGAGCAGAGGTGTGAAAGGAGGGGCAAAGATGTTTTGTCTAAGCCAGCCATCTTCACGCCAACTACAGTGAGAAGAAAACATTCAGTAATGGTACGAGCTGGGAAATACCGTGTCTATAATTTCTCATTTAAAAGGGAAGCCACGGTAAGCTTCCTGTGAGTTCCTCTGTGTAACACAGCAAGCTGAACTGAGGAGACAGGATATTCATGGCCCCATTTTGCTTCAGAATTTATTTCTGTTTCCATGGCAATTCTGCCACATAAAGCTGCATTACCCCTCTTGGTAAGAGGCCTTTCATTTGTCATACAAACTCGTAGCCCAAATGGTGCCTTCCATGTCCAGGTCCACTCCTAAATGCACAGCAAATTGGCTAATATATTTATTTTAAATCAATAGTGTCGCTACATTTTAATAACGATGGCATTCTTATTTGGCATTTTATTTGCTACATCAATTCTAAACTCCTTTTTTATTAGCTAGTATGGGCCTTCCGAGTACAACTGCACCGGTGCTGCAAAAGTCAATAAAAGTAATAAATTAAATGTACCAGTCAGTCATTTTCCCTTTGCTCAGCTCAACAAATCCCTCTGTAACCGTGACAGCATCAGGAAACCTATGCGAATGCTCTCTACTTATGCCACCGTTAAAAATAATAATAGAATGAGCCTATTAGACTGGAGTGTGCCTTAAGAGCTATTTGAACCTCCACTGACATAAAGGAGAATTACCATCAGGTTATTAATACTCTCCTGGTACTTCCTCCAGTGAATGCTCGCCATCGACCGTTCCATTGAGAGCCATTTGATCATCATGGCGAATAATACAAGTTCAAATCACGGCTTTAAGGCTAAAGGGAGCTTGAGGTCTGTATACTCCAATCTCTTCCTTTAAAAGGAAGGGTAGAAACCTCATTGGATTAAGTGGTTTATGTAAAGTCAAACAGTCAGAAGCAGCGCTTAGAGGAGGACCCTGTTTTTTGTTTTGTTTTGTTTTGTTTTCACAGCAGGACAACACTAGATAATTGACAAGCACACTGTTTTATGCCTAAGAAATTTTTAACATCCCCTCAGAGATGTTTCCCAAGGATCATCAGTGAGCTTAGAAGTTGTAAATACATTGTTTTGATCAGTTGAACTGAACTGTGCCTTAGCAGAAATTGTTTGAGTATTACTCACATATAATGAGTTTAATTGCATAGAGTAATTGTATGTATTAAATTCTAAAATAGAGCAATTGTATTTATTAAATCCTAAAAGATGTTGAGTTTCTTATTTAAAAGTTGACACTTCTGGCAATATTTTGTGTGATTAATGTTTGGATTGTGTTGGTGATGAGTACACATAGTAGACATGACTTTATTGGGGTGCCCTTGGGAAGCCCTGAAATTAGAAGCAAGACCACCTATTCAGCTGCTAATAAGTCCCCCAGAATTACCCCACAAAAAGAGACACAGCCCCTATAAAAGGATGAGAGCCATCTTGAATAGATCCATCAACCTGGTTTGGGCGAATTCTCCTGATAAGAAAATTTTCCCTCTCAGTGTCCTTTGCAAGACAGCAGCTGCCTGAACTTCTTGTTCAAGGGGTATGGCACCCAAGAAGTACTCCTGGCCCTTTTGCCTTCCCACTCACCTGGAGATAGTTTGCGTTTCCAGGGATGTTGGCTGCAACCAACACCATTTAAAAGGTCATCATTTGATGGGGGTCAGGGCAACCAAAGGTAAGAAAAGTCTGTTAAATCTCCTGGTACCCTGGTACTTTTTCAAAGCTGTGATTCATTTAATATATTAGCATTCATAGCCCCCACACAATGAATATTTGTTGGGCATTACTATATTCCAGATACTGCTCAAGCTGCTGTGTATGTGTGTGTGTGTAGGAGAGAGAGCAGGGGGAAGATAGAGAGAAGGGAACAGAGAGAGAGATACAAGAGAGAAGGAGGGACTAAGAGAGAGAAGAGAGAGACAGAGGAGAGAGAGAGAGTATCCCTGGAGCAGCACAGCGGAGGGCTTTTCACTGCATCACACCATCAGGGTGTTGTTTCACTTACTTGAGGAATTATAGGAGAGATACAAAGTTACCACATTGTCATGAGAATAAAGGAAAAATAGAAAGTGTTTTCAGCTGAGTTTAATGAATAAATGATACTCAGAAGGTAGCTCTTCCCAGGCATTCAGATCTGGATATGTTTATATAACGCCTTATCAATGGTGTGTATCTAGACTTGCTAAATTTGAGGATCAACTTAATGGCATATATATAATAGGACTAGAATTTGGGAAATCCCAATGAAAGTTTTAATGCATCTAAAGTCATGAAAATAAAGTTTTTTGAGACATTTGGATTCGTTTGGACCTTTACATATAGGCAAAATGTAACTTTCAATTTGTGGTTTTTTTTCCTGGTGATTTAAGTATGATGAGTTGTTTTTAACTTGCAATATATCTGGAGACCAGCTGGTCTCTTCTAACTCCCCTATAACATACAACTAAAGATCACCAATGTTCCTGCAATTTCTACATGAATGCCTGTAATAACAGGTGACTTGCTAACTTTGGAATGATTGAGTTATGATCATGACAAGATTTATGTTCACATTAATAATTTTTACCTTATAGTTTCCACAGATAATGTCATGGAGAAGAAATATGACCTTTTTGGATTGGCATCTTGTTACATTTTTAAAGCCCACTGGGGTTATTGTGGCTGTTCTGACTAGTTTCTACTCCAGGCTAAAAATTTTAAGTGGCTTCTGGTCTTATATGAAAACAGAAAATATGGACTAGACAAAATCTGCCAGGTGCCACAAGACTTGCTTCAAATTTTCTCCTTCTTAAATCTTACTTTTGAATTAAGGTATTAAATTAGATAATTAAAATGAACTTATAATATATTACCAGAAATGTTTGATTTCCTAGTATTTGCTTTTATCAAAAAATATTGCCCTTTATTGTATAACTTGGGCATATATACATCAATAAAAGCCTGATCTGCCCCCTATGAGTTCACAGCTTTAGTGGAAGAGTCTTACATCCATTCACCCATTATCTGTCCATCTGTCATCCACCCATTATTCCATTACCCACCCATCCATTCATTCATTATTTCACTCACTCTTTATTGAGCACCTACTGTGGTCATCAGCACTGAAAAGGCACTAAGGCTTTAACAGCAAATAACACAATAACAATTCCTTCCCTAGCAGGAATTACTTTTTTTTTTTTT
>NW_003852410.1:5120994-5122790 GCF_000181295.1 Otolemur garnettii
GGTCCCAGCTACTTGGGAGGCTGAGGCAGGAGACTCGCTTGAGCCCAGGAGTTGGAGGTTGCTGTGAGCTGTGATGCCATGGTACTCTACCCAGGGGGACAGCTTAAGGCTCTGTCTCAAATAAATAAATAAATAAAATAAAGAGACATTGCCTGGGCAGCACCGGTGGCTAAGTGGGCAGGGCTCCAGCCCCATATACCAAGGGTGGCAGGTTCAAACCCAGCCCCTGCCAAACTGCAACAAAAAAATAGCTAGGCATAGTGGCAGGTGCCTGTAGCCCAAGCTACTCGGGAGGCTGAGGCAAGAGAATCAAAACCCAGGAGTTGGAGGTTGCTATGAGCTGTGTAATGCCACGGCACTCTACTGAGGGTGATAAACTGAGACTCTGTCTCTACAAAATAAATAAATAAATAACAGATCATTGTCTGGACTAGGAGTAAAAATATAGGGCCTAAAAATTAAACCAAATCTTGTTAACATAATTTTTGCTTTTTTTTCTTCTTTTTAAATATTTCAAGCATTTTCCTAAGCAAACTGAAGCTGACTTGAATCTCAGAAACTAAGTATTGACCAACTCTCAAACTATTGTCCACTCTACCCAAGGATGAATTGAGAACATTAAAAAAAGAAAAAGTGAAACATTATTGAGTGTTGTTTGAATGGTCACAGAAGTTCTATTTTGCAAGTGCATGTTCTTGCTCATGAAAACAATGCTGAAAGGTGTGCAAACTGCATTATGAGCTGACAGTTTAATAAGTGAAATTTCTCTGCAGTTAGGTGTGTCTGATAATAATTAGGATAGAGTACCAGGATGGCATCAGAATACCTCAGATGTTTTTAACTTCAGTCTTCCTAGTGGGACACCAGTGTTTTGTAATGATATTTATCTTGTTCAATTAGTCAACTTAAATATAAGGGTTTTTTTCCCCAGAAAAATCAAAATATGCAAATAAATATGTGATGCCTAAAGCATTTCTTTCCTGGGTTTAATTCCACAAAAAAAATTATTAAATGATAAGAGCTCAAAAAGTGCTAAGAAAAAATTCCCTGAATCTTAAATTAGTTAGACTTTTACTTATTTGCATTTTTTTTATTTGAAGGGCTTCAGCATAACTTCAGTATTATAAAAGTATTTGATACTCACTAAATGAACAATTAATAATGTATTGTTTTATTCATTCTTCTAGAAGTTAATTTCAGAAAATATGTATATTTCCTGAGAAATAACCACAGATCAGTTAACATCAACAAATAAAAATTGTTTCACTAAATTAAAATCAACATGCTACTTGGGTTAAAATAGTCACCTTTTAATTCTATTCAATGATTAAAATGCGTAATTATCTTAAGTAAAAAAGACAACTCACTAATAGAGTGACAAAAATGGATCTGAGGAAGGGATACCAGCTGTCACTAAAAATACTCCTCAGCCCAATTCCATAAACATTTATTAAGCAACTACAATGTGCCAAGTGCCGTGCTTAAAGTTTGAAATACAAAGTCCCTGGCCTCGAATTGTCCCCCAACCACTTAAAACAAATCCTAGCATGGTGATAGAATAACCTGTTACAGTTACTCAGAAGACATTAAACTGACTAGTCTGAAACCAAGTGGTGAAAGCCAAAATAGAGGGCAAAACTATAAATATAATAAATGATGGAAACAAAAACTTAGAGGCAGGGAAATATACAGTGTGTTTAGAGACCAGTCATCAGCCAGTGTGTTTAGAGACCAGTCATCAGTCCAGTGTGTTTAGAGACCAGTCATCGGTCCAGTGTGTTTAGAGACCAGTCATC
>NW_003852410.1:5122889-5125498 GCF_000181295.1 Otolemur garnettii
GTCCAGTGTGTTTAGAGACCAGTCATCGGTCCAGTGTGTTTAGAGACCAGTCATCCGTCCAGTGTGTTTAGAGACCAGTCATCAGTCCAGTGTGTTTAGAGACCAGTCATCACCTGAGGCAGCTAGAAATGAGGTTTCATGAAAACCACACCAAGATGGCAGAAGGAAATTCTGGGGGTGCAGCCTGGGGCTACGTGTTGTATGAGATCTTACGTACTAGACTTAGGATGTATGTATCTCATCTAGAGTGTTTCAAATTAGCAGTACTTTGAAAAGGAGAATAAAACAGTCAAAAGCCAAGTTTACAAATAGTATCCATTTTAGAGAGGCGCAGTGTTGAGGGACACTGAAGAAGCTTTCCTTCTCTTTGAGAAATGTGCAGGTGGAGAAGAACTGGAAGGTTTTAAGACCTGTGGTGGGGAAGGGGATGGGAGCGCATGGTTGGGAATTGAGCGTACAGATGCCAGGTGGGCAGCCTCGGAGACAGAAGACAGGGTGTGACACATAAAGGCATGAGGACTCAGCAAATCAACCCCAAGCACTGTACATATCAATTTACTCAAAATAAATAAATAAATGAGTAAACAACTACTGAATTTTCTGCACACCCCAGAAAGCACACAGTGGAACACTTTTATGAGACGAGATGTTCCCAATCCAAGGAGTGTGATTTATTTTTCAAATGTAACAAGTTCTGTATCTGTGAAAGGTGTTACTAATGACAACTGCAAGGTGGGTTGTCAGGGCTAAAGAGAGCACCACGTGTAAGGAATGTGGTGAGGGCTCCCTTGACTTCACGCTATCAATATCACTATTATTATTTATTTTTTCCTTGGGCCTCTTTTATACTTTTATGTGTTTCTGAGGCTGCACTGAATTAATTTGTATAATGTTTTTGTTTTACTGCCATATAACTCTATAACATTTGCAGGTTGGACCACGGTTTATGTTATGCACATATTTAAGTAACAGTGGGGAAAAATAAATTAACCCAGCTCTTCAATATTTTTTCCACTAAAAGAGCCTAAATCTACCACTTGACCATAAACTCTAGGAAAGGAAAGACACATTTTGGTCCTTTTTGTATCCCCAGTGCTTTATAGACTTGCTGGCACATAACAAATATTTGTTGAAAGAAAAACTGGAAAAAGAGAAGATGATAAAGAAGACAGAAACTCATGGTATATCTTAAAGTCTTAAAATGTGTACTGTCCTCATTCTGAATTGTATGCAGAAACTAAAAAGAATGACTCCAGGCTGAGATTATACAAGGCAATCTTAATAAATAAAGGAGAGAAACTACAGTGGTTCTATTACTTGTAAATATTTTTGTCAAAAAACTCTCTTACTATCATTTGTAAATGTATAAAGAAATGAAAAACAGCAGAATGTAAAACATTAGAGAAACTGAATATCAAAATGTTCTGTTTATTTATAAACAAACTTTCGAGTCTGAACCTCCCATTCTGAAAAGGGAGGGTAGGTGGAATTTTTCCCATTTCCCCCTAAGTGCAACTAAGCCCCACCAAAGTACTTAAAAAACAAACATAAAGGGATTCTCAAAGGTGGAGAGGGTGTAGACCAGACAGGGACCTTGCTACCCAGTGAACAGCATGGTGTGCCTGATGCCTGCCAGGTAGAGAAGCCAGCAGTCTGGAAACACTAACAGCAAGGCAAAAACTAAGAAAAAAAATCTGTTCTCTCTGCTTAAGGATCAGGAAAGGGCCAACCTAGCAAGAAAGAAATCGTTTAGACAAAGATAGTTCTACTTCAGTTCAACATCTCAGAAAAATCCATGACCCTTAATTATAGCATGGTAAGCCAAGTGGGAGCTTAGCTCTCCACGCTCAAGAAACTATACCAAGGAATCCAGCTCTGATGAGGGTTAACTCAGAGAAGGTCAACAAGCAAGACTTTCACTCCCCTTTTTCTCACTGCTAGGAAGATGTCAGTGGAAGGTTATTGGAGAATCAGAACTCTCACCCAATAAAGAGGAGCCCTGGCCCCTCAGGTCTGAGTGGTGGCTGAGTCTCCACTGGTCTTTGTGAAACTGGAGACGTGTGGCAGTGGTAAGATGGCAGCCCTCCTTCTCTTACTGGAACAGTGACAAATAAAACCAAACTAGGCCAAAAAGGTTAAGTAAGATTCAGACTCGTACAACGAAATTCTCCAAACATCCAAGTTTTAATAAGAAAGCATGTGTTATACTCCAAACAAGGAAGACCTAAAATGGAATTCAGAAAGACAGTCAACAGATGCTCATAGCAAGATGACAGAGATGTTAGAATGATCTGACGAGAATGTTAAAGCAGCCATGATAAAAATGTTTCCATTGGAAACAACAAATGGGGTTGAAACAAATGAAAAAAAAAAAAAATAGAAAGTTTCCCCAAAGAAGTAAGTCTTTTCAGTAAAGGCTCAGCGCCTTGGCTCAAGTGGCTAAGACACCAGCCATGTACACCTGAGCTGGCAGATTTGAATCCAGCCCTGGCCCGCCAAACAACAATGACGGCTGCAACGAAAAAATAGCCGGGCGTTGTGGCGGGCGCCTGTGGTCCCAGCTACTTGGGAGGTGGAGGCAGGAGACTCACCTGAGCCCAGGAGTTGGA
>NW_003852410.1:5125524-5182690 GCF_000181295.1 Otolemur garnettii
AGCTTGAGGCTATGTCTCAAAAAAAAAAAAAAAAGAAAGAAAGAAAAAGAAAAAAGACTTTTCAGTAAAACAACAGAAGATATTAAGAGAGAAACAAATGAAAGTTTAATAACTGATAAACACAAGAACCAAAATTAAAAAACAAAAGATACTGGATAATGGACCGTGGCAGAATGGAGGGGATAGAGCACAAAATCAGCAAACTTGAAAATGGAACGATTGCTTCAGTGACCCGTGGAGGAATAATCAAAGATCCAACATTTGTGTATGGAGAATGAGTGCAGGGCTAAAAAAAGTACTCAAAGAAAAGAAATGACCTCTATGTCTTCCAAAACTTGGCACAATGCATATGTAAGATTCAAAAATGGAGTGAATCCCACACATAACTAACCCAAGAAATTCACACCCAGATATACCATAGTGAAACTTCTGAAAACTGAAGGTAAGGAAAACAAACCTTGAAAGCTTTGAAAAGGAAATGACACCTCACTGAGAGGGGAAAACGTTATTTGAACAACCGTGGATGTCTCATCAGAAGCCATACAGGTTCGACGGAAGTAGCACAATTTTCAAATACCAAATGGAAAGAGCTATCAACCCAGACTTCTACACCCCTCCAGAGAAAATGTCCTTTAGAAATGAAGAGGAAACCAAGACAATTTGAGATGTAGAAAAAACAAAGTGATTTGTCATTAAAAAAATCTACTCTAAAATACTGGCTAAAGGAAGTTCTCTAAACAGAAGAAATGATAAAAGAAAGGCCCTTGGAACATCAGGAAAGAACAAAGAACACATGATATTGTGGGGATCACGCCTATAATTTATCCTATTAGGGTACATGTGAATTTGTCTAAAGGTTGAATATAAATGTCTTAACACAACAATTATGAGAAAAACATGATGGCTATGTTAGCCAGTTGGATGAGAGTTTTCCAAACTGCATATGGAAGTAACACACTGTATGCTATGATAGAATTAATGTACACAATTATGATCTAATAAAAATTAATTAAAAAATTAAAAAATGCAGAGAAATAATATAGACTTTTCTTGTTCTTTGACATCTTCCAAATCATTTCTGATGTGGAAAGCAAAAATTATTGCATTGTCTGAGGTGGTTCATATCTGAAAGAGATACTATATTTGTAAAGAGACATAATGCATGATAAGGTTTTAACTCTTCGCCTAAACAGGTAAAATGACTCAACCAGTGTGTCATGATAAGTTATGTATATCTAAAGGATGTTTACCTTTAAAGCAAACACTAAAACATCATGACAAAAAGAGAGATGCAAAAACACTATAGATATTTCATAATCAAATTGTAAAATCATGTTCAGGAAACTCAGAGGAAGACAGAAAAAAATGATATGCAGAAAATAGAGGTAACAAACAGAAAAGAATCAAATAAAATGACAGAGTTAAGTCTCAATACATTATAGAGAATGAGTGAATATGATGAACAACTGTACACACACAAAATTAGCAACTTCGGTAAAATTGACTAGTGCTTCAAAAAAACACTGAAGATATTAACTTACCTATATTATTTTAATGACCTTAATCATTAACTATTCATGACATTAAATATTCATTTAAAATGTCCCCAAACAGAAGCATCTAAATTGAGGTGATTTCACTGGAGAGTTCCACCAAATGTTAAAACAAGAATTGACACCAATTAAACACAATTTCAAAACTTTAGACCAGAGGAGTCTACCCAATTTGTTTTACGCAGCTAGCATTACCTTGATACCATAACTAGGTGAGACAGTACCCAAAGATCCTCATAAATATAGAAATAAACATCGTTAATAAAATATTAGCAAATACAGTTTAGAAATATAAGAAAAATAAGTATATATGATCACTAAGTGAAGTTTATTTCAGGTTTAATAAGAGCTACCAATCAGCATCACCTATAACATTACCAAGCTAAAGAAGAGCCACATAATATCAATCATTACGAAAAGGGCATTTGATAACATTTAACACTTGTTTATGACGGAAAGCCTCAGAAAAACAGCAACAGAAGTGATCTTCCTCAACTTGAAGATGCGTATCCACCAAAACCTGCATCTAACATCACACCTAATAGAGAAAGATTTAATGATTTTCTCCCAGGATTGGGAGCAAAGCATGGAGGTCTGCTGTCATTCTTTTTACTGAGCACAGTGCTGGACGTTCTTGCTTGTCCAGTATGTCAAGAAACAGAAATAAAAGGCATTCAAGTCAGAAAGGAAGAAATAGAATTGTCCCGACTTAAAAACGACATTATTGTTGACACTGAAAATCCCCAGTGATCTACCAAAAGGAAAAAAAAAACAAAAAAACAACCTAGAATCAATATGTGAGTTCAATAAGGTTGCAGCTTGCAAGGAAAGCGTACAGACATCAGTTGTGTTTCTATATAGTAGAACGAACATGTGGACCTATAAATTAATAAAAATACTATTTATAATTGGCCAAACAATGAAATACTTACGGGTAAATCTAACAAAATATTACCATGTATTGGTTTGTATGCTGAAACCACAAAATGCTGATTAAAGAAACCAAGAAAACCTTATATAAATGGAGAGACATAATATTCATGGATTGATTGGAAAAGTTAACATAGAAAAGAAGATGCAAAGAAATTAGGTCATCAGATATGGCTAGTGGGAATGTAAAATGATATATTTTGGAGAACATCTAGGCAGTTTCTTGACAAACTAAGCATACAGCTAGGAAATGGAACATCAGTTAACCCTTGAACATTTCTCCCAGAGAAATGAAGACTTATGTTGGTACAAAACCGCTCTACAAATGTTTAGAGAAGCTTTGTTTTTATTTATAGCAACCCCAAACTAAAAGCAACACAGATATTCTTCAGTGGATGAGGAGTTTAAAAAACATGGTACATCCACACCCTGGGATACTATTAACCAACAACAAAGAGCAAAGCTGTTGAAATGCACAGCGATCTGGATAACACTCCAGAGAATTATAAAGAATCTTAATTGAAAATTTGACATACAATATAGATCTATTTGTAAAGCATTCTTAAAATTGAAAAAAAATATATATAGTAGAGATGGAAAACAGATTAGTGGATGCCAGGGAATAGAGAGTGGTTGGTCTTCTGTCTTGCCTGTATAAGTATCAGCTCACTGGTTGTGATAGTGTGCTACAGTTTCAAAATATTACCTTTGGAGGAAACTGAGTAAATGATACAGATGTATTTCTACATCATTTTCTACAACTCCACGGGACTCTACAGTGGTCTTAAGTAAAAGTTTAGTTAAAAATCACTCATCATGGGGGGGAAATGTTTTTGTAATACCATTTATGAATTTGGGCTATTTGGGAAGATAAAGAAAACACCACCCTCCACAGTGGGCTATTCCACCTAGGGTAGCTCACTACAATTTTGTGGCCTCCATTACACAGGTGAAAAAAAAATCACTCATTGAGAATAGTTGAACAGTCCTTACATTCTTCTCATTGTATAAATTATGAAATGGAGGGATGGAGTGGGCATCTTTTCGATGCCTTGAGAAATTGTCATACTCCTTGCTAAGTTTGAATCAGCTTCCAGAATTGTATTACTTGTGCTTTGAATGTGGTGAAATATTTCTGAGAGGTTTTATAAAGCTCGCTTTCCTCCCTCCCTCTCGGTGTCCCTCCCTTCTTTCTTTCCTTCTCTCTCTTTTCCTTTTTCCCCTCTTTTCTTTGTCTCGCTCTCTCTTTCTTTCTCTCTTTCTTCTGTCTTCTTCCATCATTACTTCCTCTGGAACATCTTCACCTTTTCCATTCCCACCTCTTTCCTCATTCATGCTAGTAATTTCACTGTTAGTAATTCCTCTGACTGCATATCCAGAAGCCCTTGAGTGGGAGCAGTGTCAACATCACCACAGTCAGCTATTTCTTCTGTATTTCCACTGATATTCCAGTCAAAATTTACCTCTTCCATGATTGGTTATCTAAATTTTCATCTTTGATGGCCAATTTTCTCTTTGCATTATTCATTTTTGTAAAATTGTCCCCTAGTTTGTCCCACTGAGAAGAAGAAAGCAGCACAACTGCACACTTTACTGTCTGGGCATGACATAAACAACAGACGTGGAAGGACCAGTCACCCTCAGAAGGAAGTGGTGTGATTGGTCATTCATCACGATGCACATCTGTGACATGCGGACTGTCAAGCCAGCACCTAAGGGCATACTTATATTATGGAATTGTTCACACTAATATATCAAGATAACTAGATTTGAACTGTGTGGTTGAAGGACTGGCATCATTTAACTAAACTCTGGTGATTAAAAAACTTGCATATAGTAGAATCCTTGGTGTTTTCCAGATATATAATCATATCATCTGCAAAGAGTGAAAATTTGCTCTCTTCTGACCCTATATGGATACATTTGATACCTTTTCTTGCCCAATTGCAGTGGCTAAGACTTCCATTACAATGTTGAAAAGCAATGAGGACAATGGGCAACCTTCCCTGGTTCCCAATCTGAGTGGAAATGATTAAAAGTGATCAAGGAATACAGCAGCGTCCCAGGTTACATAATCAACACTCATAAATCTGTAGCCTTTATATCTACCAACAATAGTCAAGCTGAAAAAATAGTCAAGGACTCTATTCCATTCACAGTAGTGCCAAAGAAGATGAAATATTTGGTAGTTTGCCTAAACAAAGGACGTGAAAGATCTCTATAAAGAGAACTATGAAACTCTAAGAAAAGAAATAGCTGAAGATGTTAACAAATGGAAAAACACACCATGCTCATGACTGGGAAGAATCAACATTGTTAAAATGTCAATACTACCCAAAGAAATATACAATTTTAATGCAGTCCCTATTAAAGCTCCACTGTCATACTTTAAGCATCTCAAAAAAATAATACTTCATTTTATATGGAATCAGAAAAAAACTCAAATAGACAAGTCATTACTCAGAAATAAAAACAAAGCAGGAGGAATTATGCCACCAGACCTCAGACTATACTATAAGTTGATAGTGATCAAAACAGCACAGTACTGGCACAGAAACAGAGAGGTAGGTGTATGGAACAGAATAGAGAACCAAGAGATGAACCCAGCTACTTATCGTTATTTGATCTTTGACAAGCCAATTAAAAACATCCAGTGGGGAAAAGATTCCCTATTTAACAAATGGTGCTGGGTAAACTGGCTGGCGACCTGTAGAAGACTGAAACTGGACCCACACCTTTCACCATTGACTAAGATAGACTCTCTCTGGATTAAAGATTTAAACTTAAGTCATGAAACTATAAAAATACTAGAAGAAAGTACAGGGAAAACTCTTGAAGAAATTGGGCCTGGGCTAATATTTTATGAGGAGGACCCCTGGGCAATTGAAGCAACATTGAAAATACACTACTGGGACCTGCTCAAACTAAAGAGCTTCTGCACAGCCAAGAAGACAGTGAGTAGAGCAAGCAGACAGCACTCAGAATGGGAGAAGTTATTTCCAGGTTATGTCTCTGACAAAGGTTTAATAACCAGAATCCACAGAGAACTCAAACATATTAGCAAGAAAAGAACAAGTGGTCCCTTTTCAGGGTGGGCAAGGGACTTGAGTAAAAACTTCTCTGAAGAAGACAGGTGCATGGCCTACAGGCACATGAAAAAGCGTTCATCATCCTTAATCATCAGAGAAATGCAAATCAAAACTACTTTGAGATATCATCTAACTCCAGTAAGATTAACCCACATCACAAAATCCCAAAACCAGAGATGCTGGTGTGGATATGGAGAAAAGGGAACACTTCTATACTGCTGGTGGGAATGCAAACTAATACGTTCCTTTTGGAAAGATGCTTGGAGAACACTTAGAAATCTAAAAATAGATCTGCCATTGGATCCTACAATTCCTCTACTAGGTATATATCCTGAAGACTAAAAATCACATTATACTAAAGATATATGTACCAGAATGTTTATTGCAGCCCAATGAATAGTTGCTAAGTCATAGAAGAAGCCCAAGTGCCCATTGACCCATGAATGGATCAATAAATTGTGGTATATGTACACCATGGAATATTATGCAGCCTTAAAGAAAGATGGAGACTTTACCTCTTACATGTTTACATGGATGGAGCTGGAACATATTCTTCTTAGCAAAGTATCTCAACAAAGGAAAGAAAAGTATCCAATGTACTCAGTCTTACTATAAAACCATAAGAAAGCTATAACCCAATTATAGCCCAAAAAGAAGGGGAAAGGGGAGAGAGAAGGGAGAATGGGTGGATGGAGGGTAATTGGTGGAACCACACCTCCTACGTTGCATCTTACAAGGGTACATGTGAAATTTACTAGGTATAGAATATAAACATCTTAACACAATAACTAAGAAAATGCCATGAAGGCTATGTTGACCAGTTGATGAAAGCATTTCAAATTGTATGTAAAACGAGCACATTGTACCCCATTAATGTACACAGCTATGATTTAATTTATATATATATGAAAGAAAAACTTGCATACAACCCTTGCAAAATACTGCCTGTATTTTTTATTACAAAAGTACCAAACCTAACTCCACAGAACACAGACAGCATCAGAGGACAGTTGTCTGGAGCTTTCAAACAAGCTATGTACAAATAATGAATCCACTAAATCCCACTTGAACATCTAATTCTAAATTCTAAATCATCCCTTCCCCCATACTTAACTGTTTCTCACCCTGTACTCTCTCTTTCACCCTCCTGTGGGAACTTCCTTCATAGGCCACTGAGGCCTAAACCCTCTGTGGCACTTCTGGCTTATGGATTTTATCAGGGATGTGAGACTTCAACCTGGTGCCCTGAGCCCAGGGCCTCTTCCCTACTGAAGGCCTCACTCCTTACCCAGAGTGGACTGTAGGTCTCATTAAAGGCCTGCGATCAAGCCCACTCTCTTAAAATTCAAGCGCACTCTGATGACTTACAGTTCTGGGCTTCAAAAGAGAGTGGAGCAGACAAAAGTGTATCATAGAGCTGGGGGCCTCTGATTTAGAAACCTGGCAGGTAAATCTTCCTCCCAGCAGACATAATGGACAGCTTTCTGCTCACCACTTTCTTGCCACCTCTTATGATGAAAGGAACAAGGAGATAAATTGTAGAAAATTTGGCAGAGACAATGGAAAGTTTAAAACTTGAGATGGAATCTCAAAGATCATAAAAGAAAAAATAATTTCCTGTTTGTGATTTTTTTTGAAAACACTCTTTCTGTGGGCCACAGAACTTCACAAAAGTTATAGACTAGACGTCATGACCCACACACATCCTTGTCCTGACACTGCCATTGATCATCCAAGAGAATTTGGGCATGATGTGTGTTCCCTGGTAGCCTCAGGTTCTTCGTTGGAATATCAGAATAATAATCCCTGATCACCCCCAAAGTAGTGGTCAGTTTTTAAGATGTGTAGTATACCAGACATTTTCATGCAAATACTTCAGACAGGGGGATGAGGTTGATGTATGCAGCATGCACACTTGGAATAGATGACCATATTATCCAGACTTACACGATATTAGGTATTAAATACTCCATCTCTACTTTGGAACACAGAAAATATAATTTCTGTACACATCACCTGCCCACACAAAGCCTCATACATGTTAGGGATTTGAGAAAACTGAGGGCATGACTGTGTGAACAAGTTGCAAATCTTTTATTCTGCCTGCTTGGAGGAAAAAAAGATAATTCTATGTGTTGCTTCAACCGGTAAGAGCACATACACTCAAACTAGCTAACATGCATGGAGAATTTAATAGGAAACTTCACATTTAGGGAGCTCTGGGTGAGTGCAGTTATTACCAAGGACAGTTTCTCCAGTTTTTGAAAGGATTCTTCTCCTTTGTTCACCACTGTCCCTGAATACATGATGCTCTCTCCCATGCTCCCTTTGGTAAGGCATTTTGACATATTAGAAACTCCTCGTACCATAATTCAGCTTCTTTCAATATCTCTGGCATTCCATCATTGCCATGGCATAGACATGCAATGTTAATGCCCCAGACCAGCTGACATTATCAGAAATGATAGTACAGAAGGAATCCTTGGAAAACTTTTAAGTAATTGATGCTTCTGTAGGGAGGAAAAGAAAAGAAAAAGTAGCTTGTATCTGAAACTGTGGGGAGAAAAAATCACATTGAATTCTGCCAATCAGGTAATGAATAAAGTCTGAAAATGACTTAATGATGAATGAAAATGCTGTAACAGTCATCTAGTAATTTACAGCTCTGCATTATTCTGACAAGCTTAGAGGCACAGGATATGAAAGGGCTCTAATGTGGGGAGAAGGTGATGGTGGAATATGATGTCCGTATACATTTTTGCTTTCAAAAGGCATTTGAAGTGATACAGCACACAAAACTTCAGAGAGCACACTCTCGGGTTTTGCCAAAGTAACTAGTAGAACAATTAATCTCTGATTTTCATTTGTGGTAACTATAGCCAATCTCAGATGGCTTCAACTACTACAAAGAAATAATGATATTATAGCAACAACAGGAACCATGATTTATTGGTAATTTAGAATGTGCTGTGAACTTGCGGTCTGGTATTTACTTTGTATGTTAAAATGCTTGAGATGTACAACAAGCATCAGAGAGTTTGGATATTTTTCCTAAGATCATTCAGAAAGTGATTTTATATCAAGTATAATTAAAGTTTCTGATTTGACCCTAGTTTAAAGATTGTACTTTTGATTGTACAATATTGCTTTATATAAGCCATAATTCTCATCCCAGATAAATAACTGTATACATGGGTCACTATGAAAGTCTTGAGATGAATTGAATTATGGTCCAAGAAACACAGTCAATAGCAGCCTTTCTGATTCACCTGCGCAAGTTCCAGCTTATTGATCTTTCTGGGTAAATTTTGCATTTCTTGATTTTTGTGTATCTTAAAACTTTCATGATGACCCACATACCATATAAATTACTGCATCCATTAACAGGAACTCTTTCTATATAATGTTTAAATTCTCAAGTCACCAACCTTGACTATAACAATATGTTTTAATAATTGAGTATGGTCTGGGCACAGTGGCTCATGCCTGTGATCCTAGTTGTCTGGAAGGCCAAGTTGGGTGGGCTGCCTGAGCTCAGCAAGAGGGAGCCCCCATCTCTACTAAAAATAGAAATACTAACTGAGCATTGTGGCAGGTAACTACCTGTAGTCCCAGCTCCTCTGGAGGCTGAGGCAAGATCATCCTAGAGTTCCTGAGTCCAAAAGTTTGAGGTTGTTGTGAGCTGTGATACCACAGTACTCCTCTACCCAGGGTGACAAAGTGAGACTCTGCCAGAAAAAAAAAAAGAAGAAGAAAGAAAGAAAGAAAGAAAGAAAGAAAGAAAGAAAGAAAGAAAGAAAGAAAGAAAGAAAGAAGAAAAGAAAAGAAAAGAAAAGAAAAGAAAAGGAATCATGAGAAAATATTAATTTTTGGAGAAGCACAAATATTTCTTTTCTTCTCACAGTTTGAAATAATTATTTTAATCTTTAATTCCTGTAGCATTCTTTCTGTCCATGGCACACACTTTACTTACTCCTTGAATTATGATGATTCACGTTCAGATAGTCTCTCCCCCTGAACTTCATACTCCCAATGTTCCTTGATACACTTTACATCTTTCTTAAAACTAAACTCAAATTCTTGCTAATAGTTAGATGATCAAAAGAGTCTGAATAATAAAAATTATTTTGGGTGTTTTTTCTAAGTGTGTTTTAATTATAATTTATCAATGAAATAACTCTCACAAAATTTTAGCCTAGGATTTAACTCAAATAATAAACAATGTTCTCCAGTATAACAACAACACAATTTTGTTGTATGGGACTTTGTATTCAGGGAAGCAGCCTTTGAAATGTATTCTGGGGCTAAGGTCTCTAATTTATCAGTGGTCCAAGTCTGTCTAAAACTAACTCAAGACACTATACGAATTACTTCTCTCCTGGCTAAGTGCCTAAATAAAACTTAAACTGCATTCAGTTTATGAAATAAATAAATGCAATACATTTCTACATAGGACATAGGGATTGAATGTGTTAAAACATATCCAAAAAGAGATGGATATGTGTGCTATGGCTCACACACAGGTAAGGATGTCCCCCTGAGAGACACAAAGAACTTCCTTCTCATGTGAACATTGCCAGTCTTTTAGACTACCAGTCATGGAGATAAGGAAATTCATGGCACATTTATGTCATGCTATATCCCCAAATTTTGGAACTGCCTTTTGATTGATATACCCATAACATATCCTGTGGCATATTTTGAACATTAATAAAATAGAACCTATACTTATTAGGAAAGGGGTGAAGATTAAATCATGTGAACTTTGAAGAATCTACCAGGAAGAGCCCCTAGGGAAATGAAACTAGATCAAGTGCCACTGGTAGGGATGCTGGGATTGGAATTTTATTTTTATCAGACTGTGGTCCACATTTGTCCCTAGAAAGCCAACATATAATCACAGGGTGTCTCTCCATCCATGCCTTAGGTCTGAGGTTCTGTCAGATGATGCTGGGACTTTTTATTCCCCATACAAGGCAAAGACTAATTGGTGTGGAACTTAGTTACACTGGGGGAAAAATTAAGAATCTACCTTTTTGAAACAGGAGACCTCTCACTTAAACAGAGATTTTTCTTGGTAGATTCCGACCAGTGAAACTTTCCTTTTAATAACAAAACAGCTGACAATAATGACCCAAACTTATCAAATTCCATTTGAGAAAGTGCTTCATACCATGCTCCTCTCAGAATGCTCCTTCTAAGAAAGGGCTCCCCTTTAATAGAAACTCACCACCACACTTTATTTCTGGAGTCAAACTTCTCTAGTTTCAAACCCAACTCTCATCATTTTAACTGTGTGTCCTTGTCTAATATTTAACCTTTATCTGCCTAAATTCCCCTACTGTAAAATGTGGATAACAATATTATTTGCCTCCTACGATTGTTGCAAGGATTAAATTGGATAACATGCATCGAGGATTTAGAATGGTGCCCAGCATGAATGATACCTCTGCGAATGTTAGCGGAGCAAATGTCACACAAGGCCGTAAAAAAAAGTCTTGAAAAACACGGAATGCAAAAAAGGGTTTGAAAAGTCCCTAATTAAATAAATCTATTTAACACAATACATCCCAAACTTACATCGTGCATCATTTAATGACTCATTAAACTAATTCTCAACAGAATCTTTGAAGAAAATATTTACTAATGCCAAAACCAAGTCGAGCTAATGGGTTTGGGGTCAATATAATCATTGCTCACAAGAAACAGAATTGCTTTTCAAAAAGCAAGGCACTCTCATTTTAAGCATTCAGCGACTGATCATTCTGAAAATCGTGTGGTAAAATGCATAAATTCAAGGGTCAGCAGCTTGAACTGAGACAGGCACATCCCCAAATGGGATTTTGAAGCATCCTTCAGAAACCACTTACATCCCAACTCGGGGGTCTTCAGTCACTGAATTCTTGAACAACCCATCAGTGTACACTTGTGCTCTACACTAATCAGTTACAGAGAGGGATGAGATTATGGCCTTGTATCCAGCCCTACAGCTTCCAGTGTTACCTAAGAAAGGCATTTGGCCCCTAAGAACAAACTCAATAATAAAAGCTGTCTTAAACTGAACAATGAATAGCTCTATGTATCTCATACTTTTTCTAATTCTCACAGAAATCATCACAGTGTACATTATAATCTCCATTTTACACAGAAGATAATTAAGGTTAAAGAACCAACTGAGTTCCATAGCTGGAAATCCAGTAACAGCTAGGCTTATATTTGGACCCAGGCCCAAGAGATTGGACAACCAGTGTTCCTTCTTCTATAATACACAGACCATCCATACAATGGGTATACATTTCTCTTTCCTGATTTTTTTTTTAATTTCAAGCTATTAATAGGGTACACATGTTTTTGTTACCTGGGTTGCTTTTATAATACTTAAGCCAGCATACCTGCCACCTAAGCAGAGTTCACTGTACACATGGGTAGGTTTTTACCCTTTTTTTTTTTTTTTTTTTGAGACAGAGTCTCATTTTATTGCCCTGGGTAGAGTGTCATGGCATCATAGCTCATAGCAACACCTAGCTCTTGGGCTTAGGTGATTCTCTTGCCTCAGCCTCCTGAGTGAATGGGACTATAAGGTGCCCATTACAACACTGGCTATTTTTGTTGTTGTTGTTGCAGTTTGGCTGGGATATGGGGCCAGCATCCTACTCACTGAGCCACAGGCGCCACCTGGTTTTTACCCTTCTTTTCCACTCCCCTCCCCCTTCTTGATTTCATATGAGCTTTTCATCTCTTGGTCCCATGAATGCTCCTCAATTAGCTCCCAGTTATTAGAGAGTGCAGATGTTCATTTTTCCATTCCTGAGATACTTCACTTAGGATAATGGTCTCCAGTTCTATACAAGTTGCTGCCAAAGATATTATTTCACTCCTTTTTGTGGCTGAGTGGTACTTCACAATGTCCATACACCACATTTTCTTAATCTACTCATGAATTGATGAACATTTATGTTAATTCTACATCTTTGTGAATTGTGCCATAATAAACATTCAAGATTAGGTGTCTTTTTAAAATAAAATGAATTCTTCTCTTTTGGGTAGATACCCAGTAGTGGGATTGCTGGGTTGAACACTAACTCTACATCTGTTTCTTTGAGGAATCTCCATTGGTCTCCCAAAGAGATTGAAGAAGGGATACCTTACCATATGGATTTGCTGTCTCAGAATTATCCTCTAAAACACACCAGAAGTTTCTTTCCTGACATGTTAATTTTTTTTTTTTTTTTTTTTTGAGACAGAGCCTCAAGCTGTCCCCCTGGGTAGAGTGCCCTGGCATTACAGCTCACAGCAACCTCCAACTCCTGGGCTTAAGCGAGTCTCCTGCCTCAGCCTCCCAAGTAGCTGGGACCACAGGCGCCCGCCACAACGCCCGGCTATTTTTTTGTTGCAGCCGTTGTTGTTTGGCGGGTCCGGGCTGGGGATTCGAACCCGCCACCTTAGGTGTATGTGGCTGGAGCCTTAGCTGGTATAAAACTATCTCTTTTTTCCCTATAAATCTGAGTCATAAAATGCTTAAAGAACAGGAACTGTGTGTTTTTGGAGGAGGATTCTGAGAAAGAAAATCCCTAAAGGTTGGTGTCCTCTTCCCGAGCTAATCATGAATGGGAGTGGTTAGAAACACAGAAAACACCTTTGTAGAAGCTTTAAAATGCTAACTAGAGGATAATTTCTTAGAATCCTGGAGTGGAAGCTAAAAACCAGGCACTCAGAGTTTGGAAGCCAAGAGTTGGTCTGAGGCCTTATGTTGTAAGTTTTATTTTCCAATGAACCCAGGACTCTCAGGCAAGTTTCTTTATTGAGTTAAGTGGCTGGGCCCTACTATTTTTGCAGCTCCAGGAATTCAACTTTTGTAAGTCAATGGTGATATTGAATTAGCTATGTGAAATCCCGCATTACCACCAATATTTTAAGAAACACATCTGCTCCTTAAGATAACAGAAGGACAGCTGTTCCATGGAGAAAAATAACTTGTTGGTTCTGTTATCACCAGAGATTGACTTAGAGAAATGAATAAAGTTGACATTATTCAGCTCTAAGGAAGGCCACTCTGGTATTATGCTAAGACAAATAGCAAGAAAAATGGAAAATAGCTTTTATTCTTTCTGTTTCAAATAGCAGTACTAAATTGACTTGAATCTCAGACACAACCAGGATAGACTGGTAGGATTTATGGGCTACCTGCACTTGATGATCAGAGATCACTCTGTGTGGACATCATTAGTAAAGAATCTATAGGGAACTGATCAATATTCCTGGCTCTCATTTGTTGTAATTTATGCTAAAGGTTTTTGTCAGTGGACTTGCTCAATAGTTGAACTATAACATTAATGAACTGGTATTGATTTGTAATGATACTTGAAGCTGTAAAATTGTAATTATGAATTTTTATTGAGGTACATATTCAGAAATTATACATGGACAGTGGTCCAAAGTGCATAAATCATCTGAAGATGCAACTGGAATTTGGAGATCAGCTAATTGAAGAAACTAAGGATGTAGAGCAAGTTAGAGGCAAGGAAACCCACATAAGGGAACAACACAGCTTTGTTTAGGTACAAGCTGATATTCCCAGGGAAGCAAGTTAATATTTTGAGATTGACTAAAATGTGCATTTCAGAACTAGAGAAACTCAGTGGGCGCTGGAGGTAGCCGGACAACACTATAGTGTCCCTGGCTCTCTTTGCTGCCATTTGCTCTGTCAGCCTCATCCTAAGGATGGCTGCACTCATGAGAGTAAAATGGTTTTCAGCAGTAGTTGGGCTTGTATGTTTGCTGTTTTTTTATGCAGAGAGTAGATGTCACTTTTGCATAATCTTTAAACAAAAGCTTTGAGCTTGATTGGCCACTTGTAATGCAGTTGGGGGACCAAGGAAATAACATGCACTCAAGAAAAGTTAGGCTTGAGTTGACTGACCCAACAATGAAGAAAACCCAGTGCTATTATGTTGATAAATTTGGGCCTATTGAGTTTCATCTCTGTGACAGGGAGTGGGTCCAACCACATCAAAAACATATGACTGTGGGCTGTTTATTTCAGGGAATATATTTCCTAATGTCAAAGACTTCACCTCCTTTTACTCTCCAAGTAAATGCATTTGATAGAAACATGAAGAACTGAGTGGTGAGGTGGGAGATCTTAGATTTAGGTCCTAATTAACATCAGAAGGGCGGTTTCTAGTACGTGAACTATGATTAAGAATGTGATTTCTAATCTTATACAAATGTGAAAACACAAAAAATAGTCTAGCAATGGGGAAGGTTGAAAAGAGAGATGGAAAGTGATGGGGAGAGCAATTGGAGGGAGGAAGGAGGACATTTGTCAGGATCTCACCTAATGTGCACAATATTCACCACACCCTGTGGGTGAAAGATTCTTCTAGAACTTGAACTTTACCTTAGAAGTGAGAACACTGTAACCTAAAAATTTGTGCCCTCATTTTAATTTGAAATTACAATTAAAATAAATAAATAAATAAAATAGTCTCTTATAAAACTAGATTGTTAAACGTTTTAAGCAAATACATGAATAGATGCTGAATTTTATAGATGATTTTTCTGTATAAGTTGATTATATAAATCTTAATTTTGATCTCTTAATACGGTGACTACATTAATAGATTTATAATGCTGAATCAACTTTTACATTTCTATAATAAACTTGTATTACCTTTTATGAAAAACAAACAAGAAAGAGTGTAATTTCTCCCATCAAGTTTAAATTCATACATTCATGCATGCATACAATTAGAGGTTTAAACACATTCAGAGATCTCAAATATCTTACATGATGTATTTCTTAATTTTCTAAGTGTCCCCTAGTTGATTTTATGATTTATTAATGAATAACCTCATCTCATAAAAAAGACATGCATACCATATATTTATGGCAATAATCACTTGAATCAAAGAGAGATATCTGCTGAAATTAATTTAAAAATACACATGTAACCTAGTATTACTAAGTAACATTCCACACGAGACATTTAGGCAGTGTTTCCCTAACAGGTCACATCAGTGAACACAGCAGTGTGATTGTATCATGATTAGCTTTTCTGTGTGTATTTCAGTTCGTGCTAATGGAATTTTAGAACAGACTGAGGGCCGGGGGTCGTGGCTCACCTGTAATCCTAGCACTTTGATAAGCCACAGCAAATTGCCTGAGCTCAGGAGTTTGAGACCAGCCTGAGCAAGAGGAAGACCCTATTTCTAAAAAAGAGCCAGGTTTTATGTTGGGTGCCTGTAGTCCCAGCTACTCTGGAGGCTGACGGCTGAGGCAAGAGGATCACTTGAGTCCAAGAGTTTGAGGTTGCTGTGAGTTTTGACACAATGGCACTCTACTGAGGTCAACAAAATGAGATTCTGTCCAAAAATAATAATAATAAAGAGCAGACTTAAGATAATGACTTTCTTCTTAGATTTTTAGCGAACTCTCAATATTATTATATGTAGGTCAAGCTGTTATACAATTGAGTTGGCAAATTTGGAAGTTTGTGGAGGCTATAGTGGAATGACATCTTCCCCAATTCTGGAAGTCATTATCGAAGATCAAAATTTTTAGAAAAGTTAAGCACATCTATCCTCAATCTCAACCAGTTCTGGTGAGAATGAAATCAGCACTTATCAAGTACTAAGTGGGGGTTATGCCATTTTTGTGGTTGTTGTTGAATGAAGTTTGTGGAGAAGATAATAACAAAAAGCAAGTCCTTGCAAAATTTATAGTGAGCTACACAGAATTTCAAAATAATTTTCTTTATTATGCAATGTATTTCAGGCTGTGTTAGATTTTACTGAAGGACCTTAGGCTTAGCCATTGGGATGAAAAATTATTTCTATCTTCCTTTATTCATTATTCAACATATATTTAAATGCACTTTTCCAGGTACTGGGGGCAAATGTTATAAACAAATTACTTGATTAAATAGAATCTTTAATTTAGTGAAGGACACAATTTTTAAAAAATATCACACACCAAATAACCAATTAAAAAGCATAGCGTAAAAAAAGCTGAAGGTGTTATAAGGCAGTTTGACGTAAGAATATAATTTTGATTGGGGGCAGTAAAAATAACCCTTAGAAAGAGTAACATTTAAGCTGAAAAAATAGTAAGTCATAATTGAGAAATAATAGCTATTTGGGTTCAGAATTTATGTGAAATGCAATTGATGAAAATAAAATTGCATGTCAAAGGCCTTTAAATAGAGAAGAGATTTGGGAACAAATTAATCAATAGCATGGCATCATTCTGACAAGGTGAGATTTTTTATTTTAACCTGATTTGTTATCCTAAAAGGATCTCTCTCCGTAGTACTCCAGAAGTCATAACAACCTATATTCAGTCATTCTATTATAAATAATTGAAAAAGGCATTTTAAGCTTAAAAAAAAACACTTTACTTATGAATTCTAGAATGGTACAATTAGACTACTGGGGAAAATAAGCAGGCTCTTTGACAGACTTGTCACATAACGTTCCACTTAGGATGAATTTTAAATTTGTATAGGATATCCCTTTTAAAACGCTTCTGTTAGCAGAACCCTTATGGAAAGTAATATGGGAATTTTTCAAAAAATTAAAAGGAGAAATACCATATGAACCAACAGCCCCACTAGCGGGTAGGTACGTAAAGGAAATGAAATCAGCACGTCAAATAGACATCTGCACCCCATGTTTAATTACTGGGCTACTCATAATACCAACATGTAGAATCAGCCTAAGTGTCCTTCAGCAGATGAAAGGTCAAACAAAATGTGGCATAAGTACCAGATGGAGCACTATTCAGCCATGAAAAGAGGAAATCCTGGAATTCTTACCAAACGGCTGAACCTGCAGAACCTTATGGTAATGGAATAAGCCAGACAAAGACCTCCTGTTCTCATTCAGGTGTGGGACTAAAATTTCTAATTGTCATAGAAGTAAAGAGCAGAATGGTGGTTACCAGAGCCTGGGGCGGCAAAACAGGAGGGAAGGTTGAAGACACACTGGTCAAAAGAAACATAATTTCAGTTAGAAAGGAGAGATAGATTCAAGAGACCTATTTGTTCAGCATGGTGACTATAGAAAATGATGACACATTGTATTCTTGAAAAACACAAAGGTGGTGGATGTTAAGATTATTCACCATAGAAAGGATAACCATGGGAGGTAATGCATTTACTAATTAGCTAGGTTTAACCATTCCAAAAAATAGAAGATCTGACAATTAAGTTCATTGACTCATCCTAGAAAAAGTGCTGCATGCCTCACTGCTGAATATTACTAGGGTCACCTTCAAAGTCCTCCCCTTGGGAAGCTACTTCGCACTGATGCCAGTGCCTGGTCCACCCTTCAAAGCAATTTTGGAACTCTTTTTCTGAAATGGCCATCAGAGCTGTCATCGTACGGCACACAAAATCATGCAACAACAATAAAGACACTGCCATACGTTGACACAAACACAGCTGTGGGACACTAATATGCCAAAGTTAGGAAAGCTTACTGAGTTGTTTTAACAGTGCTGTCAACATTAGTGCACAGTGGCAAGTTCATAGTCTTAATTGTCAGACTTTGTGCATACTCCACAAATAGTTACCACTATGATGTACCCATAAAAATTAAAAATAAGAAGACAAATCTATGAAAGAGTTGAATTGTGAATAAAACCTTTAAACACAGTTCATCTAACTCAGTGACCTGCCTTCCTGTCTATTTTATATAGCTATGATACAAACAAGTCAAGAAAATGTGTGTGTGTATATATATATGTATATATATATGTATATATATAGGCCTATGTAGTGGCTCATGCCTATAATCTTAGTACTTTCGGAGGCTGAGGCAGTAGATTTGCTTGAGACAAAGATTTGCTTGAGAACAGCCTGTGCAATACCAAGACTGATATCTATACAAAATTTAAAAAAAATAAAAAAGTTATCTGGATGTGGTGATAGGTACCTGTCTGCACTCCCAGCTATTTGGTGGGGCTGAGACAAGACCGATTGCTTGAGCCCAGCAGTTTGAGGTTGCTGTGAGCTAGGTGGACATGAGGGCACTCTAGCTTGGTCAACAGAGAGGGACACTGTCTTAAAAAGGAAAGAGAGAGAGGAAGGAGGGGAGGGAGGGAGAGAGGGAAGGAGGAAGGAAGGGAAGGAGGGAAGGAGAGAGGGAGGAAGGAAGGGAGTTCTAAAATATAAGAAATAGCACCTAATCCATGCTTATAGGACAAATAGGTGACTTCAGAAAAAGTGATGTCTAAGCTATCACGATGTAATGGATAGCCATTGTTATTCATAGAAGAGAGGAGTGGGGGGAACACAGAAGGACCTTTCCATCCAGAATGAGCATTGTGGGTTAGGACCTGCCGGCCTGAGAAAGGGTGATGTGTTGGCTTGTCATTACTATGTAAAAGACCACCCTAATTCTCAGGGCATACAACAATAATATTCTTCATACGATGTACCTGTGCAGGGTCTATCTAATCAGTGTTCTGCAATGCTGATATTGGCTCCAGGAAGTAACGTGTCTGTGGGTTGACTGGGGTCTCTGCTCTGTGTACCTCTCACCATTCACCTGCGTGCATGCCCTTCTCTTAACTATGGCAGGAGAGTAAAAGGAACACTGAAGCCAAGCCAGTGCTCTGGAGGGCTGGAGTTGGAAATAGCACACTATCGTTGGCCAAAGTCACCCGTGTACAATCAAATGACAGTGAGATTCTGCCTCTGTAATTTTCATGGAGAGAGTGTGAATGTGGTTAGGGCGAATAATCAGGGCCACTAATGGTACAAACTTACCACACAGAGCTAGGAGATGGAGTTGGCCCATAATGGCTATTACCAGAGATTTGAGGGAGCTTAGAAGCAAAATAACTACAGAATGTAGCCCCAAGTCTGTTTCAGTGATATCTGTAGGGATACCTAAGATCATAATACACATGTCTCCACAATGGGGCTACTTCCTTTTTGTAATCCCCAGAGTCCTTATTTCCTTTCTCATCTTGTAATGATTGTCCTAAAAGTTTATGTCTCAAACTTCAGAAACCAAAGTGTTCTTGAGGGCACCTATCCACCCAGACACTTGACTGTGCCCTGTCCTTCTAATCAGCGTCTCTGTCCTCCCACTCCCAGAGTGGCTCTCAGTGTGTCCTTAGTGTTGGGAAAGGGAGGGGGTATGTCCTGTTCCATCCGTGTGCACAGTATTCGCTAATTCAGAAAGTGTCAGCTTCTTCCCATACAGCCAGCTCTCCTGACCACACACCTTGGTTTGAAAATGACAACACACTGCCTCTGTCTAATGGCTTCAGCTTGGTAAGGGGCACTTTGATTCATCTAAATTACGGTGCTTATGAGCTGCAGTACCCAGAGTGTGATGAATTTTCTCTCTCTCACTCTCTCTCTCCAGCTGTCACAGTGGAAACCAGCTTAGAGAGCATAGTAGCAGTTTAAAGCAAAGGATGAATAAAAAAGATTCAGTCAAGTGTCACTTTCTGGGAGAAAATAGATTTTTTTCCCTGAATATGAGCCAGGTTTTAAACTCTGGAAATTCTGTAGTTTGTTCTGTGTGAGATACTTTCTTAAATTTCTTAAATTATTGTTTTTTTTTTTTATTTGCCTTAATGATTTCAAAATATCTCAATCTGAATAGGATTCCTTTTTTTCAAAAATCATAATACTCATCTAAAATCCTTGGTCTTTTCCTTCTATAAAGATCATTACATTTGAGCTGATTCTGTGATATTTCTTCATTATTTATAGTTTGAGGATGGAAAGATTGTCTATGAGGCAAGCTATTTTTCTTGCCAGAAATTATTTCATGTTATTGTTTATGAAAGCAAATTGATACAGACATATGGAATTGGGTTTAAAGTTTGTTCCTCTTACCTGAGCTATTGAGCCATGAAAAGATGAGAAGCAAACTTAGATACTCATAACCAAGTGAGGAAGAAACCAATCCGAGAAGGCTACATACTCTATAATTCCAGCTACGTGACATTCTGGAAAAGGCAAAACTGTGCAGACAGTAGAGAGATCAGTGGTTAACAAAGGTTGGTAAATGGGGAAGGAGGAGCAGGTCTAGCACAGAGAATTTTCTGGGCCCTGAAAATGCTCTATATGGTACTATAATGGAAGGCACATATCATTATACGTTTGTCCAAATCCATAAAATGTACATCACCAATAAGGAAACAGATGGAAACTACGGATTTGGGGTAATAAAAATGGATCTATGTAGGTTCTTCAATTATAAATGTACCATTCTGGTGGACAATGTTGGTAATGGGGGAATTTATGCATGTGGTGGAGGGAAGTTACATAGAAAACCCCTGTAACTGCTTGTATTAGACTGTGAAACTAAAACAGCCCTATGAAAAATAAAGCCTTAAAATGGTTACTTTAAAGTTATACGAAAATATTTCCAAATGTAGGCAAATACACAGGAATAAGAGAAAGATAATGGCAGCTATTACGCATTTGCAAGTAAATTATTAGAACAATACTAATCAATATAAGTAGAATGAAACCTGACTAAAACTTAAATCCTGAATATTTTTACACCTTGTTCCTTTTTAATTGTTTTATTTCAATAGACTTGGAGGGCGCAGCGTTTTTGATTTTATGAATGAATTGTACAAGTCTACAGTCAGCACTTTTAGTGTGCCTGTCACCAGGACTGTACATTGTGCCTGACAGGTAGACTTTTATCCTTCACCCTCCTACTTCCTTTCTAACATCCATGATGCTACTTTATAAACATGTCTAACCCATGACTAGCTCCCACTTATAAGTGAGAACATGTGGGATTTTCCCTCCATTCCTGAGATGCTCGGCTGTAAGATAGAATATAGGATTAAAAATGCTTGGCACTAGGGACAAGGTCACCTGGAAATAAGCCAAGCATCCCTGCTGGCCTTGAGTACTAAAAAGTAGACTCAGCGCTAAGTCATAGTGAGCAGTGATAAGAGACAGGACAGAGCGCAGTAAACAGAATGTGTTAAGAATTAAATTCTGGAAAAAAACCTCGAATAGCCAACACGTTACTCAAAAATAAAAACAAATCAGGAGGTATATTACCAGGCTATACTATAAATCTATAGTGATCAAAACAGCACGGTACTCGCACAAGAACAGAAAGGTAGATTTATGGAATGGTGTAGAGAACCAAGAGATGAACCCAAGTTACTTATCATCATTTTATCTTTCTTTGATAAGCCTATCAAAAACACTCAGTGGGGGAAAACTCCCTATTTAACAAATGGTGCTGGTGAACTGGCTGGTGACTTGTAGAAGACTAAACTGAACCTTCACCTTTCCCCATTAACAAAAATTGATTCTCCCTGGATAAAAGATTTAAAGACATGAAACTATAAAATATAAAAACATGAAACTATAAAAATACTTGAAGAGAGTGCAGGAAAAATACCTGAAGAAAACAGCCTACAAGAGTATTTTATGAGGAGGACCCTCCCACACACAACTGAAGCAACAGCTAAAATACATTACAGGCATCTGATCAGACTGAAAAGCTTCTGCACAGCCAAAAACACAGTAAGTAAAGCAAACAGACAACCTTCAGAATGGGAGAAGAGTTCTGCAGGTTATGCTTCTGACAAAGGTCTGATAACTAGAATCTACAGAGAACTCAAACTAATCAATAAGAAAAGAACAAATAACCCCATTTCTATGTGGGCAAGAGACTTGAACAGAAACTTCTCTGAAGAAGGTGCATGGCCTACAAACACATGAAAAAATGCTCATCATCTTTAATCATCAGAGAAATGTAAATCAAAACCACTTTGAGATATCATCTAACACTAGTGAGACTAGCCCACATCACAAAATCCCAAACCTACAGATGGCATGGATGCGGAGAGAAGGGAATGCTTCTACACTGCTGGTAGGAATGTAAGCTAATACGACCTTTTTGGAAAGAAGTCTGGAGAACACTCAAGGAACTAAAAGTAGACCTATCGTTCAATCCTATAATTCCTCTACTAGGTATATACCCAGATGATCAAAAATTATTTTATGGTGGGGCATGCCCAGTGAGCTCCAGCTTGCAGGAGGCAGCCCGGGAGCCCTTGCATCCTGGGACAGGTGGAAAGGTTCGCACCTCCAACCGGGAGCGGGCCCAGGTGGCACACGAGGGGCAGGACAGGCGGCCGGCTGAGGTCCGCCTCCCATTGACCGCCGGGAACAGGGCCTCGCCGTCCGCTTTCATAAAGCAGGCGCTGGCTAGGGCACAGCTAGCGCCCCACGCCAGACCCTCCTCTGTTCTAGTCTCCTGCCCGACCGTGCCCACCACGGCCACTATTCAGCAGCTTGCAGGAAGATGGCGCCTGGTGAACAGCAAAGGCTTTGATGAATACATGAAGGACCTAGGAGTGGGGCTAGCTCTACGAAAAAAGGGTGCAATGGCTAAGCCAGATGGTATCATCACTTGTGATGGCAAAAAGCTCACCAAAAAAAATGGAAAGCACTTTGAAAACAACACAGGTTTCTTGTGTTTGGGGAGAGAAGTTTGAAGAAAATACAGCTGATGGCAGAAAAACTCAGACTGTCTGCAACTATACAGATGGTGCATTGGTTCAACATCAAGAATGGGATGGGAAAGAAAGCACGATAACAAGAAAAGTGACAGATGGGAAACTAGTGGTGGAATGCATCATGAACAATGTCACCTGTACTCGGGTCTATGAAAAAGTAGAATAAAAATTCCATCATCACTCTTGGCAGGAGTTAGTTACAAGAATGAACACGCTCAGCTCAATGAACAAGTCTCCATACTGCTTTTCTTATTTCATGACTGTATTCAGTTATCTTTATCACAGACATTTTACATGCAACTATTTCAAGTGTTGGTTTAATTAGGTTCCTCTCTTTGGTTAATAGATAAATATGTTTGTGCTAAAAAAAAAAAAATTTTACAACAAAGACCTTTGCACCAGAATGTTTATTGCAGCTCAATTCATAATTACCAAGACATGGAAACAGCTGAAGGGCCCATCAACCCATGAATGGATTAACAAATTGTGGTATATGTACAGCATGGAATACTGAGCAGCCATTAAAAAGATGGTGATGTCACATCTTTTATGTTCCCTTAGAAGGAGCTGAAACATATTCTTCTTAGCAAAGTATCTCAAGAATGGAAAAAAGTATCCAATGTACTCAATACTACTATGGAATCAATATATAATCACCTACATATTCATAGGAGTGGTAAAACATAACTATAGTCCAGAAAGTAGAAGGAAAGAGGAGACAGAGGGAAGGGAAGAGGGAGGCTGGAGGAGGGAGTGTTTTGGAAGGGACCTCACTTAATGTGCATAAGGCAATGGTACATTTCACAACTGATAAGGAAGGAGGGTAATTGTCTTACCACAACAAATAAGTAAGTGAGGGGATGGATGTGTCAATCAGTTCAATGTAAGCATTTCACATTGTATATCAAATCAGTACATGGAACCTCATAAATGCATCAACGTACACAGTTATGATTTAATAAATACAAACAAAAAATGGTGAATTTTTTAAAAAGTTAAATTCTGCAGTTAAAGAAAAACTCTTTGCTTTTTCACCTTGACTCTCTCTTTGAAGCTTGCCACTGTGCTGTATTTGCTCCTGCCTGAGATTTCAATGAAAGCCTATGAGGAGCATTGAAGGAAGTCTTACCCATGTCTCTCCATGCAGAGGGCTTGGGATGTTGGCCTTCCAGGATCCCTCAGTTTAGTGCAAATGAACTGAGTAGTTGTTACTATTTTGCATTCAGTCACATCGGCACTGCACTTAGGATAATGGTCTTCATTTCCACCCAAGTTGCTGGAAAAGACATTATTTCATTCCTTTTCATGGCTGAGTCCATGGTGTGTTTGTGTGTATGCCATACAAAATGTGCTCCTGTGTATCACGCTCTCCTATGTTGTGAGTCCAAACTTTCAGGAAAATGCCCCTGTAGAAAATGGTCAGCTCTCAGCCTAAAAGATCTAAGGAGAGCTAATGTCCCCTGGGTAAAAGTGCAGCTCACACTGTTCTCTTGCAGCCACTTCAGGGACCTAACCAAGTTGGCCATATGTGTGGCTAGTAAGCCAGGAACTTCTGAAGCCACTTGGCCCGTATGCAGCCAGGCAGGTCCTGGGCCTGTGTAGGGCTGTTGTTCCCCTACGCACAGCCCTGCCACTTCCTCCTTCCCTGACTGTGGTGCTCAGCGGAGGCCAGTCCAGCCTGCTCCCACTGGATCCCAGCTCCTCCTGGACTCCCATGTGTGTCCAGTGGATTCAGGTGGGAGGGTGTGGTGATCCAGGGGCCTGCTGGCCAACCCCACCCTTGAGCCATTCTTCCTATGAATAATGCATATTTTATTTTTACCTGAAAACTTTGGGCAAAAAAAAAAAGTGTACGTTATGCATGGAAAATGTGGTAGGTACCACGTTTTCTTTATCCACTTAACAGTTGAGAGACACATTGATTCCATGTCTGCAGTTGTGAATTATGCTGCACGAAACATTTGGGTACAGGTGTCTTTTTTTATAAAATGACTTATTTTCCTTTAAATAGATACCCACCCCATAGTGGGATTGCTAGATTGAATGGTAAGATTACTTTTATTTCTTTGAGACTTATCCACACTGTTTTTATAGGTATTTAACTAATTCACATTCTGGAGTTTGTCTTTTCACTGCATTCTGCACCAACGTCAATGATTCTTTGACTTATTACTAATGTTCATTCAGACAAGAATAAAGTTACTACTAAAATTTCATTGTGATTTTAATTTGCATTTTCCTGATAATTAGTAATGTTTACCATTTTTTCATATGCCTGTGGGCCATTTATATATGTTCCTTTGGAAAAAAAAATTTGTTTACACCATTTTCTCTCTTTTTTGATGTGTGTATTTGGTTTTTTTTCTTGCTGATTTGTTTGAGTTCTTTGTAGATTCTGAATATTAGTCTTTTGTCAAACATATAGATTGTGAATACTTTCTCTCATTCTGTAGGTTGTCTGTTTACTCTGTTGATTATTGCCTTGGCTGTGCAGAAGTGTTTTAGTTTAATTAAGGTACATTTGTTTATTTTTGTTGCTGTATTTGCATCTGGGGTCTTAGTCATAAATTCTCTGCCTAAATCAATGTCCAGAAAAGCTTTCACTACATTTTCTTTTGGAATGTTTATGGTTTCAGGTCTTACAATTAGCCTTTTGAAATTTATTTGGACCCATTTTCTTGATTTAAGAACAAATAATTTGCAGTGAATATGTCAATTCATTTAAACATGTTTCTTTTCATTTATTTTTTAACATCTCATTCATTTTTTTAACATCAGCCCCAACCCACTTTAAAGCTTGGTGTGACTTCTAAATCTCTTTTGATCTAGAGCGGTGGTTCTCAACCTTCCTAATGCCTCCTAATGCCCTGACTCTTTAATACAATGCCTCTTGTTGTGGTGACCTCCAATCATAAAATTATTTTCATTGCTATTTCATATCTGTAATTTTGCTACTGTTAGGAATTGTAATGTAAGTATCTGATATGCAGAATGTATTTTCGCTGTTACCCACAGGTTGAGAACCACTGATCTAGAGGTATTTATTCCATCCCTTTCATTGTTGAAAAGTCCGAGTCATTTGCCACAGCTGAGATTTTTTTTTTTTTTTGAGACAAAGTCTCACTATGTCACCCTTGGTAGAGTGCCATGGTGTCACAGCTCACAGCAAACTCAAACTCTTGAGCTTATGAAATTCTCTTGCTCAGCCTCCCAAGTAGCTGGGACTACATGTGCCTTGCTATAATGCCCAGCTATTTTTTGGTTGTGGTTGTCATTGTTGTTTGGCAAGCACAGGCTAGATTCAAACCTGCCAGCTCTGGTGTATGTGGCTGGTGCCCTAGCCACTGAGCTACAGGCACTAGGCCATGCTGAGATTTTTACAACTGCACAATCATGGGGCATTTCCATACATTCCTCTGTCCTCTACATTTCCTGCAGATGGATCAAGAAACTTGATCAGAATAAAGTTTAATTCCCTTATATTTTTCCTTTTATTAAGTCATATACACATAGATCATGAATTCATTTATGCATTTTTGAGGTATAATATGTAGTTTTTTAATATCATTTGGAAAGGTTAAATCAAACTAATTAATATAGCTTTCACCTCATGTACTTAATTATTGTGTAAAGACATTTAAGTACTATACTTGGTAGATTTGAATTTTACCCTTGCAATATGCTACATAGGTGTGGTCCCACCAGTTGCTCTCCCTGTATTGAACCTCCCCCCTCCCTTCCTATCCCCCTTTCCTTCTCTCCTTCATCTTGGGCTATAGCTGTGATCTATCTTCCATAAGAAAGTGTGAGTAATTGTAAATTGGTTTCATAAGAGTATTGAGTACATTGGATACCTTTTCTACCATTCTTGAGATACTTTACTAAGAAGACTATTTTCCAGCTCCACCCATGTAAACATAAAAGAGATAATGTCTTCATCTTTTTTTAAGGCTACGTAGTATTCCATGGTAAACATATACCACAAATTATTAATCCATTCATGAGTTAATGAGCACTTGGGCTTCTTCCATGACTTGGCAATTATGAACTGAGCTTCAGTGAACAATCTGGTGCAAATACCTTTTTTGCAAAGTGATTTTTGGTCTTTTGGATATACTCCTAGTAGAGGAATTGCAGGATCAAATGGCAGGTCCTCTTTTAGATCTTCTTTCCAAAAGGAATGTATTAGCTTTCATTCCCACCAGCAGTGCAGAGGTGTTTCCTTTTCTCTACATCCACGCCAACATCTGTAGTTTTGGAATTGTGATGTGGGCTAATCTTACTGGAGTTAGATGATATCACAAAGTGATTTTGACTTGCATTTCCCTGATGATTAAAGATGATGAGCATTTTTTCATGTCTCTGTAGACCATGCACCTGTCTTCTTCAAAGAAGCCTCTATTCAAGTCTCTTGCCCACAAAGAAATGAGATCACTTGTTCTTTTCTTATTGATAAGTTTGAGTTCTCTGTGGATTCTCGTTATCAAACCTTTGTCAGAAACATAACCTGCAAATATCCTCTTCCATTCTGAGGGCTGTCTACTTGCATTACTTACTGTGTTCTTGGCAGTGCATAAGGTTTTCAGTTTGGTCAGATCCCAGTAATGTATTTTTGATGTTGCTTTAATTGCCTGGAGGGTCCTTCTCATAAAGTGTTCTCCCAGGCCAATTTCTTCAAGTGGTTCCCCTGCACTCCCTCCAAAAATCATTGTAGTTTCATGTCTTAAATTTAAGTCTTTTATCTCATGATAGTCAATTTTTGTTAGAGGTGAAAGGTGTGGGTCCAGTTTCAGTCTTCTACAAGTTGCCATCCAGTTCAATCAGCACCATTTGTTAAATAGGGAATCTTTCCTCCAATTTACATTTTTGATAGGCTTATCAAAGATCAAATGATGGTAAGTGTCTGGGTTCACTTCTTGGTCTTCAATTCTGTTCCATCCATCTACTTCTCCATTTCTATGCCAGTACTATGGTGTTTTGATGACTATAGATGTGTAGTATAGTCTGAAGTCTGGTAGCGTGATTTCTCCTGATTTGATTTGTTTTTATTTCTGAGTAATGTCTTGGCTATTTGAAGTTTTCTCTGTTTCCATATAAAATGAAGTACTAATTTTTCCAAATCCTTAAAGTGTGACAGAGGTTGCTTTAATAGGGATTGCATTAAATCTGTAAATTGCTTTGGGTAGTATGGAAATTTTAACAACATTGATTCTTTCCAGCCATAAACATGATATGTTTTTCCATTTGTTAACATCTTCATCTATTTCTTTTCTAAATGTTTCATAGTTATCTTTATGGGGATCTTTCACAACCTTTGTTAAGTACACCCCTAGATATTTCATCTTCTTTGGCACTACTGTGAAAAGAATGGAGTCCTTGACTGTTTTTTCAGCATGACTATTGTTGGTATATATAAAGGCTACAGATTTGTGAGTATTGATTTTGTATCCTGAGACGCTACTATATTCCTTGATCACTTCTAAGAGTTTTGTAGTTGAGTCCCTAGGGTTTTACAGGTATACAATCATATCATCTGTGAAGAGTGAAAGTTAGATTTCCTCTGACCCTATATGGATACACTTGATCACCTTCTCTTGCCTGATAACAATGGCTAAGTCCTCCAATACAATGTTAAAAAGCAGTGGAGACAATAGGCAACCTTGTCTGGTTCCTGATCTGAGTGAAAATGTTGTCAATTTTATTCCATTAAATATAATATTGGCTGTGGGTTTGCTGTAGATGGCCTCTATCCGTTTAAGAAATTTCCCTTCCATGCCCATTTTCTTAAGTGGTAGGATCATGAAAGGATGCTGGATATTATCAAAAGCTTTTTCTGCATCAATTGAGAGAATCATATGGTCTGTTTTTTATTTTGTTAATGTGATGTATTATATTTCTAGATTTATGTATATTGAACCAGCCTTGAAACCCTGGGATTAAACCCACTTTGTCATGGTATATAATTTGTTTGATGTGTTCCTGGACTCTGCTTGCTAGGATCTTATTGAACATTTTTGCATCAATATTCATCAGAGATATTGGTCTATAATATCCTTTTCTTGTTGGGTCTTTTCTGGTTTGGGGATCAGGGTGATATTTGCTTTGTAGAATGTGTTGGGTAGTATTCCCTCTTTTTCTATGTTTTGAAAAAGGTTAAGTATTTTAGGTACTAGCTCCTCTTTAAAGGTTTGGTAGAATTCTGCTGTGAAGCCATCTGGTCTCAGACTTTTCTTTTTGGGGAGATTTCATATAGCTGATGCTATTTCAGTACTTGATATAGTCCTGGTCAACATTTCCACTTCCTTCTGACTAAGTCTAGGAAGGTGTGGTTCTTCCATGTATTGGCCAATTTCTTTCAGATTTTCATATTTCTGAGAATAGTTTTTTTTTAATATTCATTAAGGATTTTTTGAATTACTAAGGAGTTACTTCATCTTTGTCATTTCTGATTGATGAAATTAGAGATTTTACTCTGTTATTTCTGGTTAGGTTAGCCAAAGGTTTATATATTATATTGACCTTTTCAAAAAACCAACTTTTTGATTGATTGATCTGTTGTATAATTCTTTTGTTTTTAATTTCATTTAATTCTGCTCTAATTTTGGTTATTTCTTTCCTTTTTCTGGGTGTGGAGTTGGAATGTTCTTCATTTTCCAGTTGCTTGAGATGTCCCATTAAGTTGTTGACTTATTCTCTTTCAGTTCTCTTAAGGAAGGATTGCAGTGCTATAAATTTCTCTCTTAAGACTGCCTTTGCAGCATCCCAGAGTTTCTGATAATTCATATCTTCATTATCATTCTGTTCCAAAAACTAGATAATTTCCTTCTTAATCTCATCTTTGACCCAGCTATCTTTCAGCATAAGGTTATTTAGTTACCATATCTGTATGTGAGTATGCAGAATCTTGTTATTGGTGAGTTCAACTTGTATTCTGTGATGATCTGAGAAAATACAAGGAGTAATTTCTATTCTTCTAAATTTGCTGACATTAGCCTTGTGACCTAAGATGTGATCAATTTTGGAGGATGTTCCATGGGTTGATGAGAATGTGTATTCAATTTTCTTAGGACAAAATGTTCTGAAGATATCTATTACATTCAATTATTGTATGGTGAAGTTTAAGTGCAGAATTTCTTTGCTTGGTTTCTTCTTGGAGGATATATCCAACACTGCCAAAGGGGTGTTAAAATCTTCAACTACTATGATTTTGGATGAAATCAAGTTGCTCATGTCTGTTAGGGTCTCTCTTAAAAATTGAGCATTCTGGTTGGGCACATAAAGGTTAATATTTGAAATCTCATCATGTTGAGAATTTACCCTAACAAATATGAAGTGACCATCCTTGTCTTTCCTTACTTTTGTTAATTTAAAGCCTATTGTATCTGAGAATAAAATTGCAATCCCTTCTTTTTTTTGATTTCCGTTTTTGCCTTATTTATAGATGACCATCCCTCGTCTTTAGTGTATATTTATGCTTTAAGATAAGATCAGATTCTTATATGCAGCAAATATCTAGTCTGAGTTTTTGTATCCAGTCTACCAACCTGTGCCACTTCAGCAGACAATTTAAGCCATTCACATTAATTGAGAATATTGATAAGCCTGGTAGTATTTTGGATGTCAAGTTTTTAAAAGTCTAGTGGACATTTTTAATCCTTTTGCCACTGTGGAAGTTGAGATTTGATCAAATGTTTCTGAGTGAGTTTCCTTTGGTGGTGGAGCATTGTGTGCTTCATTGTGGAGGATGGATCTGAGAATATCCTGGAGAGCTGGTTTAGTTATGTCATTAATACTTAGTGACATGCAAATGTTATTGAAGTATTTAATTTCTCCATCATAAATGAAACTCAGTTTAACTGGATAAAGGATCCTGGGTTTAAAGCTGTTTTTGTTTTAGGAAGTTGAAGATTCATGACAATCCTCTTCTGGCTTTAAAAGTTTCTGCAGAGAGATCTGCAGTCAATTCCAGTATGTTTCCCCTTGTAGGTTATAGTTTTCTTGCATCTGGATGCTTGCTGAATTTTCTCCTTCATATTAACTTTGGCAAAGTTAATTACAATGTATCTGGGAGATGCTTTATTTGGGTTGAGTTGTGCTGGGGTTCTGAAACTGTCTGCTATCTGAATTTCAGAATCTCTTGCCATGTTTGGGAAGTTCTCCTCAATTATCTCTTGGAGTAGAGCATCTGGGCCTTTTGAAGCAACCTCATCGCCTTCAAGAATTCCTATGAAGCAAAGGTTTGCTTTTTTGAAATTGTCCCATAGTTCTCTGAGAGAATGACCCATTTTTGCTCTCCACTTCTCTTCCTCTTTGAGTATTTGGGATAGTTCAAAAGCTTTGTCTTCAATCTCAGAAATCCTTTCCTCTGCCTGCTCCATTCTGTTACTAAGGAATTCTACTGAATTTCTCATATCTTGGAGGGCTGCAAATTCTTTTCTCAATGTGTCAAAATCATTGGTGATTTTGTCTTTGAATTCATTGAATTCTTGAGACAACTTTTGAATTATACCTGGAATCTAATTCCAACTTAACTTTCATTCTCTTGATCTTATTTGCCATCCAAATTCTAAACTCAATTTCGGACATCTTAGCCATTTGTTTATGAATGGGATCATCTGGTGTGTCTGCCTTGTTGTTCCTGGGGGGGGGGGGGTTGATCTACTCTGATTATACATGTCACCAGAATTATTCTGCTGATTCTGCCCCATGATTATTTTTCACCACTTGGCTAGATGAGCAGGTTGGGTAAAATTGGATTTGGGCCTCCTGGAGTGGTGATTAACCAGCCCTTTGCCAAAGAACTAGGACTGGTGATTGTGGATTTTCCCCTACAGCTTTGCAAAGGACCTGTACAGTTCTACAGCCTGTGATTCTGGGGACCTGCTTGGTGTGGTGGGGCTAGGTGACTCTGTCTTGTATTCAGCTGGCTTCTGTCCAATCCTAGTGAATCAGTGACTCTGGGTTGAAGCCTCAGCTATTGTTTGCTTCCATGGGGTTACAGCTCACCTCAGCTCCAAACCATCAGCTTACTTGACAAGTTTCTGTCCATTAACTCTCCTTCTGGATGGGAGCCTCTCTTGAAAGCTGGCTCCAGTCGGCCATCTTGCCTCTTTCTCCCTGTTTAATTCCTTTAGAAAGACTGATTATAAGTGATGATTTTGGAAAACAGTTCAGCAGTTCTTAATAAAGATAAATACGACCTCAACATTCCACGTCTAGGAGCATATGCTTAAGAGAATTGAAAACCTGTGTCCAGACAGGTACTTGTAGAGAAATGTACATGGCATTGTTATTTATAATATTAAAAAAAGTGAAACAACACTCAAATATCTATCAACTAAAGAATGCTTAAATAAAATGTAAAATATCTATACAGTGAAATATTATTAAAAAGGGATGAAGAACATGCTTTAACAGAGCTAATTGCTATGCTAAGTGAAAGAAACCAGTCAGCAAAACTGTCATAAGTTTATGGCTCTACTTAAATGTAAAGTCCAGAATAGTCAAATTTCTACAGATAGAATATAGGTTACTGGTTGTGAGGGATTAGGTGGTAAGGACAGGTAGCAACTGCTAATGAAAAGCAGGTTTCTTCATAGGGTAGTAAAAAAGTCAGGCACTGAGATGATGGTGATTCACAACTTGTGAATATATTAGCATCACTAAATTACACTTTTACAGGGTTTATTTTTTAGTACTTTTTTTTTTTAGTATTTTTTAGTATCTTATGATTGGTCAGTTTTAAAAGATTATACATGGTGTATTAGGAGGGGCTTAATGTCTTATCATTTGCTTCCTGATGTTAGTGTCTTCAGAGCATTAAAATCCAGATCCAGTAATTCACTGAGCAGTGCAAAATTGATATTCTACTTCTTTTCCTTTTCAATTAATAGAGATACTTATATACTTAGTGGTACATTTTCTATAAGAAAAAAGGAAGAATAAATTAATGATTCACTCTTTCCATTCACCAAGTTTCAAGATAAATAATTGATTTATCATCCTCTAAAGGAAACCAATTATTACTAATATATGTATACACACTCTCAAAATTACGAATCCATGAGTGGAAAGATACTTAATAGATTTCAAAAAATTGTAATTATTTTCCTTTTGATCATACCTTTAGCCAGGGCAAACCTCCATAAGTAGGCTCCTGAGTTCCTCTGACTGTCGTGGTTCATGGCTGTAGGAGTTTTAAACAGCTTCCTCATTTACTTTGTATATTTCATGCATAAGACCTAAAATCAACCACTTCGCCAAGAATTACTGATTTCTTACTATGAAAATGGTATTCCCCAAAATCACAATCTGGACTGTTAATATGTAAGTGTGACTGAGTTGCTCAAAGTTTCAGACCTTTTCAGGAAGTCAGTTTATACATGCATGCACAGCTCTATTATATAAAGAGATAAAGATAAGCACTATTTAGCATACTTATAGCTATATGTAATTGATGCATGTGACATATATTCAAATATTAAATTTGAAATGCATCTTAAGCTCACAAAATTCCTTTTACAATATAAGACAACAGGATTTTATTCCACCTCTTGCGTCTTACATTTTTCCTCCTACATTAGCCTTGCAGACAGTGGTTTACTCTGACAGAGAACAGCAGAAGTAAAATTTCTCATAATCACACTTTGAGTTTTTCCCAGATTATAACCAGAGCCACCTTAGAATATTATACTAATATCACTACCATCAATCAAATTCTTAAGAAAAATCAAAACATTTTGTATCTGCACTTCCAAATCTCTTCCTCATTTTGTATTGTCTGAGCATCCAGCCACTTGGCTAACTTTAAAAAAACAACAAAATCTAGACAAATTCTGATTTACTTTATTTGTTCATACCTTATCTATTTCCTTATGTGTTTTTACCTAATTATTCACCAGGATGTTTCGTTTATGCCCTGCCAGGGGACAAAAGAATTTGGCACCTTTTATCATCAGTAAGAAAGTCATTTTGCATCTCAATATCTTTTTTTCTTGTGATAACTGTGTGTGGCATTGGACTTCAAAGTAATTTTTCCTCAAATATTATTTTTTAAATCTGTATATGGATTTTATATATAATATAAATGTTGGATCAATGTTCAACTTTTCCAGTATGATATTTGTATTAAGGAGTATGCCTTTTTCTTATTACATGCATGCTAAGGAATTTAAGGATAAACTGTTATAACATGTCCAATGACTCTCAAATAGTTCAGAAATATCTATATATCTTTTTTAAATTAAACCATAGGAGGGTACATTAGTGCAATTATGGGGTATAATGTGCTTGTTTTATATACAATTTGAAATACTTTCATCAAACTGGTTAACATAGCCTTCACCACATTTTCTTAGTTATTGAGTTAAGACATTTATATTTGTGTCATTGTGATCGTTTTAAAGGAGGTACCTCTCCAATGGCCACTTCTAAGTTCATAGAGCTCACTCTGCTGTGGTGTAAACATGGGGCTCACAAACATGCATGTCACTGTTAGACTCTTCAGAGGTGTCCAACCTTTTTCTTCTCTCCTGCACATTGGAAAAAGAAGAGTTGTCTTGGGCAACACAATAAATATGCAAACACTAACAAAAGCTGATAAGCCAAAGGGAAAAAAAAAATTCATGGATAAGTTTCTTGATATTTGACACCACACCTGAGCAAAACAGGCCTTACCTAATCCACATGGGCCGTGGGCCACAGGTTGGACACCCATCCTGAAGCTTCTCTGTCCTTTGCTCTCCTGTTCTTATCTTGGTCTTGATCAGTGTTGATTCCATTCGAGCTGAGCTGTGTTTCTTCAGTTTGAGGGGCCCTGTTCTCAGAAGGGAGCTCTGGAAAATAAATTCACAGCCCTCTGTAGGTTCTTGTTTCTTTTTATTTATACTTTACTGGAGAGAACACACCCCTGCTCTGCCCAGTGTCAGCTCCTGTTATTTGGCCCCCCCAATCCCAGCTGGCTCTTTGTGATTTTTCTGTTCGAAGAGATTTCAGGTCCCCCAGATGTCCCATTACTTCTCTCCACTCCTTACCACCATGTGGTATTTATGATCATTGATAGTAACTTTTGTTCACATGTATTTTTCATTTTTTTGAAAACCCTCTCTCTTGTATTATATATAAATGTTACAGGTTTTAACATTGTTATTTAATGGGCAGTATGTTTTCATAAATATATAAGGATGTACAGAGTTCAGCAAACAATGCCACTTTTGTCACCATCTTCCCACAATCCTGCTCTTTGTTTTCTGAAACAATCCAACTTGTTTGCAAAGGTCTTTAAAATGTGTTTATGCAAATAAGACTAATTACAAATAATTAGAAAACTAAATTTTTTCAAAGACCATTTTTCAAATTTCTCTGACCAAAACTGTGTGAAAATCATTACAATTTTAAATAATCTCTAAAAAGGAAATTAATATTTGAATTTCTACTGGCCTCATACATGTAATATGATATTCTCCAAAATAAACTAAGATTTACGTGACATAGTGACATATCTGGAAACTACTCATGGTAAGATAGATCTTATTTTCTGCACTGTGAAAAGAAAGTACAGAAAACTTTCAGAACAAATATTTAATTTTCCCCAAATCACAAAATTTGGCTCTGAATAATAGAGCTTTTTCTTCCCCTGATGGTGGATATGATATAGCCTTTTTCTTTCTAAGTCCCTTCAGAGTTTTTCTGTTTCTGTTTTCTTTATGACTCGGTTCCCTGTTCTACAGAGTTATTTGTACATTTCCAGCAAACGTGATAGAAAACAAAATGATTGTGTAGAAAAGAGTGCTGAATCACTTCTTCAAATCTCACTGTACAGTCCTGCAAAATGCAGATGATAAAAACCAGAAGAAATAACAAGCATGGCACTACTGACCAGAAATTAAATAACAGACTGAGAATTTGTAAAATTATTAAATACTTAATATAAATGTAAGTAATTTCTGTAAATAGGACTCTTTCTACGAATAAGGGAGTCCATCAAGTTCACATTTTGTTAAGTTCTTTTTAAAAGGTTGCTTTTTGTAAATATGTTGTCATTTTTCCTACGGTACCTGCTGATTCAAAATGGGACATTTTAAATTCACCTGTTACTAAAAATGTGTCTTTACATTTCTAGGGAAACTTCTTTAAGGAACTCGGGGAATCTTAGAAATAAAGTTACCACAGCAGGGAAATATGAGGGCATTTTACATTTTGCCAATGTCATCGTAAGAAGTCGACAGCCATAGCTATAACTGCGATTTAAATAGAATTCTTTTCCCATATTTTTCCGTGAAATCTCAATCTGCCCCCTATTTTCTACTGTCTGCTGGAGTGTAAAGACAGGTCAAATGAGTTTCTTTGACTTATGTTGAGTTCTATTCTTTCCCTCTTCTATTCTGCTCCCATTCACCTTGTCTAATCAGTGATCCACACACATTCTGCCTCTTAGTACTTCGCAGAAAAGACCTTTTCTTCCAGTTGCTGTACGAATATTGCTAAGTTGTTCCCATGTAAAGGCAGATTCCATAAGAAGAATTTCTGGGCTAGTTATCACACAGTTCCAGGACTGAGGAGTGGAAGAAAATGCCATTAAGGGCTGAGGATTTGAGCAGCAATGATACAAGCCCTCCAGGCCATGTAGACTTTTATGAGACAAGTTAGACAGCATCTTTCCTCTGCGGTAGCTTTGTTGGAGTGAACTGCTAATAGAGAAAACCTTTCTGCTTTGTTTTTGCATGGCAGCTAAAAATGGAAAAAGAGCTCCTTCTTTTAAGTTCAGGTTCATAAACTCAGGGAAAAACAATTAAGAAATAACCTAATGGATGGGTTTGTCTGCACATACTGTATCCAGGAAAATTAAATTCCCCAAATGGAAATATAAAGGAAATACCATTTCCTTTATTTTATTTTGTCTTGTCTTATTTTATTTATTTCATTTTATTTTATTTGGATTTGGGGAGATTAGGTTGGATTACCTTCTGCAAGCAGACCCTTTTGTAAAAGTCATCTTGCTTTATTTATGTACAGTGGCAAGTACTGAGTTGAATTCTTTTCCACCAATCAAACAAGACCTGTGAGGGAATAAAGGGAATTGTGACTTTTTGAAAATATTAAGGACAGCATTCAGTAAATTATTGCAAGTATTTAAATAATTTATCAGTGGTACAAACTTTGCAGTCATAGTTAAATAACATTATCGTGCTATTTAAGTTAAAAGTTCAGGAAATCAGAGCAGAAGTTTCTTTGGTTTTAAACCAGTTTGATGCCACCATTTTTTCTACCAGAATTTTTTTCATGTTTTGTTACAAATCCCTTAGGCTTTGTTGATTACAAAACTTCTTCATACTAAGTTACAAAATAAAATTCTGTAGGAGAAATATTCATGTATTTTCTCTTAAAAATTTTAAAATACACATGCACATCAGCTGGGAATAAGAGATTATTTTTTTTCTAAGTCAGTCCATTTAAGTTACTGCAGCAGCTGATCTATTGTTACAGAGGATCAGGCCACAAAACCAAATAATTGTGAACCAGACACAAATACATCATTCAACCTCCAGGTGCTAACCTTGCAAATTTTCTTCTATTCCACATCTGCATCTTACATTATCCTAATCTCTCTCTAATCGTCACATCTATACGTCAAGAGCAAAACATTTTATTATTCAACATTCCCTTGAAATGTCACTTCCTCATCCAGGTCAAATAAGCTTGGTTAAAATGTCCATTTAGCAACTTTTGTAATGCTCAGTTTCCCAATTAAGAAAAAAAAAAAAAGTGTATCTTCAGTTGATAAACACAGCTTAACATAGATTAAAACAGTCTAAATTGCTTTATTACTTGAAAGTGCTTCTTAAATCCTGAAGGCAGTTTAAACCAGCTGTGAGGAAAATCACTAGTCATTCCAAAATTTAACTCTTTTGTAGCAGTGCTTGGGACAATAATTACTTCATGAGATCTAGAGAGACCTGTATAGTTATCAAATACAAAACTATGGCTTTTATAAAAGAGGAAAGTAAGGCTCTAAGAAGTTAGGATTATACAGAAAGGCAAGTTCAGTGACCAAATCCATGCTTGCTGCTCTCACACTGCCAATATTCAGGGGTCAACAGGCTGAGGTTTTAAGACCTGTAGAGTCAGAAAATTAAGGTTTAAATCTCAGCTTTTCCACTCAATAGCCATATGTCTCAAATTAAGTCTCAGCTTTCCTATCTACTGTGTCATAAAGAAATATAGGTTAGAAAATTTAAATTAGGTTTTCCTACTTTTTCTCACACAAGAAATTCATGTGGCCTTATTAGTCCAAAGGTAGGCCCCTCCTGTGGCATTTTTCTTGAGTCTATAGCAAACATTTTTCATTCTTTCCATTGTTTTTTGTCCTGCCATGTTTTTGTTCCTTTGAATATGCCTCTGCTCATATCAACAATGAGAAAGCCAGAATTTTACACGTCCCAGATCTCTTGAAAATGCCTTATTGGAACCCCATAACAACCGAAATTAAAATTTCTTCTGGTTAACAACTGGGCTTGTTTTTAGAGGAATGATTGTAACCTTGACCTGTGAAGGTTAAATCTCATCCACAGACATGATTCATTGTTGCCTTCACAAAAGTTTAGTACTTCTTTAAAGGATTTACCTTTTTTAAAACTCTGAATAATTTTAATTAATTGCTTGCTAAAGTTAAAAGTTTTATTTTCTACTTACTGTAAATCATACTTAATTCAAATATTTAAATCATAACATTTAAAACATTTATTAAGGATTATAAATTACTTAAGATAATAAAATATATTCCCCTTATTTTTGGTTACTCTAGATGTTAATATATGTCACTATTCATATAAAAAAATTTCAATTTTCAGCTTCTCTTGAAAAGCCAAAAACTTAGGCAACATCTTTCACGGCAGCATATGGCTGGTTCTACACGGCTTTCATCCTCTCAGACAGAACTCTTTCCTCCCTATCCTCCAGCCCTAGACTACCACTAACATATTTTCTGTTTCCATAGATTTTCCTATTCTGGAAATTTCATATAAATAAAGTCACGCGATGTTCTGTGACTGGCTTCTCAGCATGTTTTAGCAAATAGCAGGAGGTATTTATTTTTTTTTAATCTAAAATTCCTTCTTCTATTTCACTCCTCTTTTCAGTTTTTCATATGTGAGATTTTATACACATGTATGTGCATGCACACACCTATACACACGATGTCTTTAATTATAAGAGATAACATTTTAGGTGACTTATGCAACTATGAAATGAAACAATAACATATTACATACGTTGCTATGCAAGATGCAGAGGAAAAGGTAAAATAAATATTTCACTGCAAATAACAGGTGTCACTCGTGACAGAATGGGCAATGCTATGTAAAATAAAATAAAATACATCTGCAAAACAGAAGTGAAAAGCAGCAGGTGCTAGGACTTCAGTTCTGCATGGATTCTTGCAATCGTAATTAGTTGTTGAGGGGGTTCCACTTAAGGAGCAGGAGGAGATTGCACTATTCCACACCTGTGCGAGCATCACCTCTCATTAAATCAGGGGATGTTTTCTTTTCAGAGTCTCGTCTGTAGCTGAACACTTTTGGTACGTCACAATAAACGCAAACCACTTAACTCAAAATAGCTTTGATGTGGTGGTGGATTAGAGAGATTTTTAAATTGCTGCTTTGGTGGAAGCTTAAACTAGTTTTAAGAAATTACTGACTAATACCTAGTTTTATTTGAACTTAAAAAGCAGTTTCCAAAAATAAAGAACAGATTAGTCAACATGTAAAGCCAACTTTTATGTGCATTCGTTTACTGTCCCAGAAAGTGGTTTGCAAGTACAGAGTTTTTAAAACCATAATACTTCATTCCTATGACTGCAGATATTTCAAACCAATCAAATTTAAAAAATATATACCACAAAAGAATGGAGAGAATTAACACAGTTTGCAAGACATAAAAATTTACCTTATGATTGCTAAAGCAAAAGTATATTCTTTTTTGTTATTTTCAATTACATGAATAACCAGTAAAAAATAAAAGAACTCAGATCCCTGGGTCCATGTTACAAATCATATGTTACGTATGTGTTTCATAATTTTAAGCCTGATCACTTTTTACTTCCCATTGATATCTGACTTGCAAAGCTTTCCAGACAGGTCAACAGGACGTCCACCTCTCAGTTGGATCTTTGCTGTCTCTGCACTCTCCCCTAATAACTACTGTAGCAAACTCTGAAGACTTTTGACCTGGTTCATACGTTACTGTCCTTGTAAAGAAAACCCATTCCCATGATTGACTTTTGCTGGTGGATACTGGAAAGGTCTCTCATGAAGCCAGAGGAAAGCACCACTAGGATAAGTTAACATGTGGGCTCTCTGTGAAGTTAGTTAGGCAAAGCCCAGGGAGGCTCCATTACCAGGTAAACTCACATAACTGAGGATTCCCAAGACATCCCTGCACTGATGGATTTTGGGCCAGTCCTTAGATGGTGAAAATGGGAAAACATTTCATATGTCATCAACTGGACAATCATGAAATGTCAACCTAATGAATTAGGCAGAATTTTTCCTCTGCTGCAAATGTGAATGCTGAGGTTTGAAGTACTTAGCCCACAGCTATGCAGACAAGAAGAGGTGCAGGTAAACATTTATACCCAGCTTTTTGAGATATCAGGAGAAGCTAGATTATCACGTCATACTGCCTCTCAAGCCATAAAAAGGAATGTCTCCATGAATGAGTTCAATCTGATATTCCACCTAGTCTCAAAAACAGTTTCTTCCTTACAAATGCCTTATAAAATCTAGTTGGCCCAACTTTTAAACCTTAGTCCTGTTTTCAGTTGAAGAATCAAACCAAACATGGGAACAATTTTTGGTCACCTATTTAAATCTACTTTCCTCTTCTTCTTTAGGCAAAAATCCCATGCATGACCAAAGGGTAAAGCCACCTTAGTCTAAAATCTATTAGCATGGGGATTTCTCTGCCATTTGTTATTGGTTTGGATGGGGGGAAGATGGATATGTGTCTTACCTTGACTCAGACTAAAGAGAAGAAAATGCTATTGGCAGCCATCCTGTAACCATGAGAGGCACCAGCCAGACATGAAAATGACAGAACAATCTGAGCCTCTAATGACAGTGTTATCCACAGCTAGTGCAGTGCTGAGAATCTGCTTTACCTTTAAAATTCCTCTTTGGATATAACACCCTGATTTATTGCTAGGTCAGGTTGAGTGAGGATGTTCTGTTACTTGCAGCCTGAAACATTCTGATACATCATATGTTGTTTTAGAAAATATAGTTGTTGTTTATATTGGCTAAATCGTTTGTCTCTCTCTTGAGATGTTGAAACTTATAGAGGATTTTTTCACCTATTTTCTGACTCTTCAAAAGTATTTAGAACACACTGTACCAAATGTGTGTAGCCATTGATAGCCAAACTATCAAACAAACGAATTCTAAGTTTCTTGTTCCAAGGAAAGAAATAAAAAAACATAAAGAACTCAGAATGAAAGGAAGTTGGTGACTCTAAGTCAGTACATAAATAATGGCCCAGATTGGTCTTCAAAGGAATTATCCACCTCAGGGAATAACTTTCTTTTTTTTTTTTTTTTTTTTTGAGACAGAGCCTCAAGCTGTGCCCCTGGGTAGAGTGCTGTGGCATTACAGCTCACAGCAACCTCCAACTCCTGGGCTCAAGCGAGTCTCCTGCCTCCGCCTCCCAAGTAGCTGGGACTACAGGCGCCCGCCACAACGCCCGGCTATTTTTTGGTTGCAGCCATCAATTGTTGTTTGGCGGGTCCAGGCTGGGGATTCGAACCTGCCACCTTAGGTGTACGTGGCTGGCGCCTTAGCCGGTTGAGCTACAGGCGCCAAGCCGGAATAACTTTCAAGTGAGATATAAAACTGAAATTATTGAAGCTGCCATAATGCTTTCAGAGTTAGCTATTAGCTAAGGGCCCTTGCCAAATTCTGGCTTGCGTATTCATAAACTGTTCACTGATAGTCCTCTGATGCTTTCTCTTTTGAAATTAACAGCATGTTGCTGACAGAAAATTATTTTCTGCATATGAACATTTTTTTTCTGTTTAAGTCAATTCCTGTTGAATTGGACAAAGCTACAACCCATATTTCTACCCATGAATGGTAACCTCAACAGAAACAAGAGAGATCTGGGAGAATTATAGCATGTTAGAACTCTTGCAAAGTTTTTAAAAATCATAAACTAATACATAAACCATCATTAAGAAGAGGAAAAACAAATGTCCTTCCCCTCTCCCAATCCACTTTTCCCCATCCTTAGAACCTCTGTATTAAGTGAATATTAAACCTCTGAATAAAATTGCTGGAGGTAGATGCCCCTTTGTGGTTTCAGGCCCCCAGCATGCTACATGTCACACAAAAGGGAAGGAATACATCAAACAATAGGCTCCGTGAAGGTGGCAAGTAGGTGTGTTTTTCACTGTGGTAGTATCCCAAAGACCAAAGCAATGGATCCATGTAGTTCCTAACAAACACCTGTTAAGTGTGAAAGAACATTGACATAGGGGGTAGATTCTCAATACATGTGTATTGTTAGATACATGTAATATTCATGGCAAAGGTATTCACATTTGCAAGTTTGCTTGGTTGCTTTGATTGAATTTATTAAATGTTAACTGATTGTTTATTGGCTTAAGAATCAGCTTGCTTTATTAAATACATAAAGGATACAAGAGAGGAGAAAACAGAGCAGAGAAGAGAGAACAGTGGCCTATTAACATCAGTTGGCTTATCCTCTTTTCCTTAGACAACTGAGATATAATTCCCAAGCCATATAAATGACCCTTTTAATGTGTACAATTCAGTGTTTTTTTAGTATTTTCACAAGGTTGTACATGGATCAACACTAACTAATTTCAGAATGTTTTTACTACCCCAAAATGAAACTCCCTACTGGCTAGGACTCAGTCCCCAGACCACCTTCCAGCCATTTACAAACTAGTCTACTTTCTATGTCTATCTGCTTGCCTAACCTGGACATTTCTTATAAATGGACTTTTATAAAATATGGCCTTGTTTTTTCACTTACAATAACTATGTCAAGGTTCATCCATGTTGTAATTCATTAGCCCTTCATTTTCGTGGCTAAACCCTACCCCATTGTATGTATACACCACATGTCTTTCCTCATCCATCACTTGATGGACATTGGGTTGTTCCCATGTTTGGGCTATTGTAAACAATGCTACTGTAAACATTTGTGTGCAAATATTTGCATAGACACTTGTTTCCATTTCTTCTCAGTAGAAAAATAATTAGAATTTCTGACTTGTATAGAAGACTCCGTGACTAACTTTATTGAAAAATTGCAAACTTTTGTAAACAGCTGTACCATTTTACACTCCCACCAGTAATACACGAGGCTTTAATTTCTCTACTATCTCAGAAATACTTATTAGAGCCTGTCTTTTGTTATTAGAGCCTTTGTAGTGGGATAAAAGGTTTTATCAGCATGGATGTGATTTACATTTTTTTTACATTTTGGTAATTCATAATTATGCTAAGTATTGCTTCATGTGGCTATTGGTGATTTGTACCATCTGTGGAGAAATGTCAACTCAAATGCTTTGCCCATCTTTAAACTATGTTATTTGTCTTTTAATTGCTAAATTGTAAGAGTCCTTTATAGATTCTGGATAGTAGATCTTTATTGGATACCTTACTATTTGCCCTTGAGCAACAGGGGCTTGAACTGTGTGGGTCCACTTGTTCATGGATTTTATTACATCCTCCCTTCCCTGAGAAGCAAGATCAACTACTCTCTTCCTCCTCTTCCTCAGTCTACTCAGTATAAAGGTGACAATGAAGATGAATCCCTTCTGCTTCTGCCTAATGAACAAGATATTTTCTCTTCCTTTTGTTTATCTTAATAATGTTTTTTTCTCTACCTTATTTATTTTTTCAAGAACACAACATATAATACACATGACATACAAAGTTAGTGTTCATCAACTATTAATATAGTTATTATTATCAGTAAGACTTCCAGTCAACAACAGGCTATTAGTAGGTAAGTTTGGGGGTAAGTTGTTAAGTTATAGACTAATTTTCTACTACACAGGTGGGTAGACATCTCTAGGCCCAACATTGTTCAAGGGTCAATTGCATTTACAATTTCTTTCCCACTTTGTAGGTTGTCTTTCCAATTTATTGATAGTGTCTTTTGAAGTGTGAAAGTTTTCAATTTTGAGGACATTAAATTTACTTACCTATTTCTTTCATTTGTTGTTTGAGTTTTCTGTGTCATTATAAGTAACCATTGCTGAGGCCAAAGTCACAAAGATTTATTTCTCTGCTTTTACCTGTGTATTTATACATTTACTCCAGTATTTAGCTGTACGATCCAGTTTGAATCACTCTCTGTATGTGGTGTGAGATAGGGGTCAAGCTTCAGCCTTTCCTATGTATATATTCATTTGCCTCAACACAGTTTGATGAAAAGACTATTCTTTCTTCCTTTAATTTTCTGGGCAGCCTTTCTGAAAATCAATTGGTCGTAGATTTATGACGTTATTTCTATACTCAAGATTTTACTCCATTGATTATATGCCTATGCTATGCCAGTACCAAGCTGTATTAATTACTATACTTCTGCAGTAAATTTTTAAAATCAAGAAGAATGTGTCATCCAAATGTGTTCATGTTTTCTAAATTATTTAGGCTAATCTATGTACCTTGCATTTTCATATAATTTTAGAATCAGGCTGTCAATATCAATATCTGTGTAAGGAAATTATTATTTTGCCCAAATTTGCCTTGAATCTTTAAATGAGTTTTAGGAGTATTGTCATCTTAACAATATTAATCTTCTAAACTATAAACATCAAATTTTTTTTTTTTATTTAGGTCCTCAATGCTCTAGTTTTTATTGAACAGGTATTATGCTTCTTCTGTTAAATTTATTCTTGAACATATATTCATTTTGGCAATATATTAATGTAATTTTTTCTTAACTTCATTTTCAGAACAATCATTATCAGTGTACAGACATATAATTGATTTTTGTATATTTACTTTGTTGTCTGAAACTTTGCTAACGTTGTTTATTAACTCTAATTATTTTTCAGTTTATTTCTTGTGATTTTCTCCATGCAAATAGAGAATGGTTTACCTTTTCCTTTTCAGTCTGGATGGCCTTAATTTCTTTTCTTTGTAAGTGTATCAACATGGATTTATAATTATTGTTTATATAGTTGTCTTTTAAATGAGATAAAATAAATTACAAACAAAAATACCTTTATGCTATTTATATTTAAATACATAGTTACACAAACAAAAATTTGCATCCATATATAAAAATACATATGAAAATCTACATATAAGTTTTGACTCCCCCAAAAGTTAAGTAATAACAACATTGACCAGAAGCTTTACTGATAAGACAGAGTCAATTAACACATATTTTGTCTGTTCTATGTATGACATACGGTATTCTCACAATGAAGTAAGTTAGAGAAAAGGAAATGTAATGGCATTCTTCATTTATTAAAGTGGATTCAAAATGCTTGCTACCTTGCATACTTTCATGTTAGCCTCTCTTATTATTTCTGGTGACAAATTTGCTAAGTTTATTTGGAAATGTCTTGATTTCTCCTTTATTTATGGTGAATGTGGAGTTCTTGGATGAGTTGTTTTTTAATTTCCTGGCTTTGAACGGTCTGATTATAAGGTGTCTAAGTGTGAGTCTCTTTTAGATTATACTACTTGAAGTTCATGGAGCTCCTTGGATGTGTATATTAAATTTTGAGGGGTTTCCTGGAATCATTTATTCAAAGATTCTTTCTGGCCATTTCTCTCTCTCCTTTCCTCTGAACCTCATTTTATGCATATGCTGGTGTACTCGGTCGTGTCTCCCAAGTCTTTCAGACTCTCTTCATCATTTTTATTATTTTTTTCTATATGTTTTTCAAGCTGAGATCATCTCATATGTTCGAGTTGTCTGATTTGTTGCCTCTTTAAATCTGCTGTGAGCTTTCCATTTCAGTTATTGAAATTTTTTTTTTTTTATTGTTGGGGATTCATTGAGGGTACAAAGGACCAAGTTACACTGATTGCATTTGTTAGATGAAGTCCCTCTTATAATTGTGCTCCATCCCCAAGAGGTGTGTCACACTCTGTGACCCCCTCACCCCCTTTCCTTTCCCTGCACCCCATTTCCCACACCCCCCACCATGTGTTAGGTCATTAATTGTCCTCATATAAGAATTGAGTGTATAAGATTCTTGCTTCTCCCTTCTCGTGATGCTTTACTAAAACTAATGTGTTCCATTTCCATCCAGTTTAATACAAAACATGTAAAGTCTTCATCTTAATTAATGGCTGAATATTATTCCATGGTATATATTTATACACCCACAGCTTGTTAATCCATTCCTGGGTTGGTGGGCATTTAAAAAAAAAAAAACATATGGCTAAGGTAATTCTTAGTAATAAAAACAAAGCTGGGGCATCAACCTACCAGAATTTAGGCTGTACTACAAGGCCATAGTGGTCAAAACAGCATGATACTGGCACAAAAATAAAGACGTAGCCATCTGGAACCAAATAGAAAACTATGAGATGAAACTAACATCTTATAGCCACCTAATCTATGATAAACAAAACAAGAACATACACTGCAGGAAAGAATTCCTATTCAACAAATGGTGCTGGGAGAACTGGATATCCACATGTAAAAGACTGAAAGTGGAACTGCATCTTCCTCCACTCACAAAAAATGATTCAAGATAGATAAAAGATTTAAATCTAAGGCATGAAACAATAAAAATCTTCAAAGAAAGTGTGAGGAAAACACTTGAAGATATCGGCCTGGGGAAAGACTTTATCAAGAAGACTCCAGTGGCAATTGCAACAACAATAAAAATAAACAAATGAGACTTAATGAAACTGAAAAGCTTCTGTACAGCTAAGGAGACAACAACCAAAGCAAATAGACAACATTCACAATGGGAAAAGATATTTGTATATTACGAATCAAATAAAAGCTTGATAACTAGGATCTATAGAGAACTCAAATTAATCAACATAAAAAGAGCCAACAATTCCTTATATCACTGGGCAAGAGAAATGAATAGAATCTTCCTCTAAAGAAGATAGATGAATGGCTAACAAGCATATGAAAATGTTCATCATCGCTAATTATCAGAGAAATGCAAATCAAAACTACAGTGAGATATCACCAAACTCCAATGAGAATGTCTCACATCTCAGAATCTCAAAACTACAGATGTTGGCATGGATGTGGAGAGAAAGGAACACTTTTACACTGCTGTTGGGACTGCAAACTAATACAACCTTTTCGGAAGGAAGTTTGGAAAATCTTCAACGAACTCAAACTAGACCTCCCATTTGATCCTGCAATCCCATTACTCGGTATCTACTCAGAACAAAAATCCTTTATCAAAAGAACACTTTCACTAGACTGTTTATTGCAACTCAATTGACAATCGCCAAAAGGTTGAAAGAGTTATTAAAATTTTTAATTCTAAAATGTCTATTTGCTTCTTGTTAGTAGCTGGTAGCTATCTCTTTATTTGTATAGTCTTCAGTAAAACATCATTCTCATACTTTAATACTTTGTGAAAATTTTGAAAATAACTGATTTAAAATTTTTCACGTAGCAGGTAAAACCTCTGAGGATTCCCTTTAGGACAGATTCCACAAATTTCTTTTTCCTTGTACATGAGCCTTATTTTATTATTTGCTTGTGTGTCACATGATTTCTTAAAAATGGATCATTTTAAATGATATAAAGTTGGAAATCTAAACATCATATTTCTGTTCCTGCACCAAAGATTTATTATTGTTTGCTGTTAACATATTGTTATATGGTTAGTAACTTTTCTGAGATAATTTTGTATAGTCACTATTCTTCATTGGGTATACCCAATGAACTAGTGGTCATTTAATAATTGTGCAGAGAAGTCCTTAAATTCCTACCAAATGTAGGTGTCCTCAATTTTGTCACAGGGCCTCGTGCACCTCTTGGGCTATACTCTCAACTCTCATCCAAACTATCTGTAACTTTTCCAGCTCGCCTTGGCCTTTACCTCCCACTCACAGAAAGACCTGAAGTTCCCCAGAGATGAGAGCTTACAGCCTTGTCAGATCTTCAGGATGTGCCCAGCCATGGGAATGTGCACAGTCAGAGCTGTTCTAAGTCCCCTGCGGACATCTTATTTCCCAACTTTTCCTTTGAGACTTTTTGTTAGCCGATTATTTACCTAAACTGTTAACCACAGTCTCAGACAACCATGATGTTAAATAATTACCCCTGATTTGGGGCAGGCAAAGGCTTCTGGAGAAATGGTGGTTTGTACTGGTCAATCTCCTAGTGACATCAGATAAAGATGGTGTTGGGAATGGTGTTGACACAGGGGCCATGGGACTGGTCACATAATGACGACACTATGAGGGTTTAGCATCCCCATTTCTCCAGTCTGACTCTGCCACCCTCACCGGCTTCCAGGATGCTGGTTTTCACACTGATTGTGGGCTATTTGTTTTCAGGACTATTGCAGAGCTCTTAGTCTGGGAGAGAAGATGAAGCCAGAACAAGTTAAAATAAATGCCTCAAAACCTTCTTTTTTACTGCGATTAATGCAGAAAGCAATTTTCATTGAATTAACACTCTTCAGATTGCTATAAACCTTTGTTTCATTTTCAGAGTTCTGAAAGAACTGGTTCTAACAACTTTTGCTAGCATTTTCATTGCTTTTATGGATAAAGGAACTTCCAGAAGTCATTTCTTCAGCCAATTTTGTTTGGATTTACATCACCACAATTATTTTTCAAAATGTCTCTGATCCATAAACTCAGTGACAATTATAAATATTGGCTTAAATCTGGTGACATAGCCGTATCTACCAACTCTTAGAATGTTTGGCTGTATTCTCTGTGTCCTAAGAATTACCACTAGGGTCGGTGGAAATCCTGAGTTCTGAGGTTTTATTCCCCCAAGGGAAACAGTCTTGTTTAGGTTAGAAACATAGAAAGAATCCTAGCTTCAGAGGACTTGGGTTTGTTCAGCATGTATTTCATAGTCAGATGAAGGCAAAATAAAAAGAGTCCCAAAGCTGTACTTTCATATTAAATTTAACTTTTAAAAATAAAAGAAAATAAACAATACAAAAAGTCCAACAAAAAAATCCTAGGATCACAAATCTGTACAATGTCATTTGGAGAATAAAGAAAAGTACACACTTCATTCTGGTGAACATTTATACACTGTGTTGTTGGTTGTTTGTGTGTGTGTGACCATGTGTGTATCTGTGTTCCTAACGTGACAACTTCAGGAACCCCTGGTATTAGATGTGACAGAGTAACTCAGAGTACCATGTTAAACCCTTTTGCCTTTACGTATTTAATCTTTGCCATAACTCATAAACGGTAGTGTTATTATGGATGAGTAGACTGTAGTGCAGTATGCTTAAGCAACTTGAGTTAAAATATTCATCAAGTAATTGACAGAACTAATATTTCAACTCAAGTCTAACTTAGTGATCCTCAGAGAGCTCTCAATTGCTCAAGAAGAAATTCCAAGCCCCAATCAGAACTCTCTTTTTTGAACACACTGGACGTCATTGCTTTGAAAACTAGGAAGATTCCATTACTTGCAAAGTTGAGATCTTAGAACAATGTACAAGATTGTTTGTAGTACAGTTAGGGAGGCAGATGTTAGGCAAATAATTATGCAAACAACGTTGGTAAGTGCTATACAGGGAAAGAAAATGAGACAGAAATGTGAAGGGATAAGGTAGGAGCCCAAGTGAGGTGGTGGGGTTAGTATATAATGAGTATGTGACATTCATACTGAGGCTGGAAGGGTGAGCAGAGCAAAACGTGAGGAAGACGTTAGTCTGGAAGGAGTTCATGATCGGCAAGAAGCAGAGCCATTCAGGGTAAATGAGGCATTAGTGAGAGGGAGAAGGAGGACCAAAGGAAACTGGAGAATCAGCAGAAGAGCAGAGACTGTGCTGTGGTTTACGGGCCTTCATGGGAACATGCACTTGCATAAGAAAGTTAAGAAAACTCCAAGCAAGATGGGAACATAATCAGATATGCACTCTTAACATACTACTTTCAAGGGGCGGTGCCTGTGGCTCAGTGAGTAGGGCGCTGGCCCTGTATACTGAGAGTGGTGGGTTCAAACCCAGCCCTGGCCAAACTACAACGACAACAACAACAACAAAAAATAGCTGGGCATTGTGGTGGGCATCTGTAGTCCCAGCTACTCAGGAGGCTGAGGCAAGAGGATCGCCTAAGCCCAAGGGCTGGAGATTGCTGTGAGCTCTGACGTCATGGCACTGTACCCAGGGTGACAAAGTGAGACTCTGTGTCTAAAAAAAAATAAATAAAGTAAAAAATTATCACTTTCAGTTACTTTCTAGAATATGTTTGCAACTTTTTAGACGTTGATACTCACTTCAAAAATCAAAGCTTTTGTTGTTAATGTTGTTGTTTTTAACGAGGCACAAAGAAACAGAAAAGGAAATATTCCTTTGAACTGTGAAAATGAATTGCACGTGATAAAGTGGCGCCTGCAAATCTAGTTAAGAGGTCTTTGCAATGGTCCAGGCCAGGAATAGTGCTGACCTGGCTGAAAGTGTGGGAAATAGAGGTGGGAAGAAGGGGTGTGTTGGAGATGTGTGCTGCAGGAAGAAGCTGTGTGAAGGGGACGACCAAGAGGGCATCTCCTGCCCCGACCTGGGCACGCAAACGGTACCCTTTCCTGAGGTGGAGGCCACCAGAAGAGAAACAATATCACTAGAGGGTAGCGAGAAATTGTTATTTTTCATGTATATGTTTGAGATGCCTCTATAACATCCAAAATATTGATATTCGATAGACAGTTGGATAAACAGGTGTTAACTCAGAAGACATAAACTTGTAAGTCTTCAAAGTCTAGGTAGCATTTAAAGTCGTGGGAGAGAGTGAACTTACCAAGGGTTAAAAAGCAGAGTGGGAAAAGAGGCAGGAAGCCAAGTTTCAGGGAACAAAAACACAACCCTGAATTGCATAAGGAAGTTTCAATCTATAATGAATCACATGTATGACAATGGCCCTGTAAGATTACAGCACTGTACTTTCACTGTATCTGTTCTATGTTTAGCTATGCTTAGAGACGCTAATGCTTACCATTGTGCTACTTAGAGACACAAACACTTACCATTGTGCTACTTAGAGACACAACCGCTTACCATTGTGCCAGAGTGGCCTGCAGTACTCAGTACAGGACCACGCTGCCCGGATTTGCAGCCTAGGAGCCCGCGGCTGCAACCTATAGTCAGGCTGTGGAGTGGGCTCGGTGTAAGTGTATCAGTGATGTTTGCACAATGACAAAATTGCCTATTAGTGCCATTTCACATATTGCCCTTGTTAAGCAAAGCATGACTCTATTTAAAAATGAGATAAATCAAGAAGGACCCTTGAAGAAAGCTGAAAACATTTAGCTAGAAAAGGGTTTCTATTCTAGATAGTGATTTTCAAACGGTGTGCCACGAGAGGATCTCAGGCGTGCCACAAAAATATTTAAAGATCAGTCATTAAATTATTTTCAAAAGAAGTTCAAAGCAAAGCAAGTATGTTGTTTTTGTTTGCTCTTTTTCTTACCTCTTTTTTTTTTCCCTATCAATATCATTTAAGTGTGCTGTGGAAGTTTATCTATTGATTCAAGTGTAATGAGAGATAAAAATGGTTGAAAAAACATGAGTCCAGTACAGAAGATTCACTAGCCAGCACCAACCACCAGTTAGGCCTTAGGGTTAGCTGCAATGATTTCATAGGAACAGAAACATGTGAAAGGCCACAAGTTTTCCTGGTCTCCATGGGCATTCAAAATGCACAGCAGCAAGTTTTCACTGTGGGCAAGTGGAGAAGCCTTTCTGCAGCCTGTGGCTCTCGCAAGTGTTTGTCAAATGTTCTGAAACATTGGAGTACCAACATCCCTTAGCTGCTCAAGTCCCCACTGCGTGAATAGATCTAGAGGTCAGAGATTGCTAATTTACTGCTTCCTAAGGCATCTTCGGACAGCTGAGACTATTAGAAAACACTTCCCTATCCTCAACTAAAATCCGTCATCCTGCGGCTTCCACTTGCCATCCTAGTTTTGCTCCTTGGGGCCACACAAAGCTGGATTCCCTCTGAAATATGACAGGGTTTCAAGTATCTGTAGACAAGTAGTGTGTCCCCCAGGACTTCTTTTCTCCAGGCAAAATGTGGCTGGTCTTTTATATCATTCCTTATAGGACACACTTAGGAACTAAATCAAGTCCACTCTGTTCCAATTTAAAAACAAGTACTTGTTATAAGAGAGAGCTAACCAGGCCGGGCAAAGTGGCTCACGCCTGTAATCCTAACACTCTGGGAGGCTGTGGCAGGTGGATTGCCTGAGCTCACTGATTCTAGACAAGCCTGGGCCAGAGTGAAACCCTGTCTCTAAAAAAGCTAGGCATTGTGATGGGTGCTTGTAGTTCCAGCTACTTGGGAGGCTGAGGCAAGAGAATCACTTGAGCCCTAAAGTCTGTGATTGCTGTGAGCTATGGTGCCAAAGCACTCTATTGAGGGCAACAGAGTGAAAGTCTGTCTCCAAAAAAAAGCTAACCCTACTAATAGGCTGGGACATAGTGATTCAAACTATTTACATTCCAAAGATCAGACTCATCTAGCAGTTTTATCAAAATCAAGTAATAACTTTTACACTAATGACATTCCACTTAGCTTAAAATATGAAGCTGCCTTGATATTCTAGTATCATGCCATAGTAGGGGCAAAAATAGACAAGCCTCAAGAGAAAAGCATTTATAAGATACCTTAATATTTCATTCCTAGAACACATGCACACATCGATATTTAAAGCACACATAAAATATTATCTATTTATTCATGTATATGTTCGTATCATAATTCCTTGAGTTTGGTGGAGTAGATAATATTCTAGCTCCTCTTAGCAAACACTTCAGATTTCTCATAGATTAGATGTTGAAGTTGAGATCACCATGTCTGTAATTTTATTCCAATACTCCCTCTACACTTAGCGTAATCTCCCCTATACCATGTTTAACACAGCAATGCTTGTGGGTCAGATGCTATTTTTCAGGCCCCATGATTGGTACTGAAAAATGCATTTGTTCTTTCTCTGACATCGTTACATTCTTATTCAAATAACATACACATTACTGTTCCCATTTTATAGCTAAGGTAACTGGAGCTCAGGGATGCAAAGCTCAAAATTAAATCAGCCTTTGTGATTCAGAAGTTGCTATACTCAGTTCAGGAAATATATTATACTGGGTGCAGTGTTGGCTAGGACTGAAAAGCAGTAGCTTAGAAATCTAATCTAGGCATGCTGGTTTTGAGTGAATGATCTATCCCTTGGCGAGAGGACAATCTCTATCAAGTCACTTAACCTCAGTGTCTCGGTTTCCTTATATAATGAACAGATTACTCAAATCTCCGTCTTCATTCGCTATGAGGATTGAGTGAAATGTATATGTATAATGCATTTCCATATATTAAATTCTTTTATTTTATAGAGACAGAGTCTCACTTTATCCCCCTCAGTAGAGTGCTGTGGCATCACACAGCTCACAGCAACCTCCAACTCCTGGGCTTAGGGCGATTCTCTTGCCTCAGCCTCCCGAGTAGCTGAGACTACAGGTGCCTGCAACTATACCCGGCTATTTTTTTGTTGCAATTTGGCAGGGGCTGGGATTGAACCTGCCACCCTCGGTATATGGGGCTGGCACCCTACCCACTGAGCCACAGGTGCCGCCCCCATATATTAAATTCTAATGTACAGTAAGCACAGCATAAATGGTAGTTTACAAGAATAAAAATTAAATTACAAGTTTGTCTCTTCCTATTGATAAAGATACTCGCCTTTTCACCCCCCAAATTGTAAGATACTCTCAGGGAGCCATTTTTGCCAATCAGACTTATAAAAGTCAGTGTGATTGGCAGCTCCTGCCATATAATTTGGAGTATATGAAGAAATGATGATCATGTTTTTAATTTCAGCTAACAAGCCTGCTGTATATATAAACACACAGAAAAGAACGTATCTTCCATTTCTCATTTTAGAATCAATTGTCTTGTGCAATTGTTTTCTCCTTAAGTCTCTATCTACTGCTCTTTTTTCTCAGGTTTTTACCGTAAAATATTTATGGGTACTACCATGTTGAAAGGCTTCATGTAAATTCACTCAAACTATTAATTTTTTCTCCAAATACAATATAATTCAATGAACATAATTTGTTGTGAAGTATAACACAGGTCGGTTGTGTCAAAGCTTTGTTTGGTTCACTCCATGATACTTACAAGAAAAGATTGAGAAGCCCAAATGGAAAGTGAAAAGCGCAGTCTAATCATTTGTTTGGTATTCCATCAAGTCCCCTGCTTTAACTCAATCAAGTGGCCCAATCTGTTGGTTGCTTGATGCCCTACACTTCATCCAAATTAAACGAGAGGGGAAACATGTAAACTGAGTGCTTGGAGTCTTTGACACAAAACGTTCTGGATTTTTCAATTTTCAACAAACGCTTTAGATAAATGACATTAGCTAAATACAGCCAATCTACATCTGTTGAACTGTGTTTCTGTAAATGCAACAAGACTGTTTCAACAGGTATAGCCAAAGACGGCTACCGCAACCAGCCGCTCATTTCCCCTTGCTCTTCTTGGGACCCTTTTATGTCTATTTCTATCCTTATATGGTTTTCTTTGGCAAGGAGAGAAGGAGGATGAAGTTTTAATCAGTCTTAGGGGAAGGAGAAGAGAGGTAAACAAGGGGCTAGTTAACATTCACGAGTGCAGCATCTGGCCTCTTTTGTGCACTGATTTCTTCAGCACCTAGGACAGTGCTGGCCTGCCTAGGGACACTAGATCAAAATCTACTGACTGAAAGGATCTTGGACTGTACAAATACAAAGACTTGGGGGTGGCGGAGCTTGAGAATAAAAAGAACTGATAAAAGGAACTTTAGGTTCCAAATACAGAGCCACTCTGATGTCCAGATAACAAAATATCTTATACAGTTGGTAAGGAGGCAAAACTCTCCCCATCAGAATAGGACCCACCACGCTTCTGCTGTCCCCGAATCTTAACAATTTGGGGACCATCTGGAAAGAGTACCCTTAGTAAAGTTTTAGCCTTCTCATAGTGACCAGTGGAAGTTGTACGGTCTCTCTAAAAGTCTTGGGAGATGAGAGACAGAACAGAGCACAAGGCAGAACAGACTCATGTTCTGCTGGACACGTAACATCCTGTGACACTTTTATAAAAGTCAGTGTAAGTGGCAGCTCTTGCCACATAATTCGGAGTATATGAAGAAATAATGATCATGTTTTTAATTACAGCTAACAATTTCTGGGATCTAGGGGTCTTATAATGTTTGTTCTTGGATACCCAGTGACCTAAGAAAGCAAATTTGTGCTAATTTTCAATTGTATCTCTCTCTCTTTCTCTCTCTCTCTCTCTCTCTCTCTTTTTTTTTTTTTGTAGTTCAAACCCAGGGCTGGGTTTGAACCCACCACCTCTGGCATATGGGGCCAGTGCCCTACTCCTTTGAGCCACCAGTGCCACCCAATTGTATCTCTTTTTATTATTATTATTTTATTCTTTGAGACAAAGTCTCACTCTTGCCCAGGGTAGAGTGCCATGGTGTCAGCCTAGTTCACAGAAACCTTAAACTTGGGCTCAAGAAATCCTCCTGCCTTAGTCACCTGAGTAGCTGGGACAGCAGGTGTGCACCACTACACCTGGCTAATTTCCTTTTCTATTTTTAAGGGAAAGGGGTTTCCCTCTTGCTGACGCCAGTCTTAAACTCCTGGCCTAAGGGATCTTCTCATTTCAGCCTCCCAGAGTGCTAGGATTACAGGGTGAGCCAACCTGCCTGGCCTTACTTTCAATTCTCATTGCTAATCTTTGTGAATTGCTGAGAATTTCTAAAAGGCTGCACTGTCCAATTTTCCCTTTTGAAAGTCTCGTGTCAATTTGGTGCAGCCTTCATGCCTCAGTTCTATAATTCAAAGAACATTGATACCCAAACACTAACATTTCCTCAATGTCAAACACAAGACTTGGTTAAAATGTGGAAAGCATCTTTGAACTTTTCAACTATAATGGGGCTGTTTCTAGGAATACAATATAACAAATGCTTTTCCTTTTGTAGAAAACTTTTTATAGTTCTTCATGGGAAATATTGTCTTCTGGGGTTCTTTAGTGATAGTTATTAGGAATGATAACTAACACAGATGAACTGTGCATTCAAGGAGACGTTTGCCACTGGCAATCACTAATCACAGACCAGAAAACCTCACTTCTCCCCCAGAAAGTCTGATGCATTGCAAGTGATCACAGACTCTTTGTAGTTCTTTCCATCAAGAAATGGGTATTTTCTCACCACACATTTAACACGGTGACCTCACAACCTCCTTTGAAGAACAGAAGGAAGCAGGTCTGACTGTGAAGTCTGAGCCTAAGCCTCAAAACACCTTGAATTTTCTACTTTTTCCCTGTTGGAATACAGCTGGTATGTAAATAACCCTGAGTGAGGCTTCTTACAGATGAAAGAACGATATGAAAGAAACACAGCTGACACCAATGAGGGCCGAAACGTGTAAATGGACACCTCTCAAAACATCTGTTTCCAGCTGAGCAATCCCACCCAGATGAGAAGAACTATTCATGTCCTTCCAAATAGAATTATGGAAAATGATGAATGGTGTTTTAAGACAGAAAGTTTGAGTTAGTTGGTTATGTAGCAAAAGCTAACTCATATCAAAGGTGTAAAGAAAGCAAGGAAAGTAGGTAGTAAAAAAAAAAAAGTCAGTTGGTTAAATTCTATTTCCTTTTTTTCCTTTCCTGTCCTGAGAGTTTGTAGCCAAGAAAGAAAAATGAAAAAAAGAGAGGCAGAGAGAGATACACAGAGGAGAGGAGAGGAGAGGAGAGGAGGAAGGAAAAGAAAGACCAAAAGATGAAGTGAAGAAGAAAGGAAGAGAGGAAGGAAGGGAGGGAGAGAGGGGAAGGGAAGGGAAGGGAAGGGAAGGGAAGGGA
>NW_003852410.1:5182710-5214823 GCF_000181295.1 Otolemur garnettii
CGTACAAAAGCAAACTGTGTGGCCTACCTAGATGTATGCAACCCATGTGAAACTTAGCATTAAGAAATCTGTAAGATTAAATAATACAATAAATGCCTGTGTCTAAAAAGAAAATGTACCCAAGTCCCAGAAACAATGAAAGAAAGGGGAAGGGAAGGGAAGGGAAGGGAAGGGAAGGGAAGGGAAGGGAAGGGAAGGGAAGGGAGATGAGAGAGAGAAAATGAATTGTTAGGTTTTTGTCTCATTTTGGACAACTGCTCAATCCTCTGTTTCTATCAGATGATCCAGCACCAATACCAAGATGTCATGTGTCCCTCCCTCCCCCTCTGACCCTCCCTCCTCTCCCTCAGGCACTCTCTTTCTCTCTCTCCCTCCCCTACGCCCTTCCTCTCTCCTCTGCCCTTCCCTCTCCCTCTGGCACTTTCTCTCCCCTGGCCTTCTCAAGAAGCACTTCAACTACATCTCTAAATCCAACTTTATTTCTAGTTGTCTAATTCCTAATGGGATTAGTACTTTTGGAAGGACCTGATAAATTCATCTGGGACAAGATACTGATTTTCCATAAATCCTGCATCTTTATCTTATCAGGTAGACTTTAATTGCCTGGGTTGAGAAACATGGGATTCATCATCCAATAGATTTTGACTCAAATTTTAACTCTTCTTCCTTACCCCCACCATTCTACCCTGCAACTGAATGACTTCAGGCAAAAGGCTTAAAACTCCTTAAATCTTAATTTTCCTGCTCATTAAAATAGGATTATTGTCTACATTTTGGGGTGTTTGTAAAAATTAACCATGGTGAAGAAATGTTGAGGGCCTGGCACCTAATTGGTGATCACAAAATATTATGAAATTGCTTTCCAACGTGTTTATACCAATTTACATTCTTGTAGTTGTCTATATAGTTCCTGTTTTATTAGTTAGATGGTGGAGTTTAGATTGGGTTCATATTTGCTGTCTTTGTATACCTTGTGCTGAAAAGTAATGGGCACTTAATAAGTCCTCCATAAATGTTTGTTGACTGAAATTTAAAAATAGAATTTATTTCCAAGCATAGTCAAAAGATGTTTAAACCTGAGTATCTTCTTCTTCCTTCTGAAATAGAGCTCCAATATTAGCCAAGATGCTGTCCAGTAACAATCACCATCATCACACCTTCCCTGATGCTGTCCTACTGGAGGCCAAAGCTCATCTATGTTCATGTCCATGAATAGCACTTACTACTTGATGCTTATAAGGACTGTACTAGATTTTAATCAAAATAACTTGGGCAAGGCCAATGAATGATAGGCCTGGATGGTTTTGCCATAAATAAGCAGTGTCATAAATTAGCTATGTGACATTGCACATATTCCTTGTATATTCAGGGATTGCTTCTCCACAATGAGAACAGTCATAGAATCTGCTTCATAGAATTGTGAATATTGACATAAGTTTGAGTAAAAATATATTTTGCATTGCTTGGCACTTGGTAGGTGACCAATACAAAGTATTTTTTTCCAGAATGGACTTTAAGAAAGACCTGCCTAATGCATCAAATACAACTTCTCCAAATACACCTAAACTTGGGGCAAGGAGCATAATTTGGCAGATTAAAAAAGAAGGTATTATTTTTTACTTTTAGGTCATTGAAGTTAGAAGCAAAGGCCAAATTCATGAAAATGACTGATCGTAGTGAGAACAGACAGAAACAAAAAGTTTTTCACCTGCATGACTGGACAAATCCATCTGGACAATTCTATAGAAACTTGTCATAAAAAAAAATGATGCTGAAGCAATTATTTGTTCTGAGAATTGTCCAATGGTGAGCAATTTTATCAATAATAAATGAAGTTTGAGACACAATACATGAATGAGAATTTCTAGTATGAACTTAATTACATTTATGCTTCAGTAGAAATGTATCAGTCAATTTTTAAATCTTCTCTCAACAAATCAGGAAAGTTTAGAACTTTCACAGCTCCCCCTCTGTCTGGGTGATTAGTAATGAGGCACATGGCTTCTAAATATGTCTTAGCAGAGTGGATTCATTTTTTAAAAAAGTTATGTAAGACTAAAATTAATTGGTGACAACAAGTGCATTCACAGTGGGATTCATTTAAACAGTGAAGTGTTTGTACAACTGAAGTATAATTTGATTTAACAAAATTGATCTAGACAGAGCATTTTTAGAAATGTTTTACCAAAGTAAATAAAATGTGTAAAAGAAAGAAATGTCAAACAAAGTCCTTGGGAACCCTGTGATCTATTAGGGATCAATTAGTGATGTCTATCATACCTGGAGGAGCAGGAAGTGGTGACATGCCTGTCGTGTATTTTCTGATCCATTAAAGTCCCTTGAAAGTTTGTTGAACTGTGCTGCTGGATGTTTGATCTTCGGGTCTAATAAAGTATTTTTAGAAGAGAATCCAAACAAAAGAAAAAGGAAGACATTACCACCTTCCTGAGGGCTTGGGACTGTGCTTTCTTCACCCATTTTCACTGGTTGGCCGATGAGGTCAGGAGACGCTGTCATTTCTCTCTTGTAGGACATGGGAGTGCAGTGATTGTGCGTCCCAGCTTTCACAGAGCCACCACGTTTTACACTTCTTGACCAGGCATTTGTCTGGAATCATTCATTTTATAACATACTAGTATTTCTAGAGTGGTGTTGAGATAATCACGAATGCCTTGGATAATACCCCACCTTGTATTTCCAGCTCCCACCAGCGTAGGTCTAGTGTTGTGTGAGTGCCGCAATGACCGAGTCCTTGCCTGGCCATGTGCTTAAACTTGAAAGAACAGCACAGCCCATTTTAGTTGTGAATGACACTATTTTACGTAAATGGATTCCTAGCTCATAATTTGAATATACAAGAAGACAGAGTCTAGAGTCCAAATGGATTAAAATAATTGAAATTTGATTTAAATAAAAAGCATAATAGAGCCCAAAGCTGGACTCACCCAGTTTTTTTCCTCAGAGATTAAGAACCTTTAGGGATCAAAGTAGAAAGTTCCACATCCTCCTTGAACCCCTGGACCATTAGTTCTGAAGCACCATCTTCTGAACTGCAGGCATACTGTGTTCCATGCTGGGAGTCCGGTTTTAATAATGAAATTTTTCAAAGTAGAGCATTTCCAGACATGGGAGACTGGAAGTGTGTCCTGAAAGGAGCAAAGTGCATACAACCTGGAGAAAAGACTGAAGGGTCAGCCTCACTAGAAAATAAAAAAATGGAGCCTGGTTCACAATCCAACGAGCCACCCCAAAGTGCAACTCAAAGGGCTCTGTTCTTTCTCTCCTTACTCATTAGCTGGCAAATATTTGTTGAATGTGCCATGGGCCAGGCATTGTTTAAAGGGCTGAAAATATAGATGTGAGCAAAGCAAATGTCGTCTAGAATTTCAGGGAAGTTACATTTCATTAAGAATAGAAAATGAACAAGTAAGCAGACAAGCTTCGTTCACAGCTAGCACAGTGCTATCAAGTATGTGAAGCAGCCGGCACATATGGGGGCTGGTTTGCAGGAACCTGCTTCACATCAGTGTTGCCGAGGAAGGTGTTGCCGGGGAGCTGACATCCAGGCTGACACCTGAATGAGAAGACAGGGCCTGGCACGCAAGGGCATGGACGTCAGGGAAAAGCATTTCAGGCAGGGGCCCAGCTGGTCCAGCAGCGCTGAGAAGTGTATGAGTTGGATAATTTGGAGAAAATAATCTGTGGGTTTAGGTAGAGTTTAGATTCTTGGAGAATAGAAAAGATGACCGAATAAAGGAGAACTAATTTTCTTTTTTGTCCACTGGGGTTTAGGAGCTGCAAAAATATCCATGGCAGATGGAGGGTTGAGCCTATGCGTTCTAGATTTCAAGGAAAGTGAGATGAACGGATATCCAAAAGGCGAAGTCTCAGAAAGCCCAGCTTCTCTACTGCTACATTGTTCTCTGTGTGCTTTCCTCGGAAATGTCCCATGAACCCCTGAAGAGGCAGTGTTAACCATGGCGATAATAAGGGGGAAGTTGTAGAGCAATTGACGCTGGAGTTGGGAAAGTTTCCCCTTGCATTTCACTGTGGCCACACCCCAGACTCACATTGCTGACCCGCGGTATAAGCAGCCCACTGCTCACGTTTTCATGTGTAGTCTTGGCCACTGCATTGACTTTGTTCCATTACTACATGAGCATTCTTTCCAAACCCATGGCAGACTGTTAGGTAGGGCAGTGAAACAACATAGTTTGCCAATGAGAACTAAATGTTAAAGTAAAGGGTAGAATTTAAGTAGAAACACTTCAGCGTGACCTTCTGCTCGGACTCAGATAGCTGGAGACGGGCCTATGAAATAAAGGACTCGTGTTTGACATCAGCAAATGAGGCTTCCTGTTGCTTCATGCAACCCTAAAATCTGGGCCACTTGGAAAATCACCTATTTGCCTAGACCCAGTAGGTGTTAGAGTGGTTATTTTAGAGCTGAAAACAGGTGACAGCCCACCTTCCATTGGATTTAATTTGGTGATGCTGTTTCTTGTTAAACTCAACCAGAGCAACTTATTTATTTCCAATGAGAATGTAAAGTTTTCAAGATTTACTAATTTCAAAGTCACCAGAGGTTAATTTTCTCAGTAAAAGCACCACTAGAAGGTAAAATAGATATAGGTAGTGTCCGAAACCTTTTTGGATAACAAATCCTTTTGAGGTACAGAGAAAATACAGGGAAAGGATCATTTTGTCGTCATCTATTTCTCCAAAAGAGTTTGAGAATGAATGACCTCCCCCTTCTGATTGCTTCTCTCAATACAAAGTATTCCAAATTGTATATAGAAACAATCCACTGTACCCCACGATAGTATTAATGTACACGGCTTTGACTTAATAAAAAACAAAAAATAATTTTAAAAAAAGATACTCTTCCAACCCGATAATTCTTGATACCATTGGCGAAACTATTTTATTTTGCTCTAAATTTTGCCTGTTAGCAAACTGAAGTCTCCAGATTTGCACAGAAGGGATAAAACTTCAATGCATGCATGCCAACATTCAGTCAGCTGTTCTTATTTTCAACGTTCCTACTTAGATTTCTTCTCATTCCACCCACGGTGAAAGAGGAAATATAGTCAGAAGCTGCTTTGGCAGCAATGGACAAAATGTTTCTCCCAAAGCAGCACATCATGGGGGGTGTGTGTGTGTGTGAGAGAGAGAGAGAGAGAGACAGAGAGAAAGACAGAGGTCAGGAAAGAGCTGAAGCCGGAGAAGGATAAACAGAAACAGAGAGACAGAGGAAGAAAGTGACAGAGAGGTAGTTAGATACCTCCTAGCAAGCAAAACATGCATCGATATAGAGCCTGATTAAGGGAAACCTTATAAACTATAATGTCCTTACTGCAAAACAGCTACTTACATAACCATGGTGATTTGCAGTTTACCAAGCATATTCACAAACATAATTTTGTTTCATCATCATTACATAACTGTGGTAGAGGCACTATTGTCTCCAAATTACAGGTAAGAAAATTGAAGCTCAAAGATATTCATAACGCTCCTTAAACCAGTAACAAGCAGGCTGAAAGATCAAGGCTCCTGACTATAGATTTAGTTTTCCTTCACAGGTTACTAATTCATACCAATTGAGCTCTTTAAATCAGCTGAGCAGAAAGGCCCAAATAGATGTAATTATGTCAAGATGTCTAACCAGTTTTCAGAATATCATTTTATAAAGGTGTATTTCCAAGATAACTAATTTCTGTATCTACGAAGTAAGATAACGTAGCTGTAACAGTTAAGATCAGAATTTGCTGAGTCAACTCGTTGTATTAATGTGGGGACGGGAAGGGCAGTCGTAAGCATCGGATGCCCGGTGACTTTAAATAACATTCAGTGATAATGGTTCCCTTTGTGGGAATGTGCATGAAGCAAATCATAGTAAGATATGTAATGTATTTTTTTATATAAATCCTTTTAAAATATACTTCTAGGGTCATGGGTGTATTAAAAAAAATATTTGTATCACTACACAAATTGCAGTTTCCTTTAGTTTTCTGGTTTATACATACAAGGGGTATCCTCCACAGTGTAGAACTCTCCTTAATCACATCTGGAGTATAAAGTTGGCGAGAAGGGATGGGTCAGGGTGAATGTAAAGGGAGAGCTTGACTGATCTGTTGGCTACATTATATCCTAGACCTATGGGATCCTGACCTTGCTCTGGACAGAAGTTTGAGGAATAAACATTCAGTCACCAAAATGTCTAGTCTCTAGTACTTTCCTGATTCAAGATAGGGAGAACTTCTAATGGACAGGTGCTGTAACCAGGGCATAATCTCTCTAATTTGGCTTGGCCCTCTACAGTCAGCAGGCCTATTGCTCTCACGTGGACTCTGCCTGCTGTATACATCCAAGAACAGTGCTGGTAACAATCCATGTCCTAGGGAAGGCACTGCACTGTGTCCACGCATCTTCCCCTTTCTATCCCCACAAACTCTTCTGAGGTGGTGTATTAGTCAGGGTAATGCTAGCAGCTCTAACAAATAAAACCTGTGATTTTGAGTATCATATCATAATGATTTATTTCTCACAGAAAAATCAGGCAGATGGCCAGTTTTCCTCCATATGGTCACTCAGAGATCAAGGCTCCTTTTATCAAGAGAGTCCAAAATCCCCTAAAGCAGCAATCACCAAACTCTTGCCTATTGGCTGAATCTGGTGACCACCTATTTTGCATGATCCATGAGCTAAGAATATGTTTTACACTTTTAAATAGTTCTAAACAACAGTCAAAAGGGACATATCTTTACAACCCGTGCATGAGATTCACAATTTGGCGTCCCTCAAGAAAGCCCTATTGGAACTCACTGTGCTCACGTGTTCACATATCGTCTGGGTCTGCTTTTGCTCTGCAAAGATTTGAGGAGTTGCCGTAGAGATTGCATGGCCCACAAATCCAAAATATTTACTATTTGGCCCTTCAAAGAAAAAGTTTGCTGTCCCTGACTCCAAAGGCTTCTCAAAGACTTAATTCTACACCCCAGGGGAGAAGGATGGAGAACACATCCCATTACAAAGTTGAGAGAGGTCTGTGGCTTGCTCCAGAGCTTCCAACTCTAAATTGCATACTTGGGATTCAAATACAGATCTCTCTGACCTCATGACCTCAAATCTTAATCTTATCTTTTTACTATTACACTCTTAAATATCCCCACCAATGCATTTATTCATAAACTCTTATAATGTGTGCATCTTTGGGAAATCACTGATGTCGGGGAAATAGGCCCTCACCACATTATTTTAATTTAACATGCACTAGGCACTAGCCTTGTTCTGATAATAACATTGAGAAAACAATGAGGAATATTTAGTGTTAAATATAAGAACTCAGTGTGGCTCTGCACATCAATGAGTATGTGCCAGCCAGCTAATAAATCTTCACAATGATAGCGCTGCTTCCAATAATGTTTTATATTTCAAAATGATTAATTTTTAACAGTACTTTATATCCCTTGTGTATGATGTCTCTGATCCCCTGGGATAAGCCACCAATCTCCACGTTACTACAAAGCAGAAATAAAATATTATAGGATTTTCTGATGACTCTGAGGAGTTGAATGGCTCCTGTGGGACTGCAAAGTTAATTAGAATGAGCATAGAATTGCTAGACTCTATTATGACCCAGTTATGTTCCCCTGCCTTCTCCAGCCTTCTTTAAAGACTTTACAATGGAGGTTAGAGTGAGAAAAATAGCTCTTTTTGTCTTTTCCAGATTGGCTTTTGAATGGGATGACTTTAGCTCTTTTCTTTTCTAGGTACACTTTTCTAAGAATCTAAATCTCCTTTGCTTAGAATTCCTTGATGATAGCCACCTGGTGTATCAGGGGATAAAATAATTAGGACTTATATAGTCACTATTTCTTTAGGTATTCTCCGTCCTGTAGTATTTAGACCCACAGAAGAGCTTGGTCAAATCAGAGAGATAAGGTGATAGAGACACCCCTTGATTTTGGCATACAAGATGGGCCATCTAAATAGGATCCTTACTTTAAAATACTGTATTTAAAATTAGACTTCTGCTGTCTTTCCACCATTTATAACTGTTTCCTCACACACATGCTACATCCCCAATAAATAAAATAAATGAAAGAAAGGCCTTTATTGATTTGGGATAACTTATTTTAAGGTACAAAGTAATAAGGATTTCATGTTTTTCCTGACATATATGCTCAGCTTCCAGAGATAAAATATCTTCAGGTTATTGGCATACACAGGGTGGAATACACTGGCTTTGGAGAAGAGCCAAGAAGGTTTTACTGGTGATGCCACACTGTGTGCCCTGCACCTGGGTGAACTTCAAAGTGCATGAGTGAAAAGAACATGCCCTCTATTCTTCCAAGTTTACATGTTTTCTCCCTTATTACTTGCACCATATTATCACTGCTTTATAGACAGGAGAACAAAGTCTCTGAGAGGCCAAATAACCTTTCTAAGAAAACACGCGATGTGTGGCAGACCAAGGGCTTGCCCATTCATCTCCCTCACATGCTATGTTACCTCTGTAGTGACAGACACTTTCTTCAGCCTGTTTCTCTTCATCTTACCCAGTGGTTCTTCCCAGAGCCATAATGGAGTGTAGCCTGTTTTTTGTAGGTCAAGGGTGCCAGCGAAATACCTTTCAAACCTATCACATCACAGAGCTCAAGTATTATGTCAGTTGCAGTAATTTTAGTTCTGAGTTTCAGAAAAATGAAACTCAGAGTTAGTTAAGTAATTTAGTGACATGTATAATTAGCATAAGAATTTACTTTCAAAAAGCCTTGACTCATGATGTTTCCAAGGACCTGGTTTTTCTCTTTCTTCTTCACTTTCTCCAATGTCCATTTCATCCCAAAGTATAGTCCTTTTAACTTTTCAAGATGAAAAGCAGAAATATCCAGAAACACAGGACATCACCTTCATACTAAATGAGAAAGGAAGCAGCTGCATCTTGACAGCCTGGGCAGCTCTCCCAAGAGGCATTTTGATTTGACAATCTTATACCACCCAAATAGATCAATCCTTGTCTCTGGGGGATGAAATGTGCCAATTGTTTGGCTTGGTGGTAGAAGAGGTCAATTTCCTGCCAACCACATGACTCAAAAATAAAAGTCATGGACTACGAAGAAGAAAAAAAGGGGGATAGAAGTTGAGGAGATGTATCAGTCAGAATAGAGCAGATTATGGTCTGGTAACAAATGATCCCTAAATCTCAGTGGTCTAAAACAGCAATGTTCATTTTGAGCTAATTTTCCATCAACTTTAGCAGGGAGTTCTATTTTATATCATCACTGCTCTCTCTCTCCAGGATTTGTGTTGACAGAATAGTCGTTTTCCAGAACATTGACAAACCGGCTAGGAGAGGGAAAGGAGACTGTACGGAAGCAGTCACTCACTCCGCAGGATCCTCACATCAAATGCCATTTCAGCCAGAGAAAGTGACACAGCCACGTGTAACTTCAAAGGGGGTGAGGAACTGCCTCACTACCTTGTTGCTGAGCTAGAATATTTGTGAGCAGCCTTTAATGATGTTCCAGGAAATAACCAGCAAACAGCCACCATAGTTCTCCTGAGTTAGAGAAAGAGAAATGTCTGAGTTCAAACACTACCAAATGGTACATATAAATGGAAACTGATATTACAGACCTGAGGAATGGCAGCCCTTCCTGACTATGTAAGAGGCCCTGCACTGGTATTTCCATTGCATAAGAATAGTGTATCACATAATTTCGACCAGGAAGAAAAACTAGGATAGAAAAAAAAGAAACCTATGTGAAAAAACTAAGACTGGGTCATAAAACTGCTTGATCTTCCCTGATATGGGTAGGCAATAACTTGAAGTGCTTGACTGGCATTTCTTTAGAACACATAAGCATTCTACTTACCCAAGAGCTAATGGGAAAGAGATAATCATGAGAAAGTAGCAGCTAATTTTGAATTGGAGCTTGAAACCACCATTGATACTAAGATTTAAGAAGCTTATTTGGATGTTATCACTGTGCATTGTTATAGACTTTTTTTTCCTATTCTAACTATAAACAAAAGAAAAAAAAAAGCTTGGCAAAACCCTAGTCGAAAAAAATTTAAGCCCTGTAATTCTGATTTAAAAGCAATCTTGAGAAGCCATTGAGAGGATAAACAAAAATAAATGAGAAAAGGAACGGCCTAATGAAAAAGGAGAGTTCTGAGATATTGCCCAACAAAGAAATCTGGAGGCTAGTCTCCGATGAGAGAAATAGGAGAGGAAAATTCCAAACCCAATCCAAGTGCTTTTAAAAAAATAAGTGATAATGGCTGCACAAGAAAAAGTTTATTTCCAACGTGTCTGTTTCTTCTAGTAAAGGGAGTGAAGGGAAATGAGAATCTTGATGACTTTGGGATACCCCATCATTTGAATGATGTCAGACAATTTAATGGAGTGGGAAATAAAATGATCAGAAGGTCTCCCCACGTGCATAGGCTGTCTTTGGCAAAGAAATTTGATTATGTTCCCTAGGATTCTTTAATGATATCTATCTAATTAACTGTAATAGCTTCTCTGAGTCTAGGAAAAATATCATCTCAATCTTAAGCACTTAAAAGTGTTTGCCTCTTAACTTGATTCAGAAATATGTGTTACATTCCAATCTTGCTAACCCACCTTTACAGGAGCTGGAGACAGAGTGGTGACCCATACAGATGGGAGGCCACCCTTTAAAACGTCTTTCCTACCTAGGCAAAAGTGCTGGGGGTTCAACCTGGGCTGATGTCCTGTGAGCTAGGACCTGATGTAAAGGTGGGCTGTAGCTGTTTCATGGTTGTTGGGGGGAGACTCACGGAGATCCCAAAGTCAGCATTCAAGATCAAATAAAATCCTGGAACCACAGTAAATCTTGACATGGAACAAAGTAAAGGAAATTTAAAGGTCCTTGGTACTAAGATGCACAAACATAAACAAGAAGGCAAAATAATAACAGCTAACGATTATGTCACACTGAGTAGGGATATAATTTCTAACTTGCATGGTCCTGACTTCAGCCTAGAAACTCATTCCAACCTCACAAGAATGCTATGAGAGGAACGCTTTAATTATCCCTACTTGACACACGAAAAAGCAGGTGCAGAGATGCGGAAACTAAGAGATAACTTACCAAATCACATCCCTCAGTCTAGCTCCGGAGTTAGTGCTCTTAACCACATGAAGCAACGAACAGAAGCAAAATCGAGCAAAAACTATTTGTCTCCCATTCCCCAGGGCTGGACTCCATTAAACTTGGAGACATTACCTGAGGAACTAGAACATAAACCAGGTTTTCATTTATGGAACGTTGGTATCTACTTGGCTGCAAAGGGAGTAAATCGTTTCTTCCTGGAAAGACATTTGATTACTCTAGGAGCAGTGGACATTAACAAAGGCTGTTTCCACATTAGATCTGTTCCTGCCACACCAAGGATGCAAGTTTTCCCACCGAGAGGCCACATATTAAAGCTATCTTAGTAAGTGTGGAACTGAGAATGAATAAACAACCCTAGGATAAATGAATACACAAATGAATGAATTATAAATGACTTTATGGTTTAACTAATTTTTATAGATTTTGTACTGTTATAAAATTAATTATGTTGTTTGTAGAACAGTGAGGAATTTTTCGGTGAAGCAAAATAAAAAAAAACAATTTTATAAATTGTAGAACAATTCAGAATATTTTAAGATGCATACAGCGATGTAGCACACTGCTTACTCTGTCCTGCGTGGGGATGGGGAAAAGAATGTAATCCCACAGGGCTGATTCATGGAGAGGATTCACAAGATGAATCCAATGCTCCTAACTGAAAACCTATTCTTGTGCACCCTCAAATAATTTTACAACTTTTGCACTATTTCTAATGCTCAAACCCTGGAACCAAAACGAGGCAAAAAAACCAGCACAAAACAACACAGATATGAAGAAAACTGTTAGGCTTTTGCCATAGTCAAGGGCAAGGGTTTAGTCAAATGCACCAGGTAAGGATGAGTGCAAAGTTCCCATATCTCAGGCTGTTCTTCCAGATGTAAAAGCAGGATGCCCTGTTAAATGTGAATTTCAGATAAGCAATGAATACTTTTTGAGGATAAGCATGCCCAAGGATCCTGTGTGCTTTTATTTGCCACATATGGCTTTGCTGCCACCAAGGCAAAGAAGCCTGGTTGCACTGGGAGAACACTGCATTGTCAAATGCGTGCTTGCCTGGAATTCTGCTGCTGCCTGTAAGTAGGCTACTCCAGGTGACATTGCCCTCCCTGAGCTGTCCTCATCTGCAAGGTGAGAAGAGTTGAACTAGTTGAGTGCTGATGGCCCTTTCTTCTCTAAATGGCCCTTTCTTCTCTACATTTCTAGCTTCTGGTAGTGTAAACGGGGGACTAAGCAGTCGAGTTATCTGTAAAGGGGAGGATGCAGCTGTCTTCTGCAGATTTTCCACCGGAGAAGAGACTAATCCCCGAGGGGAGCTCATCTCAGAAAGCCTCCTGTTGGTAAAGACATGGCCATTCTCCTTGGAGGTTACCATTTGTTCCACCCACAGGGCTCCAAAGTTAAGAACTGGCCTTCTTTGTGGGGAAAAAATGATTTTAATGCATTTATAAAGTGGTTGCATATGCCGAGCTGTAAGAAAAGTGCTGATGAAGATATATTTCATTTATTTAGTAGATGGAGAGTTGAATGTAACTGTTTTAGCTCAAATTTTATGAGTTTTTTTTTTAGAAAAAAAAATTTAAAAGATGTCTGTGGGGTAGCAGACTGTAGCAGGATGCATCTCTGCCACTGCCGTTGGTCTAACTTGGGAAGACTGATTCACGGCCTCCGCACTGCTTTCCCTGAAGCTCTATTAATGTGTGAAAGATCACCCCAGCACCTTCATCACTGCATTGTTAGTAACTGCCCGGCATTTCCCCCATTCTGTCCTGAGATAAATCAGAAATGCAATTAATTATGTGGAATACATATGTGAACAGATTACCAGCAACCCTTCCTTTTCCGGACATTAAAAATATAATTCTTCACTTTCTATGCACTGTCAGCACCATTTCTTTTCAGAAGATAAAAATACAAAGCAACTTTGCATGTGGCAAGGAACTCTGGGGAAATCTTTTCCTAACACGACCATGAGCACAGAGATACAGGGCTAATTTGGGAAACGCAGTAGGTGCCACCAAAGGGCCTCCGTGAATTTTTTAATTGTATTGGGAAGTACCTTACAACCAAACACGGACATCCCTGGGGTAGCTCAGTTGAATCATGAATAAGAGTTTCTGCAACAAAAGACCCCATAACTGCCTAACCATAATGGAATAAAAGTTCAATGCAGGAGGCAGGTAGGGTTCACTTTTTTTTTGGCCAGTGAGGAGTGAAGAGTGAAATCATACACTCCACATTAAGCTCTGTTATTAGAGGAGTACGATTTCATCTGATCTTATAAATTGCCCTGTGCATCTTCAGTAAGCCTCCAACTCAGTGCATATGTCCTGAATAATCACAGGGTAGCTAACAGGAGAGAATCAGAAGATGCAATTCTCAAACAGAGTTTCTCAATCTTGGTGTGATTAACATTTGAGGTCAAATAACTCTTGGCTGAGGAGGCCTGCCCTGCGTATTTCCTGGTCTTTACACTAGATGACAGTAGTATCCACACTCCTGGTTGGGACAACCAAAAATATCTTTATGCACTGCTAGACGTGGCCCAGAAAACAGAAGGCAAAACCATCCCAATTGAGAACCACTAATCTATGGTGACCATCATTTGGATGAATTTCATCCATGAAAGAAGAGCTTAAGACTCTTGGGGAAGGAGACTCAGGTAAAATAAAGCCCCCAAATAAATATATATAATCTGTGTTTGTTTCTTTTTTCTGTATTGTGTCTTTGTCATAGCGATAAAGAGAATTTCTTACAAATTGTACAATTTACTTAGCTATCATAAGTATTTTTTTATTAAATCATAGTGGTGTACATTAAAGCAGTCATGGGGTACAGCATGCTGGTTCTATATACAATCTGAAATATTTTCATCAAACTGGTTAACATAGACTTCACATCATTTTCTTAGTTACTGAGTTAAGACATTTATATTCTACATTTAGAAAGATCCACATGTACCCTTGTAAGATGAACCATAGATGTGATCCCACCAATCACGCTCCTTCCACCCATTTCACCCTCCCCTCCCTTCCCTCTCCCCTTAGTATTAAGAGATCATAAGTGTAATTTTTCTGTCTTTAGTCAAATGCTTTATTTAAATATTGTCTTTCTGCTATTCACCTTCAATTTTGACCTGTAGCACTCAGAGCCCACGGTTCCCTACATACAACAACTGCTTCTATAGGCCTATATATTTTTTCAAGATCTAGCCCCGTCGACTGCTCCAAGTCTTTGTTCTCTAAACAGATCAGTGTCATTTCTTTGTCAGTTTCTTTCCTACTGTGAGACTGTGAGCTCGTTGAGATCAGGTCCAGGGTGTTCCTTCTTTTGCATGCAGCACTTCTCATAGTTTTCAGCATAGTGATATTCACTATTTGCTAAAAGAGTAAAGTCAATTAATCCCAAATTTCCCTACAGAACTCTCACATGCTAACTACTCTCTCCCGGGACACAAGTCATCTCTGCATCTTTCAAGCATTTTCTCCTTGCAGTCCACAGTAGGTACTGAATTAATTCAAGGAGAGAGATATTCTCCATTTGTTTCCCTGAAAACCTAGAACTCTACTTACTCATTAGAATATGAAAGTGGGCTTCTATTTACTGCCCTGATTAACTGTAGTTTTTCCAGAGATGGATCTGTTATATAATAAATCAGAGATAAAGAGTAAAAGGAGAAAGTTTTAACAACTCAGATACTAGCTTGGCATGGTGGCTCACAGCTGTAATCCTCTCACTCTGGGAGGCTAAGGCAGGAGGATCCTGTGAGTTCAGGAGTTCAAGAACAGCCTGAGCAAAAATGAGACTGTGTCTCCACTAAAAAGAGAAAATTTAGCCAGATGTCATGGCAAGTGCCCATAGTCCCAGCAACTCAGGAGGCTGAGGCAGGAGGATTGTGTGAGCTCAGGAGTTCGAGGTTGCTGTGAGCAAACCTGAGGCCAGGACACGCTAGCCTGGGTGACAGAGTGAGGCTCTATCTCAAAATAAGAAAAAAGAAAGAAAGAAAGAGAGAGAGAGAGAGAGAAAGCAAGAAAAGAAAGGAAGGGAAGGAAGGAAAGAAGAAAAAAAGAAGAAAGAGAGAGAAAGAACAAACTTGGGTGCTTTAAAACTTCTCTGTAAATAGGTGGTTTGCATATGGTGGTGGGGCAAAGAAAATAGAGCTCTATAAAAGCAAAATAATGAAATGCTTAACTAAAAAAGAGCACATCAACCAAGTAAAGGTAAATAATTTTCTTTGGAATAAAAGGGAAAACTGTTGTGAAAAACTAAATAAGACAGCTGCACCTATGGCTCAAAGGAGTAGGGTGCCTGCCCCATATACCAGAGGTGGTGGGTTCAAACCCAGCCATGGCCAAAAGCTGCAAAAAAAAAAAAAAGTATAATAAAAAAAACTAAATAAGACACTTTACTAATTTGTTAGGATAAAATTCTATATATTTTTTGTCAAAAAGGGCTTGCTCTCCTCTTAACTTCAAATTTTAAGAACTACATAGTGACCTGAGGGGCCAGCAAGGTCCTTTTCCTTTCTTGTCCATAGAGGAAACCAGTCTCCATGGTAATCTACAAAGATTCTATTTTTCACAGTATATTAACATTTATTTTCCTCTTTTCATGCTGCATTAGCAATATTTTGGTATAAGAGAGAATGGACTATGTAGTCTTCCTATAAATTCTCTGTAGCTGTTATGAGCCAAGAAAATAATCTAAATAAAGTCCAGTGGCAAAGGAAGCATGAATCGTGAAGCATGGGAATGCCAAATGAAGCCATGTTTCATCAGTTCCCAAAATTAATCCTGAATTTCATCAACTCAGGCAGACTGTGTCCAAAGAAATGTACTGGGAGACACAGAGACTAGAATAAAGAACTGAAATAGAATGCCAAAGTTGTGTTTTCTTTGTTAAACATGTGCTTTGCTTTGGTAGGAAATAAGAAAATGAAGACCAACCTCGAGCTAAAACAGGGATTAGCTTAAGAATGGCTAGAGAATATGATAGAACAATAAGTACCTTCAATGTAATGGTAAACAAACCTTTTCTGTGAAGGACTGATAACCTAGGATTTATAGGTTTATGGTGTCTATTGCAACTACTAAACTCAGCTCACGTAATGGGAAAGCAGTTACAGATAACACTCTGATAAATGAGCGTAGCTATGTTTCAATAAAACTTTATTTACAAAAATAAGCTGAGGGCCGGATTTAATGTAAGGGCCACAGATTGTTGTCCACTACTTTACTGTATCAGGTGACCAGCACTGAAAAAAAATGATAAGTAAGAGTAGATAGGTTGTTATTCTCTTCCTACTCTCTCTCAAGATACCTGATTGCATTTTATGCCTCATAGTCATTAATTAAAAATGGAACCTCCAGTGACACTGAACTTGCAATTAGTTAAAACAAGGTAAACTTGTAAACACCCATCAGTTAGCTATCTGATCTGCATCAATCCACACCTGTTGAGTCAGTGCGAGGGCAAGAATGTAATTTTCCAGAACATGTAACTCCACTGCTCTGCATGCTTCTAATGAGAAAAAGTTAATTATTTTATTATCTTAACATAAACCTCCTCAAATTAAATATTTCCAGGGTTATAAACTGTTTGCTTCCAAGCTTCATTAAAAGCATAAAAACAGCCATTTCACTTTTGCAAACAACAGTCTCGGTGTCCTCAGTATTCAAATAAAGCCTTAATGTTTTACAAAGCATAATTTTTCTCTCATAAAAAAGAGAGCCTTACCCAGGTTGTTCTCCTAATTGACAAAAAGGGTGAATATCAGAACATCCTGTTGCTAGGAAGGTCCAGAGATGGTGACAGAAGCTGGAACAGTCTTTACGGTTGCCCTTTTCATTCTACCTCTGAACTCATTAGTTAGCTAATGAGTTAGCTTGCAAATAAACACATTACACATGTTTATATACACACATATATATGCCCTTCCTTAGAGATTATTGCTACTGTTTTGATTATTAATTTGTCTTGGTTTCTCTTTCCTTCAAGCTCAATAATCCAGCTGTTTTTATACCTCTTTCTCATTTCTGTGTTTTAAGGTATGCCCAAATTTGGCCCTGCAGCACCATGTGAGTAAGCTGCTGCTTCATCTCATGGGATTGAATTTCAGGACACAGACGCAAAGAGATGAACCAAATAATGAAATTTGGCTCTTACATTTTCTGGCTTATTCTACACCCTAAAGCCCAGGATGATTCTATTTTTTTTTCTTTTTCTTTTGTGATTAAGAAGAGCCACATTTTTTTGTTTTTTTATTTCAAATCGTTATGAGGGTATGAAGGATTAGGGTACATTGTTTGGCTTTGTTAGGTAAAGGCCAAGTTGTAGCTGAGCCCTTCATCCAGGGGGTGTCCTGAGCACCCTCACTTTGTGTGCATTAAGTGAGAGTTCACTAATTCCTCTTCCTCCTCCTCCCCTCTCCCCTCACTCTCCTCTTCCCTCCCCCACAACTTGAATCTGATTTTAACAAAGAGTCGTACTTCTATGCTCATAAGTACAGCTAAGTCCAAGTTACTGTTCTGCGACCATGAGAGCTCATCCCTTTCTATGCAGGGAGGTATCAGTTTCTAAGTCTAATTCCCTATTTCTGATAACATGCAATCATATTCAAATGTTTTCGTCTCACCAAATTTGAAAACACCTCCCACTTAATCTCTCTTTCTCTCTCACACACTTTTTTTTTTTTTTGTCACATTGCCCTTTACTCGTCACAGTATTCAGGCTCAAGCCACGACCAAATCTTACCGATGCTCTTTATTCTTGTCTGAAGTTTGAAGCCTTCAGTGAATAAAAGAAACAAATTGTCTCAGAATGTTGGTGGCAAAGGAAAGAACAGAGATTGCATCCTGCAACCGAGACCCAATCACAACAACAGAGCTATCATTCCAAGGCAGATGTGTTTTCACACACTTGATTGCTTTTCTCAGAAAAGAAAGAGTCCAGTTTGAATGCCTTTGCCTTATTTCATAGAGAAGCTCATGGTAGTGCCAAAGGTCCCCACAGTTTCCTGTATAAATTTGTATGGAGACTCTCCATACCCTTTCCAAATCTTCAAGTTTATTTGTGCTCCTATGAAGGCCTCACGAACTGTTCCCAGTAGGAATGAAGGAAAGAACGAAAGGAATTATTTCTGTGACTCATATGAAGACAGTTCCCTTGGTACAATTGACCAGTTGCGTGTTTTCTTATGAGTTGCCCTAAAGTTTAAAATGCATGAGTAGCCATCTGCAATGGCTTTTCGATTAAATGGGATAGGAAGGACATGCTGGTTCACTTGTCATCATAATCTGATGAATGAGAGCAGGAGATTTAAAGGAAGATACAAAAGAGTATCATTTTCTTTTAAAACTTTCTCAATGCACTGGATTTTATTTCCAAATCTCTGTATTCTGCAAGCTATCTAAGCCCCCAAATGTCATATCTTAGTTTTTATTGGTTGCTTTACTGTCAGAAAAGTCTCCACACCCATGAACGCAGGAGCATCAGGAAATGCTTGAGAACAACAACTGTTGTTTACAGGTTTTAACATCCTCAAGGTCAAGGAGTCACATCTTTTCTGAATGGGAGAAAACAGATCTTTGGAAATCAAGCCTTTGCATCTCAAAGTGCATCTTCCATGATCCTTTCTAGGTGAACTTGCTGCAGTGTGAACTACAGCAGTTTGTGAATTGGGCACTATTAAAAAGTAAGTGGAATAAAAAGAGTTTTCTTAAGTTACTAAAAACAAAAACTAAGAGGAACTCAGTTTTTGGTTTTCTTAAATTTAAAGGGTTTGTCAGAATTCTTAAGACGGTGTTAGTTCCTAGTAGGCAAAGCTCACGTTCCTGGAGCCCCAAGGGGGTGTTAGCTTTGAACTTGCTTCCTGTTCCTCTTGACAAGCTCAGACTTTGCACTGGGCAGAACAAACGAAAGCACAAGAGAAAAATAATTAGTCTTTAAATTTTTGAAAAAGAGAAGATAAATCTGCTTTATCATTATGAGTACATCCATCAAGTGCAGGTAGTAAAATTTACTATTCAGCTCCACAACTCCAATAAAAGATCCCGTAAGGATCAGGAAGGCAGTGTTGGAAGAAATTGAGAGATGTCTGGTCACAAAAGCAACACTCAAACATTGGCTGGGCTCCTCGATTGGAGCATGAAGGAGATTTTACCTCCCAGAGTGCAGAGAAGAGAAGGTGGAGCCACTGTATTTCATATGGGTAATGAGAGGTCAGAAAATCAGGGACCAGAATTGATTTTTAGAAATTATTCTTCATGATGAAAGTGATAAAGACAGATCAATTCCATATTTAAAGGCATAGGACTGATCTCCGGGAACTAGAGAAAACATAAGATTATTTCCACCAACATTTGTTACATTGCAAATGTTGTCACTTAGTATTTGGAATCACTGGGGGAGGGAAGGGGGAATGGTCTTTATCAGGCTAGTCCAGCATCTACAATAGGAGTTGCAGGGAGGGATGTGAACATGAAGAAAGAGGATGGGGTGTTGGGCACATTTCAAATAATTATAAGACACGGGTCCTATAAAGGGTTTGCATGCGATATAGCAGAGGAAACCCATATGTCTACCCTGAAAGACCACCGGGAAGGGAATTGACAGCCTGCCACGTCAGGCACCACACTGGGCACTTAATGTATGTTATCCCATATGAACTATCCCATGGGTGGATAAAATATTCCTTTTTACTAATAGATAAAATGCCATTCAGAGTTGTTTAGCAAACAGATATACTTTGTCGGATGTACTGAATGTCAACAGCGTATTAGAGACTTTTAAAAGACAAAAGAGATTGATTCCTAAAAATCATTATGTATTCACATATAATACAAATTATGTGAAATGTGCCTCTAACTGTCTGCTTAGTCAATAGATCTTGTTTGGGCTTTATAACAGCCTTTTGCCATATTGTGCCTCTTGTGAAGGCCACAGCACAATGCTTATGATACAAGTAGACTCAGTAGGTTCAAACCCCAGCTCCACCACTCACTAGCTAGAGGTCTTTGAACAAGTCACTTAATCCTCTTAAGTCTTAGTTTCCTCAACCACAAATGGATGCTAATGTTATCACCCTACATGCAAAATCACTCAATGAAAGTTAGATATTAAATTGGTCTATTTTCTCTTCTGCTCCCCCCCCCCAACACTTTGAATAATATCCAGCACAGAGGACATAATCAATGACTATTTGCTAGTCATTTGTTAGAAATTGGGGATTTATTATTCTCCCTTGAAAATTATGTATTTTTTTTCCTGTAAAGGTTTACTCGTCAATTATCCTCCATGGCAGACATGAGTAAAAAGTATGAAAGGGTCACCCATTGTCCAAACTGACCTGTTTGTGTGCAGGGGTGGCAGGCCCTCACTCAGAGGTGAGAAAGTAAGAATCAGACACCACGGGAAGAGGCAGCAGGCTCCCTGCTAGATGCTGGCTTCCCCTGCAGTGCGTTCCCTTTCAAAGAACTGAGAGTGCATTCACTGGAGGTCACTTTCTCCCATTGGGCCTTTCTATGTCTCCCCTCCCCAGGCATTGATTCCAGACATTGCAGGGATGAGCAGAGCAAAAAAGAAAGAAATAGAGTCGTAACTGCCCCCACTGAGCCAGCAGGAAGACAGTGTGAATCTAGATAGCTCAAGGTCATTATTTCACTCACAGGAAACCCTGGGCGATGGACGAGTACATAAACATGAAATATACTTGGGCCCAGACTCCATAATTCTAATTGTTTATGAAGAGATAATGAGCTGTCTTCATTTGTCCTATTTAAGAGCTTATATGCCATTGCAATGAATTCTAGTAAAATGTCCAAAGTCCCTACTGGAGACAAAGATAACATGTATTAAGAAACTTTCTCCGGCACGGTGTTTTACATACACTGTTATATTTAATATTCCCCCCAAACCCTTGGAAGTGTTATGACTCCAGTTTTCAGATGAGGAGTCTGAGGCTCAAATGCCTTCAATGAGCAGCTTAATCTCCCAGCTGGCTGACCCCTGCTGTTGCCCCAGTTCAGCCTGGCTCCAGAAGTCTTCATCTTGCGCCATGCATCCATGCAGGAATGTTGCGATAGTAATGAAAGAGCATTTTTCATTTGAATTTTTCGTTTGAAAGAGCAAACCTCCAGAGGATTTAACCCTTTTTCTTGGTATGTGGAATTTTTATTCTTGGTAATATTTGCAATGAAGGCAACTTGATCAATACTTAATCAAACCACATTCTGTTCCTCCATTAATGTTTTCCTGAATCCTTTTTCGATACCTATCTCATCCTAACTGACTCATTAAATAAATGTATCATTAAATGGACACACCAAATGTTTGCTATATAGATTCTTTTCATTTGAAGCTGATGCTTTACCACTCACATATCTGTTTTCACATGAACCAATTCATTGAATTCTTAAACTCCTGGGGTAAATTGGTTTTCTCCTGCTATTCTCTAGTGGAAAGTTTAAAGATACGCAAGTTTTTAGTAGTGTGCCATTCTTCCTCCAGGCCCGGTGCCTTATTCCTTGAACCATGCCAACCTACTACTGATGACATTGCACTTGGAACCTGCCCAGCAGATCCCATTTCCTCCTTCGGAGACTCCCTGTCAGCACACGTGTGTCAGCAAAGTCGCTGGGTTGGTGGTTCGCTGTAGCTAAATATTTGTTGTAACTGTGCACATTAACAGCCACACACAACAATTAAACCCAAATTAATTTCCTCTGTTAATACATGCCGCAGAATTAAATTAAACCTCAACAGAAAACAGGGCAGACTGTAACTATTAATTCTTCTAGTGAGTAACAATGATTACTTTTGCCAACGGTTATTTCATTTGCATGTATAACGTTACATCTCAAATTTTCACATACCAGTGACGATTCTCACTGCTTTGCCAGGTTGAGAGTCAGGAAGCATGAGGTCAGATACTCTGTCAGGAGAAATGTCCATGGATCCAGTCCAGGAGAAAACGTGGAGCAGCTGGATTCGTTACCTCTGGTGCCGTAATTCACAATAGGATCCAATAACTACAAATGTGTGTGTGGAGTTAGCAAATACCCCATGAACGGCTGAAGACTAATTTCATGATATATAGAATACGCCTACAAGTTGCATATGGAAGTCTCCAAAAATAACTGTCTACCTTTCCATATAATTATTTAAGGGATCAGTTATAGTTTTCTCTGATGGGAAAATTATGTTTATAAATGTTCATTTATGTTCATATTTTGTTTGTAATATGTTCATTGCTTTATTTTTTCCGTTGATTCTTATCAAAGACATTTGATGTGCCCAGAGTTGTGCCAAACCCCAGGAATATAACAGCATAAAATAGGCCCAGCTTCTTTCTTCAGAAAACTTGCTTGCTGTGGGAGACAGATGCATCTGTGACTGATAATTAATTAGTTAACACCAAAAATAATTAACTAGTAATTAACTAGTCAGTACCAAAAGTAAAAGGCCATAGTAGTTTCGGTACCTAATATGGATCTGGCACTCATTAGATAGTAAAATTTTGGACAAAGCTTTCAACAACTCTAAACCTCAGTTTCCTAATTTGTAAAAGCTGATGTGAATGCCAGATAAAAGCATTTGATAATTACATTAGCTTCACTCACTGCGTCTCTGTATATGCCAAGAACCGTGCTAACTGCTCTGTATTTTCTCTCTCTCTTTTTTTTTCCTCTCAGCAATTCTATAAAGTAAAATTAATAGCATCAATATTCCCATTGTAGAGGGCTAGAGAGGTTATAGCTAGTACATACTAAAGGCATTTTTCCATTTGCTTAAGCAGACTTTAGAAATATTCTTCTTAATCATTATTTCTGTCAGTTACATACAGCATTCAGATTAGACGTCAGTATACTTTTCCCTCTATGTAGTCAGCACTCAGGACATTCATTGAAAACTTGAAATGAGTAACCAACCTTTTTCCTTTCCAACTTCCAGCTGACTTTTTATGTTTTAACTGATAGCTCAGTCATAACAAAAAGGAAAAAAAAAAAAAAAGAAACTCTTAATGACAAAAATATTGTCTCCAGCGAGTGAGGTTCTACAGTTTTCATTGAAGCATCTGTTATTTCTGGGAGAAACATATGTGAACTCCAGCGTAGAGCTGTTTATTGGCAACTGATTAATATTTCCTTGGCTGTGAGTTTATTGAGGAGTTGAGAGTTCTTATAAATAGAAACTAAAAGATTGTCATCCACTCACTATTCAATTACCAAGTTGTCTTATTGCAATAAGGAAAAAAATCTGTGACTTTGGATTAGGAATAGCAGCCTATAAGTAAGTAAAGGGATTATTTATCTTTATAGTGTCCTGACAAATAATGTTTTTCAAGAACTGATTAAATAATGAATTGAGTAGATTAAACAATTGGATACAGAAAAAAAAATACTATAAACAAATCCTGGAGCTCTTTGATTATTTCAAAGTATATTGCTAGGATCAAGATCCTATAAGACACCATGCGGGGATTGACAGCACACGTACCAAAATTGGACGACACAGAGAAGAGTAGCATGGCCCCTGAGTCAGAGTGACAGGCAAATTAGTGAAGTGCTCCTTATTTTTAAATGAACACTCCTGCACTGTTGGTGGGACTGCACATTAGTACAGCCTTTATAGAAAGAAGTATGGAGAGTTCTCTAATAAACTATTTGATTCTGCAATCCCTTTACTAGGTATCTACCCAAAAAGAAAAAAAAATCATTTTACTGTAAGGACATTTATGCTGAAATGTTTACAGCAGCCCAATTCATAGTTGCAAATATGTGGAAACAACTCAAAATGTTCTTCAACACATGAATGGATTCATAAACTGTGGCATATGTCTACCAGGGAGTACTACTCAGTCATAAAGAAGATGGAGATTTTATATCTTTTGTGGCAACCAGGATGGATTTGGAGAACACTCTTCTAGTAAAGTGTCACAGGAGTGGAAATACAAACATCCCACGTAGTCAGTCAATTGAAACTAGAAGAGTAACAACTGCTGCTCACCAATTGAAACTAGAAGAGTAACAACTACTGCTCACGTGAGAGGAAAAGTCAATTAAACTCAAGAAGCAGGGAGGGAGAGAGAGGGCTCAGCAAGTTCCCACCCAGGAAGTCTGCAGGGGTGTACGGCATACTTCCTGAGTGAAGGAAATGACTACGGCTCAACTTGGACTTCACCTTACAGGTGTAAACAACATAACTTAATCATGTGTACCCTTATATTATCTGGAAAAAAAATCCTGTAAGCTGTTTATATTCAACGTTCCCATGAACCCTTATACACAAATAGAAAATGTGGCGACTGCAGGGTTGGATCTCTTTGTTACAGATTATTTGTACAGGCAATTGACTCCGGTTCTTATCAAACTGGGCCAGAATTAACCTTCTGGTGTTGATCGATCCTCTTTCTCCCTTGGAGTGTTTATGTGGCTGCTTTCCATTTCTCATGAGCCAGACTTTTTCCCAGTGGCTCCTGTTCTCTGTGGTCATCCACAGGGCATCAGAGAGGTTACTGTCCTGGAGTCAGGTGTGATGTAGGCAGGATGTGCTTCTTGGCAGAACCAGATAGCGGTGAGCATGGATCTAAACTTCTTTGAACACTGAGAAGTTCATTTTTTAAAATGCCAGTTTTGGTTTGTTTTCCTGGGAATGCAGGTCCAAAAGGCATTCTCTGGCATTCTCTTTTTCCTGCTATAAGTACAAAGGGAGCACATGGCCCCCACAGATGCAGAAAATCTTCTTCGGACCCAGAGAGAGGTAGCTTTAAAGTGTATACAGGATGAAGAAAGGCAGAGGGAAAAGAAAAAATTTTAAAAAAATAAAAATAAACCATATAAACCACAACCTCATTATTAAATTGACTATTCAATTCTATTGAATTCTATTAAATTCTATTAAATTTACTATATTAAATTGAAATAGGTTAGAAGCACCATTAGGTATTTTGTTTGTTTGTTTTAAGCTGGGGCCAGGTTTGAACCCACTACCTCTGGTATATGGGGCTGGCACCCTACTCCTTTGAGCCACAGGTACCGCCCACCATTAGGTATTTTTTATTATGATTATTATTATTACAGAAGCCAGTGAGTTTCCTTTATCATTAAGGCAGTGTTATTTGGCTTTTCTGTTACATGCCTGATCATGGACCTGCTTGCAGATATACCTTATTCAAAAGTATATTTGAAAGGCCTGTAAATACCTATTATTATATAGGCCAATGATTTTCCTTTACCATTAAGGTGGTGTTAGTTGCCTTTTCTGTTACATACCTGATCATGGACCTTCTCGCAGATATACCTTATCTAGAAATATATTTGAAAGGCCAGTGAATATACGTCCTTCTCTGCATGTGATGAGCTTCCTTTTCCAGTTCTCAGACTCATGGAGCCCCTTTGATTTTCTTCTTCCCATCTGGTGGGTGGATTAAAATATGTCAACCATAGGAGATCCCAACCCACTGTGTTAATAGTCAACTGTATTGGTTTTGGAGTCAGATCTTGTTTCTAATCCAGCCCTTTTGAGGGATCAGTTTGTGTTGTTTCTGCCCCAGTTTCTCTTAGTAATGGTGTGAGTGCATTATGGGTGTCATAAATTAGTAGCTTAAACATGACAAATTTATTATCTTCCATCTCTGTTGGTCAGAACTCTGATGTGGGTCGCACTACCCTAAATCAGCCAGACCCTGCTCCTTTCTGTAGGCTCTGAGTGGGTCTATTTCCCTTTCCAGCTTCTAAATTTCCCCCACATCTGTTGGCCCTAATCCCTTTCTCCTTCTTCTCAAACAGCCTCCTCCTTGTCTGCCTACCTCTTGTACATTTAAACACCTTTGTGATTTCGTTGGGGTCACCCAGGTCATCCAGCAAAATCTCCCTATCATAAAAGCAGCTGCTTTCTAATTCCACCTTCAGGCTTAATCCTTCTTTGCCATTAAACGTAATACCTTTGCAGGTTCCAAGGATTGGGATGTGGACCTCTTTGGGGGGCATATTCTGCAGACCACAGTACTTCTTTGCAGGCTTGTTGTAAGAATTAAATGATATAAAGCATGAAAAGTGTTTTATACATAGTGAGTGTGCTGTAAGTCACAACTAATATTATTAAGAATGCTGCATTCATGGGGAAAGAAGGAAAAAGTGAGGTGCAGTCAGTTCCTTGCTCTGCCTAATACTCCAGTGAGAAGTGCGTGAGGAGTAAGCACTGTCCTTCCTACCTTGTACGTTTCCATGTCAACCCTATTCCCAAGTGGTCACCACTTTTGCATTTTTCTTTCTTCCCAGTGCCAAGATTTCTGGCTGCTGGTCTCACTTGAACCCTGTTCAAACTCCTGGCATGCTGATTACAGACCTTTCTGGACTTTGACAGAGCAAGCCTGGATTAATCTCACGCACTCTGATAAATCATGAAACCAACTGGTTCAGGAAGATGACTGCTAACACCTTTCGCATGCAAACCATTACATTTTTACAAAAAACGCCAAGGTTCTAAACCCAGTGTTCCTTCACTCATTAATTTGAATTGAATCTCTGTGATATTTGCCCTAGTATTACTATTATACTTATGAAATTACTAAGAATTTTTTAAAAGATTTTTAAAATGATTCCCTTTCAATGAAACTTGTTTTTTAAAGAAAACTTTATATCACCACCTAAAATTAAAAAAAGCAAACAAAAAAATGACCATAACTTTCCAAGATAGAAAGTAATAAATAAATATCAGGAAATGAAAACAGTGTCAGAGTCAGATGGTCAGCTGCTTGCCAAGATTCTGTGCTGAGGGACACAATTACAGTCATCTAGAAAACCCATAAACCCAGATAATCTCTTAACGTGGAACTGATAACTAATTGTGGATTTAATGGGATATTAAATTCAACCCTACAAATCAGAGAAAATGCGTATTCTATAATCCTACCATACCGTGTGGGTGAAACTCATAAACAGGAAGTTGTCTCATAAAAGAAAAACAAACACAAAAGAATACAGGTTGTATGATGGCAATGCACTTACGTGAGGTTCAAAAACCAAGAAAAAACAGTTTAGGATGGTAGAAGTCAGGATTGCCTTCCTTCTAGAGGTGGTATTGCCAGACAGTGATGCTCAGGGGACATCCAAGGGCTGGTGAGGTACTATTTCTTAGCCCAGGTCCTGGTACACAGGCATGTTTATTTCATATTTAATCGATTATACATTTAGAATGTACTTCTCTGTGTTTTTGGTAGATTTCAAAGAAAATTTTTCTTTATAAATATTATCTCCACAAACATACACTCTAGCAACAAACTCAGTTGTACTCCTCAGTGGAATCTAAGGATTTCATCATTACGTGTTTGAAAACACTACCTTGAAGGAAGTTCTAGCGCTCAGTAGAACAGTAGGGTGAATATAGTCAAGAATAATCAACTGTTATTCCGAAACAGCTTGAGAAAAAAATTCGGGATGTTCCCAACACAAAGAATTAATAAATATTTGAGGTATTACAGATGACAGTTAAACTGATTTGATAATTACAGTGCATGTATAACTGTGTGCATGTATCAAAATACCAGTGTACCCCATAATATGTATAATTATTGTGTATCAATAGAAAAATTAGCAGAAAATTTTTTTATAAATTAAATGCCCTACCTCAGGCCTGAGAAATGATGGCATGAGTGTCCACCTCTGAGCAGAGAAATGATGGCATGAGTGTCCACCTCTGAGCAAAGGAGCACCCAGCTCTGCTTACAAACATTTCCCCCGAGGCTGGGTTGGTCATTCTCCTCCATCCCTGTAGGGGACCATGGGCTTACTTGGACCTTAGCATCTGTCTCTCTGTATTTGATGTGACTATTTTCTAGGCAGGAACTTAGCTTTTAACGGTAGGAAATTGGACCTCCCAGGATACCTGACAGATGGGGAGAGGTTGTGCTATTAAAATCGGGGAGTGAATGGATGAGAGTGTGGCTTATTCCCAGGGTATGAGCTGAACTGAACTGGTGGAAGGGAATCTGAGGAGAGCAATTGCACGTAAATTCTGACACTGGCATGTTCACAAGTTTGGGGAGAAAGGAGGGCTGGAGTACTAATGATCAGCTGGGAACCCTTTGGAGAACAGTGGCTTTTACTTAGTTCTTAAGGAGCCTTGAGTGGAACTGTACCAGACCTGGCAGATTTTACTAATTTTACTAAGGGAGCACTGGAGCTGTAATGTCAGTAATGATAGCAAATGTGTGAGCCGCGTGGGCCTATTAAAGATAAATCATTTCACGTACATTCGATTAAGTTCACATGAAGAGGTGGAGCTATCCCTTCTTTGTCCCTGCTTAGGACAAGAAATAAGGATGTTTAAATGCCTCAGACAAGGGCTCAAATATATTCAGCCAGTTTACAGTATTTTGGAGGAAGAGCTAATGCTTGGTGTGTATACACGTACCATATGCCTTCTGATCTGAAGGGTACTGAAGCCCCACCACGTGCCTGGGATGAAGGAGACAGTCAACACACGGAAGACTCTGCCCATCACAACTCCTATCTGCTTGCCATTGAGAACCAGAGGAGGAAAGAAGAAAGAAAGGGAAGGAGGGAGGGAGAAAGGAAGAGATGAAGCAGGGAAAAAGAGAGAGAGGCAGGAAGGAAAAGCAAAGAGGAAGCAGGGCGGGCGTCAGAAAGTGGATTCAAACGAAACCGTTTGCAAGGTTTTGCAAAAAGGAAAGTAAACTAAACCAAGCAGGTGAAGTCCACATGTGTTCCATCAGAAGAGATGCTACTGTGAAATTAGAGCTAATGATGCCAACACAGATGGAGAAGGGAAAGACAAAAGATGATGGGGCTTAATCGCCTTACTGTCCTGCACTCTGCTAATGTTTGCTCAAATGTTCAGATATCCGAAACGTTCTGAGCTACAGCAAGAGTCGAAGGAGGAAGCAGACTGGAGAGAAGCACCAGACTGGAAAGCCATCACCAAGGAGGGTGGTTCCCTCACGCTCTGTTCTTCAGATCTGGGAAAATGTGAAATTGAAAACAAGCTTATCATGCCATAAAACAAACAAGAATGTCTACGTCTTCGTTTCATCAGAGAGTTTTTTATAAGAGCTGTGGTTCAGGTTAGCCAAAATAATGCCGGCTTACAAATTCACAATTCTGTACATTCTTGGGATTCATTCGTTGTAGACAACCTGCAGCTGACCTGTGAAAGGAGTTTTCTTTTAAGTTGTACATGATTTTATCCTACCATTGAGTATGTAAGATAAATGCACCCTCCGAAGTGATTAAATAAATGTGCTAGATGATATATAGGTACATTCCAGTGGTAGATTGCATTGCTATTTGCCAAAAAAATTCCTTTTTTAGTGTGCTATGCCCTGAGGGGGGATTATACATTTCCACTCTGCTGAACTCAAGATGTTTCATTTCAGTTAATCAAAAGAAGCACAAGTGACATATGCCTGTTCCAGGCAGACGCACCAGAGCCAAGCTGTGGGTACCATGCTTCTTTTCCCACTGACACGACCATCCAAGTGTTTTCCATAGAGGCTGCTCCATCAACCTAGGTCTTAGAATGAACAAGATGTGTAGCAGGGCTTTGGCTGATCCACAAGGAACATTCGGCACCCTTTGTTTTTATCAGACCCTGAGATGATTTGGTATAGCGGAATGACTTAGCCTGCTCTGAATGGCACCCAAAGGCATAAGACAAAACTAAAGGCCAAATATATAAATCTATCACTTGTTCCAGCAAATACTTATTCTGTGTGCTTCCCCTACACTTAATTCTGGGAATAAAATTACAGACAAGGAAGTGACTTTATCTCCAAGGGCAAATAGACTGGAGTTCTAAAAACTCACAATAAAGAATCAACATGGATAGAAAAAATATGACCTAGTGTTTGATACATCAGTGAGGTGGCTACAGCTCACCTACAGCTAATTATCTATTGCATGTTTCAAAGTAGCTAGAAGAAAATAATCTGAGTGTTTCTTACATAAAGAAAAGACCAGTGTTTATGGTGACAGATATCCCAATTACACTGATTTGATCTTTACAAATTGTACAAATGTATAAAATTATCACATGGACCCCCCCAAATGTAATATCAATTATGCTTAGTGAAAGAAGTAAAAATAATTTTTAAAAATCAACATTGGGCTTGAGAATTCTGGAGGAAGGCCACAAAGAGATTTTTATATCTCGAGCAGGACCTCATTAGCAGGCATATTTGGAGAGGGTGTTCCTTGAAGGATAGATAGAATCATGTAAGTGGAGGCAAATTAAAAGGAGAACCTACATATGGGAACGATGGGCATGAAATTTAGAAACAATCAGGGTTGGATCAGGGGAAAAAAATACAATCAAACAAGCATCTGGAAGCCATGGGAAATGAAAACGTTTCCGAGCATAATAAAATCAGAATTTTTAGGCCCTTGTGAAGAGATAAAAGTGAGAAATAACCTGATTGGGGATCAATTAGGGGACTGGAGCCAAGTCCACTGTTTTGTCTTAACACGATTTTAGCAGAATGTTGGTGTTTTCCAATTAAAGCAATAATGCTATCTTGTTAAAATTGAAATGTTTCATTTTTGTGTTTCATGCAAACGATGTGTGCCGTGTGAAATGTACATCGGCCATGGATGCACAGCATATGCTCAATGATGGCAAAAAAAATTCATGTAGAAATGTGAAATGATGCTAATCAATGTGTACATAAAACCTAGAAAACCAGGTTATTAACCACAATAAAAACGTTAATTTTCTTAAAATTCGATGCTTTCTTCACCCCCTTGAGTAAAAACGTTCTGTGTTAAAGAATTGATCGGTTACCTTCAGAGTAAAATTCAAGTTAAGGTTGGCATCAGAAAGACAACTCAGATACAGCATGTGTAACTTTAAAATGATGGACAGAGAAGACAAAGCTGAGTGTCCACTGCATCTTCTTTTGGGGGACACAGCAGAACATTCCTCAGATTCCCTCATAGTTAGGTCAAGGTCATGTGTTCACTTGGAACAATGAAGTGCTTTGCTTTTTTAAAAGTTCAAATCCATAAAGGAATCTATCCCCTTACCCAGAAATTCCCTGAATCTACTAACGAAGTGTATTAACTTATAAAAACCTTTGGAGAAAGACAAGATTAACAAAGGATACAAAACGTTTGGGAACACTTAGTGCATTTCAGGGAACTGATAAAGAAGGAAGTCTATGGTAAAGCAAGAGAAAATACCTTTAGAGGAACAATAGTCAGATGCCAACCCAAACAGCAAAGTTATTGGAATTCTAGATGTCTAAGCATATGGTCTGATTCAAAATGAAACTTCATACTCACAAAATTAAAGGGAAGCAGCTTAATTTTCAGTATACGTATTTTAAAATTATACCATGGTCTCATAAGAAAAAAATATGTTTATTTCTGGAACTCCACAATTACAGAAGTACTCTATTTATCGAATTCCAAGAGCAATACACAGTCCATCTTTTATCTTCAGGACAGCCCTAGATGATGGGTATATAATATTGGCATTGCTAGTTTACCCAGAAGCAGGTGGAATCACAGAACACTCAGGGAATAGACCAAGGTCCATGCAGTTGGGAAGACAGAGTGATGGGTCTCTTGGCCCGGCCTTCTGACGCTATATTCCACCAGCCTGCATTTCAAGGTCATATAAGTTATTTTATTTAAACTGATGAGCCACTAGTTCTCAAATCATTTTCTTCAACATAAATCAAATAAGTGTCCAGAGTCTGATTTAGCCAGCAATTATGGACTTGAATGCTCTAAGTACATTCCCTGAATATATAGAGCTTTCTAAATCAGTTACTTTGGCACAAAAAAGTACACCATAAAGTCAGTCGGAAGCACTGCAACATGTTGGCAAAATGCTTTGGTGCCCAAATATCAATGGATCAACAAACTGTGGTATATGTACACCATGGAATACTATGCAGCCATTAAGAAGGATGGAGACTTTACATCCTTCATGTTCACATGGATGGA
>NW_003852410.1:5215056-5241215 GCF_000181295.1 Otolemur garnettii
TGAGAAAATGACATGAAGGCTGTGTTGACCAGTTTGATGGAAGTATTTCGGATTGCATGTGAAAATCCCACACTGTACCCCAGAAGTGCATTAATGTACATAGTTACCATTCAAGAAAAAAAAAAAAAAGAAAGAAAGAAAGAAAAAGAAACTAAAGCTGTTAACTTCAGACGGGCGGGTAAACGGGAATATGGGGAATACACCAACACAGAAGGGAACTTTTTAGAACCTATGGTGCTGCCTTTCCCAAGATCCGTGTTTAGGACCAAAGAAGAAAGTATAGGACCATAAGTCAGCTGCAAATTAAGAACCTCCAAGAAACCATAACCCTGGTCTAAACACATCCTTGCAAATGCTAAGCTGCTGATGCATTTTTTTCCTGAGCTCATTATCAATGTTTAGAATGTTGCCCTTGAATTCATAGTAGACAGTCTCAGTTTCTATTTCATGGAAGATGATGGGGGAAGAACCCTATATTTTGGAGTTATCTAGTCTTTTTGAAATGGCACAGACAAACAAGACCAACCCAGATAGTGAAGATGTGACTCTTTAATAAAAAGCCAAATTTAATCCAAAGGAGAAGGTGCTTTGAAGGTGCTTTGCACCAGTATCATACAATGGCATTTACCATGCTTTCGTTACCCAGTTGTGTACATGTTCTGTGATAAAATTTCTATATAATCTTTTTCTTTGCTTTGAGACAGGGTCTTGCTCTGTTGCTTTGGCTAGAGTGCAGTGGTGTCATTATAGCTCAAAGCAGCCTCACACTCCCTGGCTCAAGCAATCCTCCTGCCTCAGCCTCCCAAGTACCTGGGACTACAGGCACCTGCCACCATTTTCTGTTCTTTTTTTTTTTTTCAAAAGGGAGCTCATTCTTACTCAATCTGCTCAGTCTGGTCTTGAATTCCTGGCCTCAAGTGACCCTACCAACTTGGCCTTCCAGAATGCTGGGATTATAGACTTGAGTCACTGTGCCCAGCCCTTTAAAATCTTGTTTCAGACTACAGTCAGTAACAGCATCTACCTTAGGATTTTACTATAAGGTGGAGCATCAATTATGGCAGGCTTCCGAGAAAGGGGAGGTCACTTTTTTTCTGGATAAAAAGATGTAAATGCACAAGAAATGATTTTGCTGAATTCCACAGGCTTGAATGGGCTTTTACATGACGGTAAACTTTTCTCTAATTTGTATTTATTCTCCAGGAAAAATGAAACAAAATTTGCCTTTAATGGGTTGAGGCTTGAAAAGGGCATAGATAAAATGCCCCATCTCTTTACCAAACTTCTATAAAATTAGAGAAAAAAAGATGGTACTAGTCCCATTTTCAATGCCTTCCCCAGAGCAGCCTGGGTTCTTTGAAAACTTGTAATGGACCATGCACAAAGGAACATACCAGATATTAACATTATATATTTTTCTTCAGTTAATTATAAAAGCTTGGCAGATCATCTTCAGACTTGACAAGGAGAATTTGTAGTGTCTGTGACAAATGTGAAAACACTGAGTAATACAGTGATAGAAAAAATAGATCCACAGAGACACAGGTGGATAAAATCACTAAATGTCCCTACACCTGTTACTAGACGAGACTGTCACAGATTTTCAGGATGTGATTCACTAGTGTGTCCAAAAATTACAATCAGTGGAAAAACCTGCTCCAAGTCGCTTTTTTAGATGAAAAATTTCTGAAGGTTGTGAATGCTTTAATATCACTTAGGAAATCAGAATTCTGATTTCTCCATTAGTTCTGTTTATCTCTCTCTTTCTCTCTTATTCACATACGCTTTTTGAGTGGCAGATAAAAGGTTAAACTGCAACCTTGTGATTTCAAAGCAGTGTATCTATTTACACATGTAGATGTCAAAAGTTGTATGTATGACGTTAGACAAAATGCTTAAGAATCAGGAGGAGGAGGAGTCAACTGATTAAAAGACATGGTACTTGGGTTTGCGAGACTCAAAGGCACAAGTCTTTGGCATTACCGCCTCTAAGATTCTGGACAAGTTCATGCCCATTCTTAGTTTTAGCAACATGCCTTCTGAAACGAAGTATTTAGACCATGGTTACCAAGCAGTGCCCATGGGCCAAATTCAAATCACTGCCTACTTTTGCAAATTAGGTTTTATCGGACCATAGTCACACCTGTCATTGACTTGTCTCTGGTTGCTTTACAGATATAATGCCAGAGTTTATTAGTTTCAACAGGGACTTAATTAGACCACAGAACCCTAAAATATTTCCTATACAGCTCTTTCTCTGCAGAAGAAGGATTACAGAGGCAGATGATAAGGTCTACAGGATTTCATGCAGCTCTCAAATGTCTATGCTTCTGTTCTGACATGGAATTCAAAAGTTATTCCCGGTAACCATCCTTAACCATGAAATGGTTAAAGGAAGTACAAAAGGCCGCAGGGCACCAGGATTGTGATAATGGTTAACGAATTCTTCAGAGTCCAGCAGATCCCCTTTCAGATAATAGCTCTGCCCTTGGCCTAGACATCTCGTTCCTCTGTCTGTAAAATAGGACATCTGTTACCACGCATAATGGGATGCTGTAGAGATTAAATGAAACAAAACGTATAAACTTAGCATGCTACATGACACAGAATATCTTTGGTAAATAGTGGCTTCTATTAGTACTACCACTGTTGGTTGGGAAAGCTGTTGGTACGATGGCCGGGAGTAAGTGAAAGGACTCACTGATTTCTGCCTTCCTCTAATCAGGCATGCACGAACTGTAGCCCCCGGGCCACATGAAGCCAGCTAAGGACATTTATCCAGCCTGCCAGGTGTTTTTGCCGCCACTGCGTGTCCTGCTTAGCAGCCGACTTGTCCTGGGGCCGCAGTCCAGCCCTCCAACAGTCTGAGGGACAGTGAACTGGTCCCCTGCTTAAAAAGTTCGAGGACCCCTGGTAGATGGTTGATGAGAAAGGGGAGTGGAGAGTGTTTTATTGAGAAGAACGTCAGTTACTGCTTTACTTCTGGGTCAGATGTCCGCACAGCTCCCTTCCTTCATCTGCCACGTAGTCATAGCCAGGAAAATTTCCAGTTGTCTTTAAAGATGAAGCACTTCTGTGCGTTTTCCTAAGACAGTGACAAAAAGACGTGAGCAAAAGATCAGTTGGTAGATAAAGAAAGAGCCTAAGACTGTGTGAGGGTCCACAGGAAAGCTGCCAAGAAGAAAACGTAGACGTATCCAAGTGAAGCTATTCACTGAAACTAATAATTCCCAGACGACAGTCACGTGACCTTACTGGTGCTAATGTAAAACCTGCCGGCCACGTGCTCTAAGTTGTGCCTAGAACAGTCGTAATTTTGGTCCTAAGCATTAGGCTCCTGCTTTATTTTACGGTGCTTTGAACTTGAGCTGTGGAAACTGCTGCTGAGACTTCCAGTTCCCTGCTAACCTCCAATTTCCTGAATGTATAAATCACACTAAGCCATCATGTCTCCCCCATCCAAAAAAAAAAAAAAGGTGAAAATGCAAAAAAAAACCACCCCATATCTCTATGCATTGCTTTTAACACAGTGATTTCCACTAAAGATGACTTGGAGCGATGCTTTTCAAATTAGCAGTGGTGAAAGATCATTTTTCCCCTCGTCCATTGTGCACTGAGCCTTTAAAAAACTACAATAAACATGAATTACTAGTACAAAATGAAATGAAAAGAAAAAGATGTATGAGATCATTTCAAGTAAAGATTATTTATGAAATTCAGGAGACATGAAAATGACTGTTAAATTGCTCTAATTTTTTTCAAGTTTCTGTATTTCTGTACTTATCTTGTTGCAAACCAGTAACCAACAGTTGACAGCCCTGTACTCTCGGATGCTCTGCATTTGGCAGAGAGGGTGGACAAATCTGGAACTTCCCAGGCTGTGCTGATAGCTTGAGATGTTAAAAAAAAAGCCGGGTGGCACCTGTGGCTCAAAGCAGTAGGGCGCCGGTCCCATATGCCGGAGACTGAGGGCTCAAACCCAGCCCCGGCCAAAAAAAAAAAAAGCCTAGGCTGGAAAACCATACCCTCTGCCAAAACTAGTCACAGAGGCCACTTATAAAGCAGAATGTGGAAACAGGAGGAGAAAGTGGCAAAGACAAAGAGATTCTTCTTGGTTTATTTTTATACGTCATATGGCTTAGATTTTGTGCAACGGGAATGCACTTATTATGAACTCCATTAGAGTGTTAAATAAAATTTTGCAGAACACCTCTGATTTGGACCAGGCTCCTGCACTAAGCATAACGGACCAAAGTAAAATGAAGTTTATCTAACATACCTGAGCTGTAGTTAATTACGGAAGGGTCTGTAACCAATTCACTAATTAAGCTGTAACCAATTAAGTTGTCTCTGCGCCCCACTTCCTTTTCATAAACACTGTCGGATCGTGTTATTGGTGGGAGTTTTCAGAACCTGTCCCAGCTGAAGGGGCCAGTGAATTTCCTGATCAGTTTTGTTTCACTTTGCTTTGCGTTACTTTGTTTTGCTTTGAAATATGTTGCTCAAATTAACTTGGTTTAAATTTAAACTTGTCTAAGGTTTTTTCCTCTTAACAGAGTTTTCAAAATGCACATTAAAACTGATTAAACACTATAAAGAAGCATTCTTTTGTTTCAGAAGTGAAATGCAAGGGGTGAGGGAGTGAAAGCAGAGAGTGTTATAGGTCCTCACAAAGCCATTGTCAAACCAATATTTGTTTTCATTTTCCCCGAGTGCACAGAAAAGCTTGGTGCTGGCCTCTGAGGGTACAACAGCGGAGCTCCTGCTACTGTGGGACTCACACCCTGGTTCAGACAGAGGTGCCTGTTCATTCATTACATTCTCACAAAATCCATGCTTGGAATTCCTTCAAATGTAAAGGGATAGCAAAGAAGACAAGTGGCTTCTCCTCCTTAGGGGAAAAGACAGGGTTTGTCCCCTTTTCCAGAATGTGAGCCCTTTCTTAGGGGCATTGAGATGAGAGATGACAAGAATTAGGGAACTTGGCCGTGTTATCTGGAACTAATTTTAACAATTTTATATCTAAAGCTTATAATCTCTCAGTGTGCTCAGTCCCATAAAATCCCTATCCCCAAGTGCTAAATTCTACTTTTTCTTATCTTAATCAGATGTTTATCATGGCCCCAAACAAGAGACCACTTACATGTCCAAGTGGTAAGTGTATAAACCAAATAATGTGTCACCCATGGAACCAGGGCCAGCTTCACGGGCATGTAACCAGCACTGCTGAGCACAGCCCCACAACCTCTACTCTTAACATCACTGAAAACATACAAGAATGGGGGAGATCAGGGAACAACTTTCCTAAGAACCTTTGGACAACACTATTTGAGGTTCTGCCTCCTCTGTGTCTTTGTCTGGATAGGGAAGGAAAGTCACCTAGAATCTTGAAATCCTATGAATCTTGATCCATAGCTCCTAAAGCAAAGAACTGCAGAGTCAGGTAGTATTCAATCCCCCGTTATAGTAGCATCTGTGACATTCTCATCACAGTGGGAATTTTTTTCTATCCAGTTAATTGTTGCCTGACCCAGGGTCCACCTATAACGCTGGCATGAGAAGAGATGTGTTAAAGCTTCAGTGAGATCAATCAGACTCCCCAAATCCGGCAGGGAAGATAATATCCTGCATTTCTTTACCTGGTATCAGGGGAGGGTTCTAGAGGACAGTCAAAGAAAAGAAGCTCTTAGGCCTGTGACTTCAGGCAGAAAATCTGAGCAGTACTTGCTTCCCTTCCAACGGGCAATTGTGCTATCTGATTTAGTTTAATTCTCTCCTGCAGTCACGCTGTCATTCAAAGAATTGGCTGAACTATCTCGTGTTTTCCCCAGGAATTGCTCATCTCCCTGAAGAAAGCATGTTAATAGGCCATCGCCGCCGCTTCAAATATTGTTCATGCGATGGAGAGTGGAGCGGTTCGGGGATTCACACTGCATGCAGATATTAAACAGATGCTTTTCAATTACCCTCCCAAGTATGTGCCACCAGTTCTGGCTCCCCTGGGGGAAATGGGATTTGGAGGCTCCTAATGACTTATAAGACAATTCCCTTCTACAAAGCCCCGCAAAATCACACACAAAACGTCCAGCCATTAGCTTCTCCCACTATCCCCCTCTAACTATTTATACGCCACTTCCAGGAGGAGCTTCCCAAAACCCATCTCTAATTATATCACTATCTACCTTAGAAATCAATAGCTCTTTAGTATCTATAAATTTAATAGTGCACAAAATACTGGGATGTAGTATAGTACCATGGTTAATAGCGGGGCTTCCAAATTTAGACTGCGTGCTTTAAATCCTGTCCTTGCTTTTTATTGTCTGTATTCAATGAAGTAGCTTATTTTATTTCTGTTTCTAGTTTCTTTATATAGCATGCAAAATTATAACAATCTATACATTACATATAAGAAAGTAAGAAAGTTGTGTATGAATTGTATCTGTACATGTGTATATATTATGCTATATATAAGTGTATATATGTAGAAGTGAAATATATAAGTATAAATGTATAATAAATGTATTAATAAATATGTTTATTAAATGTATAATACTTATGCAATGTATAATATGTCTTGTCTATTATGTATATATATCTTGTGTGTGTTGCTAAAACATTACATTGCTGGAAACAATGTAAACAGGGGATTTTAGCTACTTTAAATTTCCGATCCAGCTTGCAGTGTGGCCCAACCCTGACTTAATGGTTTCATCTGACATCTCTTCCTTATACATAGTCGAAACTCCAGCCAGACTATCTAACTACTAGTCATCCAGGTCTCCACACTTTGCAGCCTCTACACTTTTTCTCCTGCTGCCTGGACTATTGAAACCCACAGTTCCTAATCAAGATATTTCTGAGAACTCATCTACCCTTCTTAGGTTTATTTAAACATTCCTCTCCCACCAAGGTTTCCCTGCTCCCCCAGTCAAGCCATAAACGTTCTCCCACCTTCAATCATTCACTAAAGTATAGCCAGTGTGCTACCTTTGATTCACTGGCAGTGGCTTCAGGAAGACCCCAGTGAGAAGCAATCAGGGGTCAAATCTGACTAAGAGATACAGAGCATCAGGATTGATTAGTGATGTCTGCCATGGGTGTTAGCAGGGAAGACATTGCCCATTTGCCATCTCTGCCCATTTCACCAAGACATTTAGCTTATTCAGCTACTGTTTTGTGTCCATCTTTGACCTGCATCATTATGCATTTACTTTCCATAAAGAAAACAGTACTTGACCCACTTGAGTCCACCTTACTCAAATCTGTACTCCTTTCAGGATATAATACACTTTCTTGCCCCGTATGTGGGCTCCCATTTCACTGAATTAGTTTGAGTTGCCCAATCTCACATTCTCTTTATTAAATAAATCCACTTTTTATTTTACCTTGGGAAGGACTCATGTCTGAGCCAGTAAACTTTTACTCAGGAGACAATGTGGTACCATTTGCAATCCCGCTTTGCTTGGGCCTGTGCCCTCAAACACTGAAGGTCCAGTCAACTCTGACAGCCTCAGATACACCGTTATCTTGCCTTTCTGTCCTACATAGCCACTGTCATAGTTCTGGATTATTTTGTATTAACTATATTTTTTTTATTTTCAATATTCTTGATGCTTCACCATCTGGGGCCTTGCTGACTAGGGAGGGATTCTTTATCCCAGTGCTGTCCATTTCTTAGAGATACCAAATGACCTGCAGGAATGTACATTTCCTGTGCAAACTCACTGATTCAGAGCCCATACTCCAAATCACCCCCCTTGTCTGGCTCTTACACTCCAGGAAGCAGTATTGCTTTGCCTTAATCATCCCAGGGGCAGAAACCAAACAATAAGAGACAGCCCCTGTAACCCAGAGTCCTCTAAATGATTCACACTAGCCAAATCCAAGCCTGTTCACCCTGCCTTGCCTTTCCCGTGGAAATCACAGAAACATCTCCTGCCATGCTTTGTCCCCACACTCCTTTAACCTCCAGAGAAACCCTGGAACTTCCCAAGCAGGTGTCTGCCAGGAGTGGCATGCCCCCCCCTTCTCAGAAACTGTAACAGTCTTTTTCTGCTGGCCTTGCCATATCTGAATAATAATAAAACCTACATTTTGAGACAATTTGCCTTTCTACATTCAACAATTCCCCTTTCTTTACTCATCTTCTATTCCTCTTTTCAGGACATATGAGAGAATCATTATGTTCCTTGAATGGCTGATTTTTAAACCCTTTCTCCCATTAGTTTGGAGATAACCATATGCATCTCCCTCCCTAAATCACCTTAAAGGAGTCTCTCAGCAGGAACCCTGCTCTGGTTTATTACCTCCTCAGATAATGCCATTAGAGATAATCACATTTTGTAGATACCATCTCCAAAGAACAATTGCCTTAAGAGTCCCTATTGAAGTATTTTTCATTTATAACAAGATCTTATGATACTTAAAAATAAATACAGCACAGAAAACTGAATATCTAATGCCACGAACTGTCATGCCAATCAACACACACATCATGTTTTGGAAAACCGTCCATCAAATGTAAAATTTTACAATTCTTTTTCTTTTACTTATTTTTTAGGAGAAAAAAATAAGTGTGTTATTCTCATTGTTAATGGACTTGTACATTTTTAAGTAATTTTTATTTGGAATCAGATTAATATACAGAACATTTGAAAGTCAGTAAAAACCTAATAACAAAAGTCATATTTGAAAAGAGCATTTCCATTCAACCACCCCTCACTGTCCTCTCCATTCTCTAGTTAACCAGGTTTAGCTCTGTGGTATTTATTGCCAAAGATCATCTTAATATGTTCATATTGCTATTTCTGAATGTATTAATTTTAAAGATTGCACGCTGAATTTATGTTATAATAAATAAAGCTTTGCCCTCCATAGGTGGTGCTTCTCCATCCTTTCTTTGAATATCTGTTCATCTCAAGCTTATTTTTCTATTTTATTCATATCATAATTATCAGTGAAATAAATTATCAGAATTTGGTTATCTATATAATAACTGTTCATTTCTTTTTGTTTGTTTGTTTGCATTGCTTATTTAAGACACAGTCTCACTCTGTTGCCTGGGTAGAGTGCTGTGGTGTCATAACTCACACCATCCTTAAACTCCTGGTCTCAAGCAATCCTCCTGCCTCAGCCTCCCAAGCTGAGACTATAGATTCCTGCCACCGTGCCCAGATAAATTTTTGAGTTTTAGTAGAGACAGGGTCTCACTCTTGCTCAGGCCGCTCTCAGACTCCTGATCTCCAGAGATCCTCCTGCCTCAGTCTCCCAGAATGCTAAGATTGTAATTGTGACCAACTATGCCTGGCCAGTACTGTCCATTTCTAAGCAAAATTATATAACATTATTAAGCTTTCTTCTCATATAAGGTTTTGATTTCTTAGTGTTTATAATTTAAAAACACTTCTCTACGTTTTTATGTAGCTATGTTAGTTCTTTTGGCAACACACAAAACATACACAACATGCAAAAGCCTCTCCAGATAGGTGTTTTCTGTGATGTCAAATGTATCACTTGCATTCCCGGGATGGAGAACTCCCTCATGAAGCCTTCTGTTTCCTGTTCCATAGGGGACTGGATTTTCTCCTGGCTGCTAGCAAGGCTTCATCCTGGGTCTCACTATTCACATCAACTGCGCCTTCCCCGTGAGAATACTGTTTGGGGGCTGTCATGCTTTCCTTTGCTTTGATGTGTTCTTCCCTTTTAGTACAGAGCTTATCCACAGCTTTGTGATGAAGCTGCAGGGAGAGAAAACGTCTGAGATCTTGTGTCTTAAACCGTCCTTATGAAACCTACTCCCAAGTCAGAGTTCCATAACCCCCTCAGTACAGTGAGAGCATGGCTCTGTATTTTGTGTCAGAGTTTGCAGAATGTAATTCGGATACCTAATCTTCTGTACATAACCTGTTGCATAGTCCTGCTTTCCTGTTTAAAAAAAGTAGATTCTCTTTCATCTTGTTATTTTCAAGTCAAAGAGCTTTTCTTCCACTCTTCCTTTGAAATCACCTCATTATACTTTATCCATTTTCCTTTTCTTTAACGCTATGAAACGAATATCGGTGCTCCTCCATTAACCTTGTAATTGTCTCATATTTCTCTGCTATGGTCCCATGGTATGTTTTCTGGCATTATTTCTCCAGTGTTTACGATTTTAAATTTCAGTTATTACAATTGTCATTACCAAGACTTCTTTTGCTGTTGTTCTCAGGCAGTCTCTTATTTCACGGTGGAAAATCTCTTCTTATTTCTCCAAGGATGTCACATTTAAAGTGCAACTTCCTTTTTTACCTATACTTCTCCAAGTTTCCTTTTTTTTTTTTTTTTCTATTTCTATGTGTGTTTTGATCCCATTCACCACAGATATTTGGCTTTGGGTTTTTTTTTTTCCTTTGCTATCTACTTAATTTTGCTAGGATGGTGCTAAGACTGGACGCCCACTGAATGCTGGCCAAGCTGTGGGCTGTGTTGCACTGCAGACTGATCAGCAATGTGTCCGCTCCTACTGTGGGAGGGAGCTGGGGAGTTCTTGGTTTATACCTCTATCCCTACTTAATTCACGTCTGGTCATGGCATCTGGAGAAGGAGAGTGAGGGACTCTCAGAGCTCTGGATGTGGTTTGGTTACTCTTTCATCACACTGAGCATGGTCTCAGCTCTTTGGGGAGCAAAGGAGAAGGGCAGGCCGCTATCCTCAAGGACAGCAGCAGTAGTCTTGATATTTAATTTCTCCTTATCCCAATTTTCCTTATACAGACTGGTGCTTCTAATTCCTGAACATTTCTAAGTTTCTGAGAGGTGAACTGGCCGCTTTTCATCGGGAACCTTCTGTGTAAGAGCTTACAAGGCTCTCTCCTGAGTTTCACCCTCACCAGGGCTGTTCCTTGATTCCCACTCCATCTTCCAAGACAAGTGGATGGTTCTCGTCCTTTATTGTCATCTCTCCCTTTCTGACTGTCCTCGTGGGACTATATTGACTTAATGTCCCTACTCTCATTCTAATAGGTGTCAGCAGTAACCAGGAGATAAATGTGTATGTTCTTGTACCATACTTGCTTCAAAGACAGCTGTGTACACTTTAATGGCTAGGTTGTTAAAGAAATGAACTATGACTGTGTTCACACATGGGAAATCAACAAGGGAAATGAAGAAATATCCCTTCCAATTCATTGACCAGGGAGTCTCAAAGCAAGACACGGACCATTACATAATATTACTTAGGCAATTTCTTAAAAAGAGAGGCAAGATTCCTAGAGTTTAAGATCCAGAACATTTGGGTGTTGTCCAAGGATTGTAATACATAATTCCTGAGAGATGTAGGTAGATAGGTTGTCTTATTGTTTAAAACAAAGGAAAATTTCCAACTGAATTTAGTCAGGCAATTTACACAGCAAGAATGCCTCTCATTGATTTAACATTTTTCCACTGAACTTGAAAATAAAAAGAAAGTAAGGAAATGAACATTTATTGAGATTTCTGCTATGTAAAATTTTTTATGTTCCCAAAACACTACAGTGAAGCAAGTTCATTAATTATGTATCAATTATATAGATGAAAAACAAGTAATCAGAGATATTAATAGCTCTTTTGTCTGAAGTTTTATGACCAATTAGTGGTAAAGTTTGATTTACATCCCAAGGTCAGGATCATTTCTTACCATACCTTTGTTGAATCAATAAGGTACTTCTTCATGCTTTTAATAATCATTTATAATAAACTGATTACATACTACACTTATCCAGTGAAACAAATCCTGTTAAAGATCAGAAATGTGATGTGTCCCTCACCCTTCCTAAGCCTGAGGATGGATTTGAGAAACAAAACCAATATCCGTGAAATAATCAGAGAGTCCCAATATCATGTTCAGAGGATATTGAACCTCAGAATGGGTACTGAGTAGGAAAAAAAGGCTGATAAACTACAGGTAAGAATGAGTTAAACAACTTTAAAGGGTATGCACTTGTTTATTATAGGTCTTCTCAGGATCCGGAAGCAAATGTATAGCATGAATTTCCACATGGAAGATGGAACAGTCTCTGCTCACATTAGGCCTGTTAAACCATATTCCCATCAAGGAAAAATACTCCCTCCACAATTGGAAAATGCTGGTCCAGTACAGAAAAGTGTTGTGCAAAGAAAGTAGTGAGCTAATCAGGAGAAATCTAAGATGGTGTCCAGAGTGAAGATGTGTGTGGATGATTTTATTTTGTTTGTTTGTTTTGTTTTGTTTTAACTTTATTCAAATTAATATGAGGATACAAGTTTTAGGTTACATTATTCTCACTTCCAGGCTCAAGTTCCACTAGAATGGAACTTTAACTGGTATTTCATTTCTCCTTATCCCAATTTTCTCCTTTCCAGATTTGTAGAAGAGCCCCTCACCCAGGGGGCGTGTTATGCACCCCTCACAATGTGCAGAGGAGGTAAGATCCTGCCTCCTGCCCTCCCTCCTTCTGCCACATGTCCTCTTCACTCCCGCTTCCCTCTGCCCCCAAACTGGACTGTATTAGCGTTTTATTGTTCTTAGGAACATGTAATTGTTTATATATTGATTTCATATTAGTATGGAGTCCATTGGATATTTATTTTTCTATTCTTGCAATACTTTACTAAGAAGAATGTATTTCAACTCCACCCAGGTAAATGCATGGATGACTCTGGACTTTAGCTCTTGAAGAAATTTAAGAGCCTAACATTTGTCTAATGGCAGACGGGTTGGGGTAAGTCTGGCCTACTTTAGACTCACACTACCAGAGTAAGAGCTAATGCCCATGTCAGTTGGAGAGGATGTCCAGAAATCTGGGGGTCATGGTGGATGCCATGGAAGCTTAAATAAAACAAAAAGGAGGTTCATCTTCTTCCAGGTTAACCTGAACCATAACATCCTTACATTGAAGAACTGAAGATTGTAACATAAAAGATAATTATCTTCACTTACTAGAAAGCCAGTTATGGGATCACTTATGTATTTCAAAAATACAGGTTTTAAAAGTATTATTCACATTAGCATAATGTAAATATTACAATAAGTAGATATTGTTGTTGTTATTGATAATATTCTACCTTCTCAAAATAAAGAACATGGCCACTCATCGTGATGCACTTTTTTATTTAATTTTTCTGAAAACCTCTTAGGATATACAGGCCAGGCGTTATCATCTTTGATATTTATAACTGAGAAAAGTTATGCATGTCAGAATTATTTTGGTTCCAAGTGACCAAATCCAACTTAAACCAGTGGAGAGAATTGATTAGCCGTATTAGGTCAGGAGGCTATTAGGTTAGCTTAAAGGATTGGGGGAAAACCTGAAGGGTAAAGCTTTTTTTCTTTTTTCTTTTTGTCATGTTTCTAGCATTTTCTGCAGAACCCATCACTTTATTTATTTATTTTTTATTAAATCACAACTGTGTACATTGATTATTAATGAGTTTCAGTGTACGGCTTTGATATACAATGTGAAATGCTTACACTGAACTAAGTAACACATTCATCACAATTATATTCTTTTCTTAATAGTTTTGAAATTTTAAGGAATTAATTAAGTGTTTACTGAAGAAATGGATGAAGCAAATATAGTTTGAGTAAAGTAGCAATAACCATCTTCATAGGCACCTTTCTTAACCATAAATAATATGGTCATACATAAAAAATATAAAAATTAAATATACACCTTGTCAGATGAAAAATATGATACTGGAAAGGTATATTTGTTTTCTAGAAATACTGATTTAAGACTTTCTGTCAAAAAGCTACACAACAATCAATAAAGCTAACTAGAAAATCACTAAAAATTATAAAATAGTATAAGTACTCATTTTGTATATCTGGAAATGATTGCTTACAGATTCTAAAATATCCTCAATGCCAGGATTTTTCTTTCAGCAGAATTTAAGTATAGGAGAAAGAAGGTACTTTAGATTAAACTTCGTTCTTCCTTTGCATCAAGGGGAAATTTAAGGTGGGCATCTCGTGAGAGAAATTACGTCTGATGGGGAAAAAGAACAGTCAGAAGAAAGGAAAGCTCCAGTTACATGTAGATCTCAATAACTAACTCAGTTTCAGAGGAAACTAGAGGAACTGAGCAGAACAAGCATCAGGGATGGAGTCATTCTTTGGACGTTCTTAAATTCAAGGGTGACAGGACTGTTCTTGGTTTCATTGTCCCTTAAGGGATTTTCAAGTAGGAAATTGCTATTTAGGAAAAATAAAGTGGCAGCAATGCTTACAAAGGGTTAATGTGAAGACTGTAACATCTATGGAACTAGAGATTAGACCCCAGAAGAAATACAGTAGTAGACCTTCCCTAGCTGACCACTTCCCTGTACTGACCACCTCCTTAAGGTGACCTAGTTTTCATAGACCAGACACACGCCACGTACATATCAGTACAGCAGGTCTAGTTCTTTATGTTGACCATCTCCTTATGTTAAACAGTCTGGTACAGCCCTTGGGTGGTCAGCTTACAGAGCTTCTTCTGTAATTGATTTCTGGAACTAGGGAAGTTGAAGTGGAGAGGAGGTAGGAAGGGGATGGTTTCAGAGACTTTGAGGCCGTGTGCAGGAATGAAGGGGGAAGGGCAGTAGACGTGAGTTCAGACAAGGGTCCAAGTCTTGGCCTCACCACAGCCCATAAACTGGTCACCCAACACTAGACGCTCAGTAGTTTTGCTCTGCCCATTATCTTTTCACACCACACTGCTAATGATTCCAGTCTCCAATCCTGTTCAGCTAGAGAATATGTGACCCAGGCCCAGCCTGTCACAGTACCCTATTTCCTGGGCATCAGTGATCACATGACCCAAGCAAAGCCAGCTGGCAATCTCCCCTATTGTACTGAAAGAAATTCTCTCCTCTTTGAAAAGGTGCCTCTTTCACAGAAAACAGTAACAGAGGTAGAAGGAAAGTGTGGAATGAATTACCAGATCTGGTCCCTGCCCTAACTCCTGCCTCTACATAGCTCTTTCATGACTTTGTGATTTTCCCCTATATCAATCTTAGCTACATGAGCTAAAAAATTCCCTTATGCAAGTTTAAATTTAACTTTTGCCACCTGAAACTAAAACAATTCCCAGTAATGCATAAGGTCACTGGTGCCAGTTTCCTCAACTGTGACTGACGTGACAAGACAGACCCACATGTCCCCTGAGTTGTTTGCAAGGCTCATGTAAAAATCACAGTGTAGGGCCATGTGCAGTGGCTCATGCCTGTAATCCCAGCACTCTGGGAGGCTAAGGTGAGTGGATTGCTAGAGCTCAGCGGTTGGAGACAACCAAACAAGTGAGAGACCCCATCTCTAAAAATAGCTGGGTGCTGTGGTGAGCAACTGTCATCCCAGCTACTCAAGAAGCTGAGGCAAGAGGATGGCTTGAGCTCAGGAGTTTGAGGTTGCTGTGAGGTGTGATATCACAGCACTCAGCCCCAGGGAGACTGAGTGAGACTATATCTCAACAAAAGAAAGAAAGAAGAAAGAAAGAAAGGGAGGAAGGAAGGGAGGGAGAGAAGGAAGGAGGAAGGAAGGAAGGAAGGAAGGAAGGAAGGAAGGAAGGAAGGAAGGAAGGAAGGAAGGAAGGAAGACTGTATCTTAACAAAAAAAAAAGAAGAAAGAAAGAGAGGGAGGAAGGGAGGGAGGGTGGAAGGGAGGAAGGGAAGGAGGGCAGAAGGGAGGGAGGGTGGAAGAAAGGAAGGAAGGAAGGAAGGAAAGAAAACAAACCACACTCTAAACTATTAAATATCAAACAGGTAAATCTCTACTCTGAGTAGATGTTATTTTTCTTAGTAACAATTACTCAAAGAAATTACAGATGCACATTTATTTTCCTTTCTTTAAGGCATTAAGTTCCTAATCTAAAAGAGGAAGAATGATAACGATTTATTATACCAGTCTTTATTTACATAGTGTTTCATAAGGAAACTGAGCTAAGAGATTATAGAGCTGAGATTAAAACTTGGGACATTTGCCTGGAAAGTTGCTTATTAAAAAAGATGCTATCCAAACCATCTTTAGATGCACAAATTTTAAAAGGCAAAGGCATAACACTGATTCTCTTATTCTCCTGACTACATTAGATGATTTTGATTCATGGTTTCAGTGACTTAAAGATTAATACAATTCTTGGATAAAGTTAAAAGTTTAAAGTAAGTTAAGACAATGGTCTATTATCGTTTTTTCAGACTGTTCATGATACTGTTCAATTAGTAATGGCCAGTTGGAAACATGACTTAGCTATCTCAGATTCTATTTTTTTCTCTCCATAAAAGTAATTCCACTTTAAGATTCTTTAACTAAGCACCAGAGATCAAGCTATAGAAGACTGACTCTAAAATGGAAATTAATTAATCTAATATTGTATGAAAGATTATATTTTGAAGTACCGGAAAATCATCTTTTATAGCTGTATTACCTAAATTTAGAGAACACAACTTATTCTATGTAGTGTGACTTCAAGAATAGGCAGTGGAAAATGTAAATTAAGTGTTTTCTGTTGATTTGGGGGCTTGCTTTGAGATCGACAATAAAGTTTTTGGTGAAACAGGTATTTTTAAATAGCAAAAATACAGTCCAAATTCATTAAAAGTATATATGTATTTTCAATCAAACATGAAACCTCGACTTTCTTTTGTTAATTTTTCATGCTTGTGCAGGCAATGAAATTATGAAATATTATTTGAATTGCTAATACAGGCAAACTAATTGTGCTAAAAAGAACAAACCCAGCCTGATGGCAATTATCCATGTGAAAAATTAGTTTTCTTAGGAGGTAGCATTGTGCAATTTGGCTTCTAATTGGTATACGGCACCAATTAATGTCTAACAATACATCTAGCACATGAAAGAAAAGTCACTGAAATAACTGAGTCAAATGCCATGCTTTAGTAGCACAGAATAATGACAATGTTTGTCTCTCACTCTAATTTTTTATTTTAAAATATCTGTGTTTTTTGCCCTGCTGATTAGGATTCATTTACATTTTCTTCGGGCCCTCTGGTATCCAGTCGATGTTGGTGGGTTTCCAACCCACCAATTCACAACTGACAGGCATTCAATCTTCCTTTCCTGTGTGCGACGCCCTGTGATAGGCCAGCACAGATTCCATCGACATTTGTTCTTGCTGCGGTGTTTTGAGATCTCAAATCTCAAATCTTTTTTCTTTTTTTCCAGAAGCTCTTCCTGACTGTCATCCTAAAATTAGTCCATCCTCAGTGTTTCCATAGTAACTCCTGCTTGTTTCAGTTTTGGAGAGAGGATGAGGGTGACAACAATGTCCAGTATTTGCATAAGGTTTATTATGGGCCAGGTATTTTTCTCACGACTTTATATACAGTAACTCGGTTAATTCTTCTCAATTTGTGAGGTATTAGTATTATCACATCCTCATTTTACAGAGTGTGGAACGGTGGCTTAGAAAGGATAAATAACTTTCCCAAGGCCAGGTTAATATGTGAGAGAGTCACGCTTCAGAACAGATGGTCTTAAGTGTCTGTGCTCTTAATACTGCTTTATAATATCTTCTAATTCCTCTCCTTAACCAAACTCCATCTAATTAAATAGATAAACTGAAAAATATATATACACAAATGAATTTGAAAAGAAAAAGTTAATCATTTCATGAGAATAGAAATTAACGTGAATGCTTGGGAAAGAAAAAATCCAAATTGCCAAAATATGCTATAAAATTAGATAAGAGTGAGACCATGAGAGCTAATGTGGAATGATAATCAGAAGATACGTGAACAAAAAAGAACAAGTGATCTCACATGTGTTTATTTTACCTGAAATAAAATATATAAGATATATGTATATGTATGTTACATATCTGTACTTTAAAATATATATGTATCTTATGTATATATACGGGCAAAAAAAAAAAAACCAGGAAAGGCATTTTAAGAGAGGTTATCTATGTATTACTTTTTGAAGTTGACTTGAAGGAACTGTTGTTACCAGTCAAGTGTACCTAGCGAGACATGCTGTGAACAGCCACTTTACTGGCAATTCGTACACCTTTGAGGAAGGATTGATTTTACTTCCAACAAGATCCCCTAAAATGTGTATACATGTTTTGGCACCCCTGGTATAATACATAGTTTTTATGAACCTCCTTAACCAAAATACAATGTAATGACTAAGTTCCCATCCAATCACATTGGCTAACATTGTCTCTGCCTTTCTAAAACTTAGCTGTTTTCTTGTGTCTTTTGCCCATAAGACCCTAAGCTGTTCATTTAACACAATGACTACCATGGATTTTACAGCCACGTGAGGCTGAAAAGCTATTTTTGGGTGGATGGGTGTGTGGAAGCATGGGGCACAGGGAACGGTGTGATGGAGAAAGGGAAGCCCAGCAGAGTGAGAGCACAGGAATTGAGGGCAGTTGAGGACAGCTAGGAAGACCTAGCCCATATTGTGAGCTCTTCTGTGTTTGTCAAAAAGCTTCGGGATAAATCTGAAAGTACCCGGGACCCACTCAATGATTTGTGGAGAGGAATGACATGACTGTATATGAATATTAAGGAAAAAAGACCTATGGTGATGATCTGAGGCAAAGCAGATGAAGTAGAAACAGACAGTGTTTGGTGGCCACAGCACTGAGGCTGAGACATTTCCAAATGCAGCAAACTGAATTGACCGGGGATCCCAGTTTCTCAGAAATCCTTCCTGGCATTTTCTCTGAGTCTGTGTTTCTCATGAGTTACTCTCAGGGAATGACAGAGTGTGGAAGATATATCAGGCTAGATCTGTTCCTGGACACACGAAGTCTTCTCATGTCTTATTTTGGCCTAAAGATCCCCGACAGCCTTGTGAATTCCCTATACACAGGGCAGTCAAGGACTCTTCCATGCAACCCTCCACATCTCTCACTTTTACTCGGGGTCAGATTTGCATCAAGGTCCAGTGTCTCAGCCCTACTTGGCTCCTTCATGGCCGCATCTCTCAATAAAATCCTTGGACATCTCACTCTCGCTTCTACTTAGAGGACAGACCAGTGGTTTTTGAAGCCAGATTTTACAAGCTTGGGAGAACCAATAATTCTATTTTTTTTTTTTGCATTCACAAGCCAATTTTTAAACACAATCAATATAAAAAATTATTATATAAATTTTAAAAATTATTATTATAAATGAATATATAAAGTTATTTTATAAAAATATTATATAAATGAATAAATATATTAAATTACATTAAAAATAAAAGTTACTAATATTCTAAACTCTTTGTTTCCTAACTATTATACTATGTTATTTTATTATATACATATATTCATGAAGCTATTTGTAATGGTGCAGATACTATACGGCATAATGACATTCTACTGAACATGAGGCCACAGCAGGGTATTCATGTGGCAAAACTCAAGAAATGCTACCAGTGTTCATTGATTTCTTTGTTTTTCCTTGTTATTTCAGAAAGCCAGTTGTTAAACATTTGCCAGCTACCACTTATGTGCATGCACGTGGTGGACTGTGCCTCTTGGGAATTTACAGAAAATATATTCCAAAGCAACATAGTTATAATTTGTAAACATAGAATATGTTACAATCTAACAAAGGCTAGATTGTAAATTCCCTAATGGTAAAAACAATGTTAAAGTTTCTTTATAAAGTTTTACAAAGTTTCAATAGAGTGTGGCCCTGGTAATATGACAACTAAGAGCCTTAATGAAATACTTTTTTTTTTTTTTTAAACATTTTTAACATATACTCTTACTTTTGTAATCCACAGATAAAAGTGTGGATATTTACCATACACAACATGAGGTTGAGTTCCCAAACTCATCCTAGAAAAAGTGCTACATACCTCATTGATAAATGTAACTACGGCCAACTTTGAAGTACTCCCCTTGGGAAGCTGTGAATTGAATTGGTGCTGGCACCTAGTCCACCCTTCAGAGCAATTTTTTTTTTTTTTTTGAGACAGAGTCTCACTTTGTTGCCCTTGATAGAGTGCTGTGGCGTCACAGCTCACAGCAACCTCAAACTCTTGGGCTTATGTGATTCTCTTGCCACAGCCTCCTGAGTAGCTGGGACTACAGCTGCCCACCACAATGCCCAGCTATTTTTCCTTTTGTTGTTGTTGTTGTTGGAGTTGTCATTGTTGTTTAGCAGGCCCGGGTGGGAGTTGAACCTGCCTGCCTTGGTGTACTGGCCAGTGACCTACCCACTGAGCTACGGGCACCACCCAGAGCAATTTTGGAACTCTTTCTGGAATGACCAGCAGAGCTGCAGTCATTCATATGTCTGACAATTAACTTTTCAAACTCATTCCTCAATCCCTCCCACCCACTTCCCTTGCAGCAACAGGCTCAGCCCTTGGTAACCACCATGCTATTCTTCACATTTACGGCATCAACTTTTTTAGATTCCGTCAGTGAATCAGATCATGCGGTGTTTGTCTTTCTGTGTCTGGATTATTTCACTTGATATGGTTCCCTCCATGGTGCTGATTCCCTCTTCTGCTTAATTGATTCCCCTATTGATGCTCTCTTTTGTATTTTAAAATTTATTTTATTCTATATTTTAGCTGAGGATTTCTGCTTTTTAAAATTATTATTATTTCAATCTCTCTATTGGATTTCTTGCTCTGTTACTTTTTGTTTTTCTCTTTATATATAACTGTTTCTCTGTATTTTTCTTGAAGTTCACTGAGCTTTCCTAAAACAATTATTTTTAAGTCTTCCTCAGTCTGTTCATATGTCTCTATTTCTTTAGGGCCAGTTATAGGCATGTATTTTGTCTGTTTTGTGAAGTCATATTCAGTGATTGTTCTTGACTCTTGTGTCTCAAAGTCTATGAATTTGAAGACAGTACTTATTCCAGTTTTTGTAGAATGACTTTGTCTGGAAAAGCCTTGGTGGCAGCAGCGGTGGCCTGAAGAGATGCCAGGAACCCAAGATATCTACAGTTGTGGTGATGCTATTAGAAGCTCAGGGCTTACAGTGGCAGAGATAGTGCTGGGGCAGTCTAGAAGTACAGGAAGGTGTGCCTGGCATGGCCCTGAGACATGAAAGAAACTCGGAGCCACTGAGGGCTGTCCTAAGCCAGTAGCCACTAATATTAGCCAGGCAGTGGTGTGGTTGGAGATTGAGTCCAATAACCTAGCTCAAAGCCTGGGACTGCTGTGTGGTCCCACCTGGCATAGCTAGGTAGTCCACAGGCATAGTCTGCAGGTGTATACTTGAGTATGGGCCATGGGAGTCTGTCTAGTGCTGAGGCAGGTTCAGTGTTAAAAAGTCCTGCATCTCTCTCTGCACTATGCTACCAAGGGTTAGGGCCTGGTGATTAGGGTAAAATAAAACTGTCATTCTTACCCTCTTCGATGGGTCATTCCCTATTATTGTGCCCAAACCAGGTGCTTTCATCTCTCACCTGGTTTCCCTACCTCCTGTGAAGGTATTTTTGTGTCTGTCAGTTATTCAAATGAACATTTCTACAATTGCTTCTCGGCCTTTTGGCTAAGATCAAGTGAACATTTCTGCAGTTGCTACAGAGTCCAGCTATGTCATCTTGCTTCACCCTTCTCTAGCAAAATACTTTTTAAAGAAATACAAAATGATAAAACCCTAATAATAGAATTGAACTTAAAATATAAGTCTAATTCAGTTTCAACACTGTAAAGAATGCAAACTGAAGCCCACATTTGCTCGTGCGTATATATATAGTTAAGTAATAATGGAGAGAGAACTAACTAATTTAAGAAAAGTAAGATGAAACAAAGTAAAAATACTTCCCAATCTCCAACAAAAGACAGCGATTTAAATTTGTAGTTTCAGAGACACTATATTTTCTCAGTCTTCTTCATTTACTCTTTTGTCTAAACTGCTGTTGGTATAGAGCTTTTTGGAGGGAAAAGAAATCAATATTGCTTTTGGACACATAATTTATTTCAGTTCTATCTTCATATATCTTAACTTAGACATCTTATATGTCAAGTTAGAGAATAAACCAAAACCACGTTGCCTGAGCTGTCTGTCCAGTGGCTCAGAACAGAAGTAATCCAAGTGCTTCTAAATAAAAACACTTGTTTTAGGATTCAAAAGAAATCATCCGCATTTGGAGATGTGTGACAAATGTTCTGCATGTTATTTTCTTTAACAGGAAGCTGAGTCACTGTCACAGTGGTTTCTAGACTTTTATTTGTAACACCTCTGTAATGTTCCATGAAATTTTCCAAATAAAATTTACTTCGATTCATCTCCATTTTAAAAATATCACATTTTTAGGGCAAACGTGATTGGTAAAATAAAATCCTATTATGTTTGAATAGAGAATTTGAAATAGAACGTGAATCATTTCTAAGCTAAATAACCTCCTCTCGTCTGGGAAGCAGACTAAGAATACTTGTTGGATACCCTCTGATTTTTTCTACTTGTTTTCTGAGTTCTGTGTGGATCTCAAATTTCCTCCTTGCTGATTGAAAATGTAAAGTGTTTTCCCCTAGGACAGAGGCATTGCAAGTGTGGGTTCAAACCAGCAGCAGCATCTGAAAAGGTGCTTCAAATACAAATACTTGGCCCTAACACGACCAACTGAATCAGAAGTTCTGGGGGTAAAGTCAAGAAATGCATGGTGTAAACATTGAAACTGATGCACAATAAAGGGCAAAAGCCATTGTTACAGTTCCTGCTGTTTAGGTATCTGGTGGCCTCTAAGACAGGAGCTAGGAACTTGCAGCCTTCCAAATTAAGCTGTTACACAGAAAACGGATCTAAAGTAATACCAGTGGATGTCTGTCTATATCTATATGCACAGAGGGTGTCAAATATATATACACATTTTAGAAAAGGAAAAAATTATATTCAAATTCTAATACTCAAATCATGTTTGATTTCAATTACAAGAGGTATTCCAATGTGACTTGTATTCATCTTTTGTTATCAGTGCATAGTGAGTATTACAATACGTGTGTGCATACATATACACACACACAGAAGAACCTCTGTAAGTTGACCACTCAACAGACTGTAACAAATTTGTCAACATAAGGAACTAGGCCTACTGCACTGATACGTACATGTGCTACTTGTCCAATGTAGGAAAATTAGGTCAACTTAAGGAGATGGTCACTGGAGGGAGGTGCTCAACTATGAAGGTTCTATTGTTATGTATCTACACATACATATCTCACATAGCCAGGAAAATAAAACATGCTATTTGTAAAACCAGGTGTTCTTAATTGAATAATGCAGACATCTGAACAACTGCATGAATTTTTCATCTATCATAAATCACAAAAATAAGTAGCTACTTCCTATTAACCTACTCACTGTGACTTCTGGATTTATCTGGCTGGAGAGTATCCTTTTCTTAGAATGGTGTAATCGGCCACATGTGAAATCCTTGGACACTATGGAGTTGTTGGAGGCTATGGAGAGTTCTCTTCCTTTTGCTTTCCAAGACTTAGGCTCTCTTTAAATTCTGAAAAAAAAAATGCAATTTCTAACATCCCCAGCTCCTATCCCAAGCAGATTCCTGTTTTACAGTGATGGTGCTCAAACTTTGTTCATCACTGAACATTCCATTTAATTATGTTCCCTCTATTCCCACACATTACACCATATAGTATAAGATTTCATCTAGAAAAATCTATTAAGCAATACTAACTGTATTCTCTTAGATGCATTACAAGCATAATTAAGAAGTTAATAGTAGCTTCTGATCAACAACACAATGTACCAACCATTGTCCCCGCATTTTGTTTTTATACAGTTTTGTGTAACCATTTCAAGGCTATGTTTATGGTTTTCTGGAAATTTTTGTTAAATTATTCTTTTTAACTTTTTAGTTTTGAATCAACTTTATTTCACTATAAGTAGGTTGCATACAATTACATCAATTGGTTTTATACACTCTCGAAGTGATCAAGACAAAGTTTGGCAGAGAAAAGCTGTAAGAAATAGGTTCCTAATTACAGAAGTTACAAAATTCAAAAAAAAAAAAAGAGTATGAAGAAAACTAAACTTTAGAAACCCCCCTCAATCAAAGAAATACTTTCTGTAAAAACATATGCAATTTTTACAGACAAATACATTCAGAAGTTGTCTTAAAAACTGAGGGCATTCCATATCTGTAATTATGACTTAAATCAAGTATTCATGTCCATTACTTGGCTAATTAAGAATCATTCAAACAAAGTTAAATCAAGTATTCATGGTCATTATTAGGCTAACAAATGAAGAATCATTCAAAGATTATAAAATCAAGTATTCATGGTCATTACTAGGATAATAAACTAAGAATCACTCAAACAAAGCCAAGGTACAACAGGTATGAAAATCCTGAACGCCTGAACTTTCTATTCTTCAAGAATACAAGAATTTGTGGAAATAGTCACTGAACTCCATGACTAATCCAACTACTGGCCACACTCCTGGTCTCAACAAGGAAATGTCTTTTCCGCCTACTGTCCTCGCCAAATCTAAAAGTCCTCTTCCCTGGTCTTCTTTGCTTGTTGTTGAGCAGAACTTTCCTTCTTTCCGAAAGTGACTCTTCCATCAAGGGGGACCGCTTTTCCCGTGTATTTGTTCTTGTAAAAGTCACATTCCTCTTGCTACTTCCTTTGGGGGGGGAGGGGGTAGGCTGCTCTTGCAAGTTACAGTTTAGGGTTGTTTAAGTCCAGCTTCATGAATCCATTTGATTTCACAGATGAATGTGGTTCTGGGGGCTGTTGTTGGTTAGAAGTAAATTCTCGCACTTAACAAGCCTATCTTATTAGATAGGCCAAACCAGCTCCTACTCCAGCAACACCTGCAAAAGCCAGCAGCACGTTTCTGACGCAGCTTTCCAGGTCTTCGAGGTGGAAGAACTCCACAAAGCCATCCCAGTCTCATTGTTTGACTAGCCAGTCTCGTTTTGTCCTCACAAGGACGTCTGCGATATTTTCTGCTAGTGGTTCGATGTAGCTTTCTTGGTTCATGGTCTTCAGGTGCTTGGCCACAAAGCCACCAAAAGAAATTAGGGTCACAATCCTGCCCCAGTTTGTTACAACGTAACTGAAAACATGGACCATCACTCGAGACAAAGATTTGATATCCTCTCCGGTTTTGATGTCCAGTTTACGAAGCATGCCTCGGAAGGCCATCTCGTGGTTGGACTGCACCTCATCCCCGACACGGCGCAAGGTCTCCGGCGCCTTCCTGGAGCCTCCTGCCCTGCTGCTTATTGGCTTCGCATGCTTGGTGCCGGTCGCCTGCTCCCAAAGGTACGGAGAGATGATCTCTAGCTACTGCCGGTATAACTCATCCTCCTCTGCTGGGGGAGGTGTGGAAGGAAGTGACCCGTCAGTGCTGGGGCCGTTCCCGGCCTCCCGACAAACTCCAGCAAAGGCAGGAGCTCTGGTTGCTTCCTGAGAGGCTCCGGGTCGTGCACCGCCACCCCAGCTTCGGGCGACTTGATGGCATTGGCAGCATAGGCTTCCATCTCGTCTTCCATCTCTCATGATGTGCCATGAGGAGAGTCAGCGTGAAGAACAGCAGCCTCCTGAGGGTTGCAGTGTCATTGGGGACCAAGGCACTTGTTAAATTATTCTTAGTAAAGCATCACAAGAACGGAGAAGCAATAATCCTGTGTACTCAATTCTCATATGAGGACACTTGATGACCCAGTACACTGTGGGGTGTCCGAGAAGAGGAGAGCAGAGAGAGGAATGAGGACAGTGTGGAAAAGGAAGAGCAGAGAGAGGGACGGAGGGAGGTGGGTGAGGGAAGGGAAGAGCAGAGAGAGGGAAGGAGGGAGGAGGGTGAGGGAAGGGAAGAGCAGAGAGAGGGAAGGAGGGTGGGAGTGGGGAAAGGAAGAGCAGAGAGAGGGAAGGAGGGAGGTGGGTGAGGGAAGAGCAGAGAGAGGGAAGGAGAGAGGTGGGTGAGGGAAGGGAAGAGCAGAGAGAGGGAAGGAGGGAGGTGGGTGAGGGAAAGGAAGAGCAGAGAGAGGGAGGGAGTGGGGAAGGGAAGAGCAGAGAGAGGGAAAGAGGGAGGGAGTGGGGGAGGAAGAGCAGAGAGAGGGAAGGAGGGAGGTGGGTGGGGGAAAGGAAGAGCAGAGAGAGGGAAGGAGGGAGGTGGGTGGGGGAAAAGAAGAGCATAGAGAGGGACGGAGGGAGGAGGGTGAGGGAAGGGAAGAGCAGAGAGAGGGAAAGAGGGAGGAGGGTGAGGGAAGGGAAGAGCAGAGAGAGGGACG
>NW_003852410.1:5243025-5274347 GCF_000181295.1 Otolemur garnettii
GGGAAGGGAAGAGCAGAGAGAGGGAAGGAGGGTGGGAGTGGGGAAGGGAAGAGCAGAGAGAGGGAAGGAGGGAGGAAGTGGGGAAAGGAAGAGCAGAGAGAGGGAAGGAGGGAGGTGGGTGAGGGGAAGGAAGAGCAGAGAGAGGGGGTTGGGGGGTGAGTGTGACACACCTTTTGGGGGTGGGACACAATTATAAGAGGGACTTTACCTAACAAATACAATGTAAACTGGTTCTTTGTACCTTCAATGAATCCCAAACAATTAAAAAAAAATGAAAGTTAACTTTTCCTTGCACAATATGAATTGTAAAATCTCAAAGGAAATCTGTCTCTCTTCTTTTAATTCTCCTGACAGTGTGTAGCACAAATGTGATCCCTAGGTCCAACTATTCAGGTACTCCGACTTCCACTGAGTGCAGGACCCATTGCAAGACTGAGAAGGCGTCTTCTTCCTCCTGAAGCCCCCTCACCATCTCCATCCTTGCCCTGCCCTTGCTCTCAAATTCTAGCTACCCTGCTTTCTTTCAGTTCCTTAAACAGATTTTCTCTTTCATACCCCAGGGCCCTTGTGTGGGTAGGTCTTTCTACTTGAAATATTCCTCCTATTCCCCTTGCTTCTTAATTTTATTTATTCTTTAACTATCAGTTTACACATCTCTTCCCAGAAACTCTTTCCTAAATTTTCTCTTCTTGCCAGCTCTATGGCTAGATAAGGTCCTCAAAGTATTATAATTTATTACTCTTCTTTCTCTTCACTGAAAACTATATAAATATATTAATGTAAGTATTTGATTAATTATTCTCCCTCCAGAATGCAATCTTCGTGGAGTAGAAACTGTATTTAATTTGCTGTCTTTGATATCCTCTGTTCCTCCCAGTACATAATAAAGGCTCATTCAGTAAGTATTAGTTGAATAAATAAATGGACAAATAAATTAGCTGAGCAAGTGTGTTGAGTTTATGATTCAAGTTGACATCAGTGATTATTCCTGAATAGGCTTGTACAGTTGGAAATAGGCAATTTCTGTCCCTCAAGCTGACATATTCAGAGTAATATTTAAAATACCACTGCTTCTAGATTGGCCATTTCACACTGAGATTTTTAATGACATGAGAAAATGCCTTTTAAAAAATGTAAGTAAAATTCATGAGACAGATTTTTATATTCAGTGTGATCTCAAATTTGTAAAAATATAAGGCATGGAGAATTGAATGACTATTATTTTCCTCTTTGTGTTACATTAATGATAATAATCTCTACAAGTTAAATGAGAAATGGCCAGAACATCTATTCTGGTCAAATGTGCTATATTCCACCATTATGTGTGTCGATATAAATAACTCATGGTCATAGTTGTTTGCCATATTGGTGGGTTCATCCCTCAATTCCAAGGACTCCTGAGGATCTGTATATTCTATAGACACAGCCAGAACATAAGCAGATTGCAAAGGGACTTGTGTTGACTCATTAAATCTGTGTTCAGCTTAAAGGGCAGTTTAGTTTACGCTTGAACAAGGGTAGACGGAGAAAGCGTTGAGAAAATTCAAATTTATTTACATAATGCAGCACTTGAGGAAAAGGCAGAGTTTTTGAGCTGATTTTCTTGTTTATTTCTATGCATTCATTCATGCATTTAATAAATTTACTGAGTTTATTGAACTCAGCACTGCTAAGGACTGCAGGGTAAAGCAGAGCTCAGACTTCAATGGACTTAGAGAGTGTATAATTTGTGTTAGACATCTGCTCTTCAGCTTGCCCTGGATCATATTTTTCCTGATATAATCCAGTGATATTTTGAGAAATTTCCCCCTTCTTCGGTTATCCTCATTCTAGGTGCTTTGAGAAGGACTGAGCCTTCTTCTGGGATAAGCACATGACCTAAATCACATCACTGAAAAAAAGAAAATCATTCTAACATTCAACCACACACCCTAGAAACAGTAATTGTTTTAAGGTGGCATGAGATCCAAACTAATCTGTTAAGACTGATTTCTAAATATAGACTGATTTTCTTCATTGTTCGGTGGTTCTATTCCAAAGTAATGATTTGGGGACCCGGGCTCCATCCACATTGTGGCTCTACCATCTTAAATACTTGGTTTCCAACTCCATCATGTGGGTGTCAAGATAGAACAAAGGAGGTGAGTATGAGAATGACAGTGGGGGATTTAATAGTCTATCCTGGTAGTGATAAGCATCATTTCTGCTCATATTCCACTGAGCAGTAGACTAACCTGTGGCCTATTGAGAGAGGAGCTGGTAAATGTAGTTTTCCTATGGACCCAAGAAAGAGAGGAATCAGATCTGGGAAACATCTAGCCTATCTCCAACACAGACATTTTTTTAGATTTATTGGCAGAAGGATGCATCTTTTGGGGAAGAATTTCCAAGCTTAGAGAATATACATCTAGAAACATGGTAACCACTGTTGTCACCTGCAAAGAACAAAACTAAAATCATAGGCCTGAGATTGCTTATGCTCAGAAAGGTCTGCTTGAAACATTGCTTTAGCATTTGAACAACACCCTGGAACTTGGCTTTCAGAAGGTTCTCCCCAAGTTAACTGGTAAGCGTGGCTCCTCTGTCATTACTGCTTGCATAAACCATGCAGTGCAGGATGAACACTTACTGTGCTCTGGAATTTTGGTCCATGTTAGGCAGAGTGACCAGCATCTGACAGAATCTCTGGCAGGCAGAACTCCATGTGCCTTGTCACATCTTCTTCTTGGGGGACTGTGACTCCATCAAGAGAGGATGCGATAATTCAGATCTTATTTCTTCAGGACTTTTCCCTTTGTTGATTTTGCATTGTATCCTTTCACTGTGATAAGTCTGACCATGAGGACAAGGATATGCTGAGTCCCATGAGTCCTCCTAGGGAATCGTCAAATCTGGATGTGACCTTGGGGACCGTTGATATACCCCGACATGGGGAGACGCTTCCTGAGATCAATGCTACTGCCAAGGAAAATGATCAAGAGAGGCCGCAGGGAAGACTCCTCACCACATTCCTTGTCACCCAGGTCAGTCACAACTAAAGTCAAACTGAAGCTCTGAACTTTTTAGTTTTCTGAACCAAGAAATTATTTTTGGGGGCTCAAGTCAGTTTGAGCCGGATTTTCTTTAACCCAGATCATAGATCCGATTGACTTATACAATTAATTTGTAATCTAACAGCCACCTTAGCATTTCTTCCCTTTCATCTCCTTCAGCCTCAGGTGGTTCCTTTGTGTTCTGGACAAGCCGTGGGGCTTGATCACCAGGAGTCAGGGTTGAAAACACCTGTAAAAAGTCTGTCCTCACCCTGGCCAGAGGGGGAAGATGGACACAGCCCTGAATTCACAATAAGTTGTCCATTCGGCCACAATTACCTTTTTATCTTTGTCCTCCCTTGGGGGGGGGGGCATCATTTTCTTCTTTCCTTAAGCTGCCGCACCACCTCCCTGCTCTCGGGGCTTTCTCTTTCCCCCACTCTCTTTCCTTTTTCTCACTCCTTCTCTCCTTCTACTGGATAAAATAAACTTACAGTTTTGTATTTTAATCTCCACCTGGAGAAATTCTTTTCTCATCCGGAGGGCCCACCGTGCTTTCCACCCTAAGAGGTGGCCTTTTATTTTGAGAATCTAAAGGAGAAACTGTAGTCAGAGTTTCTTGCTCAAGCAAATGCAAAACAAATAGGTTAGTGGGGGCCTTTTATCTAAAACTTGGGTATTCCATTTTCCTTGAATATTATTAATTGTGTTGAGTAAAGGACAGTGCATCTGAGCTTCCGAGAAATACTATTTATTCTGAGAAGGAAAAAAAAAGACATCAAACCACTAAATTAAGTGCTTACAAACAGCTCCATAGCAAAAACAAAAGGCAGAAGGATGGTGATTTTGCAATTGCCTTATTCTTATGAAATTAACATTTAACATGGAAAAAGATGAGTTTTGTCATAGCTAATTCTACTGTAGATATTTAATTCATCATGCCATTATCAATTATCTCATCAGAGGTTGTTCGGCTATTTCTTGTCACATTTTCACTGCCAGAATGTTCAGTTCTATCTTGTGTTCTTTGATTTACAGCCTCATTTACTCTCTATAAAAACCCAAGTGTTCATGCATCTCTGCTTCGCTCAGAGCCTCGGAGCCATTTGTCTGAGCATATTCCATTTCTTCATGGAAATTCAGAAAGCCCTTGGATAAACTAAGGGACACTCCACCCTCCGTTTTGTATTTATGACCCACATGTGAGAACCCACCCCGTCTGTCCAAAGCCATTCGTGTCTGACACGTTTTCTTCTTCCTTTTGGAAGCCCATGTTTACATTTTCACTTCTCACCTGCAACCTACCATCAGCATATTACCATGTGCTCTGTTAAAGCAGGCTCTAATCGCTTCACACCTGCTACATGTTTGGGCCTAAATAAATTTTAAACTTCTTGAGGTCAAGAGCCATTTCTTTGTCCCTTTTCCAAATTTAGGAAAGGGTCATGTACATCACACATATTAAATGAACATCTATTGACTGAGTTTGATGGCTGGATATTGATCTAGATATTCACTCATTGAACATTTACCAGATCATAGGAAGACCAGACTTTATAGTAGGTTACAACTTCACAAATATCACAGGTATCACCTGGGGATTTTTTCTTTCTTTTTTGAGACAGAGTCTCATTATGTCACCCTTGGTAGAGTGCTGTGGCATCACTGCTCACAGCAACCTCAAACTCTTGGGCTTAAGCAATTGGCTTGCCTCAGCCTCCCAAGTAGCTGGGACTATAGGCGCCCACTGAAACACCCAGCTATTATTTTTGGTAGTTGTTTGGCAGGCCTGGGCTGGGTTTAAACCCTGCCAGCCCCAGTGTATGTGGCCATAACCCTAACCACTGAGCTCCAAACCCACCTGGGGATTTTGTTAAAATAAAGATACTGATAATAAAGGTCTGAGTTAGGGTCTAAGATGCTACATTTCCAACATGGTATTCTGATTCATGGACCATACTCTGAAAGCACGAACGTACACTCGAGGTTGAAAAATATTTCCTGTGAAAGGCTAGAGAGTGAATATTTTAGATTTGTTGGGCTATATGGTCTCTGTTACAACTAGCCAATTCTGTCTTTTAAGCAGCCATAGATAATAAGTAAATAAAAAAGCATGGCTGTGTTCCAACAAAACTTTATTTATAAAAACAAGTGTCTGGCCAGATGTGTCTCACAGATGTTAGTTTGGTTACTCTTGACTCAATGAAGCTAGGAGATGGGCCTCATAAGGTTCAAGAAGAAACTATCTATAGGCATTAAACATTCTAAAGTTTTAGTAAAATGAAATGCATTTTTCTAGGTGCCAGAACATCTTAACTTTGACAAGTAATTAGTAATTTGCTTCTCATTAGTGATTTACTTGATGTAAATTGGCTTGCACTGGTCTCTCTTAGGTTTTAGTAGACAAGTAGAATAAAAAACTAATAAAACTAATAATTTATTTATACTAAAAAAACTAGTATATTATTTTTCCTTTCTTTGTGTTGTGTGTGTGTATGTGGGGGGTGGGTGGCACCTGTGGCTCAGTGAGTAGGGCGCTGGCCCCATATACTGAGGGGGGTGGCACCTGTGGCTCAGTGAGTAGGGCACTGGCCCCATATACTGAGAGTTGCGGGTTCAAACCCTGCCCCAGCCAAACTGCAACAAAAATAGCCAGCCATTGTGGCAGGGGGCATCTGTAGTCCCAGATACTCAGGAGACTGAGTCAAGGGAATTGCCTATGCCCAAGAGCTGAAGGTTGCTATGAGCTAGGATGCCACAACATTCTACTGAGGGAGACAAAGTGAATCTCTGTCTCTAACAACAATAACAACAAAATAATAATAATAACATTTATTTAACTCACCCACCACTAGGAAGCACTTTTATGTTGTTGGGAAGATTTTGCTCTTTCCACTGATCTAGTAAATGACCACGAAGTTAGCCAGCACTCAACTGCCTTGTTTTTCTTTATTCTCTCCCTCATCTATGTAATATTTCCAGCCTGTCCTTTTTTCTTCCGTTCTTAGTTTTGGAAACCTGGGAAATAAATATCTATTCTACCTCCCCATTTCCTTATTATACTTGATTTCCTAAGAGCAATCAATTATGTAAATGGCCAATTAGTCTGGAGCATCAGTGTCACACTGCAGATGATGTTTTAATCATCAAAGGTGGTTCTGGGTTTCCTGTACCAATGTTCATTGCATTCACATTTTGTTCTCTCTCTCTCTATCTCTTTAACAAATGATTATATACTACATTGTAAGTCCTATAAGCAAAGAAGAAAGGAGGTAAAACCTACCAAACTTAGGGTCTGCCTACTCTTTAATTTCCAAATAACCCCCAATTGTTTCACCTGCCAAGTGATTGATAGTCCAGTGCGCTCCCACCCCCCACCCCACCTGGTGCTTTGGACCATCCTGACAAATAGTTTGCATTGTCCCAGTTGTATCACCTCTTATGACAAACTTTTAGCATTTTCTCTCATCACCCTGACAATCTCATAATTGTCACCACATGCTTCTATTTCATACTTCACTCATTTTGGACACAGATTTTCATTGAATGATTCGAACATCACCAGTAATTGATGGCCACTTACAGAAGGACAAAATTACGAAGCAATACTTTGGCTAAGTCCCAGAGGGAGGAAGATCATGTCAGAATTTATCGGAATTTAAAATTCCTGTTTATGGTGAGTCTTTCGATGGCACAGACTTAATCGGGATTAGGTATGAATCATGATACAGCACTTTGAGATTAATGCACACAGCAAAGTGAGCATTTTGAGATGAGGCACTCAAAGACACTTAGGGTAGCTACTGTTGATGCTTTCCATTGAATAATTGATAGGTATTTTGGGAATTCCTATAATTAACAATCAAACCGTTTGCTTAGGAAGGAAAGTTTTGGAAGAATAAAACATACTCATAAAGACAAAATAATAGCAAAATGATGTCAATGTAAACAGCAGGGTCTGGTTTTTGTTTTAATGTCCAAGCTGAGCGTGTGGGTGGTTTCCAATATAAAGTACCAGTTACACTTTAGAAAACATCTAAAGTGTGGCTGGTACTTAAGATTGCTCTATACTAGTTCTCATTTAGATTTCTAAATCTATGTTTAACTGGTCTAAAAAAGTACTGAAAGATCCTTCGAGGCCAGTGTAGCAAACATTATTCCTGTGGATGGAATTATTATTCACATGAATTAAAATGTCCCAGTATTACTGAGGTCCAAACACTGGGGAGAGCAAGGCAAACACTTTCAGTTTCATTTTTGCCTATCTTTGAAGGTATCAGGTGAATTTACAACTTGCTCTTGTTATTAAACTTTGTGGCTTTATTGTTAGGAGGATACGGGTTCACAACATGAATGACAGTCATTAATTCCTTAATTAATTAAAGATTTGCTATTGTTTGAATGTGTCTCCCAAAAAGCATGTGTTGGAAACTTAATCCCCAGCATAACAGTGTCAGGAGGTGGGGCCTCATGAGAGGTGATTAGGCTACAAGGGCAGAGTGAATAGATTAATGCCATGACGGAGAGAGTGGAGACTCATCATAAAAGTGGGAGCCGGCTCCCTTTCTCTCTCGCTCTCGGGCCCTCCCTTCTTCCATCATGAGAAGATGAAGCAGGAAGGCCCCCACCAGATGCCAGACCCTCAATCTTGGACTCCCCAGCCTCCAGAACCATGGGTAATACATTTATGCCCATTACAAATTACCCACTCTATGGTATTCTGCTATAGCAGCACAAAATGGACCAAGACAAATTTTAAACAATTTTTATTGCACTGATCACAAATCCCAAATATAGCTCTGATATGTCTGCTCTCTAGGAGTCTAATTCAGACACTTTCCCACAGCATTCTAAATTTGCCATAACTTCCCTGCCTGTTCCTTCCATATGATACTCAGAGTTGCACTAGTCTTTCTGTGATGCTTCTCTTCTAGAGACAAGGTTAAGATCAGGGCTCTGAAGCCAGACATTCCTGGACTTAAAGCTCAGCTCTGTCATAAACCCGATGTGATTTTTTTTTTTTTTTTTGATACAGAGTCTCAGTCATCCTTGGTAGAGTCTTGTGGCATCATAGCTCACAGCAACCTAAAGCTCTTGGGCTCAAGTGATTATCTTGCCTCAGCCTCCCAAGTAGCTGAAACTACATGCACCCACCACAATGCCCAGCTAATTTTTCTATTTTTAGTAGAGATGGGGGTCTCTTACTCTTGCCATCTGGTCTCCAACTCCTGAGCTCAAGCAATCCACCTGTCTTGGCCTCCCAGAGTGCTAGGATTACAGGTGTGAGCCACTGCACCCGGCCCCGAGATGTGATCTTTATGTCTTTACTTATGCTATCTTACCTGTCAAATGAGGAGAAGAATGCAAACTCTATTTTTATAGAGTTTCATAAGCATTTAGTAAATTATATTTGTAAAATAGATGTGAGAAACTAAAGTTGACATCTGCTGATTTGGGGCTATCTATTATCTATTAAATCTATTTCTACTAATAAACCTGAGATTTTACTATGGAGAATCACCTATCACTCACTCCTAGTCTATACGTTTCAGGCTGGTCCTGAGCTCTGCTTCTAGGAGTGAAGCAGGACATCTGGGTGGAAGGTAATCATCTTATTCTACCAGATTCACAATAGACTCCAGGGCTGGCAGAGTGCTCAGGCTCAGAAAGTCCATCAGAGCTACCCCTGGTTTGTTCTTCATTGTAGGAAAACGGCATTTGTCACTATGTTCAAACCAAAGCTGTGATGTTTCAGCTGCCACAGCCATACGGGTCCCCTGTTCTCCTGTCCTCATTCAAGCTTGACATGAGCCCTGGTTACTGTAACCGAGGCTTGGCACTCATCTCAAGGCCACCGTCAGAAGAAGAGAACAGTGGGTTGAGAAGAAGGGAAAGGACATGTAGTATTACTTTGCCAGCAAAGGAGAAAAAATGGCAGATCCTGTCTCAGAATAGCCATGTTCCCAAACATCAGGGGAAACATAGAACTTTTAAAGTGAAGGCCCTCAGTGGTAGGCTATGTTCCTTTAATTGCAGTTAATGATTCTTATCCTCTCTGCCAAGACAAAACCCCAGTGACCACCCACCTGGAAAGCCTACCCACACCTCCAGCCAGCCAGCCAGGCACTAGCCTCCAGGCCTGTCTTCAATGGTGCGAAGAACGAAAATCCCTCCCTCTCCCCCCTCCACTGAACACTGCCAAATAGGGCTGCAGATTTCAGGTTCCAAAAAGAGAAGGGGCAGTTTTAAAGATACAGAAAACATTTTGGCCTTTTTTTCCGAGGCCATTTCCTCTGTTACATTACGTCGTTTGAGTCCTTGATCTATGGTGGTCTCTGATGTCTGTCCTAGCCATGGATTTCAGGTATGTGAGGCCCTGAATTCCTTGCTTCATTTCTCTTACTTGCAACTGCAATAATCATAGCTGATACAAATGCCTGGTGAATAGTATTTAATACATTATTTTACTATCATTATTTACAGGATTTCTCCATATCTTTCAAGGTCTCTATCTTCAGTCGAAACAAACTCTGTGTCCACAGCCAGAAGACAGTAGGCTTTCCTGTGTGTCTCAGTAGAAAACTTTCATTGCTGATTTCTCTGCTGCAGACACTTGTTGGTTTGGGAAAGTAGACAGGAAGGAAAAATTACTTATTCTTTCTCGACCAAGAAGTGTTGTGGAAGGGGGTTTTGTATTTTTGTAACATGCGACGTTCCCCAAGTTTTGATCAGAAAAATAGGTTTAATCACTCTACTTTCTAGAAATGTAAGTATAAGACCCATCCTTTTATAATCTCTTAAATGCAGAGTACTTATTAATCACAGTATTGATTTGTGCCTTTTCAGTTTTTGAGTCTTCTTACAGAAGTAATAAAATCACACACAATTAGCTTTCCGCATAATAAATGCACCAGTCTCCCATTGGTTGGATCTCATCTTGGAAAGATAAACTTGACTTCACTGGTTTTCTAATTCTCTCCTGGATTGTTTTTCCTGATTTTCTTGCCTGGGTCTCACTGTGTATTCTGTTTTTATTTTGGTTAGAATGAAAGATATCGATGAAATGCAAGGGAAGCAGTATGTGTGGGGGGGGGTTGGGAGTGTATGGAAACAGATCTAGCTGAATGCATGTGTGAGACTGAATCAGCAAATAAGTCAAGGTATTCATGGTTCTGTTATCTAATGATGTGCTGATATAATAATATGGGGCAGTCCGTGGTTTTCTAGATAGTAAATACAGGTCACCTCTCACTCTTTATGTTAGAAAGCACTCAATTTCATAGCTAGAACTTTTCACCAAAGACAGCAACAGATGTTGTAGAATATTCCACCACGTACAGTGAAATATAAACTAGCAATTTCTGAGTTTAGACGTGGCTGAGGAAACTTCAGCACACAAGAGGACAGGAGGAGATATTCTTTCCCTGTAGGTTTTCTGAAAAATAAATAAATAAATAAATAAAAAGTCATCCTGATTTTACCCAGTGTTCAGGGCAGTGCCATGTGTGAAAAGAGATAGCAATGCTCTACTGGCCATGATGGCCTTGTTATCTTTATAGCTGAGAACGATTCTGGATTCTCCAAGGGATGCATTGCCAAAATAGAGCCGTCTTTTACAGTGGGCTGAGTTTCACTCTCAACCATGGAAGAGAGTCTTTAGGACCCCCTTCAGTGCTATCAACAAGTTTCTAGAAGGACAAGAGTCTAGCTTATAATTAAATTGGAATTGCTCATTTCAGTATGACTAAGTTGGAAAGCACATTATAAAAGGGTAGGATGACATTTCCTGGAGAGTCTATAAATCTGGAGCCTCAGATCATCGTTTGAATTATTCACTTAATTCTGGGTTTTAAAATTTAACACTTCTGTGCCCAGCAGCTGTGTGTGTCTAAACAGTACAAAAGCGTAGTCAACTTTTCGAAATCTGTATAACAAAGGCAAATTAGCTCAGATGATACACAAGAAAATTCACATCTGGGAAAAATCTTGTATATAAATGATCTCTAATAGAGGAACATCTAAAAACCAGGAAAATGCTGGTTGCCCTTTTAACATATAGTCAAAGTACTGAGACTCCAATAAAAATAATTTATGCTCAGATTGACATTCACTTAATGTAAATAAAGCACCTAGTTAATTCTGCAACGCTTTGTCTTCTTCAGCTCAGGAAACTGATGAAGAAAGAAAAACCTCTGTTTTCTGTGTGAAAATTAGTGGTAATTTATACTCAACAGAAAATATATAATTAGGAGGCAATTTTATATATTGTTTAGCATGTCAGGAGATTTGAGTATAAGATCCTTTAAAAAAAATCTACTATGGACAACAAAGCTTTACCCACATTGAGCCTAAATAGTGTAACGTTTAGGGGCAAAATAGAAATATAATATTAACTTATTTTTATGATTGTAAGCTGTTCCAAAGGCCTTCGAATTTAGAACACTAAAATAATTTCATCAAAGAAAAAAATCAAACAGTGATATAAAAATTATTTAAATATGTAATGGACCATCTATCTAAATAGAATTTAGATTTCCACATTTGTTAGCAGGTCAGTTCGGGAGTTAAGCACAAATAATGATCTGCATGATTTAGTCGCCTAAATATCTTAGGCTATATAATGTGTTATTTAAATATACTGCTAGTTCTGAAGTTTTAAAAGGTTTATTAACATTTTATGTAATTCACTGTGCTCTAAAGTAATAGACCAATTATTTATATGGAAGAAAGGACTTAAAGTGATTCATGTTCAGAGTGAGTGCTTTAAGGTAGTACTAAAAAGACACAACGTGTTAATACTCTGATGTTAAGACTGCTACAGAAACGCTGCTGTAACATCCCAGAGCTCCACCTCATTAAGTTTTAACCTCATGCAAGTACTCTGACTATTTCCGGGTCATCTTTCCTGGGTCCCACAGAACTATTAAGTTGGTCATTGTCCCCTCACCCCTTTTATTGTGCACTGTTATTTGATTCTGAATTAGGATCGTCTAAGTCTGAAGCTGCTTTGGACAGATTGTGGTGGATTGTTTCCAGTGTCACAATGAGCGAAATGAATTAGCAGATTTCTGAAATGCTGCACTTAGCCCATGAGTAGGGGTCTGCCAAAGCTTAGCCTCAGCTAAGGGGCAGCAGGAGAACGGTCAGAGTGGTCTATGAATTTGCCACCAGCACGCAGAGTGGCCTCCCTAGAGCTTGCATCCATCCCTCCTCTCATTTTGCACTCTCAAGCTGGTGTCCTTCAGGTCCTAGGTATCGGAAGTCAGCACTAAATGTCTCAATTATCTAAAAATAGACCTTCTACTTTGGAGGCAGTACACATCCAGGTAAAGGCTCCAGCTGGGATATAAACCAATCTGGGTTTAAATCCACCAAAGCTAGATGTGTACTCTTAGGCAAATTACTGGACATCTGAGCCTCAGTTTTGCCATCTATAAAATGGGAATAAAACTGGTGCTTTCCTCATAAGACTTTTATAAATATTAAGTATGGCAGTGCCGGGAAGGCATTTAGCAGTGCCGGGAAGGCGTTTAGCTTGCCTGGCACGTTCTGATATGTGTGTGTTATCAATGACTTCTTTCAAACTTTAATTAAGATAGCCCTCATCACAGATCACATATCTGTATATCTCTTCCTACAAACCTGTGTGGAATCGTGGTTGGCCTGAAGTTAGCAAACACTAATTAGTTTCAATGGTATAAGCTATCAATACTGTTGCCAAGGTAGTATTCATGAAATGAATTTAAAACCAAAAGAAAACGTATGCTAGATCATTCCCCTGTTTCATTAGTTGGTCACCGGTCCTCTCCCTTTACCATGGCAATTTGAGAGGTAACCCAATTTTGTGCAGATATTTGGTAATTTTTATCTAGATGGGAAAACTCCAGGTCCAGGCTGCTGCTCAGCCCCATCTTGGCAAGACCTCATGGGTTCAGAAAGATATGAAGAGACCTACAAACTTGCATCTCCAGCCTTGACGAGAAAGAGGTACATGGGTCACTATGAAACTTTTGAGACAGACTGTGTTATGCACCATTATTTCACTTCTAAGAAACCCAGTGGACCGGTCCTTTCTGATTCACCCGTGCAAGTTAACAGTGGTGCAGGGAGGGCTTCATTTGTTTCTTAATTTTTGTGTATCTCAAAATTTTCATAAGAAATCATAGCAAGGTCAAGATGAGGGACAGTCCTGACCAGTTCTATGGGGCCTTTGAAGATGGGTGCCCAGGACACAAACAGCTCTCTGAGCATTTTGCCAACCCAAAGCGTGTGGTGGGATCCTTAGTAGTTGAATGTCATGTGTTTGCTGTCCCTGCTGGTGGCTAATTGGAACAGAGGTAGACACTTACCCAAAATGGACACTGGATCAGGGGTGGACACCCCTTTGGGAATTTCTAATTATGGCTAACAGAATTAAGTATCTTTTTTTAGTCACAGAAATTAAAGAAAAGCAAACCCAGGCCCTCCTCAGCTGCCTTGTGCATGAGAAGGCAAAGAAAGATCTTTGCCAAGAGAAGCAGGATGAGGAGTAGGAAGGAGGCGGTGTGCAGGGATCGGAGAGAAAGCCAGCCTCAGTTTCCAAGGTGCTGGGTCCCTCTCCCACCCTCCAGGGAACCAAATGCACCCCTAGTCTCGGTTTAAGAGAGCAGTCTCAAGTCTTTGTAACGATTTCCCCTTCTTTTGGCCTTAAACCAATTTAAGCAAGTTTCTGTTTCATGTGACCAAATTAGATACGAACAAAACACTTGATCTGGCCACTTTCCTTTGCCCTACTGATTCAGAAAGTTGAGTGCTTCTTTAAGAGATTTGTTTGTTTATTCCCAGCAAGAATACACTGTGCCTTACTCCCTATGTAAAAATGCAATGGTGGTTTTTACAAAAGAATAGCAAAAATGGTGAATATATTTGTGTGGTGTGTGCTGTGTGTGCATGTGTGTGTGTGAGTGTGTGTGTGTATTGTAGCCACAGTAGGAAGGGTATAAAAAATAATATTAAATGCATTTAAATTGTTTCCCTTACTATGTAAGTTTTGGGGAACTATACCATAAGAGAAAATTAATACAGAGAACCTAAAATCTGTGGGCTTTTTTCAATATGCCGTTATATTTATTACAGCTGATCCTCCAGCGACCCCAGAAAGGAAGGCTGTTACATCCGTTTTCAAGGTGAAACATGAGAAGGCACATGACTGTCCAAGGTCACAAGTGGTCCATCCAAGGTCTTAAGTCAAGTAAATCATGTCTCTTGTTTACAGCCAATTCCAGGATATGTGACTCTAAAGCCTTTAGTGTGTCCTCCATTTCTGTTGCTGCTCTGTGTTTCCCAAAATGTATTCTGTAATACGTTGCTCACAAGGGATATCCATGATCCGATACATTTGAGAACTGCTGAATACTCAGTCCCCCTCTTGGAGATACAGTGTTCACTTAACACATAATCTGTAAAGAACTGCATTCAACTTCATCTAACCCGGTGCTTTAACCAGTACATTTTCTACAAAATCATTTTAAAACACTTTTAAACTTGTGCTACCAAAAGAGCTATTAATAAATTGAAGCATTAATCACTCGTTGATTAAAAATTAGAAAATGTTTAATAATAGCAAAGGCTGCTTTCCTATGTATAATTGATATTTCTTTCTAATATCTTTTTAACCTCTTCTAATTCTAATAACAAAAAAAAACCCTGAAAAAACTGAAATGCATTGTGCTATAAAGAGAAAAATAAAAATCAGCTAAAATCCCACGGGTCTAAGACAACTATTTTCATACTGGATTGATCATGCGAGCATATATCTCTATCCATATCTACCTTCAATTATAAATAACTTTGCATAAATCAAACATCATCACAGATGTTTCGTCCTCCCTGTTCCCCTCGACCTTGCTGTTTTTCTCCAACTCCACCTGCCACAGCACAATCCTTAGATCAATGGTGTTAAAAATCTGGTGAATATTTTTTCATGATTATATAGATGATAGATAAAGAGAGATGCTGATAATGGGATTATAATATCTACACTATTGTATATCTTCTGTTTTGCTCATTCTATTGAAGAATGTGAAAAGTCCTTCAAGTTAACTGGCATTGAAAACAATGAAGAAAATTCTGAGCTTAAGGCCTAGTGGGCTAGAGGTGCTCAAACAACATCGCTCTCTCTCTTTCTTCTTCCATCTAGAATGATTCTTTTCTGAGATAGGAGCAAAAAATAACTGTTGGAAACCCAGGATTCCTTCTCTGCTGATCGACTTCTGTCCGCAGAGACCATTTGCATCCCTGCATTCCAGCAGATCCTGTGTGTTAAATCTGATGTTTGCACTGATTAGAAGGACTTGGGTCACCTTCTCTGCCCTTAAGTGATCCCCATGGTTAGGGAATACTCAAATCCTCTGTGAGCTTTGCCCGTTGAACTGGACATTTGGCTTTCCCAGACCCCAGGGATGGAAATGAAGATGGTAAAATGTCAGCAAAAATCTGGGAGGGGTGGTTGGCAGTAATAGGGTCAACATACCCTGGATTGTTGAGAATAACCCAAATTCTGAAAACAGGACGGAGGTCCTGCCAAAAGATGGAGGCAAAATCTGGAGACAGATGGGGCTGCAAAGAACAAGTCATTTCAAGCTGGTTTAAGTTAGAAGGGTTTTTATGGAAAAGCTACAGTGGAAATGTACAGAATCAAATGGTAGGAAATACGTAGGTATAGCTGGGACTCAGGACTGGTGCAGGTGCTGAAATTGCCCGATGAGATTATCTAAAACCTCACAGATTATCTACATACCTCTTTATTCCTACATCATTTACTTTTCCACAGATCAACTTCTCTCTTCTCTCGTCTTGGAATAAAAACACTCACCTTCTTCCTGATAAAAATGGGGTTTCCACTCTTTTTTGTTCTGTCTTTTAACTTGCCACTGGAATGTTATTTATTTATTTTTTGATAGCTGTCCCCCACATTGTGCTTTGTCAGTGGCTTTGAAATGCAAACATGCCACAGCCCCAACTCCACGTGATCTCGCAGCTCCAGGAAGGTCACATCAGGGTTAACTTCCTGTCGCTTTCTTAATTCCAAATTCTTGACAATTGGACTGCGACAGCTTGGGTCAAGGATGTGCTCTTGGTACAATCAAGCTGGAGGAGGCAGTTCATGGGGTATCCAGGAAAGCAACATAGCTATGTAAGAAAGTCAGTCAACTTACACGGACTAGACACAGGGCGTGAACAACCAAGCATCACAACTCCAACTCTAGTCATTGTCATCCACATGCTAGTGCTGGTGGCAGAGTACCTAAGGTTGAGGACTGGGCCTATCATTATTAGATAAGGAACTTGGGAATTTTCTTAATCTTATCTGTGAGTGGGGTTAATAATAATACCTACTTCAAGGCAGCACCTGTGGCTCAAAGGAGTAGGGTGCTGGCCCCATATGCCGGAGGTGGTAGGTTCAAGCCCAGCTCCGGTGAAAAAACTGCAAAAAAATAAATAAATAAAATAACTACTTCGCAGAGTTGCATAAATAACACAGAAGCTAATGGAGTCAAAAATCTTAGATTCATGCTTTTATCACACAGTAAGCACCAAACAAACATTAGCCATAGGTATGGTTTCAATGCGTCCCCCAGCTACATGTGTTAGTAAATTAATCCCCCATGTAACAATATCGGGGGGATTTAGATGGATCATGGAGGTCCAGAACTCATGGATGGATTCATTTATTCATGGGCTAATGTATTAATGGGTTAATATGTTGATGGATGATCATGGGAACGGGGCTGGTGGCTTTGTAAGAAGAGGAGAAGAGATCTGAGCCACACTGCCACGTGATGCCCTGTGCTAGGTGGGACACTGCAAAGGGCTCCCACCAGCAAGAAGGCCGCACCAGAGGCAGCCTCTCACTCTCAAACTTCTCGGCCTTTGTACTTGTAAGAAATAAATTCCTTTCTTTTTAAATTACCCAATTTCTGGTATTCCATTTTAAGCTACAGAACACAGACTAAAATAGTTTTTGTGAAAATGGCAGGTCCATGGCTCTGCAGGCGAAGTGACAGTTTCAGACAAGGACTCAACTGACGTGCTGAGCAAAAAGGACAGTGACAAGAGAATCTCGGGTCTTACCGGAAGGACAGGGACAGGAGACTAACGCTGACATGGAGGGCAAAACTCCCTCATGCTTGCGAGCCCCCAGCTGCCACAGAAGCTGCCGCTTTTTGCCCAGGGGAGATGTGCTGCAGCCGTCAATGAATGGGCGCCATTCAGTACTCTCTGACTAAGCAGCTGAGGCTTTTGCTTAATTAACCTTCCATGGAGTAAGACCCGGCCCCACTGAAAAGTGGTGGGCAGGTGGAGCCCAACTTGAATTATCCTCATTAAGGAGCAAAAGCAGGAGGCAAGAAAGCCAATGCCAGCAGCCTGGAGCCCTGTGCCTCGGGGCACCAGATAACAACTTCAGAATGGGGACGTGGACAGCCAGCCCAGCTCAGCCTCTACTTCACAGCACCTGGACATGAAAGGCAGCGCCTCTCAGAGCAGCAAAACTGCCCTGAAAACTGCGGGGAGATAAAGTAATAGCGATGGCCTTCTGGTAGGCGGATGTCAGGGAGAATGGTCGCTGGTTGCTCATTACATGTTCCCCAGACGCTTAAGTAGAGCAGGCAGGAGAGGCCAAGCCTTAACTCAAACACGGCTTCACAGCTGGGAAGAGTGGGTGGGCACTGCTAGAATAGACTCTGTCCTCATCAGCATTCTGCAGACACCTCAGCTATGGAGGGAAATCAGGAAAAAAGTAAGGCGGGTTTCAGAAATTCACAAATGATACCCTTAATGATGGACGAGGTTAGGACAAGCTGGGCCCACTTTCACTTGGGTCTGTACTCCTGCCTCCCAGAGGGCAAAAAAAGAGAAATCTTTAGTATTGATAATATAGTTTGGAAATAATTTCTCATGGCTTGTGCTCCTCTTTTAAAGACCAGCCCACATAGAAGATGCCAACATGATAATGTGAGTGAAAGATCAGACAGGGCCTGGCATATAGTAAATATTCAATAGTATGGTCAGTTTTTCCTCTTCCTTCCCTGACAACTCGCCCCCTGCAGCATGCATCATTTATTCATTTATTAATATTTACGTTTATGTTTATCTGACATATGAGGTCAGACAAATAAGTTTGCACACTCATCTCAGGAAAAGTGCTACGTACAACACTGCTGAATACCCCAAAGTCCCCTTTGAAGTCCTCCCCCTGGGAAGCCGTGTACAGACACCAGCTCCTAGTCCACCCTTCAAAGCATTTTGTCTAGGATGAGTTCATGAGCTTTAATTGGCAGACTTCATGCAAGCATGTCATGTAACTACGTGCCAGGCAATCTTCCCGGTGCTTTTTACATAATAACTCACTTAATACCTACCACAACTATGTAAGTTGGGCTCAGTGACCATCTTCATTTTGAGAATTCTACACAGATGTTAAGTAGCTAGTCAGTGAACGGTGAAGGCAGAATTTGAAGCTGTCCGTGTTTTCTCTTCTCCCCTAATAGCTGCCCAGTTGGGGTTTGAGGACAGAAGAGAAGTGCATTTATCTCTGTGTGATTCAGACATGGACATCCAATCTGTGCTCGCTGACTGTCAGGAAGAGGCAGCAGTAAACCTGCCCAGGCCCCAGTGCCCCTCTTTACCTTTTGCACTAGGGATTCAGGGCCTCCCATAAGCTCTTGGAAGAAAAAGAGCACGAAGGGAAAAAAAAAAAAAAGAAAGAAAAAAGAAAGCAGGCAGTTGACTTTTCACTTGTCTGCTCCCCCAATCCAGATGCAGGCGAGGGAACGCGTGCCATCATAAAACTGTATAACGTTTTCATTCCGTTTACCAGACACAGAGCCAAATACTCAGAAGCTTTGTGTGGAATAATCTTGTCCAATCTCCAGGCTGCTTCCAACTCTCCATTTGTTTCAGCCCCAGCTCCTGTCATTATGGGACAAAACCTGTCTTCTATTAGGATGATTCATTTCCATGGGTCTCTCGGTTGCAAGGGAATGATCTAGCTTCAAGCATAGCTGGATTTAGGGATCAGCTGATGCTACCCGGGCTGAGCTACTCTTCCATTTCCTGCATCTGCCTTTTTCAATTTTGGCTGCATTCCCGGGTTGCTCCATCAACATGGTAAAATGGCTATATCAGCTCCAAATCCAACCTTTATACCTTCTTAACTCTCCAGCCCATGGGAAAGACAGATTTGCTCAGAACCTCTAGCTAAAGTTTCATTATAATGCATAGGTTTGTAGTGGATTATAGACCATCTATGAACAAATCCGCGTATTTCTAATTCCGTACCAAGAGGAATACTTAACGGAGGAATACCGGGGTGGCTCCACAAACTAGTGCTCCCCGATACAGACTTAATAACGGCTCCTGCAGACAAACAACCTCATATGTGAAAACTTTAAGAGCAATCTAAATGGAGAGTAGAGAATTCAAATAGGATCTAACAGCTCCCACTTTTTTTTGTAATCTCCCCTGCCCCCCCTTTTAAAGCATTGAAGTTTATCTCTCTAAGAACATTTATATTTGGCTTTAAACTTGCCATTAATGAAAAATCTACTTGCTATGGGCAGGATCCTGGGGTGCTTAAGTACACAAACAGAGTTTTGTCATCTTTAAAGAATCATCAGCAACGTTTATTCCCTGAACTACTTAGAAGCGTCTTTTCTCTCGCTTGCTTCCCAAAAACACCAAAAGGAATCAATCACCTACAGACAGATAACGACATCTCCCCATCTCCCTCTTTGCAAGACACAGAGCGAAGGCTCTTGATAGATAGAAGAAAGAAGGCATTTGAAGCCAAGAATGGTGGTGTGCACTGTGATCACAGCCATTAGGGAGGCTTTGGCGAAGGGATTGAGCCCAGGAGTTCGAGGCCAGCTTGAGCAACAGACTGACACCTGTTTTGGTGGGGGCTGGGAAGGCACCCTAGGGGAAAGTCCTTGAGCTATCAGTTTAGAATGAATGAGAAGGTACTACTGTACTTTAGAAAATAATTACTACAAACACATTTTTACAGAAAAAAATAATATTTCTTCAACCGTGTAGGGATTAGAGATTAGTAGTATAACAAACAATTTTCACTCTCGACACGGTCTGAGAAAAAGATACCGACATTCTTTTTGAAGGCTCCTGTGTCCCATTGTTTCTCATAATTTCCATGATATTAACTTTACTACCTGTGGATATCCCTAAACAAAATAATTATTGCTTTGCGGGTCTCTAACATACATCGTGAAAACATAACAATTGTATTTTACTGTAGCTTGCTTTATGGCTTATTATGATATTTCTTAGAATTATTCATTACTGTGTGTAGCTCTAGTTCATGCATTTCCATTCAATTGTTGGACCCTGACCTGGCTACTCTTGATGGACACTAGTGCCTGTTCTGTTATTTGGCATCTATTATCAGCCTCAGGCATGTGCTCTAGTAGAAAATTGCAATGGTTTTGGGGGAATGATACCAGGAACTATTTTGCTAGACCATGAGGCTTATACACAGTCAACCCAATTGAATCATTCCCAGTTGTTTGAAAATTGGTTGAGAAAATGTACACTCACCGACAGGGTGTGTTTCAGTAGATCCACAGTCTTGCTAACATTGTTCACAAAATACTTTTATTGTAATTACTTTTGTATTTCAGAGAAGACTTAGATTTGCAGAAAACTCATGAAGAGAGTTCAGAGTCTCCAGTAAGCTCCTCATCCGGTTTCTTAGTTTATGCATTTGTTACAGTTAAGAAACCAGTATTGAAACATTATGATTAACAAAAGTCTGTACTTGGTTCTCAATTTCCTCCTAGTTCTGAAGGACGTCCTTGTCTACTTCAGTATCCCATACAGGATAGCAAGTTACAAAGAGTCATCATTATATCTTGATTTCCAGCAGGGACATTTGACTTTATTTTTGGGACATTTGACTTTATTTTTGGTCACCTTGATAGTTTGGGGGAGTATTTTGTAGCCTATCCCTCAATGGAGATATGTTGATATTCAGTCTCATGATTGCATCAGGACTACGTATTCTTGGGAGGAAGACCACAGAGGTAACGTGACATTTTCATCACATTGTACCAAGGACACATGGTGTCAATTTGACCTGTTAAACTTGATCGTTTGGCTGAGGTAGTGCTTGTCAGGTTTCTTCGTTGTAATGTTGCTCTTTTTTCTCCCGTTCCATACGACACTAGGGAAGGAAGTCACTCCCTACAGCTCACCCTTACAGAGGGGGGAGTTTTGCTCCACCCCCTTGAAGGTGAGTGTATACATAAATTCTTGAGATGTTACTGCATGGGGGTATATTTATTCAAACATTTGTGGGTTTCCGTATGGACTCATGAATATTTATTTTGTGTTTTCATTCTAATCCAATGCTATTTTATTTTTTGTGGCCACTGAGAGCTTTTTGAATGAAAGTTTAATTTTTTTTTTTTTTTTGGAGACAGGAGCATCAAGCTATCCCCCTGGGTAGAATGCTATGGCATCACAGCTCACAGCAACCTCCAACTCCTGGGCTCAAGCAAGTCTCCTGCCTCAGCCTCCCAAGTAGCTGAGACCACAGGCGCCCGCCACAACGCGGGGCCATTTTTTGGTTGCAGCCATCATTGTTGTTTGATGGGCCCATCACCTTAGGTGTATGTGGCTGGCGCATTAGCCGCTTGAGCCACAGGAGCCAAGCCATGAAAGTTTAATTTTGTCAAATTACTTGTGGGCTCTTGTTATCTCCCGGAGGTTTCAATTTATACTTTACTGATCTCCGCTCTTAGAGTCAGTGTTGGTAATTTTTCTATTGAATTGTGGTTTTCTTGGTGATTTCTTATTCTTTTATTATGCAGATACAATCTTGTTAGTTAAGTATGTTGGACATAATAGGTGTATCATCTCCCAATTTTTGGCTTCTCTTTTATTTATGGGTCTGCCCACTGACTGAAGTCTTTAATATTACTGTAAATAAACATTGATCTTTCTCTTTACACTTTGAAACATTCAAAGATTAATGAAGAAATTACATTTCCTGAGATCATATTATATTCTCTAAGATATTATTCCATTGATTGTCTTTTACTTATGTGAAATTCTTTTCTGTATAAAGTGTGTGGTTAAGAGTCTAATTTCTAATTTCTTATATAATTAATTGTTTTAGCATCATTTGTAGAGGAGTAATTATTCTGTGAATGACCTAACAATATTTTAGCTATGTTATAAATTGCGTCTCCACTTTGTATGGGCTCTCGTCTAGAATATCCTGTTCCCTGCCTTCATTGTCCATCTATGTGGGAATATCACATGGACTTAATTACAGAGTCTTATTTTTTTTAATTTTATTTTAAAAATTCAAGCCCCTTACATTTATCATCATCAGGAGTGAAGTGAAAACGTTTTGCTATTTGCTTTTCTGTATAAATTCTAGCATCTTTTTGTTAAGCTCCACAAAAACCAAATATAGCTTAGCAAAATAGTTGATGGGATTTAATTGAATTTATAGCCAAACTTGGGGGAACTTGATCTCCCTAGAGTACTGAGCTTGTTAGCAACATTCTAACCGTCTACAATTCCTCTGTTGGTAGCGTCTATAGCACACATCTCTCCACTAAGCCAGATGTATTTTAATAAACTTGTAGAATTTCCTTCCTAACGATGTTGTCTGGAGGTTGGTTTTACATTTCTATCTCTATATACCCAGTATCTATTGAGATGATCTGAACCGTACCAGAAATTAGGTAAATATTTGATGAAAAGGAAGAAGAAAGGAAGGAAAATGGAGAGAAGGAAGGAGGGAGGGACAGAGGGAGGAGGGAGAGAGCCAGGCAGAAAAGTAAACAGAGTTGTGTTTCATAGGGCCTTAAAAGCCAAGCTTGCATTTTGTTCAGTAGGTGAGAAGTCGGTGAAGACTTTTAGTCAGTAAATAAAGAAATTGAAATATGTCTGGAACTCTTCAGAAAAATGAATCAGGGAGGAGCAGGATTGAAGGTAACAATACCAGCTGGGAGAGAAATGCAGTGATCAAGAGAACCGTTTATAGAAAGTGTACACTGCCAAGCAGGGATGGGAAGAGGCTGAGAGATTTATGTATTTGGGATAAAGAAATGAGAGTGATTCATTGAAAAGGTGAATTATTTTGGTAATATTTTAGAAAATAATCTTCTATAATTTATATGTTATAAAGGCATAGTAGATATAAAGTTAAAGTGACTTAAAAATGTATTTATACTTTCAATTCTTCACCGACATTTCGAGGATTTGGACCTCCTTGGGATGAAACAGCTTTCAAAGTGAAGAAGTTCCCTGTGAACAGAGCAAGTCGATTTACCAAGATGGACTGTCTCCTCATTTTATAGGAAATAAAGGTTTGATTTAGATGCCCAAAGTTCCTCCAAATAATAAATGATCACTACTAAACATTTCCAGGGCTAAGAATAACCGAAGTAGAAATCCAAGACTGGCCTAATAGGAATGAGTGAGGTTTACAGGAGCAAATTTGGAAGCTATTCTGACTCTTTGGTTTGAAGGCATGGGTCAAAAGTTTGGAAATTCCTACAGATACCACAAGGATAGAGAGAAAAGACTGTGTCTCACGTGCAGTCTTGCCCTTCACATTAACACTCTTACATTCTCCACTCATGGCCCAAGTAACACTTTGTGGCTATAAGATAGCAGCATAGTTAGACTACTGCCTGAAACTTACCAAAGACAGCTCAAAGTCAGCTTTTGACGTAATACATGCCCCGTACAGCTGATGTGGCAAAGAGAACACTTCTAATCTTTTCCTGAAAGGGGCCAGTCAGTCACGAGCATTTGCCTACTCATTCTCTGGGGGGTGACTGTGCCCCTCCAATGCCACCTCTGGTGGGATACCTGCTAGGGATCAAAAGGGTTCTTATTTATATCTGTTAGAAAATACCTTCAGAAGAAGTCACCAAAATTAGATCAGCTGGGTGTTGAACAGTGTCACAAACAGTGCTAAATTTGTGTTTGTACCATTTGTACAAGTATCAAAAACACCTTTGCCAGAAGATCAAAATGCAAGGTGCCAGATGTTTTTATCTTTTTAAGAATTAACCTTCGATAATCAATTCCTCTGTGGGTAGCCACTTAGTGGACGCCAGGGTCTATCTTATCCGAGACACATTTTAGTTGTTTTCCCTCTTGAAATGAAATATTCAAGGAGTGACATCACTACAATTCAAATCAGGCCACGGGACCACAGCGTTTTCAAGATTACATGATGCACCCTGAAAACATTCAGGTAATGTGAAAGAATTCCACAGTGAGGCCAAAATATCTACCATCTGGAGTCTGTCAGTATTTTCGTATATTTTGTTACACCATCATCCATCTACTCGTTACGCCACCCATCATGGATCAATATTCTTATTTGTAAGCATTCCAAAATTTCCAAATATGCTAAAAATATTCAATGTATTTTATTACACCACTGTCCATCTACTCATTCCTCCATGCCGCCTGGATCAATATTCTTATTTGTAAACATTCCGAGTGCTGTAAGTATTAGGACAGGAATCTAGCTATTTATTTCAAAAATCAATGTTGAAGAAATAGAGTTGGGATAACCAGGTTTTTGGCTAGCTTGTTGCCTGCACCTTTCAAATGACGATGCGTTAATCCATGCTTGTCTGCCACCATTATGATTGCCAATGTTGCTTTTAGTTTCCATAGAATGTAATCTAATAATCTGGCAAGGGACCCATCCAGAAATTGCCAGGTTTATGGACTTTTCCAATTACTGGGCAACACGTTGATACCACTATAAATCTCATTTCTTGGACATTGATTTTTGAAATAAATAGTTGAATTCATGTCCTAATACTTATTCCTGTTTTTAACTCAAAAACCATGACACCTGACAATGATAGAGCAGGAAAGAAAAGTTGTCAGATTCTACACATCGTACCTTGAAAGACGGGCACCCAATCATTAGAATGCCAGTGTGAGAAGCAGAGGATGGAACTTCATTACTAATGTGGAGAAGGAATAGATCTGTATATTTATTTTATATTGTCTAATCTTTAAGCATCAGAGAAAGTGGAACTGAGCAAGAGCCTTGGGGAGTAAAGGATGTTTATACAAATTCACTAAGTCAGGTTAGATGAGTATCAAATGAGGAATAAATGCGTATCAAATATTAAAATAAATTTGAAAATTCACTAATTATTTCCTGTGGGCAGAGCACTGCTCTAGGTGTGTTAGTATTGAAAACCCACCCACGGGAGATGAACCAGCCAAAGTACTTATCTTATTGTATGCAGAAGGAAGTTTTCCTTTCGCTTCAGAGAACATCTTATGACTCAACACAGTGCAGTGGTCATGGTGATCTACAGCTCATCCAACAAAGCTCAGGGTTACTCATCAGAGACAAAGGATTGGGAAATCTCAGCTCCTGTTCTGATAATAAGTGCATGGTGTTTGCCCAGCAATCCACACTGAGGAATTACCACGCACTCACTACATATGAGATAATCAATGTGATATCCTATGAATCTCAGAGATGAGACAGTACAATTCAATATACAAATCTATCCCTTTCCCACATTCATAATGGAGTTCCAGCCTCCGGTTCTCACACTGGCATTTTAATAATTGGGTGCAGCGTGTATAATCTGATAACTTTTCCTTCCTGCCCTATTATTTTTAGGTGTTATGGTTTTTGAGTAAAAGGGAATAAGGATTAGGACAGGAATCTAGCTATTTGTTTCAAAAATCAATATCTGGGAAATAGAGTTTGGATCACCAGGGTTTTGGCTGGTGTGTTGACTGCACCTTTCAAGTGACAGTATGTTAATTCTCTCCTGTCTGCCACCATTATGATTGTCAATGTTGCTTTAGTTTCTGTAGAATACAATCTAATAATCTGGCAAGGGACCCATCCAGAAATTGCCAGGTTAACGGATTTTTCCAATTACTGGGCAACACGTTGATACTGCTATAAATCTTAGTTCCTCCACGGTATGTGCAATAAATTCCGTGTAAGCTCAGTGAGAGCAGTGCCCAAGGCTGCTTTGGCCTATCACTGGCTACTCAGCAGCTGGCAAATGGCCTGGTCCGTAGCAGAAATTCTGTAAATACTTTCGCATGTGTACATTTTAATTATTGTCTACTCTAACTGCAAACTCATTTGAAAACGTATAAATATAACACCAACATGCTTTAGTATTATAATCACAGTGAAAATATAGCAGCCTATACTAATAAAACCTGAAACCAGACCCACCGGAGTATACAGAGTAAGTACTATGTTGATTTCCTAAGGCTGCTGTGGCAAATTAGCATGGATTTAGTAGCTTAAAACAAACAAAAAAAGAAATTTAATCTTTCGCACACAATTCTGGAAGGAAACAAGAAGTCTGCAATTTAAGTGTTGAAAGGTCTGGGCTGCTTTCAAGGGGAGGAGAACCCCTGGCCTCTGTCAGCTTTTGGTGGTTCCAGACCTTGCAGGAGGCTGAATTACTCTGATTTCTGCCTCCATCTTTCACGGGCCTTCTACTCTGGGGCTGTGTCTCCCGTTCTTCTCTCTGTCTCAAAACCCCCTCTTCTTTTCTCTTGTACAAACATTTGCCTTTGGACTTAGGGCTTACCAGAAAATAAATGGTATCTACAGACCCTCACCTAATTTACGTCTGCAAAGAGGCTTTCCCTCAACACAGTTAGAGACCATCACTGACTACAGGGATACGGACATCACCTTTGGGGGGCATCACTTTGGGGAGGGACACCACTCAACACACGACTCATTCTCTATTTTGTCATGTGAAATACTGCAACTCAGGAGACTATGATGTGGCACAGCTTTCAACTTAATATGCGACATTTAAGGCAATGTTGAGAAATATAACCAATGTATTTTTAACTTAAGCTGCAATCCTCTTTCTTAATATCTTTGCAGTCTGTAGCGTATCTATAACTCAAATCATCCAAAAATGTACCAAACTGTTACTGGGAGGAAAATTCCACGATTTGCCACCAACACAATTAAATTACAACTATTCTAGATTCTAAAGCTGTGCTTCTAATTAGAGAAATATTCTTTGGAGCAACTCCCCCAAGAAGCTGGGACCGTGTAACTCTTTTTCCACAATTTCTATATTCAGATTTGTTGGCCACAGAGCTGAAATCAGCACAGTTAGGAGATGAAGAGTTCAAATAAAAATCTGTTATCTGATAGGTTTGTTGATGATTTTTGCCCCCAACAATTGGAAGCATCAAGTGCAATATATAAATTGGATACCTTTTGAGCAATTCAATGACCGCTGAAGGTGGCCCATTTAAAAAAATCGTATGTAATCGTAGTTTGAATTCAGGTTAATTTAACTTGAGATTATTTCTTCTTATCTTTTGACATTTTCTGAGCTACCTCTGGGTTAATGGCTCTATGGAAACCTAACACAAGTATTTGGGTGTCCAGTCAGAAAGCCACATATGGAACGATGTGAATCACATTTGATTGTTCCATGGTTTTTCAGCTATGTAACAGAAGATGACTGTATTTCATTTTCTCTGGTAGATTGGTGGACACCGCCTCCAGATTGGTGCCTTTAGGAATGTTGACCGACCTTCTTAGTTTTTCATGCCATTCTGAGCTCCTGATCCCCCGCTACATAGTTTAGAAGGTTGTTAGTCAGATGCCATCAAAGTGAAAGCTGAATGTGCAGGGCTTTGGTGTGTAAAGATGGGGGTAAGTTCTCTTAGGCACAGGAAGCAGTGTGCAGCCAGACACAGAAAGCAGAGGCATCCAGGAGGCCCAGGCAAGAGACAGCCAGGAGAGAAAGGTCCTCTGGATGCTCAGTGGAGGACATAGAGATAAGAGGCTGAGCACGGATGGTAGGAGCAGGCATGTGTGGGGTTGAGGCGAGGTGGTGAGGAAGATCGCACCAAACATCTACAGGGAGGGCCTATCCCTCCCACCAGCAGGCACCAAATGGTTGAAAGAAATGTGCTATTTGCAAAGTTCGACGGTGGGCATTTATATGGAGCATTTAAAATAGGAAGAGGTGGACATTTGTTTGAACCTTTGGAATTATTTTGTAGGGCGGTCTACAATTACCTTGTCCAAGTGGTGCTGTAGCGTTTCATTGTCTCGAGAATGAGGAAGCATAGTTTGCAAGTCGTAAAATGAGTTTACCCAATGAAAAGATATTTACTAAGTAGCTACTGTATCTGCCTGGGAAAGAAAAAACTAAAAACAAAATAAACATTTTTTCACTTTCTTCTCGTTGGATAGGAAAGGACCTCCCAGATTGTGGTACCTGCATGTGCGATGTTCTGTGAAGTGGGAGGGAGATTCCCAACCTAGAGCAGCCCCATGTGTAGAAGAGTTGAACTGGACAAGAGACACAGTTTTTATTTTAGTCTGGGATGGACATTTTAAATTCTAAATGTGCAAATACATAAAGGAAGAGCTACGTGATCTCCCAAGCGACACAGCACCAGAAAGCAACTTACAAATAGGGACAAAGAAAAAGGAAGGAGTTGCCTGTCTGTGTTCTCCTGGGTCCAGCCCAGGCTCACACTGGTCCCAAGTTTTCAGTTACACATGAAGGTAAGAGCTCCGCAGGAGATGCACGCAGACCTGGGAGGCCACGGCAAAGGTTCTGAGTTGGAATGGAGCTATGAGAAAGCGCCACTGTGGAGGTGACTCTAGACTCAAAATCTAAAGCATGAGTGCAAGGGGAGAAGGGGGAGGTGTGTACATGAGTGCAAGGGGAGAAGGGGGAGGTGTGTACATGAGTGCAAGGGGAGAAGGGTCAGTGGTGCAATCAGCTTGTGTGAAGGGTTGGTGAGAAGTGGCAAACTAATGGAAGGACCTGACGATGGCCAGCGCTGCTGGATATTAGAAGGTAAGGGGGAGAGCAGCTGGACATGAGGCTGGGGACGGGCGCAGGCTACTTCCCACCTCTGTCTTTCAGACTTGACTAAGACTGTCTATGCCTCAGAAAGGTGCTCTTTTGGGTGTTAGTTCCCCTCAGAGGAGAGTAGGGTGGGACACATTGAGAGAAAAGCAATGTCATTCATTCAATACATCTCGCCAATCCCACGTTCTCCTTGTCTGGAGAATAATGTCTCCTTTATGATAACGCATCACATTACTCTTAATTTCATTTATTTGAATCTGTCTGGTGTTATGGTGTTTGGTATCCTTGTCTAATCCCTTTCATTGGATTGTAAGCTCCAGGCCTAGCCCTCTTAGTATAAATATTTCCTAAGCTCAAAGAGAAAGCATTACAAACACGGAGCTTATCTGTGGCTTAGTGGAGATCCCTAGGTCCACTGGGCCCTGGTGTCATTTCAAATCGCTGTGAGGACGGTGTGATGTGTATTTCCAGTTCTCAGGCTGTCTCGGCTCTTCACCTATCAGCAGATTTTTCATACTTGCTGTAATTATCTTTGTGGTATTGGTTTCCTTTGTATTCTATGACATCTTTTCTAATAGTCAATGCACTTTACCCTTATTTATTCATTGGCTCATATTCATGCATGCATTCAATACGCCATACCTGGTGTTAGAAAGTAGTTAAGGCACTGTGGTAGGGTAAATTGAAAATTCTTCTATCCACATGGACATGGTACTTGGACTTCATGGATCTCAGTTACCTGATAGCAGCAATAACAGTTCCCACCTCTACCAGTGCTTGTGAAGCTCCATGAGATCCACACATGAGACAGGATAGCTGGAATACGGAAGCCCTGGATCAGAGCTAGCAGCTGATGCTATTTTTATAAATGTAATTATGATAATGATTGCATTAGTGAGGGTTCTCCTGAGAAACAGAATAAACAGGATAAAGAGGAAACAGAATATATATATATATATATATAATATATATTATATATGTGTGTATATAAAACATATATATATATATATATGTATATATAGAGAGAGATTTACTTTAAGGAATTGCCTCATCCTGGCAAGTCTATAGTCTATCTATAGTCTGGAGGATGGACTGGAATGCCAGAGATCCAAGGAAGAGACAATTTTTCAGGTTCAAGTCCAAATCCTATCTGCTAGAGAAATCCTTCCTGCCAGGGAAACAACCAGACTTTTGTTCTATTTAGGTCTTAAATGATTATATAAGGCCCATCCTTGCCATGAAGGGCAGTCTGCGTTATTCAAAGTCTACCAATTTAAATGTTAATTTCATTCAAAAAAAAAAATCCATGCTGAATCATCCAGGGTAATATTTGAACAAATAATCTAGGCACTGTGGTTCAGTCAAATCAATACATAAAATTAACCACCACAAGTCTGTCCCTTCTCAAATTGGATCCCATGCAAACAGAGGGTGCCAAAAATATATGAGTACACATTTTAAGCAAAAAAGTATAAAAATTATAATATTCAATATATACCGAAAAATTTTGTTATCTTATAGCTCTTGTAATTGCAGAAGTCAAACATGAATATTATAATTTTAATGGAGTTTTTGCCTTCCTTAAAATGTATATACATTTTTTGGCACCCTCTGTGTTTTCTGAAACCATATCTGATCTCCAGAAGATAATAAGGACAATAACAAGGTCATCATTTCACCTAGCATGATACAATCATCCTGCATGCAACAAAAATGCACTAATTCTTTCTTGAGAAGAGGATACAAAGTCTTTGGGTAATATTTGCTCTTCTCTTTGATATTTCGTATCTTAAATATTATTGTGTAAAGCAAACTATAGTTCCATATGATTATGTCAAGTCAATATATCTCATGTTGCATGAAGAAAGGAGAAAACAAGGTATCTGCTTAACATGGGTAACTTATTCATAACAAAACAAGAAAGGAATGTTCATGACAGTTGCAGTTCTCAATTCTGTACTGGTCACACACATGACTGCATGTGGTATTTAGAACTACTTTCCTCTATCACCCGTTCCACGCTACCTTTGCCTTCACTGAGCCTGGTTCTTTACCTGACAGAGTGACCAAAACCTTCATTCCTGAAGGGTCTGGCCATTTGTAGTTCCACCTGCACTGGATTATTATAATTTTCCATGGACCTTAAAGACAAGTCTTGGTAATCTAAGAAATGACTTCGGGGTCTTCTGTATTCCAGACATGCTTTTCTTTATGTCTGTTGTGGAGTCCAATATTTTCCCTGGTGATTAAGATCAATCGCCTGGCCACTGCTGTGCCTCTTTTTTGACTATTCAGAGGCAGGAGGAGCCCATGGTGACTGCGTAAGCGGTGGGCAGTGGTTTTCTTTCTTTCTCCCTTCCCTTCCCTTCCCTTCCCTTCCCTTCCCTTCCCT
>NW_003852410.1:5274367-5307701 GCF_000181295.1 Otolemur garnettii
CCCTTCCCTTCCCTTCCCTTCCCTTCCCTTCCCTTCCCTCCCCTCCCCTCCCCTTCCCTCCCTTCTCTTCCTTTCTCCCTCTCTCTCTCTCTTCTTCCTTCCTTCCTTCTGACAGAGTCCTTACGCTGTCACCCCGGGTAGAGTGCCATGCTATCACGATAGCTCACAGCAACCTCAAACTCTTGAGCTCAAAAAATTTCCTTGTCTAAGCCTGTCAAGGAGCTGGGACTAAAGGTGCCTGCCACAACGCCTACTAGTTTTTCTCTTTTCAGTAGACATGGGGTCTTGCTCTTGCTCAGGCTGGTTTCAAACTCCTAAGCTCTAACAATCCCCCCACCTCAGCCTCCCTTTAGAATTACAGGCATGAGCCACCACGCCCTTTATCTCTTACTTAATGGAATCATTGTTAATGTCTTCTGAAGAAAGCATTCCTCCCTTTGGAAGTAAGACTTTTAAGTCAGCAAAGCATAAGGTCCTGGGGACAATGATGATGAGGATGACGGTAGTGAAGGTGGCACGGATATGGAATCTTTCTTTACCAGTGACGGAATTGGTATCATTTCTATGTACCATATCTTCAGTAGTGAAATAATTAATCCATCAGTAATAATAAATGTGACTCTTTGGGTATTCTGAATCCGGTAATTATTTAAATGATGTTAAATCACTAATAATAATAATTTCTATCATTTATTGAGAGCATCATTTTGGTCGGTGTTTCATGTGCATTAATTTATTTCAAGACAGATATTATTAGCCACATTTTAAGAGCTGAGAAAAATGAGACTCAGGTAGCAATATGTCACAGGTAATGTAAACGGGAGCCAGGATTGGAAACTATGCCCAGCTTCCTTTAAAAAAAACTGAAATAGTGAGATTTTGTGATTCCTTTAAACCATTTCAGAAAACACTCCCTATGTCAAATGCTGAGTTTCTCACTCCTCTTCCTTTTTTTATTTCTTTTTTTTTGCATTTTTTGGTCTGGGCTGGGTTTGAACCCACCACCTCCAGCATATGGGCCCGGCGCCCTACTCCTTTGAGCCACAGACACTGCCCACTCACCCCTCTTCTTGTGCTAGTGTACAACTTATCTTAGCGTGCATCATAGTATATTAGTATCTTCTGTTTACTCATTTCCCCCCCCCCCAATATTCTGATGTCTCCTATGAGAGCAGGATTCAGGCCTTACATACACTTCCACTGCTGTTCAGCACAGGGTCAAGCACATTGAACAAATGAGTGAACAAATGCAGAGAAAGAATGGCCCAGGGCCACATGCACATTCAGACACACCCTCACGTGTTACCTGGAAATGCAAATTTTGTCATTCAGTTCCAATGACTTAGAAATCGTATGATCAGAAGGTGGGGAGATACAATCCTTGACCGTCCTTCAGGTAAATTGAGAACACGTCCTGCACCTTACTCATCAATATTTGTGATTCCAGATGGATTTTTTTTAGCATCCCTCTTTTCTTATCTCTAAACTAAAATCACAGGGCTAGTTTACTTCAAAAAATCTTCTTTTTTTAACACTTTACCATCTATAATTTAAAGTGACTCTTCTCTCCTCCCTATGCACACAGAGCACATACAAATATTCGCGCTATATGAATAGATTTAGTAAGCCATTAGGGGAACAAAAAAGCCGATTTGGGACCTGCCATCCAAAGTGCAGTAATCTCATTAAGTTGAGAAGCATGGGGGTGAAAAAACCAAACAATAAAAATTTTAAAAATTTGGAAAACAGATGTTCTATGTGGCCCCTGGCACATGGAATTTTCTAGAAGTAGATATATGAAAATCCTGGCAAGACTTTTGAGATTATTTTGTTGCCAAAGAAACCTGGGCCTGGGGGAGAGATAAAAGAAGAGCTATAATTTAATATGAGACTTTAAAAGTTCTTGGCCCACCAACAATTCCCATGGGATGAGAAGGCTGCGTGGCCACCAGTGAAGATGTGTGTCACAAAGTCCACTTTGAATGTGGCCGGGAAGTACTATGGGAGGGGAGCCAAGGCATAAAGAGTGATGCCAACCTTGAGGGGCAAGTGAGAAGATGAAGTCACAGGATGAAAGTAGATGGGGACCTCTTAGCACAGCAGTTCTCAGCCTGTGGGTTGTGACCCACAGGAACTGTGTTAAAGGGTTGCAGCATTAAGAAGGTTGAGAACCACTGTCTTAACAGATGGGAGGCTCACAGCAGCTGGCTCTAAAACCCAAATCGTGAGAGCCAGGGATGCCCTTTTACATGGTCAGCTGCTAAGTTTGAGGGTGGGCTGGGGTGTTACTCAGCATCCATTAGCTCACCTTGGTTATTACTGACACATCTCCCAGATATGTCATAACATAAGTTATTTCTTATCAACCATTCAGTGATTCTCTGACTTTGTGCAACACAAAAACAATAGCTAGTTGTAGTAGACCATACGATTCTTAGATAAAAGAAGAACAAATCAGTGCCCGGTAACAAAGCCAACTGAGGCACTGACCCTCTACAAGAATTAGGTCTAATGCAACTGTCTAGGATAACAAAGTTGGAGACGTGTTTCCATGTCACAGGTTCGTTCAGAAACAATTAAGAACTTCATGGAATTCTTTCTGTGATCAGGACACATGAGTGTGTGCGGGGTTGTGAGTGTCCCAAGGACTATGTTAGTAAGTCTGCTGACAAGCCTCTAAGTTACTTTCAGAAGCCAAGTCCCCTTACGACAAGTATTACATCATGAGACCACTGTGAGACCAACCTTGGGGCTGTTGGAATGCAGCTCACCAAAACTAAAATCTCCAGAGCTGTAGCTCTGTAAGTGGCAATGCTTTGAAGGTGTCAAACCAAGAGCCTACTAGAGACCAAGTCCTGGAACATGCAAGGGCCCCTGAGAGTCAAGTGCAGAACTCACTTTCCGACCATGCTGACAGGATGCACCAGTGTACTCGCTTTCCAGAAAGTAAGACTTCTCGTGTTCATCACAGGGATAACAGGCATTGCCCTTTGTCCACAGCAATTAGTGACTTTCCTTGCTTGTCTTTTCTTCCAGATGACTGTTGGGAGGTTTGGGATATATACAGTTGTCTGTCAATGTCTAGGAGGCAAAGCGTGCATGTGTGTGTCAGATATCACAGCCTCAGCTAAGTGACTGGGTCAAACCAGATCCATATGCAGCATTTTAATTATCTTCCTTGAAACTGTACTTTTGAAGTATGGGGAACTTGGCAGGCTTCTCATTTTAGGCCTCTATGTATGTTTCAATGATGATTCCGTGCACACGGAGAGTCGGCACTTTTGAGAGAACAGCAGTATCATAGAGACCAACTAGTAAGTGTTTACAATTTGCCAGGTATTATTCCCTTCTAAGAGCTTGAAAATGTATATTAATTTAACTATCATATTAACCTTATGGAACATTCTTTTTTTTCTTTTTTGAGACACAGTCTCAAGCTGTCACCCCGGGTAAAGTGCAGTGGCATCACAGCTCACAGCAACTTCAAACTCTTGGGCTTAAGTGATGGATTCTCTTGCCTCAGCCTCCCAAGTAGCTGGGACTACATGTGCCTGCCACAACACCTGGCTGCTTATGGAGCATTCTTATTCACACTTTATCAGTGAAGAAAAATATTAGCATCACAACAGTCAGATGTCAGGCCTTTTCCAAAAAGGGATCCAAAGCTTTATGGAACTACCACAGAAGACAGTACAAAAACATACCAGAGAGCTGCAAGGATCTTGGCAAAAAAATCTGAGTTTAGCCAGAAATCTCTATACACAGATTATAGTTATTTTAGCCCAAATCAAGTACTTCTACCCTTATATCCTGGATGAGAATAGTGCTTCTAAAAACTGACTGTAGGCTCTGAATGACTCCAGGAGCTTGGGACTGGTTAGATACATCTTTTCTGGGTTGGAAATCAGCCTTAAAAGGAAGTTTGCAAACATGCGTCTTCAAAATAATTTATTCGGAGAATCCCTAAAGAACTTAAACATAAATTAACTATATTTGATATTTCAAAGCAATCATTCCCTTTAGTTCAATCTGGGTCTTAAATACAGGGTGATATCCCTCATCGGAAGTGCTTGGGACCAGAAGTGCTCCAGATTTCAGATTTTTTTCAGACCTTGGAATACCTGCATATACTTAGATATCTTGGGGATAGGACCCCAAATCTAAACACAAAATTCACTTGTGTTTCATATACACCTTATATACACAGCTTGAAGGTAATTTTACCCAACATTTTTAATAATTTTGCATGGGGAAGAGAGTTCTGACTGCATTTTGAACACAACCCAATACCAAGTAGTGGTATTTCCCACTTGTGGCATCACCTCGGTGCTCAGAAAGTTTTGGATTTGGACATAGAGATTAGGGATGGTTAACCTACATTATAATAACCCCAGTTATGCTAATTTTTTAAAAATTAGAAGTGTCAGGATACTTCCTAAAATAGCTTTAATTCACAGAAACATTTTAATATTTGGGAAGCAGGTAGGTATGTATTTATCATAGTAAACGGCCTTCACGGTAACCATGATGACTTCTCCAACCAGGAAAGTGGTGCTCTCAGGTTTAACAGCACACTGTGTCATCAGGGCGGACACAGTTATGCTGCAGGAATGATCAATGCACAAATCTCAAAGTCTTAAGAAAGTCTATTTCTTCCTCACTTTATTCCGTTGAAGACTGAGAAGGGAGTTCAGCTCCACAAAGTCACCCCGGAACTCGGGCTTCAGGAGGGTTCATGCAGACGTATTTCTGTGAAGATAGAGGCGAGGAACCTGGGGAAACCTTGGTGGTTCTTAAAGCTTCTGACGGGAAGTGACACACCCCCTTTCTTCTCACGCATCACTGGCCAACGCAGAGCAAATAGACTTTATCATATTTCTGGGAAGATACAACTACGTGTTTTCTTCTCTTTCCCCAAAGAATCCTTACTGCTAATTTGCCTGAACTAATTCCTAAATAGTGCAGGAGTAATACAAGTAATGTGCAAAACAGCACAATTGTCCCCAGTACGTCATCTCATGTTTGCCACTCTGGAGCCTACTTCACCTTATATGAAATGCTCTAACTTTCTGCCCCATGGGACTTACATAAACCATTATATGAGCTCCCAAGTCCTTTTGGAGACTGGGGTAGGAAGGTGACTCTGATGTAGCCTGTGTGTTTAGTTCTCCAGCACCTTCTCTGTGTCATCACCTCCACTTGGCTGTGTTTTTCCACTCACAGCCACTGCTTTCTCAAAGTTCCCTTCTCTCTCTGGTTCCTTCTTTCCTGGTTCTGGATCCTGCCTCTTGTCCTCACTGCATTTAAGTTTGTAGCAGGGCCTCTACATTTGACCATACATATTTACACAATTAAAACTATATTGTAAATAACACCTGGATTTATCTTAATTTGAGTACCCCATCTATCTGCTGTTGGATTCCCAAAGGGCAACCAATATTTCTGAACAATAATACAGACATCTACCTCACCCCACCATGACACAGTGCTAGAGTAGGATAGGATTCTGAGCGAGACTCTACCGATCTTCAATATCAATATCAAGTTGTCAGTGGAACTGCAGAATCTATTTGCCAATTGATTAAAACCGTTGTGTTTCTTACCAGCAAATTCTCCCTGACAGCAAGGTAAGAAATCTAAAAATATTCTGTATCATATGTCTGGGAATATAAAAATATGTATTATCCTCTCTTTTCCAAAATATTCCTCACAGCTAAGTTACCCAAACTAATTCCTAAATTAGTGCAGGACTAATACAAGAGATGTGCTTTTAGGTATCCAATACATTAAAAATTGATTATATTGGGGGGGCATACCATGTTTATTGATTTTTTACCAGCCATTGTTCATTAAAATGCCAGAGAGCAAGGAATTCATTTCAGTGCTGTCTTCCAAATACCAGATTTTTATCTCCTAACAGTATAATTCAAGGTCAAGGGTGTTTATTGTGTTTAGACAGAAAAGCAATCAATGTAGTTTGGGATTTAAAACCCACAGAGAGGACAAAGTTTGCAGTTTTTGCTTACCCAGAGGATTGTTGCTTTGATCACAAAACTCAATCTGAAGAGTCTCTGAATATTTGCTGAGGCTTTAAGGTTTGGAGTGGGAGGTGTTTTTTTCTTCTTCTTCTTCTTTCTTTATTTCACTAGTTGCAGAAAGACTGATAGTAATTATTGCCTTTTATTCCCAAGCAATTTTGCTTTCTGAGTGACTGCATTTTAAATTCTGTGATCTATCTCCAAGGTAATCTTAAAGTCAACAGTCTGCTTAATTTGCCGCTTTCTGGGGAAGAGAAATCAGCTTAGTAATGTCAATAGCCAGGTTGTCACCAAATCTTAAAGTCCTCCAGAAATAAAGTGTATAGCATTCCTGTTCTTTTGATACTATGAATCAGGGTGGACTTTTAAATGTATCAAGTCACGTGTGGGAGAGGTGTGAGGAATGCGGAACTCCTTACTGGGTCTAATGTACACTATTGAGGTGATGGTTACAGTAAAAACCCAGACTTCACCAACATGCCATATACCCATGTAGCTGAACGGTACTTGTACTCCCTAAACTTATACCTCAAAAAGTATATCAATTCAAAAAAGTGGTGAAATGAATACCAGTACTCTTGGGAAAAGACTATGAATTTCCCAGAGCAAAAAATACTAAAATTATATTCTTTGCTATGTGCAAATACCAAACGCTCCCTACAAGCTGATGGAAAAAAAAAATAAAGAGAGAGACACATGCCCATAGAAAAGATATAAAAGGCTACAAGTAGGCAATTTTTAGAAAAGAGAAGACATGAGGTCAATACGCATGTTAAGCTCTCAGCCTTATTAATAGTCAAGAGATGTATATTTTGCATGTGAAAACCCCACACTGTACCCCAGAAGTGCATTAATGTACATAGCTACCATTCAATAAAAAAAAAAAAGAGATGTCTATTAAATGGTGAATGACCGAACATTTCTCTTCACATCAGAAAGGCGAAATTTACATAAATAATAACACAGTAAGGTGGCGCTTGTGGGTAGGGCACTGGACCCATATACTGAGGGTGGAGGGTTCCAACCCAGCCCCAGCCAAATTACAACAAAAAATAGCCAGGCACTGTGGCAGGTGCCTGTAGTCCCAGCTACTCGGGAGGCTGATGCGAGAGATTGCCTAAGCCAAAGAGTTGGAGGTTGCTGTGAGCTATGACAACATGGCACTCTACTGAGGGCAATAAAGTGAGACTCTGTCTCTTAAAATAATAATAATAATAATAACAGTGTTGGAACAGACATGGGAAAATAAGTATTATTTTATTGTTTTAATTTTTAATGTATTAATACAATAAATATTTTTGCGAGGTAAGTGATAAGTTTCTGGGTAATTTGTTACACAGCAATGGTTAAGTTATACGATATGGAAAAAGTTGTGGAAGTTCATATCACAGTATTGAATTGTTGACCTTGGTGAGTTAGAGGTGAAATGGCTTTAATTTTCATTTTTGTATTTTGTGCTTTATAGTTACCATGTAAGCAGTTAAAAGCTCCAGACAGCATCCTGGAGGTCCATTCATTCGAACAGCAAATATGCAAATACTAACTAGTGCTCTAAGTCAGGTACTGTGCTCTGTAAAGTTTTAAAAACAAATTACATACTAATTGTGTCCTCAAGAAGACCACATTTTGATATATGAAGTAAAATCAGGTACATTTCGCACTTTAAATCATAACGAATTTTATACTAAAAGTATATGTAGCATGTCACTGGAGCACAGGGGAAAGAGAGGATAATAATTCTGTGCATAGAAAATTCCTGAAGAGTTTATAGAGAAACTTGCCTCTGAGGTACACTGAGTTTCCAAGAATATAAAAGGAGAGGGAGGAGAACAATGTCTGAGATTCATCTATGTTCAGCTGTTCTTTCCACACATATTTTTTTTGCTCATGTCTTTACCATCAGAGAATAAAAATTAAGAATTTATATATTGATCTGCTATGAGTATTAGCATTAAAGAAGAAAACCTGCTCTGTTATTCAGCTTTTAAATCCACTTTAGTAGAATCCAATCATCTAGAGTAGAATTGTAGGGCATGAGGCGTTGTCTGGGACAGCCCTTATACAATGCATGGCCAATGTCCAAACAGCAGGGTTCACTGGTCTTACATTGTGGGTACTCCAGGACCTGTATTATAGCCTGAATGTTTCCCCTCTAAAACTCAGACCAGGCGCGCTCCTCCATTAGGAAGGAGCTCACTTTAGCCCTTTTGCATCCTGCCACATTCCATGTGAGGGTACAGTGTTTCTGTCCCCCAGATGATGCAGTGTTCAAGGTACTGTTTTGGAAGCAAAACCTGAACCATCACCAGACACTGACCTGTTTGTGCCTTGATTTTGGACTTCCAGCCTCCAGAACTGTGAGAAATAAATTTTTTATTGTTTCTAAACTACCCTGTCTGCAGGTAGCAGCACAAGATAGACTAAAGCAGCCTGACACTAAGCAACTTGTAGGGTAATGATGTTATATAACAAGCAGTGTTGATTCAATGGTACTTGTGAAGCTAGATAGTTTGGTTAGATTTTGCCTTTTGTTTTTTACAGATCTTCCTGGGTTTCAAGGACATTAGTATTCATAAGGATTCCTAAAGTCATAAAATGTAATTATAAATAACGCTTTTTTTTTTTAACTCAAGCGAGTGCAGAGCAAACATTGGGCTCATGTTTTTAGAAAACAGAATCCTGCATACAGTATACACAAAATGACATAAACATGCAAAAAGCTGCCATCCCCGTCCCCAAATCTCACTCTGCGATAATTGAGACCTTGGGGATCCGTTTCTGTAAATTTTATTTTTTCATGACATCCAATTTCTGCATTTAATGGAAATGAGAATCATGTCTATTTCACTGGCCTTATGCCAATTGACTAGGAATAATGACCTGGAAATACAATAAGAAAATTAGCATTCCTTCTCTCAATGCAGTTGTTACTGTTACGGCTCTTAAATTTTGACCAGTCAGGCTCAGGTTAGTGTTGCAGGGAACATCTGACTTTGTGGACTAATCATTTGCATAGTTGATTCCCACAATAGAGAATTACAGAACATTTGGACCCTAAGGAAGGTTTCAGTTGACTGACAGGTTTTTTTCTGTTCATAATCTGATCCTCCCATGAGCTGGGTTGACTCCATTTCCAAAGACACTTGTCCATCGCAGGACCCAGAACCCAGACGGCTGCTAAAGTCCCAGCCTTGTGTTCACTGAAGTTCAAGTCCAGGAGCACAGAGGACCTGCCTTTCCCCCCAGCATCTCCCGTGTAGGACAGTGTCGTTGGTTTTGAGTGGACTGTTATATCCAACACAACCCCATTCAGGTGGTCCAGGAACAGACTTCAGCCACGGGCCAGTTGTGGGACCAAGATTGAGGTTAACACCATCAGAGAAAAAGAGGGCCTTCCAAACCCATTACTCTGAGTCTTCTGAAAATAGCACTATCTATAATGTTGATGAAAAATAGAAAATAGTGTTATGAGCCCTCTAAGGCTACATTAATAGATTTTTAAACCTTATCTGAGAGACTTCCATATTTCTTATATTATTTTCTCTATTTCCATAACATTTTCTTACCTCCTAATCTTTCCAGAATTCCAAGAAAGGGGAAGGCATTTAAAGTCTGAAACACTTTGCTCCAATCTCGGATATCGATGTCAGAGAACATGGACAACTCTATACACACCACTCTCTCCTTCTTACCTGGACAGTCTGGGGCAGAGGGAGGCAAACCACAACCACAGTCAAAGTACACTGTGCCACCTGGCTAGGTGAGGCCTGTGGGTTAATTTTTAAGTGGCTAAAACAATCGAAGTATTTTTCTCATGTCTCATGGCACAGGAAAATTATATGAAATTCAAATGTCAGGGTTCATAACTAAATTTTTATTGAAACACAGCTACAATCCTTCCTTTACATATTGCTATGCTTGTTTTTCTGCTACAATAACAGAGTCGAGTAATTGTAACAAAGACCAGCCAGCCATCAGAGCTGAAAGTGTTTACTATCTGACCCTTTACAAGAAAAGTTTGCTGACCCATGGTCTAGCGCTGTTCTCACACTTCAGTTAGACCAGTCATGAGAGTTGTTTATTTTTAGGGGGTCTGTTCAGTCTGAACCCAATTCAAGACGACTAGGTGAGGACCCAAGAATCTGCATTAGAAACCTCGATAGGTGATTCCATGAACCTCATCTAAGGCCCATACATCAGGAAAATCACAGCTTCCTCATAAAATACTCTAAGGACGAGTAAGTTGATACCATTTGGATTTTTCTTCACCACAGCATTTGTGTTGGAAGACAACTTAAGGGCACTGGCAATTATGAAGACAAAAATAAAATCCAGAGGTTGTTTTAATTTTAATAATGCCAGCCCCTCAAGGGGAGCAGAAAATCATTGGCTTCCTTCCTGTCTCATTCAGAGGAGATTTTAGGGATGAGACCCAGACAGGCTGTGGTTTTCAAAATCAATCTTTTCTGCTCCTTAGGAGCCAGGGGTTAAATGCAGACAGGAGATGACACATTGACCGTGGACTAGAAACAGTGGAGCCGAAGGGAAGCAAGTCTCTCGGGAGAAAAGAGAAAAGCCCTGAGCTCAGCGTACCCAGGAAACGTGTCCACAGCCGTGTGGAATGACAATCAGCACAGCAGGGATTTTTAATTTTTTTTTCTCATTATACCTATAGATTTTGTTACTGTACTGTTTCCAGTTGGACTTTTTAAAAAGGCAGGTACCTAGGTGAGGAGCAGAGTCAGTGAAAATAAGAGCTCGAAAGATGATCTTAGACATAGACATTCTATGCAGGGACAGCTCATCTTTTCATAGGCAAGAGTGGGGTTTTAACTACAGTTTTGATTCAAACATCTCTTTCAACACATGTCTTGGCACCACGTGTCAGTTTCTGAGCATAGAAAGATCAGTGAGTAAGACAGACGTGGCTCTAGAGTTTAGACCATCTAGATGCAAAGACAAATATTCAGTGAGATGCACCACACACACACACATGCACACACACACACACCACATTTCAGCAGTTCTCTAAGTGTGGTCCCTAGACCAGAAGCATTGGCATTATCTAAGAACTTGTTAGAAATACTCATCCTCTGGCCCAACCCCTGATCAAGAATCAGCAATCAGAAGCTCCAGGGCTTGGGGACCAGATATCTGTGTTTTAAAGAGCTCGCAGGGGATTCTGATGCAAGGATCAATGTTCTGGTCCTCACTTGCCTCCTTTGGAATTAGGGTTACGTAATGCTCTACAGGTCTACAGACAGAGCATACATTATTTGGGGCATGAAGGACTCGGTAGCAGCCCCAGGATGCCCCTTAACCAAGGGTCCTGGGAGGATGCTAAGGTGTTATACACAACCGTCCAAAGGTGCATAGAAGGCCGTTCTCAATACTGCTCTGATCCAGAGAGCCTCTCTCTACCTTGGGGACTCGAAAACTGCATCCTCTCAGCACAGCACACAGAGATCGCAGTCACAGAGCAGAACAACTCCGCTCCACGCACAGAGAAAACAAGGAAATGCTGAGCTTCTGCTTTACCAAGATTCAGAACCTTCTAGAATCATTCATGAACCCCTGATGCGCACAGCAGATGTCCCGGCGCACACTGTATGAGGAAACAGTGGTGTCACACTCCTAACCGGCTTCTGTTTCCTCACCACACAGTTGATGAGAAGGTGTTGGAGACCGGAGCAGGATCCTCACAGAGCAAACACAGTGTATTCTCTAGAGGTGTTGTACAGGACAGATAGAACCAGCCGCATGTCATTTTCCTAAGGAAGAGACTCATCCTCGTGAAATCCTTTCATCGTGTATGTGAACAACCACAGCAAACACCGTCTGTGCACATCTCCCATCCTCCAACTCACCCCTAAGGACCGTGTTCATACCGAGGTTCCCTCTCCCCATCAAGTGTCAGCCTCCCTCTGATTCTCTGCCTAAACTCCTCTGGGAGTTTATCCCTCTCCTGAGCAGGACAGTTGGGCAGGACCTGGAATTTAACACCCCAGGAGGAACAGGGCTCTGTGGATACACAGTCCAGCTCCCCATCCCTCCATGGGGCAACTCCAAAGCACATTCTACAGAAAACCTCTGTGACCGGCTAGATTCAGCACACGGTGCAATCCAGTCATTAGCACCCCTCTAACAGGTTGTCTCCCTTTCCTATCCCTCATCTGCATTTCCTGGATTAACTACCTGCACCTAAGTGCCTGTCTCTGGGTCAGCGTCAGCTAGGACACAGTGGAGCTGGGATCCAGATCAAAGCGTTTCAGCCCCATGGCCTGTTTCTTTCCAGCACCTATCCTTCCACAGGTCAGCACCTCCTTCCATCTGTAGAAGCCCAGATCCTTGTCCTGTGTAATCCAGGAGCTAAGAAGTTCAACCTCCAGTAATCTAGTCCCTAAACCTTGATAAAATAGGTCCCTAAACCTTGATAAAAAGTAATCTAGTTCCTAAACCTTGATAAAAAGCAGTCTTTGGGAAAAAAGCAATGTGTGCTTAATCACTGACAGAGAAATCAGATTTTTAACTTATAAAATTACCGAGGTGCTTCAAACAGAAGAATGTCTCTCTGTCATCAGTCCAGCCCCCTGAGAGTGCTGTTGGATGCATGTCTCCCAGGAGATTAGAAAGCACTATAAATGCATTCCAGTTTCTCAACGATGCCCCGTGTAATAAAGGAACACTCAATATTTCAATCCACAGAAACTCTGTTGATTTCATTCCGCATCTCTGCATTTCAGAGATAGCCATTTAAAAAGCCAACTTGAATTACACATCTTTTTAAGACGACATACTTCAACTCATCTAAATAGTTCTTATTGTACAAACCGATGAAGTAAATAGCATATTTCAGTAAGCAGAATAATCTCAGAGGAAAGTGCCAGGAAGAAATAATGTTCTCAGCCATTCTCAGAGACAAGAAGATTAAAATGCCTCTGAGATCCCTTCCATCTCAGTGATCCCACAATAAAAAGAGAAAGCAGAAGCAAGTCCTCCGTATTCACCCATTAGCTCTGTGTGAATCCCTTTTCTTCAGCAATCTTTCACTGGGAGGCTTAATGAACGCCATCCGTCCAGAGTGATGAATTTGGTTTAAAGCTGGAAGCAGCATCAGAAAAATGGGTAATGCAGATTCACTGTGGAATATTTATTAATTATCATCTACTCATTGCCATTTTTGAAATAGTTTAGTGTTTAACTTTACCATATTAGTTCTACATTAAATTAAATCTGACTTGGGGATTTCTCTAACCAAGGTGATAAGAAATCCATTTAACTTGTGTTGTAAGGTTTAGTTACTCTCCTTATGTCATATAAGCATTCAGGGACATCGGGTGGTGTCTGGAAAATCGGTGAAGGGTCTTCTGTGTTTTTTTTTAACCAGTCATAGTTAAAACCATAGTGATCACCACTCATGGCTGGTCAACATTATTATTACATAATAATATATACATCATCCAGTAGGGTCCACCAGAGACAGGCTGGACCTCTATGTCTACTATTAATCCAAGGGCTGTTTCAATAAAATCATCCAAACCACATCTATTATACTGCAGACCCCCAACCTCCCCAGACATGTGTAGCACCTTCAAAGCAGCATGGTGTGGGAGTGGGCAGTGGCACTCAGCACTCCTAAACAATGCCACAGTTTTTATGTAAGATTAAGACCCTTGTACTTGGCTGGGCGCGGTGGCTCAGGCCTGTAATCCTAGCACTCTAGGAGGCCCAGTGGGTGGATTGCTTGAGCTTGGGAGTTGGAGACCAGCCTGAGCAAGAGCGAGACCCCATCTCTAAAAATAGCCAGGCATTGTGGAGGGTGCCTGTAGTCCCAGCTACTTGGGAGGCTGAAGCAAGAGGATCATTTGAGCCCAAGAGTTTGAGGTTGCTGTGAGCTAAGACATCATGACACTCAACCCCAGGGTGACTGAGTGAGACTCTGAGGAAAGAAGAGAGAAAGAGAGAGAGAGAGAGACAGAGAGAGAGGAAGGGAGGGAGGGAGGGAGAGGGAGAAGGAAGGAAGGAAGGGGAGAGGGAGGGAGGGGAAGGATGGAAGTGAGGGAGGAGGGAATTTAGACTCTGAGGAAGGTGAGGACTGAGGCAGAGACAACAGTTAGGAGGTTACTTTACTAATACAGGAGAGAGAGGATGCTGGCCTGGAGCAGGGCAGGGATGATCAGGATTTAGGATTTAGAATGAGTCCAGTTCTGGATTTATTTTGCAGGGAGGACTAACACATTTTGATAATGGATGTGGGCTCTGAGAGAATCACCCTATGACTCTCTTTAAATATTTAATTAATGTATTCATCACTCTCTCAAAACACTTTATCTGTGTTATATTTAATACTTGCCTAACAAAATGAGATCCATCGAGTCAGGAACTCTGTTTTGACCACTGCTGCACCCCCAGAGCCGAGCGCAGAGTCTGACACAGGACAGAATCCTAGTCTGACACAAGAGACGCTTGTTAGACACTCTTAAAGTGACATTCTGCCCTCATGCTCTGTTCCTAGTTATCCCAGTAGAACAGAAAGGAATGTAAACCTCTCATTGAAGGGTACAATGCAATCTACACACCCCAGGGGATCAGATCCAAACCTAACAAAATAGTTTGTTGCAAAGTATCAGCTTCACGGGGGCAGAAATAACTAGTCTTGCCAAATGTTTCATTGACATACATTTTAGATTTTTAAAAATGTATCAAAGGTGTTTCACACCCCAGTTTCTTCTCCATTCTCTACCCCCTGGGGTTTCAATTAAGTGGTTCCAGTTTAGTTTGGTTTTGTTCTATTTTCTTTTTTATCTTTGTTCTTTTTATCTCCAGCGGTCACAGTTTTCAATTTTCAGTGTTTTAGGCGTTTTGGAAGAGAGTTCCATTGTACCCACCGAACATAACGCCTTGCTAGTTTTCAAGGTGATGGTCACTGGGTGCAGTTGTCGGGCAATATGGGCTTCATGGATGGCAGAGTTTCATGACAATGTGCCCCTGGTGAATTTAGAAAACCATGGAAGCCAGAAGGAATGCTGAGTTCAAAGTGGCCATGGACTGATTTAGGCAGCAGAGAAGAGAAAGACTCAGACATTGCAGGAATACCAGGCAGTGTTTAAAATCCAACCTGCTAAAGCCTGCCAATTAGTAACACACATGAGCCGTTAGAATCACGACATGTTTATTGTGAGGTTATTCATAGTAAATATACAAAGTGGATTCGTGGATAATGAAAGCAAAATGAGCACAATCTTTTTTTTTTTGCAGTTTTTGGCCGGAGCTGGGTTTGAACCCGCCACCTATGGCATACGGGGCCGGCGCCCTACTCGTAATAGCCACAGCCCGAGCACAATCTTTTTCGCTTGTTTTTGTAAAAAAAATTTAATGTGATTTTCTGAGGAAAAAAAAAGACATCGATCAAGGATCCAACAAGATGTTCAGTCCAGAATGAAAAAATCCTGAAGTGAGTGAACTTGGACAACCAGTTAGTTGTGAAAATGAGTAATGATTAGCATAGTTTTCTGAATGTCTGGTGATTGATAGAGCAAATTCTCCTCTTCTTAAAGTCTCGGTGACAATAATATTGTCTTTCATTGCGCACACAGGTTAGAACATTTAACATGCTTCGTTGCTAAACCATTTTCTGGCTTAGCTGACTGAACAGAATTCTTAAGTGAGGCTGTCTTAAAAGCTACATGAGTTCTACTGAGGGTGCTAAAAGTTGGAGGTGCTGGGTAGCAACTGATTAAGTCTCCCGCTAGAGCATGGGAAACCAGACAAAAATAGCATCTGGCCCTGTGGGTCAGAAACCCCCTTATCTCTGTCTGAATGCGGAGCTTGTGTTCTCTGGCACTCTTGTCTTGTGGTAATAGGGAACTGCCAGGCCCTGATTGATAAGAACACCAACCAACATCCCTTCTAAAATAGGAGGTGGTGGAGAGACCAGCCAGGACCAGCTAGAACCAAGACGACGATGAAGGTGACCACTGCTTGCCCTCACTAGTTAGTATATGCTAGCCGTAACGCATTAGTACGGGGAAAGAAAGTCCCACAACGCCAAAACACTTTCCAAATGTCACGGCAACTTCCAGAAGTTACTCTATATGGTTTAGAAGGGGAAGGGACCCACAGTTCCAGGAACTCCCCACCCCTGTCCCAAAAATCTTATAAATAATCCTTCCTCTGCTTAACATAAAATTAAATAGAAGGTATAAAATAAGAGCCTGGAGACTCACGAAGTGCAAATCTCCATTGCTATGAAAGAGAACACTGGCTCCATAGGAAAGCTGTAACCCAACCATAGCCCAAGAATGTGGGGAAAGGGGAGAGGAAGGGGAGGGGAGGGGGGGAAGATGGGTGGAGGCAGGATGATTGGTGGGATCACGCCTATGGTTCATCTTATAAGGGTACATGCGAATCTTTCTAAATGCATAATATAAATGTCTTAACACAATAAGAAAATGACGTGAAGGCTATGTTAACCAGTTTGGTGAAAATATTTCAAATTGTGTATAAGAACAGCACACTGTACCCCATGACAGTATTAATGTACACAGCTATGACTTAATAAAAAAATAAAAGAAAAAGAGCAAGCCTTCCTTCTGTTTCCTTGTTACTTCAACCTTCAATAAACCTACTTTCACTTTACTCTGTCAGCTCACCCTTAAATTCTTTCCGAGGTGAAGCCAAGAACCCACTCGGCCTTCAGGCTGGACCTCAGCTTAGGGATCCACTTTCCTGTGTCATTATGTCCTTAAGCTGCTAATCTTAGAACTTTAAGTTGTGATCACAGGGAGAAAAAACAGAGTGTTGGAGTAAAAGAGAAGGAAAGAACAAGGGAGGGAGCAAAGAAGAAAGTGCAGTGGGAAAGAGTGGAAGGAGGGAGGAAGAAAGGAAGAGGGAAGGAATCCCGTGCTTCCATTAAGTAACAACCAGGCTTAAACGAGTAAGGATATTAAAAGAAATACTTCCTAGCATATAGGGTCAAATTATTTCTTAACTAAAAAATTAGCATCGGAAAATGCATTTTGTGGGGGAATCAAAATAACCCTTTTGTCTTTTGGTTGTTAGAAGAAAACACAACACACTGTGTTCTTTGGATGCAGTTCCCAAGGCCAGTTGAAGAGACGTCGAGTGTCATCTGGACACCTGCAGGCCACCAGTCCCTTTCTAGAGAGCACTTGCTTGATCTCCCTGTGTAATTCTGCTTACATTGCAGAGGGCACACGGTGAGACCTGGCTGTATGGAGAACAGATTTTCTTTTTTAAGACACACAAAGATGTGTAAACATCCTACTCCTGTGATCTTTAATCACACCCAGGGTGAATAAACCCTGATGAGCCTGGAGTGATGGGGAAGCCCCCACAGTTTCTACTGACAGCTGGAACAAAGAGGGAATTCCTCCTTTAGTCCTTACAGATCGGCCTTGGAGTCATCCCAGCTGATATCAAGTAGATTCAGGGCTTATAATTGTCTGAAGATTTGCTTACATGCCTGGGGGCTGATACTGGCTTCTCTCTGGAACCTCAGCTAGAACTGTGGCCTCACTGTGTTTCTTGGGCTTCCTCACAAGATGGTTTTCTCAGGGAAAATGCCCTAAGAAAGAAGCCCAAGAGAAAGCTGGATTGCCTCTTATGGCCCGACCCCAAACATCGTGCAATGCCGCTTCTGCTTATTGCATTCACTGGGACAAGTAAGAAAAGCCTCAGTAGCCTCAAGAGGAGGAGAAAGAGATTCCATATTTGATGAGGGAGCATCAAAGTCTGGAAAAGCATATGGATAATATTTCTGTAGTAAATATAATCTTCTATACAACCATTATATTGATTACTATAAATATACAATTATACTTTTCATCGAAGCCTCAAACAAATGGTGACAGTCTTCTGACGTCATGATCTGTGATGTGAAATGGTCCAAGTGTTCCTAGTGGCTCCAGAAATGACAGCTCGAGTACTCTGATCAAGTAAGTAACAAACATTTACTTTTTATGTTATTTATTTATCTATTTATTTATTTTTCAGACAGAGTTTTACATTGTTGCCCTTGGTAGAGTGCCATGGCTGCATAGCTCACAGCAACCTCAAACTCTTTTGTTTTTATGTTTATTTTTTGTTTTTTATTTTTTAATGTTAAATACCATGTCTTATTTTTTTATTGTTTTGGATTCATTGAGGGTACAAAGAATTAAGTGAAGTTAACATCCTTTTATCTTTATTTATAAAATCATAGCCGTGTACATTAATGCAATCATGGGGTACAATGTGCTGGTTTTACACACAATCTGAAATGCTTTCAAACTCTTAAACTCAAGCCATCCTCTTGCCTCAGATTCCTGAGTAGCTGGGACTACAGGCACCTGCCACAATGTATGGCTAGTTTTTTTTTTTTTTTTTTTTTTTTTTTTTTATCTATTTTTGGTAGAGATGGGATATTGCTCTTGCTCAGGCCGGCCTTGAACTCCTCCACTCAAGTGATCCTCCCACCTCTGCCTCCCAGAGTGCCTGACAGGTGTGAACCACTGAGATGGCTTTTTTTTTTTTTATTTTCAGATTTTTACAAACCAAATACAAAATGTCTATATTTAACTGCAGAAAGTTCACTTCCAATTAGACAACACTTGTCCAACACCTTGGAACCATCTTGTGAGCAAAACCATTGGACACAGCTGGCTGGTGAATGTACATCAAGCTGGCTAATGATGTCGGGAAGGGATCTCCACAATGCTAAGGTAAGTCCACTATGGAATTGGGAACTCCTGGCTCCCCTGACCATGTGCTGCCTGATTTTCTCCTGCCCTCTTATCATACATAGCCTGAGTAGCAAAGAACGTAGTGTGAGAATGAATCTCCTCCGTGCTCCCCCACCCCAAGGAAATGAAACACAGGCAGCTACATGGAAAGGCAATAAAGCCTGTCGTTCTATCTGCCGCGCTGCAGTTCGGCAGGTGACTTCCACAGAACACAGACACGTGGAACAGACACACAGAGACTCAGAAACAGGGCAGAGAAAAAGCAGACAGACCTCAGAGGCACAATCCCAAATGCGATAAGGACAGAGGGATCAGATTGTCCTTGCCACATCCTGGTTATTTTCTTGGGTCAAGACAGTTGGTATAAAGTTGAGATAAGTTTGTGGAAAAGTCATGTTTATCCCTAACGCTCTGGAAGGAATCTGTCAACTAACTGAAAGCTGTAACCTTTATATCAGAGGAAGGTCAGTGTTATCAGGAGAGAATGAAGGAGATTCTCTTGGTGAGTTAAATCCGATTCAACTTTATTTGCAACTTCACACAATTCATACTTCATCCACTTTTTTTTAACCACAGAGTCTATCCTGGAGACTGTGTATCTCAACTGCAGAGATACAGTGGAGCCTATCAATTTTTCTTCTTTTTTTTTCCTTTTTGTTTTTTATTAAATCATAGCTGTGTACATTAATGCAACCATGGGGTACAATGTGCTAGTTTTACACACAATCTGAAATGCTTTCATCAAACTGGTCAACAGCATTTTCTTAGTCATTGTGTTAAGACATTATATTCTATATCTAGTAAATTTCACATGTCCCCTTGTAAGATGCACCGTGGTGTGGTCCCACCAATTACTCTCCCTCCACCCATCCTCACCCCTCTCCTCCCCTCCCTCTCCCCTTTCCCCTTCTTCTTGGGCTATAATTGGGTTATAGCTGTCTTCTGAAAGCTATAAATTTGTTTCATAGTAAGACAGTACATGAAGTACATGACAGTACACGAAGTACAAAGACTTTTTCTTCCATTCTTGAGATAACAGAAAGATGGAGACTTTACCTCTTACATGTTTACAAGGATGGAGCTGGAACATATTCCTTCATTTTCTGTTTCCCAAGGAAAATTTAAAAAGGGCATATAGGGGATGATTTGGGGACCTGCAACCTTACAATATGCTCCATAGAGGGCGTGAGGTGTGGAAGAGGGAAAGCTAGTGTGAATGCTGCCCTGGCTCCTGCTCCTTTTCACTTACTGGCTGTCCCGATTGCAGGCTTCTTCTCAACATGTCCAGCTCCCATGTGTTTTTCTTAACAAGGCCCTGTTCGAGTAGGGCTGGAGCCCAGGTCTCTGATGGATGTATGATTCAGAGATTAGTTGTGGACTTAGCATTTAACAAGTAATTCGAATCAGAACCAATGTTTTGGCTTTCTGGAGTGAATTTTTAATTTGATGCTGTGAAGATGTGAATGAAAAACCACCAGAAAACTGAGGAAATCAGAGAAGACAGACTGAAAGAGACAAGGTCCACTGAGGCTTTGGATTCAACGAGATGGAATTTGCGCCCAGAATTCTCCATCATGAGATTTAATTACCCTCCCCTTCAGACCAATCTGAAGTGTTTTTATTCTATTACTTGTCATTTGAAAAGCAGTTTACAGCCATGTCAACAATGATGAGGTCAGATTTTGTTGGCCTCTGTGTAAGTCACAGCCCTAACATGCTGCATGTGAGTCACTGTGGTGACCTGGGTCTGATCCCACCTCTACAGTTGAGATTAGAGTTACAGTAGCAACTGAGTTCTGTCTTTTCTGCCCTGGACTTGGGCTCATGCATTGGCAACCAGACAATTCAGGGCCATACTTGGGAACAGGCTTTATTCCTAACTGCTTTCAATCTTAGGAAATATTTAAAGTAACTCTGACTACAGGAAAATGAGGAATGATGGTAAAACATGGTAGAGCCAGTTTTCCTAATTGTTTATTGATTATCACAACTAATTTGGAAAATTGGGTGCTATCAGAAGAAAAACACAAAATATAAAACTTTGTTCTAATCCTGATACCAGGTTACAAGCTGTGTGATATCGGGCAAGGCACTTAGCATAAGTTTCAATAATATATTACTGTAAATAATTTATTGCTACACATAATGGTAGGGTTATTACTACTACTAGAATTGGTATCCACTTACTCTGGTCATCATTTCTCAAGTGTGAAAGCATTTCACAGTTTGGCAATGAACATGTTGTCAATATAAGGAAATTGAACATTGAAATGCATGAAGGACAACACTTATTTTTCTAGTTAGGGTTTTATTACAAGTAAAGTTGTCTTTCTCTCTGTTATTTATCAGCACTTCTAAAATCTAGAAAGTACTTTTCTGCTTTAAACAGTCATTCAGTTATTTTTATGGGATTTTGCAATGTTACCGGGACCCAAATGAATCAAAAAGATCTCATAACTTTAGAAGCAGGCACAGTTATTTTTATTTTTTAATTTAAGTAGGGTTGTGCTGGACTACAAGATGGCTATAGTATCAGCTATGTTGAGGGACCAATAAGTTAAAGGATCATCATCATATGACATTTTACAATCCCAGAAAAAGAATAAGACTTTTATCAGAATAGCCCAGAGACAGCATGACTCCGTGTCTCCTAAATTCATGTCCAAGGAGCAAATCATATTCTGTTTATGCAATTGCTATCTAATGAGAGGATCAGATAGGAATTATTTTTTGTAACACTCTGTCTTTTTATATTTACTTGATTGGAAAGTAATTTCAAAGGAGCCAAAGATAATTAATGGCTCTGAGTGGGTGCACTGTATGTGATTGAAGCAAAGAAAAAAAAAAAGCTGTATGAAGCCAAGATCAGAAAAAGAAGGAGTAAGCGGCTGCATCGGTCCCCTGAGTGACTTTGGGGGCCGCATGCTGACCTCTCGGGGGCACTGTGGACATGATGTAATGATAAATGACACGAGTTGCTTCCTCTTCAGATCTGAGACATTGCATCCTGTGCTAATGCTGTCATCAAATAAAACTCAAAAGCCTCACGCTCGCCGTGAGAAAGCAGGCCCAGTCACTAAAAATCCTTTTGATGATGATTTACTTTTATTATCAGATAAGCTCCATCCTTCAAGGAAGCAGTCTTTAAATAAGTGACACAATTGTATTTTAAAAGTCTGGGGACTGTGTGCATCTGATAGCCGTCAACTCTAGTAACAGACACACTCCTGGGCTGCTTGCATGTACGTGGTCCAAAGTGACTCCCAGATGGAGACTCCTGACCTTTATTCTAAATAGCGGGGGACAGAGCTGAGGAACAATGATAAAAGAGTAAACCTTTGCTCTTCCCTTTCTATAACTCTGAAGATCCAATTTGCAAATAAATCCTCCAAAATACATCTCACTCCTACTTCCCTGGATACGTGGATGGGTCTTTTCTCACAAATTCTTGGCTCTGTCCTTTCTCTGTTCTTCCACTATTGTCTAAATGTATCTTCCACACATTTTGTTTTAATTATAAACTCCTTATCATGACCTAAAGGCCGTTTGTGTCCTAGATCTTGCCTTTTTTCTGTCCTCTTTCTGTCCTTCCTTGCTAACTAGCCGGTGCCCTTGCTCTGACTCTTCCCATGGTTGTTACTTTGGCAACCTTCAGGACTCTCCAAATGCTTCCTGATTCCATTTCTGGTTTATCCCTTCCGAGTGCTGATATGATCTTTTTGTTTATGTATCTGTTTCTGTGGTTATTATAAAACAAAATGGATTCTGGTCTCACTAAACTCACTGTTCCATGTGAGCTACAATCCACCTGCCCTCAATCTCCAGCTTCCTATGCCATGCTGAGCAAATGCTTATTAAACTTTTAGAATCATTTGCTCAAGCAAGGTCAAACTCTGAGTCCCTGAAGGGGAACCAGATTTTGAATGTAATAGATGGCTGTCTCATGTTCCAGTTTACAGCCATCCTGTACCTCTCTGTCACCTCTTCTTCTCCATCCCAGTTTATTTCTCAGTCTCCCATTTACTATTGATGTGGCTGGGGCCAGCTTTATCACCATTCTTATTGCATCTTCTGATACACAGCAGTCAAATACCTGAGCCGTGGTGGTTACATTCATGTGTTAATTCAACTAGGTGATGATGCCCAGGCATTTACTAAAAAACAAGTCTACATGTTTCTGTGAAGGGACTTTTGTTGGTGGTGGTCCAGCGTTTTTAATGATATTCAACTTTTTCTTATCTGAAATTTTGATAGGGTTATTTTATAGAACAATTTTAGAAATGTACAGGAAAACTGAGCAGAAGGTACAAAGATTTCCCATATGCCCTCTGTCCCCACCAACCCACAGCCTCTCCCACTATCACCATCCTGCACCAGAGTGGTACACTTGTTACAACTGATGAACTTATATTGATACATTGTTATTGCTCAAATCCATGGTTTACATTAAAGCCCACTCTTGGTGGTGTAAGTTCTCTGGGTTTGGACGAATGTATGAGGATGTGTATTCACCATCACCATATTACCCAGAGTAGCTGTACTGCCCTAAACTATCTCTGTGCTCTGCCCATCCATCCCTCCCTCCTCACTAACCTTTGGCAACCCTTTATCATTTCCACAGTTTCGCCTCTCCTATACATCATGCAGCCTTTACAATTAGCTTCTTTCATGCAATAACAGGCATCCAAGTTTCCGCCATGCATTTTCGTGATTGACAGCTTATTTCTTTTTAGCATTGAATATTATTCCATTGCTTTGATGTACTCCAAGATACTTATCTGTTCACTTACTGAAGGATAAATGCATCATAAAGTTCCTATTGCTCTGCAACCTCACAAAAATTTGATTTTTTTAATTTCAGCGGTTATTATTATATAGCAGTGTATAGTGCTACCTTATTGCTTTAATTTGTAATTCCCTAATGACATATGATGTTAATCATTTTATATGATTATTTTACTTCTGTATATCATCTTTGGTGAGGTGACTGTTCAGGTACTTTGCCCATTTTTAAATCAAATTATTCTTTTTTATTGTTGAATTATAAGAGTTCTTTGTATATTTTGGATAATAGTACTCGGCCAGTACTTTCAGTCTTTTGCGAATATTTTCTCCCAGTCTGCTGTTTGATTTCTCCTTCTCCTGATGAAGGTGTTGTTTAGATGTGATTAAAATGTACATGAGTAGATTTTGAGCAAAGTAGATTACGTTCTATACAGTGGGAGCACATCACCCAACCAATTAAAGGCCTTAAAAACAATGACTGAAGTTTCCTACAAAAGAACAAATTTGTATGAAGACTGGAACATAAAAACTCTGAGTTTGCCTCTCTATAGATCTCAAGCCTATCATCCCCATAATCACATAAATCAACTCTATCTCTGTCCATATACGTGTGTATTTATGCAAGTGTGTGTGTGTGTGTTATTCACATCTGAAACCAATAAGCTATAGGCACAAATACATATATCTGTAGATTGTACCTGTCCTGTTTTCTGTGGCGCCCTAACCATGACATATGAATCAATTGTTTGAACTAGATTTGGGACATGACATCAGCATGGCTGGAAGGAAATGAATCTTGAATATGTGAGGGCTTTCTTAGAGATAACACCTATGGGGAGCAAGCACTAGGATTTTCTATGTGGATTCTGGGCAACGAGAATTTTATTGGGTCAGCTCTGAAAAAACAAATCAAGTTGGGTTTGTTTTGGTACATTTGGAACTTGTTTCCAGCACTTGTGCCCCCAGTGACTGAAGCCTCTCTTAGGTCCTGAGTTGCTCAGAGCCCCTCTGATGACTAAAACAGAAGCATCATAATGGAGCAGCAACAGAACTCAGGAGACTTTCTGACTCATTAAATTTCAATGTGGATTCCAGCCCTTTCACTTACAAGTTGTTATTTAATCCCTCAACATGGGAGTTTACCCATCTCAAAAACGGGAGCAGTGTTTTAAGGGTAACTGAGGTGGCACATAGCAAATGCTCAACCCAGAATCACATTCCGTCTCTGATAGCTGCCATTAGATCTATGGAGTGGCTCTGAATGTCAGTCCCTTCTGTCACATGCTTTTGTTCAATTCCTGAAGGGTCTGAATTTTCTTTTTCTTTTATTGTTTTATTAAATCATAGCTGTGTACATTAATGCAGTCATGGGGTATAGTGTGCTGGTTTTATATATAATTGAAAATACTTTTATCAAACTGGTTAACATAGCCTTCATGGCATCTTCTTAGTTATTATGTTAAGACATTTATATCCTACATTTAGAAAGATTCGCATGTACCCTTATAAGATGAACCATAGGTGTGATCCCACCAAACACCCATCCTCCACCCATCCCCCTCTTCCCCTCCCTCCCCCCTTTCCCCATATTCTTGGGCTAAAATTGGGTTATAGCTTTCCTATGAAAGCTATAAATTAGTTTCATAGTAGGACTGAGTACATTGGATACTTTTTCTTCCATTCTTGAGATACTTTTCTAAGAAGAATATTTTCCAGCTACATCCATGTAAACATGAAGGAGGTAAAGTCTCCATCTTTCTTTAGGGCTGCATAGTATTCCATGATGTACACATACCACAATTTATTAATCCATTCATGGGTCAATGGGCACTTGGGCTTCTTCCATGACATAGCAATTATGAATTGGGCTGCAATAAACATTCTGGTACAAATATCTTTGTTGTAGTGTGATTCTTGGTCTTCTGGATATATACCTAGTAGAGGAATTATAGGATCAAATGGCAGGTCTATTTTTAGTTTTGAATTTTCTATAGCCATAGTCTACATCTGTCTGCATTTGTCGGCTTGCTCCCACTTCATCTATGAAACGACGCCCATTTAGACTACAATAGATGATCATAAGCTCTTACTTTTTGTTACTATCCATCATTTCTTACTTAAAAAATAATATGAATCATGCCTAGAACTGTTTTGAGCAGTTTACATACATATACAGTTTCATTTCATCCTTGTGACAGCCTGCTATAGCAAGTATGATCTTGATTATGTATTAGGAAACTGAAGCTTACAGAAGTTATATAACTTGTTTCAAGTCCTAGAGACAGAAGGTCGTGGTGATGGCCTAAAGTTATTTGCATATGGTGCCCCTTCTCCCTAACCTCTGAAGACATCAACTATTTGGTTGATGAGTAAGTCAAAGCATGAATGTATATAAACAGCAGACAGCAGATTATAAATTGAAAACTCCGGGGAGTTAAGAGATTTGGACATTGATACAAACAGAGAAACAGATGGGTGGTTCTTCCCATCCATCCAAACTCAAGCTGTTCTAGCACTGATTTGAGGGACCATGTGCCCTAAATTCCTATCCCTCCACTGCAAAAATACAACTCTTTTGACACCTTCAATTGCTGATATCTTTTGTATCTAAGCATCTCATTCACAAAAGGAGAGCTTTTTTTTTTGAGACAGATTCTTACTTTATTGCCCTCGGTAGAGTGCCATGGCATCACAGCTCACAGCAACCTCAAACTCTTGGGCTCATGCAATTCTTTTGCCTCAGCCTCCCAAGTAGCTGAGATTACAGGTGCCCACCACAACACCCGGCTATTTTGTTGTTGTCATTGTTTTTAGCTGGCCCGGGGCAGGATCGAACCCACCAGCCTCAGTGCATGTGGCCAGCACCATAACCACTGTGCTGTGGGCGCCAAGCCACAGATGGAGAGCTTTATTCTGAGCAGTTTCAGTAATTAGGTTGTGAACTGATCAAAGAAAGGAGAAGAACAGCATGTGTGCTGGGAAACATTTTATCGTAATGTGTGCACATCCAAGTAGAGAAGGTGGCAGTCAGAGACTTGGTTCTACCTTTAATAAAATTAATCAAGGCTATTGTCTCTTTACCTTCATGCACTTCAGAATTAGCTGGGGAGTATTTGAAATATTTTCATTTAATTAGAATCTCTGGAAGTGGTGCCCAAGCATAAAAATCTTGTAGAAGCTTCTTAAGTGATACTTGTACAGCACTAGGAATTAGAACACCTATTCTAGGGAAATCTGCATTACTTCACTTCTGATATTTAAGAGATAAAGTCTTAGTAAGGGCATCTCTTCTCTGTTGAGTTTCATTTTTAACTATAATAGTGTAAGAAAAAATACATTAAAAAAATACAGCAGCTATAAATATGAAGTTTACCATTCTGCTCTGTTGGTGTTTTACAAAGCAACTGAGGAAAAATCTGAAGATAATTCATTGATTGACAATATTCATGAAGATAATTTCTCCTTACCAGCCTGCAATGAGGGCAGATATAATGTATGAAGAAAACCACTTGGCTCCAATGAGATGGTAGGAAATGGCCATGGTAATAAAGCTTTTTCCATTTGCTACTAGTTGCAAGTCAGGCTCTGTGTCAAAGAGAAGGGTTTCACTCATGGTGACAACTTAGTTCTAGGATTGAAAAAATAGTATAAGTTCACAAGGAGTTTGAGACCAATATGATAGGATTATATTTATAAACCTCTCGATGGTACAATAAATGTTTTCTTCACTACTCCTAAATCTAAAATTCTTAAATTCTTACATATGTCTATACATGCCACATGGTTGGATGGATTAATGTAAAATGCTGTTCAGTGAGGTATATGGTCCTCCTCTATCCCTAGCTTTCCAATACAACATTTTTGACCATTATAGTGAAGAGAGCCATCTTGCTTTTACAGAGACATGCCACCAAGTTATAGCAGATTAATCTTGCATCAGTCGCGAATATGAGAGTAGATAACCATGTTCTGTATTTTCTTCAAGTACCTCCTGTTTACTTATCCTTAACAAGAGAAAAGCAAAGTAACAGTGAGAGCATGGTCAGCATAGACTTTAATTCCACCATAATTTTGATCAGATCAGCCCCCTTCAAGGTAAACAGTCCAGCAGTGGAAACAAAAATACTCAAGTGATTGTAACATAAAACATATTTCATAGGACAGACAGCTATATCCAGCTCATCTCATCCAGAATGGACAAGGTTTAAAACATGTACTTGGCAAACTCTTTGGACTCTACAGTATGCTTCTAGGATTCCTTTAAAAAATCAATGTGCATTGCTGGTGATGGTTCCTAACTCCTCACCTTCTATGCTCTCTCTCCCCACACATAGATACGTTTGAGACAGTCTCTACCTGCTTTGAGAGATCTAAACAATCACCAGGTTTTAGGAGAGAGGAGATTGGAAATTACTATGTAGGGCTCAGTGGTGGTAGCACAATGGTTATGGTGTCAGCCACATACACCGAAGCTGGTGGGTTTGAACCCAGCCCTGGCCAGCTAAGCAACAATGACAACTGCAACAAAAAAATAGCTGGACATTGGTAGTGGGTGCCTGTAGTCCCGGCTACTTGGGAGGCTGAGGCAAGAGAATCGCTTAAGTCCAGCAGTTTGAGGTTGCTGTGAGCTGTGACGCCACAACATTCTACCAAGGGTGACAAAGTGAGACTCTGTCTCAAAAAAAAAAAAAAAATTACTATTTATGTGTAAAAAATAATTAATAAATAGTAATAGGGGAGAGGAAATAAAACTTCTAAATAGTGAATTCAGAATGTCTGTCATATCAGACTTTACTATTTGTGGACTCTCCAGAATCTATTCTTCACAAATAGACAAGAAACCAAGATGAAAATCAAAACTGAAATATTTATTTTGAGAACACGTACACAGTTTCTAGGATATTTAGGATATTTACAGACAGAACATTAAAAAAGTAAAAAATTAATTTCTGTATCTGAAAGAAAACTGAAAAATCAAAATTCAATCCAAATCAGAATAACAATAAGTGTCAGTGGTATATTAGCATATTATTTGCTTAATCCATTTTCCCTCAATCCTAAAAAAAATAAATAAAGTCTAATTCAATGTATTATGCAATTTATATTTTCCTGAAAAGAATCATATGAAAAAGTGAGGGAGGGGACTTACTATAGCAGATTTACAGAGTGGATTGTAAAGTTTCTTGGCAATGCCCTCATTCCCAATTATGAATTTGTAAGTTCTAATTTTATATATCAGATTTTCTTAACATGGGATGCAGTGGCACTGAGAAAATGCCATTTTTGCTTCTCATATAAGTATTCAAATGACAAGACAAAGTAGAAGAGATTTTCTAAATGTTTTGAAACACTAGGAGGACTTCTGTTATTTATGGGGTGCTACCTTCATGAATTAAAAAGTGACCATGGGATACTTTTCCTTCGTTTAAACTAATATCATTCTGAAAAACAATTACTCAGTGAAGAATATAAGAACCTGCCACCTCATGTTCAAAGTGGAATGTTGCCCTGATTCACAAAGTCTCGTACATTCTCGAATGTTTAGTGGTGTGGAAGAAGTCAGGGTGTCTGATGAATGTCTTATCTAGGGTGTGACATTTAGCTCCAGAAAGGAAATAATAAGGAAAGAAGCAATGACTCAGAGCTACCAGAAGGGTGTGCGGACATCTGCCTGTTTCTTGCTAAGATAAATGCAGATTGCCTCTTCTACCTGGCACACTGAGGCTGGAAAGACAGAAAAAAATATAAAACATGATAGCATTGAAGAGAAAATCACATGCGATTCACACCCATATATGTGTAAATTATTGTTCTTGTGGGGCGATATGAACAAGGGGTCTGCTATTGCACAATCTCGCAGACATTATGCTTCCTAAAGGGAATTATTTTTGTGCTGATAATCCTTTGACATTGTTCTGTATCTCTTACCTCCTGTGTCACACCAGGTGCTTCAGAGGGAGAAACACAGTTGCCTTCACTACCAGGATAGGAGTTGTGTCAACTCAACTTAGTGGTAACTCAATCCCTAGTGGAACACAGGATAAAGAAGGCCAATTTGAGAAGGCAAATCAATTATCTTTATTGATTAACTAGATAAAGAGTTCTATTAAAAGAAGGATCTGTGATGCCTAGTGCACATTAAGTGTTCAATACATTTTTATTTGCTTGACCAAATTATCACGGCATGTGCTTTATTTGCATCCATTTTACACATATAAACTAAGAATGAGCCTCTCTAAGAGTGTTTTTAAATATCCAATCAATCAGGAAAAGAAGTGGAGGAGGAATAAAATGTGTATTTTGCTTTATGTAATTAATTATCAAAGAGTGCTATTTGTAGTGCTTCAGTGATTCATACTGTTTTTTTGGGGGGGGAAGTTGGGACATGTTTTTATTTTAATAACTTATTTTAATAATAGATTAGATAAATGTAAAACAGTATTCTATAGGTATATCTGCAGATTCTGTTGAAATTAAATCTAGACAACTAAAAATGGGTCAGCTTGAAGAAAAATGTTGACTTTGAGATAATGGAGACACTAGGCAAAAATAATAATTGTGGTGGTGGTTTGTAAATGACTGAAACTAGAAATAATGGTTTAGTGGAAATAAGCAGGAAAATATAGGACCTACATAATAATCATATACTTAGATAGGATTTGGCCAAAAATGTCCAGATTGTGATCAATAGAAGTGCAGGTAGAAACAGATTTGTCCAGATTTCAAACAAACTGCTACATTCTTTTTTGGATAGTATCTTGCCGAGCAACCACAGAGATCTTCTTTCTCTGAGCTTGATTTTGTCACGGTATTTTCATCCCAGGAAAACAATAAGAAGTGCTTTTTCATCTCATCAAATTATCCACTATTTCTTTCTAAGTAGGAACACAGGAAACAATATTCTTTTAATTTAATGGCTGACATTCTGTGGAAGACTAGTATGCCACTAAGTGAAGGTGACACAGCTCCTGTCCTGGTAGTGAAGGCCAACTTTATTTCCCTCTCTGAGGTGCCTGGTGTGACACAGGAGGTAAGAGATACAGGACAATGGCAAAGGATTACCAGCACGAAAATAATTCCCTTTAGGAAGTGTAATGTCTGCAAGGTCGTGGAATAGCAGACCCTTGCTCATATCCCTCCTGACAAGAACAAAATGTAGTTGATATTCATGGACAGATGTGGTTTTGTCATAGCTCCCAGATCACAATAGAAAGCGGCAAATCCCTGGTGGAACCCAGGATAAAGAAGGCCAGTTTGAGAAGGCAGCTGCATATCAGGTAGTAAGTTTGCTGAACATGATCCCAGCTGTGGATCCTGAAACAGGCCTGCAAAATAGATCCTGCCCCTCTAAGCCACAATCAGGAGCTGTGCTGCCAACCCAGATATCTGCCAGAATAAACATTCACCCATGCCTGCAGGGGCAGGCCTTCCAACATTGGTCTGACTTCAAACATTGAATTAGCTGGTTACTCAGCTCTAACCTCTATAAGCTACAGTCCAGGGAAAGTGCTATTCAAAAGAAAACCTGCAGGAGGCACATTCTTTGTTCCTAGCTGGAAGCCTAGAGAATTCAGGCTCACCGATAGACACTAAAGCAGTCCTCTGACTCAACTGTGGCCCTAGGCAAGTTCCACCCATCCAGGAAACTGCCCAGGGACACAGTGGAAATTTTCCCAGGAACCTAATAGCAGTCACACTCATCCTTGTACCTGGACCCTTTGTTATTGGATCCAACCATTGGCCCTGAAACAGACACTTGACCCAGTGCCAACTCTACTGTACAAGGTCCTAAAGGCATTTCTATGCATTCAGGAAAAGTTCCACATATGCCTGCACCCCTCTTTGCAGACTCATCAACTGGGGACACTACTGCAGACCCAACAGCAACCATGTGATCCAGCTTCAACCTCATTCAACTGCAATCCCAGAGGCAGTCCCATTCACTAAGGGAACTTAGACAGGAAGGTCTTTATGTGCCAAGTCTATAAAGACTACAAGACATGTTTGTTCCTTCAAATTCATAGGCACCAAAACATAAATACATGGATCATGAAGGATCACACAAACATGATACCATCAAATGAATATAATAAAGTTCCAGTAACTGACCCTCAAAATGGAGTCCTACAAAAGAACTAAAAATGATTAAAGATGCTCCATAAGATTCAAGAGGACATAGACAATTAAGCCACATCAAGAAAACAAAGCATGAGCAAGTGACAAGTTTAATAAAGAAATAAAAATATTTTAAGACCCAGACATCCTGAAGCTGAGCAAAAGAATACCAGAACTGAAATTTTTAACAAACAGCCTCAACAACAGACTTGATCATGCAGGAAAAAAAAAAAAAAAAAAGAATCATCAAGCTCAAATACAAGTTATTTGAACTTAGTTGGCTAGAATAACAAAAAAGAAAAAAGAGAGAGAGAGAGAGAAAAGAGTGAAGAAAGCAAAGCATGTAACATCTATGGGGTACCAAAAGTACCAAATTTGCACATTATAGAAGAGAGATACAAAGGAGAGAAAAACTTATTTTAAAAAATAATGGCTGAAACATTTCAAATATTGGGAAGAATATGAACATCAAAATTCTTGAAGCTCAAAGCAAGATCAAACTACTCTGAGATACATTATACCAAAACTGACAAATGTAAAAAACAAGAATTTTAAAAACAAGAGGAAAGTGACTCCTCATATACGAGGGAATATCCATGAGGCTACCAGTAATTTTTCAACAGATATCTTGCAAGCCAAGAAGAATTGAGATGATATATTCAAAGGGCTGAAAGGGGAAAAAATGTTATCAGCAAAGCACATGATACCTGGACAAAATTTCCTTCCAAAAGGAAGGAGAATTAAAGACATTTCTAAACAAACAAAACCTGCGGTCTTTCATTACCACTAGGCCTAATTTACTAGAAATGCTAAGAGGAGTTCTTAAAGTTGAAATAAATGGATGATAAATAGCAACACAAACACATGAAAGTATTAGATTTCACTATAAATGCAAAAAAATAACTAATTTGAGAATACTGTCATACTATATGATGGTGATAAATTGCTTTTAACTATGGTATAAAAGTTTTCAAAAGGTTTTAAAATTAGGGGCAGGGCCTATAGCTCCATGAGTAGAGTGCTGGCCCCATATACCAAGGATCATGGGTTAGAATCCAGTCCCAGCCAAAAACTGCAACAACAACAAAAAGAAAGGTTTTAAAAATAACTGGAAGCTACAATAATTTGTTAATGGAAACACAATATGAAAAAATGTAAAGTGTGATTTAAAAAGAAGTAAGGTAACAGAAAGTTAGTATATGTGATCAAAGCTGTTATTAGTTTACAATAGACTGTTCAGTTATATGATCTTTTATATAAGCTTTGTGATAACCACAAAGAAAAAGAACTCTAGTAGACACACAAAAGATAAATAGAAAGTAACCAAAGTAATCCACTATTTTTTTTTTAAATCAGCATATCACAAAGGACGACAGCAAAGAAAGAAAAAGGCAAATATAAAAAATAAAAATGATTAACAAAATGACAATCAAAAGTCTATATATATATAAATACATATATTAATAAATGATATATATATAAATGATTACTTAAATGTAGATGGATTAAAGTTTTGAAGCATAATACACAGAAAGGCTGAATCGATTAAGGAAACAACAATATGCTGCCTGCAAGAGACTCACCTTAGTTTTAAGGACACACATAGGCAGAAGGATGAGAAAGATTATCTATAAGAAGATTAGAAAGTGGCTC
>NW_003852410.1:5307950-5353386 GCF_000181295.1 Otolemur garnettii
AAAAAAAAAAAAAAAAAAAAAGATTAGAAAGTAAGAACGGTTGTACTTCTATCATAAAAATACATTTTCTGTAAAAAGCTGTTGTAAGAGACCATGAAGATTAAAGAAGAAATAATTGAGGGTACATGTGAAACTTACTAAATGTAGAATGTCTTAACACAATAACTAAGAAAATGCCACGAAGGCTATGTTAACCAGCAAACCGAATCCATAGCAAATCAGAAACATAATACTCTATGATCAAGTAAACATGATTCACCACATAAACAGAATTAGGAAAAAAATCATATAATTACCTCAATAGACACAGAAAAAGCATTTGATACAATTCAGGATCTTTTCATGATTAAGGAAAAAAAAGACTCTCAACAATCTTGGCATAGAAGGAACATTTCTCAAAATAACAGGACCATACACAACATGTATGACAAACCCACAATCAACACCATACCAAGTGGGGAAATGTTCAAAGGATTTCCTGTAAGAACTGGACTAGAACAAGAATGTCTACTTTCACCACTCACATTCAACGTACTACTAGAAGTCTTAGTCATACACCCAAGCAAGATAAAAATAAAACAAAAAGGCAAAAAGTTGAAAAAGAGGAAATCCAGTTTTCCCTGTTTGTTGATAATATGATCTTATATCGAGAAAACTTGAAAGACTCCACCAAAAAAGACTATTAAGTTTGATATATGAATTCATCAAATTCATAGGACAAAAAATCAGCATACAAAAATCAGTAGCATTTCTGTACATCAGTAGTGATCTACCTGAGAACCAAACCAAGATGGCAATCCATTTACAATAGTTACAAAAAGAGAAAACACATAGGAGGATAGTTAAGCAAGGAGGTCAAAGGTCTCCATGAGGAAAACAATAAAACACTGATGAAAGAAATTCTAGGTAACACAAACAAATGGGAAAAGATCTCATGATCCTGGAAAAGAAGAATTAGTATTGTTAGAATGAACATATTGTCCAAGGTAATCTACAGATTCAAGGTAATCCCTATCAAAGCACCCATGTCGTGTTTCACAGAATTAGAAAAGAAAAATCCTGAAATTTATATAGAACCAAGAAAGAATCTATATAGCCAAAGTAATCCTAAGAAAATAAATTTAAAAAAGAGAAAAACAAAGCTTGGAGGCATCAGGTTGTCTGACTTCAAACTAAACTACAAGTTTAGAGTAAGTCAAATAGCATATGGCTGCTATAAATATAGACATATAGATCATTGGAATATAATAGAAAGACCAGAAACAAAGCCACATATGAGAAAAGGTACAGACACAAGAGAGGCCTCTTTCTGTGCACACACAGAGGACTTGCCAAGTGAGAACAAAGCGAGAAGGCAGCCGTCACGGCAGAAGAGAGGCTCCACCAGAAACCAACCCTCCCAGCACCTGCGTCTCAGACCTTCAGCCTCCAGAACTATTGCTCGACCCACCTAGTCTGTGGCATTCTGTTATGGCAGCCCTAGCTGACTAATGCAGCAGGTATGTGGATGTTACCTCCTGTAACTTAGACTCAGATTTATTTCTGAAGGGACTGCTAAGAATGTAATCCCCAAGGTTCCGACAGTCTTTTGACTTTTTGGCTTAGATATCCCTGGTGCACTTAGTTAACAATAACTACAAAACAAACAAACAGCTAAATAAAACTTGGGGACATTTAGATATACACCACTGACCTTTTTTACTTATTAATTTTGAAATAGACTCATAGAAAAGTTGCCAAAATAGTGCAGAGCTCCCAGCTCTTCCTTCCCCAGCTTCCCATCACATTAGCAGCATAATATAACCACATTAGAAGTGTCAGGTGCAAGATACTGGCACACTAACTACACACCTCATTTGATGTTTACCAGTTTTTTCGTTAATGTCTTTTTTTTTCCACTAAGACTTTTCTGTATAAGAAACATTCATGACTTTTTTGTGTTTTGGGACCCTGTTAGGATCCCACATTGCATCGAGTTTCTATTTCTCTGTAGGCTTCTGTTGCAAACGTTTCTTGAATCTTTCTCTGTTTATTTCCTGATACTTTAGAAGAGTGTTACTTAGGTTTGTCTGATATGTGCTCATGACTGGGCTGAGTTCATGCATATCACATGCAGCAGAATGGTGCTGTGTCCCGCTCCATGCAGGGGTTAAGGTGGCGATTTCTTTTACAGGTGATTTTTACCTTAATCACTTGGTTACATTGGTGTCTTCCTGGTTTCTCCACTGTGAAGTTTTTATACTTCTCTGTCTTTGTAAATTACTCAGTATCTGGGGGGGGGGGCTACCTTTAAATTATAAATATCCTCAAACTTCTACCCATTCATTTTCAAATCAGTCAGTGGATCTCATCTAAAATAATTCTTTTTAGAATGTTTGTCGAATGGTGATTCTCTATTTCCATTTTTCCCGTGGATACCCAAATCCATGGGTGCTCAAGTCCCTTACATAAAATTGCACCATACTTGCAAATAACCTATGCACATCCTTTCATATACTTTAAATTATCTCTAGATTACTTGTGATACCTAACATAATGTAAAGACTATGTAGATGGTGGCTATACTGTATTGTTTATTCGTATTGTTTTTATTGGTATGTTGGTTGTCTTTCAAGTATTTTCAACCTGTGGTTGGTTGAATCCACAAATGTGGAAACTGTGGATACCAAGGACCAACTGTACACACACAGTTTTGCAATTACTAAGCAATGCCTCTGTAGGAAACAACATTTTCCTAACTAGATTATCATAGCACGTACATTTCTTTTTGTCTTTAGCTTGAGAGTATCTAATCAAGGTATGTTTTGAGAACTTACTTGTGTGTGTTCTTCTTATCTTCCCACTCATGTGATTCATTTGTAATACAAATGGGCTCATTTGTTGGTGCTGTATCCTGATTTGTGTTCCCCCTACATTCGTGTTGGTTCTAATTGTTGAACTTGGGGAGATATGAAAGGTCTATGAACTGAAGGTTATATGAAGCATTACTATAGTTCTACTATCTACAGCATAGTCAGGACAGCGTCACTTTATCCTCACCCTTGCTGCACCACTCCCAATCCTCCTGCCTTTCCACCCCTTTACCACTTACTCCCTGCAGGTCACCAGTCTCTTCAGTGTCTAGTTCATCCTTCCTGATTTATTTTGCTCGCCTGAGCACATGCATGTGTGTTTTTGCATATTCTTTTCTGTAACACATGAGGGTAGCATACCCAGTTTATAATCTTGTTGTTTATAAGCTTACTGTTTTCAGTCAACACTGTGTCCTGGAAATCACTCCGTGTCAGTTCATAGAAGTTGTCCTCATTTTTGTGTGTTGCTGTGTAATACTTCATTGTGTAGATTTATTCAAACACTCTGTTATGTGTGGGAATTTAAGTTGTTTGAATACTTTGTATTGAAAAATATCTTTGCATCAAACAACATTCTGCATATGTATGTTCTTATTGTCAGAAATGTATCTTCAGAGTCATATCCTAGAATAGAAGTAGGATCTTCACCTTGAAAGGTCAATCTGTATTGGATTGGGATTGCTAATTTTCTCTCCATCAGGCATGTACCAACCTGCATTCTCACCAGCCATGTATGAAAACTGCCTGTTTCTCCACAACCTCACCAAGAGAATGTGTTATCATATTTTCTCATTTTTGCCAGTCTAGCAAAAAATAATATCTCAGTACTGTTGTTTTCATTTCCATTTATCTAATTAGATAATTTGAATATTTTTCATATATTTAAGAACCATTTTTATCTCTCTTTTAATTCTATTTATGTATTTTTAAATTTTCCTATTCAGTTTTTAGTCTTGCTTCTAAATGTCTAGAAGTTTTTGTGTATTACATATATGACCTACAGTATTGCTATGAATATTTTCTTCCTAGATCTACTATATCTTTATTTCTATTAATTTTTGTAAGCTAAGAACTTTCTACATAGTCAATATTTTCAAACTTTTCTATTGTTGCCTTTGAATTTTGAGTCATAATTAGAAAGTCTTTCCCTACACTAAGATTAAAGAGGAATTCACCGATTTTCTTTCTACTACTAGTGTGAGTTCATTTTCAACATTTCAATTGAAATGTACAGTTTATTTAACATATAAAACATAAATCTAACTTTACCTATTTTCTAAATGGATACCAAGTTATGACACAGTTGATTTAGGATGGCACCTTTGTCACAGTCTATGTGGATTTGGATCTGATTGTAAAGACTCTGTTCTACTCTGTTAGACTGTTCATCATTCCTAATCATGAGAGACATGCAAATCAGAGCCACCCTGAGAAATCACCTAACCCCTATGAGAACAGCCCACATCACAAAGTCCCAAAGCTGCAGATGCTGACACACTATGGAGAGAAGGGAACATTTCTACACTATTGGTGGCACTGCAAACTCATACAGTCTCTTTGTAAAGAAGTATGACGATCTCAACGTATATAGATCTCAAAATACAGCTTCCATTTCATCCCACAATTCCATTACTAGGCATCTACCCAGAAGGAAACATCATTTTAACGTAAGGATATTTTCACCATCACAGCTCAATTGACAATTGCCAAGATGCAGAAACAATCTAAATGCTCCCCAACTCAGGAATGGATTAACAAGCCTTGGTATATGTATACCATGGAACACTATTCAAACATAAAAAAAGATGGAGACTTTACATCTCTTGTATTAACCCAAATAAAATTGAAATACATTCTTTTTAGTAATGTATGGCAAGAATGGAAAAGCAAGTATCCAATATACTTAATACTAACATGACAGCCACACAAGACAAGAATCCAAGTTGAGGGGAGCAGAGCAGGGCAAGATGAGAAGGAGAGAGATTGGTGTGTTCCCACTGAACGGGCACAATGTAAGAATGCACGGCACACGTCCTTGGTATAGGACCCAGCTACAACAGGGACTTTACAGAGGAGAAGGAGAGATTGGTGTGTTCCCACTGAACGGGCACAATGTAAGAATGCACGGCACACGTCCTGGGTACAGGACCCAGCTACAACAGGGACTTTACTTAACAAATGTAAACTGTAACCTGTTTGTACTCTCACATTAGTCAGAAATAAAAAAAAAAAAAAAAAAAAAAAAACTGAATCTGCCAAAATGAGGTGTATTATCAGCATTAACAAGCCCTGAGGAAGATTCTATGAGGAGCTAAGATTTGTGGGAAGGCACCAACTCAACTTTTTTCCTGTAGGGGGTTTATGGAAGTGCCTTGGAACAAACAAGCACAGATCTCAGACTCAGACACATCTGCTACACACCCCACCACTGGAGCCTTAAGCCTAAGCCTCTAGTTCTGACCTCACAAATGTCTGTGCAGGCTTGAAGGAGAGCAGTGAGCTCACAATGAGCGGTGGTCAGGACTGGCCGCAGAGTGAACAGACACAGGGACCAGCAAATACAGTGGCAGCAATGGCTGTTAGATGCGCTTCAAGTTTCACACACCCTTCTTCCTAAAAACCAAACAAATACACATTTCTTTAGGATAATAAATTGTCTAGGAAAAAAAAAATTCCCAGCTTATCTTGCCTCTAGGTGTGGCTAATGGTAAAACTTCTGATCAGTAAGATACAGACAGAAATTGTTCTAAGCTCCTGGCAAGGCTAATAACAAAAAACTATGTGAGCTGAAATGTGAATACTTCCCCTTTAAGGCTTTGTGGAAGCAGATGTGACAGCTGGAGCTCCAGCAAGCATTTTAGAACATGAGTCTCCTCAAGAATGTAAGCCACATAATAGCACAATGACATAGAAAGACAGAAGTCTAGATCTCTTATGAATAAGGAGCAGCCAAACTACTGTATGGAATGTCACACGTGACAGAGAAACTTCTCTATTGGTTAAGGCCCAGGCATGTTGGATTTTATTCTCTGTAATTCATTGAACTCATCCTTCTGTTTGTCCAGTCAGGAAGCCACCATGCTCAGGGACACATCTACCTTTTCTGACCCTTACATCCCAGATAGCAAAAGTACGTTCAAGCTTACCCTCTGTTGCTTCAGCCAAGCAGCTAGGAAGGGCCCTAAAAATCCCCCCTCCCAGGGTCCTGTTGAAAAGCTCCATCTCTCTGAAGGTGTGGCAGGGTGTTGCCAAAAATGCCTGCTGGCCTAGCTGGGATTTCCATCACCAGTTTGTGGCCTGTCTTCCTACCTCCCTCTGTCTCTCTGCTTGAGTGTCAGGTCACCGGACAAAGGTTTCTGGGTTTTCTCTTCTGGGGCTTCTCCTGACCTAGAGCAGGAACAGGGAGGACTCACAGACATGTTCTCCAAAAGTGGATGGCAGGGCAGGAAGAGGAGGGAGGGGACTCTGCTCACATTAGACACCAGCAAGGAGTTGCTGAGTTTGTTCTGGGGATCAGGAGGCCTTGGTTTCATCCCTGCTCAGTGACCCTGGGCACATTTCATCTCTCATTCACCCTAAACAAAACCTCCCTTGGTTGAGCTCTGCTCTACAACCAGGGATACAGGTGCAGAGATGAGAGGTCCTAAGGTCACTGAGCTGGCCTCTAATGGGACAGAAGGAGAAACAACATAACACACAATAGGGACCAGCCCTGCCTGACTCTGGGTGGCAGGAAATGTGAGGGCTGCCTGGCCCAGCTGGGGGCCTGGGGGCTCCCCCAGAGCAGAAACTCCCACCAGCTCACCCCCTTTTGGCCTCTTGTGTACCAGGGAGGGTTCAGACATAGAAGGAGCAGGTCCATTCAGCAGGGGATTCTGAAGGGACTGGAGTGGACCAGACACGCCTATCTGTCCACACCCCTCTGGAAACTTTCGAAGTCTTTGGAGCCCACATTCATGCCTTGGTCAGGATAGCCAGGCGGGTCAGCACCCTACCACGCCTGCCAAGCACTGTCCCATGTGAATAGGTGGATGTCAGCACCCATTGCCCCCTGCAGGGGAGGCTCAACAACTCCATATCAGTTCCTGATTTCAGCCAGAAAGTCACAGGCAGAGGGAGGCATGCCACAAGCTATTCTGACCAATTGGAATTTTCTTATGAATTCATCAGAGCAAATGAATAATTCACACCAGTGAATTTGGTATTATAGGCAATAAAATAACAATGCCAATTCAATCGCCCTCAAGCTTTCCTCCTATGCTTTTTTCTGGGAATTTCATAGTTATAGCCCTGAACCCCAGCCCCCTCCCTCTTCCCTTCTCCCTGTTCCCTCATTGATCATTTTTTTTTATATTGGTTGATATTTGCTGTGTGTTGCCATTGAAGTCAGATGTGTATACATACCTGTATGTGTATGTGTGTTTGAATGGGGTAAGTATGCTTTTAAAGGGGATTGTACTTCATTAGTTGAGTTTAGGGTTGTATTATGTATATGTCCATAAAACAAATATTTTAATTGAGCGGTTCAAAAATTCTATATTCGCTCCATCTAGATCAGTGGTTCTCAACCTTCCTAATGCTTCCTCGTGCCATGATCCTTTAATACAGTTCCTCATGTTGTGGTGACCCCCAACCATAAAATTATTTTCGTGGCTACTTCATAACTGTCATTTTGCTACTGTTATGAATTGCAGTGTAAATATCTGATATGCAGGATGTATTTTCCTTGTTACAAAGGGGTCGCGACCCACAGGTTGAAAACCATTGATCTAGATAAACACAAAAGACGGTGTAAAGTCTCCATCGTTGCTTATGGCTGAATAGTATTCCGTGGTATACATATGCCACAGTTTGTTACACATTCTTCTTAGTAAAGTAACTGAAGAATGGAAAAAACGTATCCAATGTATTCAATACTAATATGAAACTACATGCCCACAGGAAAGAAAAAAATATAAGTATAGTCTAGCAACGTGGAGGGGAGGGAGGGAAAATAGGAGGACCTCACCTAATGTGCACAAAGTGAGGGTGCTCAGCACGCTCCTGGGGGAAGGGCTCAACTATAACTTCCACTTTCAGTTAGAACTGAAAACAATGTAACCTAAACATTTGTATCCTCATATTAATCTGAAATAAAACATAATTATGTATCCTGGGGTTTTTTGGTTTTTATTTTTGTTTTTCTTTATTAAGTCTTTCGTCCACGGATCATAAATACATTTATGCCATTATAGGCTTCAAGGTGTTGATTATTTGTACAAATTGGAGTGCTCACATCCTGCTAAACAACATGACGTTCACCACTTCTACTCAATTACAGGATTAAGATGTTTATGCTCTACACCTGATAGATCCGACTTGTACTTGCAATGCACTCCATAGGTGTGGTCCCCCCACTAACCTTCCCTCTATCTACCCACCCTATGTATCCTGTTTGTTTGTTTTTTCATTAAATCATAGCTGTGTACATTTATATAGTCATAGGGTATAGTGTGCTGGTTTTATGTACAATTTGAAATACTTTCATCAAATATGGTTAACATAGCCTTCATGGCATTTTCTTGTTATTGTGTTAAGACATTTATATTCTACATGTAGAAAGATTCACATGTACCCTTGTAAGATGAACCATAGGTGTGGTCCCACCAATCACCCTCCCTCCACCCAACCTCCCCCCTCCCCTTCCCTTCCTCTCCCTTTTCCCCGTATTTGTGGGCTACAATTGGGTTATAGCTTTCATATGAAAGCTATAATTAATTTCAAAGTAGGGCTGAGTACATTGGATACTATTTCTTCCATTCTTGAGGTGCTTTGCTAAGAAGAATACGTTCCAGCTCCATTCATGTAAACATGAAGGGGTAAAGTCTCCATCTTTCTTTGAGGCTGCATAGTATTCCATGGTGTACATATATCACAATTTATGATCCATTCGTGGGTCGATGAGCACCTGGGCTTCTTCCATGATTTAACAATTATGAATTGGGCTGCAATAAACATTCTGGTACAAATATCTTTGTTATAGTGTGATTTTTGGTCTTCTTGATATATACCTAGTAGAGGAATTGTAGGATCAAATGGCAGGTCTATTTTTAGTTCTCTAAGTGTTCTCCAAACATCTTTCCAAAAGGAACATATTAGTTTGCAATCCCACCAGCAGTGTAGAAGTTTTATTCTGCTTTTCCTCTCTCTCTTCTTTTGGCTTGCTTGACCTATCGATTACAAACAGAAATCTGAAAAAAAACCTCCCACTGTGATGGTATATTTATCTAATTCATTTTTTAGCTTTTTATTTTAAAATAATAAATTCATAAGACTTTGCAAAAAACAGTACAAAACGATCCTGCCTATGCTTCACTCAGTTCTCCCAGTGATGATATTTTACATAACTACCGTACTCCTGGAAATTGACCTTGGTGTGATGTGTGTGCAAAGACCTGTGCCATTTAGTCACGTGTGGATTCCTGCAACATTGATTCCTTTGCCATTAAGATTCAGATCCATTTAACTACTGCTTCCTTTCTTAGACACACCAACCTCTTTTGTGCTGCCATCCTGAACCCCTAGCCACCACTAAGCTCTTGTTCATCTCTATAATTTTGTCATTTTGAGAATGTTTTATAATTTAATTCTTAAAGTATGCAACTTTTTTGAGATCAGCTTTTTAGCTTCAGCATAATGTCTTTGAGACAATCCAAGTTGCACTTATTAATAGTTTGCTGCTTTTTATTGCTGAGTTGTACTGTATGGGATGGACGTACCACCTTTGGTTTGAGCATTCACCTATTGAAGGACATGCTCCCAGTTGGGGGCTATTACAAATAAAACTTTTATGAATATTTGTGGACAGGTTTTTGTGTGAACATACATTTTATTAATACTTTACTGGATAAATGCCCAAGATTATGATAATCTTGTGTTTGCTTATATTTTTTAGAAACTATCAAACAATTTTCCATAATGGATGCATTATTTTATATTTTACTAACAATATCTGAGAGGCCCACTTTCTCTGCCTCCTTGTCGGCATTTGGTATTGTCAATACTTTTTAATTTAGCTGCTCTAAAATGTACTTTCCCCTAATGAATAGTAATGCTGAACATCTTTGTATGTGCTTATTTTCCATTGGCATATCCTTTTGGGTGAAAGGCTTCTTCCTGTCCTTTGCCTGTGTAACTTTTACTATTGAATTTTTTTTTTTTTTTTTTTTTTTTTTTTGGCCAGGGGTGGGTTTGAACCCATCACCTCCATCCAGCATATGGGGCTGGCACCCTACCCCTTTGAGCCACAGGTGCCACCCTTTACTATTGAATTTTGAGAATTTGCTTTGTGCTGTGGAACCCATGATTGGAATTGCTCCAAAGCAGTGTTAGGGCAGTTCTCACAAGGGAGCACCCCACACCCTCTGACATGGGGCCTGTTGGGGTTCCCCCAAAAGGAAGAACTGAATGTGAAGGAGAGCAGTCCAAACCATTTATCAGGGAGATTTACTTATGGAGTGCAGCAGCAGCCCTCCTGGAGGGCAGCAGGAGAAAATTGTTCTAAGTATTCTGCAGCAAAGAGGTTCTGGTATGGAGTTTATATGAGGATTTAAGGAATTTGGCTCAGGGTTGGGGGTCAGTTGTTTTCAGAGTTTTCGGTACCTAGATGTCTTTATCAGTGCCTGGAAATACTTAAGGTCCCGGTTTGGGGTCAAGCCTATTACAAAAGATCTGCAGCTGGCTGGGTCACAGAATAGACAACATGCTGTGTGACCTTCATCAGGACACAGAAAAAAGCAGGGGACATGGAATGACCCTACAGACTGTTTAGTGTATTCTAGATAATAAGAGTCATTTGTCAGATAGATGGATTGCAAATATTTCCACCCAGTCTGTAGCTTGTCTTCTCATCTTAATTGGGCAGAGAAAATATTTTAAATTTTGATTAAATACAATTTATTGATCTTTTTTTCTTTCATGAGACATGCTTTTATTTTATGACTAAGAACTCTTCACGGTACTCTAGGTCCTAAAGATTTTCTCTTATGTTTTTCTCTAAAAGTGGAGAAGCAGTATAGTTTTAAGTTTCACATTTAAATCTACCATCCCTTTTGAATTAATTTTTGTATCAGGTGTGAAGTTTGGATTGAGCGTCATTTTTTTTTCCCACAGGTACACACTTGCTTCAGCAATAATTATTTTGGCTTTACTTATGTGGGTCTATTTCTGGGTTTTCTTTTCATATTTCTGTTAATTTTTTTTTTTTTTGGCTTTAATACTTGGGTCACCATAAAAGTTTTGAGACAGACTATTATGGTCCATTATTTTACTTCCTAGAAACACAGGGGACAGCATCCTTTCTGATTCACCCCTGCAAGTTCCAACTTGCTCAGCTTATTAGTGTTACTGGGAGGGCTTTGTTAGTTTCTTTCCACACAGATTTTATGCTTCTCGATTTTTGTGTATCTCAAAACTTTGATGATGACCCACATATATGTGTATTTTGAAGTTATAGGTACATACACATTTAGAATTATCTTCTGCTGTATTGAGTTTTTTTTTTAATATATTGTAGTTCGGTCTTCGTTTTTGATAAATTTATTTTTTGGCTTTAATGTCTATTATATTTCATATTAATATTATTCATTTTTAACCTAAAGCTGCCTCTTCCTATATTTTAATTTCAGATCAAAGATTTCTCCGTACATAATCAAACCGTACCTAACTGGGTTTGTAAACAAACTACAACCTGCTCTTATACCAAAGTTTTGGCCAAGGAAAGGCCGCTAGCTGTTCAAATCATGTTCAAAGACGGTGAAAGCCAACCTGTAGCCAATCCAGCTGTTTCTGTACCTCAGTTCCACTTTCTGTACATCATTTTCTATTTCTTGTTCATAAATTTTCTTCTTCATTTCCTCAGCAAGGTCACCATCTCTCTGACACTATTCTGATTTGCAGGGTTGCCTAATTCGTCAATAATTCTTTGCTCAATTAAGACCAGTTAAATGTAATTTGCCTAAAGTTTTTCTTTTAACAATATAGATATTGGGGCTTTTTAAAAATAATATTTACTCAATAAATCTTTTCCATTCATCTAAATTCAAATGTTTTGTGTTTTAATATTTTAGATCTACCTCTTATAAACAGTATATGGCTAGAATTTTTACTAATACTTTGATAATCTATGTCTTTTAACCAAGGCGTTTAATCCCTTTAAAAGTTACTGTTATTGTGAAAAGTGCTTCTACCATCTCATTTTGTGTTTTCTCTTTGTCTTAACATTTTATATATTTCATTATTGACTTACTTGCCATCTTTTATATTTTCTCATTCAATTTTTCTTCCTATTTGCTTGGAAGTTAATTCTACTTTCATTCTGTTATATTTACCCTGGGGCACTGTTGGATAGGCCCTAACAAGCCCAGTGTGCCTCCCCACTGACCTCTAGAGATTGTTTGTTCATTTCCAAAACTTACAGTCATAGGGAAACCAGATGCCATAGCAACAAAGACACACGGCACTGTGCGCACGCAATTAAATGTTCACTGACCGTAAATTTAATTTAACTAAAAATACTTTAACGATATCACCGCCTTAGAAATAGGAAATATGTTGACTTTATAACCTATGTGGGAGCATCTGTTTAATATATGTGTTTTTAATTAATAATATTATTAACGTATACTTTTACTCTAGAGATATAAAAATAACAATAAAGACACAGGAAGACAACATTTCTTTAAAAAAAATCATCACTGTTCTGTGAAATTGTTGACTTTTCTATAAATAAAAGTGGAACTGTTAATCTCTCTTCCACTCTCTGTTAATTAACTTAAGTGACAGGCAGACAGACTCCTTGGTCCAGTAACAATAACTACAAAGAGACCCTTGACTGGGCAGCTTAGTAAATATAGACTCTAGAGACTTGCCCATCCGACTAGACAGGAGAGACTGTGACACGCCTCCCTGACACTTGTTACAGCACTGCCAAAATTCCTTTTTTTCTGGGGGCAGCTGGGGTGACATCCTCCTGCTCTCTTGTCTCCTCACACTTATAAAGAGGTCCTTTTCACTTTTAGTCAGGTGCATGCAGAGGTTAAAGTCTCCATCTGGTCATGCACAGGGCATTAGAGTCCCCGCCACAGGGGTGGAGTCCCTGTCTGGTAGACCAGGTTTCTTATTTCCTGTGGAGACCAACCATGGGGGCTCAGTTATCAATTCCAGATAACTTATTATATCTTTGGGTCATATCTTATCTCATTGGCCATATGGGTGGGTACTTCTGAGTATCCACCTATGACAAAGGAAAAGTTGAAGATTTACTATAGCATGGCGGGGCCTAAGTACAATCTTAATAGTAAAGAAAAATAGCCATTAAATAATAAATCCTTAAGTCATTACACTATCTTACAATTAGAGTTCTTTTATTAAAGATTAGTAAATGAGATGAGATCCCATATGTTCAAACTTTTATGACTTTACATAACAAAGAGATTCGTCAAGAGAGAGATTTGTTAATGGTTCAGCAAGTTTAAAGGTTAAAACCTGTTAAACCCATTGTAAAGATTTATCTACCAAAAATGAACAGAAATCATTACAAATATACATAATAAACAATTCTGTAAGACCCACAACATCAGAGCAGCCAATTTTGCCGGCCTCCACTGCGGCTTTAATGATGCCAGATGCCGGTTCAATTTTCATTCATTTGAAAGTAATGTCTCTTTCCTTTCTAACTGATTTCAAGAACTGCTCTTTGTGCTTTGCATATTCAAGGTCATGTATACAGATATGGATTCTGTCTTCATTATTATCTCCTTTTTTTTACCCCCCCCTTTCTTTTTCTTGGCAGCACAAAATTAATAGTCTTTCTTCTATTCCAAAAAAGTTTTTTATTGTAATCTCTTCAAATATATATTTTTTCATCATTCTTTTTCTTCTCTCCTTTTGGAACACTAAGTGTCATTCATATATTTTAATTACATTTTGTCCTATTTTTATTATGGTTACAAGTCCTATTCAGTTCTCCTTTCCTCCCCCTAAAATACTTCATCTTTCTGATGTCACGTTCTGAGTCATACTTTCAATTTCTTATTCATTCAGCAGAGTCATCATTTTTCTTTATAATCTGTATTTTAGAATTCTAATGTAGAGTATCTTTACTGATCCATTTCTTCTGGTTCTTACTCCACTGCACTACTTCCTTGTGTTTTATGATTTATATTATTTGAGTTAACTTTGTGAGAATCGTTGAGGCCTCAGTGGAAAGTGAATTCTCCCAGAAATCATTTACATTTATTTTATCCAGGAATGTGGGCGGCATCAATAATAGCTTGGGAAAACCTTAAAAAATATTTTAGACTTGAGGGTTTTTTGTCACCAGCCAGAAAGTAAAATTTGAGTTAAAACCCACAGGGTCTAATTAGGGGACATAGGCTTTCAGGGTAGATTTCTTTTCCTTCTACACTTTATACCACATTTTGATATAGGTGGTTTTCTGTGCAGCCCCATGCACAGCCAGCCTTACTTCTCCTTTACCCTAAAATGAGGATTCCAGCTTGACGCAAGGGGCTCCTATTAAAGACACTTTTTCTAGGCAGCATCTGTGGCTCAATGAATGGGGCACTGGCCCCATATACCGAGGGTGGCAGGTTCAAACCTGGCCCCGGCCAAAACTGCAACAAAAAAATAACTGGGCATTGTGGTGGGCACCTGTAGTCCTAGCTACTCGGGAGGCTGAGGCAAGAGAATCACCTAAAGCCTGAGAGCTGGAGGTTGCTGTGAGCTGTGATGCCACAGTGCTCTACCAAGGGCAATAAAGACTCTGTCTGTAAAAATAAAATAAAATAAATAAATAATTAAAAAGTAGATAACTAAATCAACAAAGACACTTTTCCTTTGCCTGCTTACATGGCTCTTGTTTTGTCCTGAACAACCTGAGAGGCAGTGACCAGTGAAGTTTAGCAAATACCTTCAACTTTAAAGCCAGCTTCAGTCTCTTTTTTTAAATTTAGTTTTGGGTCTTTTGACCATTTCTTACTTTGTTTAAGCTTATTGATCATCTTTAAAAAGTTTGATTTCAGATATTTTATTCCCATAATATACAAAAACTAGAAACAAATGTCTGTCAATAGAGGAACAGATAAATATATCGTTTTCATACAATATGCAATATACCACACAATACAATACAGAAATAATTTAAAAAGAAATAACTACACACAATAGCCAGTTACATACAACACAGGTGAATCATTTGTTGGGTGATAAAAAACTGTACACAAGAGTGCATGTTGCATAATTCCACTTCTGTAACAGGCAAAAGTAATTAGCGTTAATAGAAGCCACAGGACTGGTTGCCTTGAGTTTGGAGGATTGTTGGTTATTGACTAGGGGTGCTGGGAAGAAAAATTGTGGGGCTCTGAAAACGTTCCAGTTCCTGATCTTAGTGGTGGTCACACAGATGTAAAAACTTACCTACCTGTACACTCAGGATCAGTGTACTTGATACACTTGCTTGTATATGTTATACCTCAAGGTAAAAATAGATATGCAAACACACACATGCACACACACGCACATTTTCCAATTTTGGTTGGTTTGGCTACTGGAGCACCTCATCTGCTTACTACTGCAAATAAAAATCCAAGTGCTCTACAAATATAAGGCATTTATATTCATTACTTACATTGCCTGTGCAAAGTACAAGATTGGACAGTTATTTAAAGGCAATGAGAATATAAAACTACTAATCCTCCCTTTTTCCCTTTTTAGCAACGGGGCCTTAATTTTTTTTTATCATAAGTTAAACTCTACCCACATTTTATTTTGTTTTTATAGTCAGTGTCTGAATGAGCAGAAACCTCTCCTAAAGAAAATATATTAAAACAAAGTATGAAGGAATATAATTGCAGATATAATTTCTAAAGTTATCGTAAAGCTATCGTTTTGGTAACAAAAGTCTTAAAAATGAATGTACTTTTAATTCTTAAATAAGTGCTACCATGAAGACCACAGGCAGCTAGAGCCATAGGAAGGTGATTAATTGTTCTAGTGTTTTTTATTTCCAGAAAGCTATATCATTTCTACCACTGCACGCTCTGCAGTTTTTTCACATCTAAGTGCAATTTATCTATAAACTACTTTTCTGTCTAACAGTTTATTAATAGATTTATTTTATTGGCACAAGAAAGGAAGTAGTTAAGTGGGTATGTTTATGTATTTAATAGTCATTGTTTGCTCATTTGCTGATAGGGTCATTAATTGTTTTTGCAGATGGGAAGTGTGAAGTGGATAGCAAATTGTAGATGAGACAAGATGCTTATCCTCAGCATAGTGAAGCTTGCAACTAACGTTTATTGGTGGAATTACCCATATGTCTTTATACATCTTTGTCTTTCTCAGCAGATTCAGCAAAATGCCTCACATATAACAGGCTCTCAGTAGAATGTGCCAAAAAAATCAACAATAAGGATAACATTCTCCTCCTTTTAAATCATCTTCATTTTTAAAAAATCATGTCCTTGGCTTAGTGTCCATAGCACAGTAGTTATGGCGCCAGCCACATGCACCAAGGCTGGGGGTTCAAACCCGGCCCATGGCCAGCTAAACCACAATGACGACTACAACAAAAAATAGTCAGGCATTGTGGTGGGCACCTGTAGTCCCAACTACTTGGGAGGCTGAGGCAAGAGTTGGAGGTTGCTGTGAGCTATGACGTCACAGCACTCTACCTAGGGTGACATAGTGAGACTCTGTCTCAAGAATAAATAAACAGGCTCGGCCCCTGTGGCTCAAGTGGCTAAGGTGCCAGCCACATACACCTAAGGTGGGTTCGAATCCCCAGCCCGGGCCCGTCAAACAACAATGATGGCTGCAACCAAAAAATGGCCAGGCGTTGTGGCGGGCGCCTGAAGTCCCAGCTACTTGGGAGGCTGAGGCAGGAGACTCACTCGAGCCCAGGAGTTGGAGGTTGCTGTGAGTGTAATGCCATGGCACTCAACCCAGGGGGATAGCTTGAGGCTCCGTCTCAAAAAAAAAAAAAAAAAAGAATAAATAAATAAAGTAAAAAATCAAGTCTTTATCATTTAATAACTCTCAAGGACGTTTCACAGTATCTCACAGGAAAAGAAGAATATTACAACCAAAATTTTAATGGATCAAATATAGCCACATAGTGTTACCATTTTCTTAAAAGCAAAAAAGTACCTGAGGGTTATGAATGAACACTTTTGTCAGTGATAACCAATTGTTTAACCCCTTGATTCCTGAGCACCGAAAATTGCAAACAACAAATTCTTACTAAGTACGGTATTTGCCAAACATTTCAGCTGGATATGTGATCATCAAATGAATAGAATCTTCTATTAACTTGGGGGCTGGACCCCTTGAAACTAAGTTGGCTCTGACAAACTTTGCTGGGATGCTCTAAGGGAAATAAGAGACAAAGTAGGTCTCAGTCTTCGATTTAACAATTGAATGACTATGACAGCCCGCCAGGAGTTCTGTAAGGATGTTAGTGTGGGATGTTCATTATTGATTTATTTTTTGTAATTACTTTGCTTTTGTTTGGTTGTATCCCCACATTACTCCCAGGAAGCAGAGCCTGCCATCATGTTTTGCTACATAATTTCTTCCTATTTATTTGATTTTCCAGAAGCCAAGGCCTGATGTGGTCCCTACCAGGTAAAGTTGAGAAGCACTGGTTCTGCTCTAGCACAGGACCTACCCTCTTCAATAAGACCACACTGAATGACCCTCCCTAAGACTTAATTTCTGTAAAGCTTAGCTCTCATCATCTAATAATCAAGGGTGGCGACACGGGTGAAGTCACATGGTATTTGCTCTCATTGAACAAGGTCATAATCTATGTGAGGCGACTTGCCCTTTGCCTGGAACACAAAATAGTTGCTCAGTAAACATGAGCTATCATCATTATTGTCTTCTTCTCCATCGTTTATATTAGTAGCTAATAATCCAGACTTTGAGTCAGACCTGTGATCTTGTCTTGGTTTTGTCTCTCAGGAGGTATCGCCCTTGAAAGCTCTCTTCATATCTCATATCCTCAGTTTTTCCCTCTTCAAACTGGGAACCAAAACAGCCCTTAATGCATTCAATTGATGTAATAAATTAATTGCCTTGAGCTATGCAGCCCAGCCTTCAGTGCAGCGGCTGGTACGAAGTAAATACCTAATTGATGTAAGTAATAATGATCATGCTGTGTCTCTCCCAGGCAATAACTGTTTCAAGAGCAGATGATTCCTCTCTATTATATGGTTCATCTCTGAATTCACAGGACCTGGAATAGAGTAGATTCCCCCGCCCAAATGCAATGTTAATTGAACCAACTGAATTGAAAGAGAGACATAGAGGGGAGATGTAAGATGACCTTATGTGGCGTGGAAGCAGACACTTTCAGATCAAAGAAATAATCAGAGAAGAGTAATTGTCTGATTTGAATAAAGGACATTATACAGGATTATTTACTAGAACTTTTTGTGGTCCAAGTAAGCCTTTTAGGGTCCTTCCCAGAGGAGTATTGTCAAATTACCTAGGCTTAAGAAACATCAATGAAGGAAGAATTTAATTAGAATAACCCATTTAAAAAACCCACCTAAAAATCAACATCTCTAAGGCTATTTTGTATTCAAGACTGACTTGGAATGAATTGCTTAGATATTTGTCCCAGTATTTCATTGAATATCCACAAATTCTTTGTTTTCTTTTAGGTAGGGCACATGGTGCACAAACTCACTGGTGTCCATGCATGAAAATCACAGGGTTATTACTCAAAATCTCAATAAGGTACAGATGTTTATCTACCCTACTTCTTAGGAGAAAGGGAACTGATCCTTAGTGAAATTCAGTGGACTTCAAGAACATACCTTGGATAAAATCTGCTGGGTCTGTAGAGCAATCATTTGTGATGAAAGTCTGTCCGTGAGTGTTGACACATCAGTCTTTCTTCCTGAGATGTGATTTCAACTAATGAAAACTTGGAGAATGGTCCGGAGGTTCTTGTTTTCTTCTTTGGTGTGCATGGACTATAGGCTTTTAAGAGAACTCAGAGAGAACAACTTTAGCCTATGGGATTGAAGGTGAGGGTGAGGTTGGAGTCTGAGAGACAGTGAACCATTCTCTTCAGTTCAGCATATCAAAGTGTCATATTTCAGGATATCAATTTTGGTCCCAAACACCTGTATCTTATCCTTGGAACACTTGTTTTTACTGTTGTAGAATCTTCTGACTCTGAAATCACAGGAGTAGGCACAGGTAAGGCCACAGCAAGACCACACATGAAGCCCACTTGGTCCCCAACCAGGGTCCCCCATTTCCAATTTGTCAAAACATAACTCAGGTAAAATGTCACATCTTTGACTTCTCAAGCAAAAATTACTAACACCCTCTTACATATCTTCCCATCCTTTGGATAATACTGTCGGTATCATCTTTTCAAACATTTAAGAAGAAATACTTTTTTCCCACTTCTATCTCAGCTCATGATGTCTCTGTTTAGAGCAGCACTGCCCAGTAGAGCTTTCTGCAAGGATGGAAGGTCCTACCTACACTGTTCAATATAGTAGCCACCAGCCACATGTAGCTAATCAAGCCCTTGATATTTGGCTAGTATGTCGGAAAACTGAAAAAAGTCCATGCATTCATTGTTAATGACAGCCCTGAGATCTGGGCAAGCATGGGGGTCCATAGGCCTGCCAGGCTGTGGGCATTGAAGACTCTGCCAAAAGAGAAGAAAACCAGGCAGGAGCAACGGTTTAAGTTGTAAATGGGTTGTCTTTCTGCCAGTCTTTAGATTTTCATTGTCCTAGCGAAAGGCAATTTACATAACATATTAGTTGCCCTTTCACTTACATTTTTAGCTTGTAAATATTTTCCTCCCGTGAATGAATGCATCTGGGCCTTTGTCTTGACAGCAAACACCTCCTTTAAGGGCTTGGTCACCCTACTGACCCCTTCTTTCTCCACATCCTCTTTAATCTCACTCTCACCCCACCTACATTTTTTTTACAGCAGGTGATCTTGTGTACAACCCCACGTGGCCATGCATCTCAGATAAACCCCGCTTTCCACTAAAAAACACGTAAGGATGAATTTTACAGGACACCAATAAACAAGAGCGAGAGACTGGCTTTTGGAGGTCCGAACTTCTTTTACCCCTGTCGATATCTCCTTCTGATTGAGAGACTTGTGTTTTTCTTTATTGCTGTCATTTCCTTGAGTAAATTCAGTTTCTCATGTCACAAAAGCAAATCTGGGAAAAAACACATGCTAACTAGGGCTTCTCACGATCTTGCCCAACTGATCTTATTGAGCAAATGAAATCATTTGGAAAATGAGTGGAGAGGGACAGCCGTCATTCTGTCCCTCCTAAATGTGCTATTCATTCTAGGCATTTTGTTGTAGGGAAAAAATAGGTTAGTGAAATTAAAGAAGTAAAACACATTTTTTTTCTTTTTACTACTTGACTGCTGAATGTTTTACAGCTTGGTAATTTAGAAAGAGCGGTTCAACTTCTTTTGTGCCTTACTTGATCGTGCTATATAATTACATCTGCTAGAGCCCAGCATCTAATTCTGCTTTTCATGCGTGCATACATCATCACAAATGACATTTCTTTTGGATGGTGCTGGTTGCTTAGTGCTTTGATTTTGTAGGGTTTTATTTTTTGTTGTTATCAGTACCAATCAATTTTGTAAGACATCTTTTCACCGAGATTTGCCTTACTTCCATAGAGAAAAGATTATTGCTAATGGTATATCATAAAGTCTATATGCAAAGGTTTCAAACTGCTTATTTCTTTTTTTTCTCTTTCCCTCCCTCCCTCCTTCCCTTCTTCCTTCCTATTCTCCCTCCCTTGTCTAAATGTTGATATGTTTTATACACACTGAATTTTAATTAGTGGCCTGCAGTTTGGAATTAGGGCATTGCGGCTAGAGCTGAGGCAGCTCTTTAGAGGGGGGCAAACGAAGCATGCATCTTCATTGTGTCGTAGTTTTCATTTTTCTCTCCAGGCTCCTCAAAACCTGTTTGATTACTTCACACTTCCTGCCGAAACCATGAGTCCATTTGAGGTTGTGATCTCCACTCCGCGGTGAAGCGAGGGTCACAAGTCTTCGGTTTTTGCTTCAAGTTGTGAAAACATCATACATGTTAAATATCCCTGAAGGATAAAACCCATACCAGGGTTCATTATTCCTGAACACCCTGTGGTGTCAATCTTGTGTTGAAATCACTGTATTTCTACTCACTGTGTCTGCGAGAGAGAACCATCCAGCATTTTTGGTAGACAGCATGTTAGAGTTACAGTCCTATGGTGTTGTGGTCCCCCTGGCATAGATATTCTACTCTTGGGGACATAAAGCCTGATTCCTAAAACAAAAATATATGAGTAGGAAAATAGTCATTGAAATATTATCTACAACAGCCAGGATTTGAATCAGCCATGCTGGTTCTTAAATGTCAATTAGAAAGACTACGTTGAAACATGGAAAACATGTTAAGGGAAAAAGAACAAATGCAAAACAGCACACACGTCATTGCAACCCCTAAGGGGTATGTGAAAATCCACAGTGGCCATATTACACTTCAGGAACTTATGTCTATTTAAATTGAATTGCCCCTGATTTTATCAATTAGTTGTTTAGTAAAACACTGACTTTCACAGTATTTAGTGAACACATTTTACCAAAGGGGAATCTTGCCTTCCAGAGTAATTTCCATTGCCATCCGGAAAGTTTGGCATAAGAACCACTAATGATTTTGCAGGGAAATTCAGATGTTGGCCTCTTTCCTTTACTCAGGGATAGAGCCCACTTTCCTGCTGCCCACACTCCTTTTCCCCTCAGATATTTAAAGTCCCGTGTACAGATTAAATCGTGCAATAATTATAAAATTTGCAAATTCTTCCCTTTGAACCTATTTTATCTTGTAATCCTTTTGAACAGGGACATGCCATCATCTTTTATCAAGAAAACACATCAGAAGATCTAAATGTAACAAATGCTCTCAAAAAGCGTTGGGAACGTCAAGGATGAAGAAGCTGAAGTTCTCCCCAATGATGGGGAGAAGCTGAAGTCCAGTGAATCTCACTCACCAAATCCAAACCGGCAGATTGTTCAGGGTGAGCGCTCTCAGCCAGCAGGTCTTGGCATCCCCGAGGATATTATGTGAATTGGCATTTTTGAAATGTGAATGATAAAGTCGTTTGCTCCCTTAAGACTCCAACAGAAGAAGAAAAGAAAAAACTTGAAGAAAGTCGGATCTTACAAGGAAGATATAAGTTATAGAATCTATACCTTACAAGGAAAGGTGTAGAATCTTAGTTTGTAAATAAAAGCAGTAGGCATCTATGTTCTTTTTGTGTAGAGCCATGTGTAACAAATCATAAATTAAAATTATTAGCAGAAGGAGAGTGTGTGGCCCATATAGAGAAGTGTCTAGAGGTGATGTGACTTTCATATAGCAAATACAATATAATCAATGAGTGGGAACTATGTCTTAATGTTTAAGAAAATGTGTCCCCCAAAATACACAAATAATAATTTTTGGTTCCTTAGTGGAAATCTATATATTTTTTTTAATCTTCCAAATCTACTCTCCCAGATTGTTGTAATAAGTTTCCATTTTTTTTTTTTTTGCGGGGGGTGGGGACTACCCTTCATCCGTTATCAATTTATTTACTTAAATGGTTGCTACATGGTAGTAGCTTGGCACATCAGAAAGTTCCAACCTCCTGACCACAGCGGTAAAGGCCCGTATCCATTGGAATGAAGAAAATATCAGTTCTGAGAAAAGAGAGAAAGGACTTTATGCTGAGATTATAGAATTCAGCAGCAACGCCACTGTGTGGGGGAAGCACACTGGGCATAGAAGAAAGCAGGACCCAGATACGGGAAAAGAGCTTCAAGTCTCAGGCCGACCTCAGACCCATCAAGCCTACATACTAATTTCATTTTGGCTTAATTCAGAGTTTTATTCTTCAAAAAAAAAAAAATAAGAAGAAAACTGAAAGCATAATTAATATACAGTTTTATAAATTGTCAGACTAAAAGAAAGATCAGAAACAGATCTTAGAATGCATTTTTCTGCTCTGAAATTTTTGTTTTAATTATATTTAACAAAGAAGGGAACATTGTTCTCAAAGTAGTTTTTTTTTTTTTTTTTTTTTGAGACAAAGTCTCACTCTGTCCCTCTTGGTAAACTGCCATGGTGTCATAGCTCCAAGCAACTTCAAACTCCTGGGCTCAAGCAATCCTCCTGCCTCAGCCTCCCCCCTAAGTAGCTTAGACTACAGGCACCCTCCACAATGTCTGGCTAGTTTTTGCTATTTTTTCTGGAGAGAGAGTCTCATTCTTGCTCAAGTGGGTCTTGAATTCCTGACCTCAAGTGATTCACTTGCCTCATTAAGTAGAAATCTTAACTCATAATACATGGGTCTTCTTTTTTGGTGTGGTTTTATTTATCAAGTATTAGAGTAACTTGAAGAAAAGTTGTTAAGTGATTTTCAAGACATGGAGATATATCCCAAAGTCCTGCAGTCTTAAAAAGTTGTCACACAAGAATTTCTTTAAAAATCAGTCTACATTCCTAGGTGGTATTTTATATCCACTTGTTACTGGGAATAGTTTTAATTTTCTGAGACTCAATGATATTGATGAGGGTAAGATGATTATTCATACAAATGGTGGGTAGCAAGTGATAAGCAGCCTGGCTTTTAAAATCCAAATATCCACTTATAATCCTTATTTTGGTAGCAAAAATTGATAGTAGTTGGTGTGAAAAGAAAAAAGACAAAAAGAAAATGAGAATGGCTTATAAATTGTCTTTGCCAGTCTCCTGAATTTAATAAATATCTGCCAAAAAAAAAAGAGTGAAAAGTTTTGAATTTTTTTTTTTTGGCCAGGGCTGGGTTTGATCCCACCACTTCTGGCATATGGAGCCAGTGTCTAACCCTTTTGAGCCACAGGTGCCTCCTTGAAATTTACTTTTATACAGGTTTTTAGAAGTCATAAGAAATGGGCTAGGTCTATTGAAATAAAACAAAGTAGACCACTGAGAAAGTTATTTAGATAATGAAGTCCAAAAGAAAGTTATTTTGGAAAAGAAACATTCATTAGTAGAGGGACTCAAACTTGCTATACGAATTGATTAGATTATTTGGACAGTGTAGTTAGTCTTTTTTCTACTACTTGCAAGAAAGAGCTCATGGTTCATGAATTTTCCAACATACAACCTGATGTGACATAAGCTTAAAAATTGGTGGTTATAACCCTTGCTATTGTTATGCTGCTGATATGTTGATCAAGTGAGGAAAAAAAGAGCTAAAAGCTGTATCCCCTTAGGTACCTCTATGTCTGTGGGGTGTCCCAAAAGTTGCCCATAAAGTCACCATACGTAGGGAAAATGAGAAACTGCAGCTAAACATATCTTTATTTACTTTTATTTATAAAAATGAATACAAATATTTACAAAAATAAATACAAATGTTAACAAAATATTCCATACGTGATGGCCACCTATGAATTTTTGTTATGAATATTTTATAAATAACAGTATGTTTAGCCCAGAGTTCCCTCTCCCCTTGAGTATGGTGGCTTTGGGGACACCCTGAAGCTGTACAGAGAGTTTCTAGGAACTTTCCCATCTCAGAAAATGGCATCATCTGGACTCAAGTCAAACAACCACAGTGATAAATATTTTAGCTGATTCCTTCGCACCTTTTCAATCCATCAGGAACTTCAGGTGATTCGATTTCTGATCTATCCCTCAAATTCTAGAGCTTTTCTTCATATCTATTGTTATCACCCTGTGTTACTGAACACACGAGGGCTTCTGGCCTGGGTATGGCTGCTCACTGCACAGGAAGTCAATTACTGAGATGACAAGAATCGCCAGGAAGGAAGGGAATTTATTACATGGGACGTCTGTGGGGAGATGGAGAACTGCCTCACATCTATCTCCCCAACAACTGGGGCTTCAGGAAGGTAGTTATGTGTTTGGTGGAGGTTGTGTGGAAAGCAACGTGGGCAGGACGTCTACTTTAGAAGTCACAGGTTGGTGATGGATAGAGAGTCCCACATTGTTATCCTGCCAAGAGTCCACCATTTCTGGGAGATAAAAGATAAAATGCCAGCTAAAGAGAAAGATTACGCTCTTCTGGTCATTGAGCCTTACTGGCCTGTGAATCCAAAACACAAGAAAAGCTACAGGGGGCTCGGTGCCCATATCACAGTGGTTACAGCCCCAGCCACATGCACTGAGGCTGGTGGGTTCAATCCTGGCCCAGGCCTGCTAAACAACAATGACAACTGCAACCAAAAAGTAAGCCTGGTGTTGTGGCAGGCTCCTGTAGTCCTAGTTATTTAGGAGGCTGAGGCAACTATATTGCTTAAGCCCAAGAGTTTGAGGTTGCTGTGAGCTGTGACGTCACAGCACTCTACTGAGGGTGACATAGTGAGACTCTGTCTCAAGAAACAAAAAACAAAAGAACAAAAAGAAAAATAAAAGCTACAGGGAAAATAAATATGAGGAGTTGGTATGTCATTCTGTATTTGTTCATGGAGCTGATCACTACCGGAGCCCTTATCACCTGACTGGACTAAATAATCTACCTCGTAGCTGATCTTTCTTTTTTGACTGCAGCTAGGTCTTGATATTATGCTTTCAGAAGCCAAAGGCTTCTTAAAGTGTCTGTACAATTTATGAACATATGGCTTAAAATCCTTCACTGACTTTCTGTCACCACCAACTTCTTTCTACTTCCAATAAAGCACATGGAACCTGGCTCACCCTTCCTTCCAAATGCCCACATTGCCAGCCTCTGTCTCTATCACCCGCCTCTTCTTTCTCTGCTTAAGGCATAATACCTTTACTTCTATGTCAGGGCCACTGCCCTTTTCATTTTCCTTCCAGAGATGATGCTCTTACTGCAGACCTTCCCATGCTGAGATCTAGTTCAGGTCCCAGTCGAGGGCTTTTCCTATGACTCCATCTAAAATAGGAAAGATAGGAATTCCCTCTCACATTGCCCTATTTTATTTTATTCGTTTCATTTAACATTGGTTGAACCGTAAATTACTATTTTTTTTTGAAAAATCAATTTTTTATGATCCGTCCTAGTACATCTAACGTGTTTTCATTTAAGAGCAGAGACCGTGTTTGTCATAGACCATGTAGTTCCTAATACCTAGAGTTTTAAAGGCCTGGTACCAAAAATGAATAAGTGAACAGATGAATGGAGACTCTTAGCCAGTATTAGGGAGATTTGAATTAGAGGAGTCAGGAGGGCATCCCTGTGAAAGTGATGTTTGAAAGTGGTTTGACGGTTTTATAGGCATGATGTCATGGGTTTCTTTTTTGTTTTTATTTTCTGAGAGTGCATGTTGGGGTAGTAAGAAATTGGGGAGTTAATATTCCTGGCAAGAGTGATAGCATACCCAAAAATCTGGATGTAGGAGGGAACCGGGTGATCTGAAGAAACAAACAGAAAACTGGGTCAGGAGCCAACTGAACAAGAGAAGGTGATCACTTCCCAAATCGCTCTCAGTGAAACATGTTCTCTTAAACAAAATTTTATTCTAATTCTATCTAATACAATCCCAAGGCCCACCCTGGCTCTTTGTCTCTTAAGGGCCCTCAGAAATCAATATAGTCTACCAATTGAAAATTGCCAATTTTAGAAAACTTAAAATTCCTATCAGAGGCCACTGACTTTCTGGGATTTGTTTATTGAACTGTGCACCCCTGCAAGAAGTGCGATGTATAGTGCCAAGCCCAGCCCTGCCCTAACAGGACTTTGGCACTGACGTATTTTTACGAGGTGCTGGAACACTGTTTCAGCAGCAATACCCTTAGGTATTGGAACAATGCCACATTTTTTATGTAGGATTAAGACCCTTATACTTGGTCAAGTGCAGTGGCTCACACCTGTAATCCTAGTACTCGGGGAGGCCAAGAGGGTGGATTGCTTCAACTCAGGAGTTCAAGACCAACCTTAGCCAAAGTGAGACCTCCATGTCTAAAATAACTAAAAAAAAAAAAAAAAAAAAAAAGACCCTCGTGCCTCAACGTCAAAACACATCAAAAGTCATGGGTGTGTTCTGCATCTATGGCTCATGTGCCTCTTATCTCTTAATTTTACAAAGCTCTGGATTTATGAACAAAACAAAACAAACCATCAGAAATAGATCCCCAAAGGAAGAGGCACTAGAAACAATGTACCCATGAGTGAATGCTCTCACTTCTCTGAGTTGTGAGAATTAAATGGAAACATATACACTCCATCTTGGAGCAGTGCTCAGCACACGGTGATGGGATGACTGAAATTATCATTCTTATTGTTGTTGCTGTGAATACTGACTTTTTGTAAATATATTCTAAACTGGCCAAGACATAATTCTATGAATCTACAATAGTACATCTCAACTAAGAATACAGTTGCTTCCCTAAGGGATATTGGCAAGGTCTGCACAGCTTAGGGGTGGGGGGATGTGAGAAACTGTCATCTAGTGGGTAGAATCAGAGATGCTGCTGACATTGGCAATGCACAGGACATCTTCATCTCCCAGCAAAGAAGTATTTGGCCCAAATATCAGAAGTATTGAAGTTGAGAGACTTTATCTTACAAAATTAGTCCATGTAACTTTCCCTGGTAGCATAAGGCCTGATGAAGTAATGACAAATGTCTTTGTTTACTATCTTTGCTTTTAATTAATCAGTTTTACAGCTTAAATGGGGTCATTATATCTCAGTGAAAACTTTAAGAACAATATCCCTCCTAACACAGTAGTTAGCCTTGGCCACACAGTATACCCTGCCAGAAGTGTGCTCTAGGGCAGTGATTCACAGTGCAGGGTCCCAGACTGGCACATCAGCATTACTGCAGAATTTGTTAGAAATGTAAATTCTTGGGTTTTCCCCAGACCTAGAGAATCACACACTCTCGGGTGGGACTCAGCAATCTGTTTTAACAAGACTCCCGGGTGATCCTGGTGCACACTAGCGTTAGAGAACCACTGTTTTAGAGTTCTTACGTGATTTTTCTCCTTTGTAAAAAAAAGTAGAAATGGTTAAGAAATATTCTGAATGATGCTTATGGAACAATATCATGCAAACAATTCTTGTCTAAGCAACTTGCCAGGTCTATTCAACCTAAAAATGTCTCAACCTATTTCTGTTAATATGGCAATAACAGTAATGACAATAGTAATTGTTTGATTTGAATGCTTATTATATATTAGCAATTGAATTACTTTCTTTACATGTACAGGCACATGTACATTTTACACTTCATTTTGTTGTGCTTTGCAGATAATGCATTTTCTAATAAACTGAAAATGGCAAACTTCTTTATATCTGTCTGTGCTATTTTTCCCACAGCATGAGCTCACTTCATATCTGTGACACATGTTGGTAATTCTTATGATATATCAAACTTTGTTATTATTATTATATCTTACATGGTGATCTATGATCAGTGAACTTTAACCTTACTATTATAATTATTTGGGAGCACCACAAACCATGCCCATATAAGATGGAGAACTTAATCCATGAAATGTTGTGTGTATTCTGACTACTCCGCCAAACAGCCATTTCCCTCTCTCCCTCTCCTTAGGCTTTCCTGTTCCCTGAGACCTAACAATATTGAAGTTAGGCTGATTAATAATTCTACAACGACCTGTAAGTGTACAAGGGAAAGGATGAATCACACATGTCTTGCTTTAAAACAAAACTAGGCATGATTAAACTTAGTGAGGTAGGTGTGTTGACAGCTGAGATAGACTAAACAATACATCTCTTGCACCAAATGGTTAGCCAAGTTGTAAATTCAAAGGAAAAGTTCTTGAAGGTAATTGAAAGTGCAACTCCAGGGAGCACACAAATTATAAGAAAGTGAAACAAGTTGATTGTTGATATGAAGAAAGCTTTAGTGGTCTGGAAAGAAGATAGAGCCAGCCACTGCATTCACTTAAGCCAAAGCCTAACAGGGAGCAAGATCCTAACTCTCTTCAATTCTGTAAAGACTGAGACAAGTAAGAAAACTGAAGAACAAATGGAGACTAACAGAGGGTGGTTCATGACACTTTAAGGAATGAAGCTCTCTCCATAAGAGAAAAATGCAAGATGAAACAGAAAATGCTAATATAAAATTTGTCACAACTTATCCAGAAGATCTAGCTTACGTAATTGATGAACATAGTTACAAAAGCAATAGATCTTCAGTTTGAACAAATCAACTTTCTATTGGAAGAAGGTGTCATCTAGGACTTTCAGAGCTAGAAAAGATGAGCCAGTGCTGACTTCGAAGCTTCAGAGGACAGTCTGACACTTGGGAGGGGTAACTGTAGCTGGTGACTTTAACTTGAAGTCAATGTTCATTGACCCTTTCACAAAGCTAGAGCCCTTAAGAATTATGCTACTTATACTCTGCCTATGCTCTGTAAATGGACCAACAGAACCTAGTTGAGAACACATTTGATTACAACATGGTTTGCTAAATATTTTGAGCCTATTGTTGAGACCCAATGCTTAGAAAAAAATATTTCTTTCAAAATATTACTGCACTATGGCAATGCATCTACTTGACCACAATCTACAATCTCTGATGGAGATGTACAAAAAGATTAGTGATCTTTTCTTGCCTACTGACACAACGTCTATTCTGTGGCCTATGGATCAAGGAGTAATTTTAACTTCCAACTCTTATTATTAATAGGTAGATAAATAGATAGATACAGACATATATTTATTTATTTTAGGTTAATGTGAGTGTACAAACAACCAGGTCACAATATTTAAATTTGTTAGGTAGAGTCCCTCTTGTATTTTATAGTATAGTAAGTTAATGAATACTGATGAATCTGAACAAAGTAAATTGGAAAACCTTCTGGAAAGGATTCACCATTCTAGATGACATTAAAAACTTTCATGATTCATGGTGAGAGATCCAAATATCAATAGGTGTTTAGAAGAAGTTCGTTGTAATCTCCCTGGATGTCTTTGAGAATTTCATGACTTCTGTGGAGAAGTCATCCAGATTCATCCAGATGTGATGAAAATAGCACAAAGACGAGACTTAGAAGTGGACCCTAAGGACATGACTGAATTACCACAATCTCATGATCAAACCTCAGCAGACTAGGGGTTGCTTCTTATAGACAAGCAAAGAAAGTCCTTCCTTGAGATGGAATCTACTCCTGGTGGAGACACTATGAATACTGTTGAAGTGACAACAAAGAATTTAGAATATTACATAAACTTAGTTGATAGAACAGCAGCAAGGGTTGAGAGGATTGACTCAATTTTGATAGATGTTGTGCTGTGGGAAAATGCTATCAAATAGGATTATAAATTACAGAAAATTTTCTGCTAAAGAATGAACTGATGTGGCAGACTTCACTGTCTTGTTTAAGAAGTTGCCAATGACATCTCAAACTTCAGTAGTCACCACCCTGACCAGTCAGCACCCATCAACACTGAGGAAAGAGCCTCTGCCAGTAGGAACATTAGGACTAGCTGAAGGCTCGGGTGATTGTTGGCAATTTTTTAGCAATAAGGTATTTTTAAATGAAGGTCTGTGCACTTTTTAAGGCAAAATGTTATTGCACACTTAATACACTAAAGTGGAGTTTAGCTATAACTTTTATATGCATCGGGAAACTAAGAAATTTGTGTGATTTATTTTATTGTGATAGTAACTTTATTGCCGTGGTCTAGAACTGAATCAGCAATATTTCTGAGGTTGTATTACTTCCTATTTGAAAATTGGCAGCGTAGACTTTTTTCTTTCTTTTGTTTCAGGTCTCCTTGGAATGCAATTTTCCTCTGGTAACTGGGCCTGCATTAGTGGCTCAGATCCTTCATTTGAAAGTCTACAGTGCATCTCAGTGAGTTTGTGAGATGTTATTTTCACGGTTTTTTTGTGGCCCCTGTTAGTCTCTCAAAGGAGATAAGATCATTGGAAAGAACCATTGGACTTTTTTGTTTTTTAATTGTGAAAGGAGAAGCTCCACAAAGACAATAGGAATGGAAAATCCTTGTAAATAATTCCATTATTTGCCTGTTATTGCTTAAGCATGTCTAACCCAGGTGGAGTGATGGTGCAATTTACAAGCCATCTGTTTTTAATAGGGTAACTTAAAGCTAATAAAAATAGTCTGGTGCTGTGGAGAGGGAATCAGATGTTATTTATTTGGTGCTGGTGGTTGTTGTGAGTACTTGGAAGGATATTACAGCGCTTCTACTGTGGTTGTTCCAAATGCTGCTTCATAACAGCCAAATGAGCACCTTAAGAATTACTCAGGGAGCTTATTGCAAGTATAGTTTTGTGGGTCCTGCCCTTAATATTCTGAGTCAGTAAATCTGGAGTGGAGCCCAGGAATTCATATTATATAAAGAGGATTTTCACCTGGGCTGGGAACTGCTCTAAATCAAGCTTGCCAGTTATAAACTGTGCTAATTGTTGAGGGGAAGCATTGTAAGGGCTACTGGGTAATCCTTTTGGTGACTGCCACTTTTATATCTTTTATATTCTGAACTATGGTGTAAGGCTTCATGTAAAAAAAGGAATGTGCTACATTTTGTTTTTTAAAAAGTCGCCCTTCATGTTAGTTCTTTTGTTTTGATTTGTAGTGGGATTGAGACTGGAGTTTAGGGCTGATTCCCATTACAGTGCTCCTGCGTGCACTGGAGAGCCTCCGAGAACCAAGGCCCCTTCAGGTCAGAGAGGTTTCTCTTCCAGCTGGGAGGCAGGTGTCAGTCTGCATGACAGGCCTGCTTCTCTGCAGCTTCTCTTCTGTGCTGGTCCCCATGCATCCATTCACAGAAATCTGTTAAACGGCAACTTTGCAGCACGTGTGTGTTTACCAGTGTCCTTTGGGGAACAGCTAAAGGGAAGATAGTTGAAGTTGTGATAGGATTAGAATCGAGAGAAGAGAACTTGCACTTTCCAGTCTCCCTCTTTGGGGGGGCTTCCTCTTGAATCTGGTTGTGAATCTTTTTGAGGAGATATATAAGAACATAGGTTTTAAAATTCCTGTTCTGAAAATAAAAATGAAGAAACTCTATTTTATAAAACTCCAGGAGGGCCAGTCTGTGTTATGAAATTTTCCACGGTTATTTTGGAGAAGTGAAAAATAAAAATTGGCAAATACAGGTTTCAAAATCTACAAGAGGGTCATAAACTGGAATTCATGAAAAATCAAGGAAGAAGTGTTCCTTTTTTTTCTACATCCATGCCAGCATGGATGGCTGGTTTTGGGATTTTGTGATATGGGCTAATCTTACTGGAGTTAGGTGATATCTCAAAGTAGTTTTGATTTGCATTTCTCTGATGATTAAGGATGGTAATTTTTTCATATATCTGTAGGCCACGCACCTCTCCTTCATGTTTACATGGATAGAGCTGGAAAATGTTCTTCTTAGCAAACTATCTCTAGAATGGAAGAAAAAGTATCCAATGTACACAGCCCTATTATGAAACTCATATGAAAGCTATAACTTAATTATAGCCTAATAATATGGGGAGGGGGAGGAGAGGGGGTGGATGGGTGGAGGGAGGGTGACTCAAGGTATCACCTCTATGGTTTATCTTACAAGGGTACAAGCCAATCTTCCTAAAAGTAGAACACAAACACCTTAACACAATAATTAAGAAAATAACATGAAGGCTATGTTAACCAGTTTGATGAAAATATTTCAAATTGTATGTAAAAACACCACACTGTACTCCATGATTGCATTAATGTACACAGCTATCATTTAATAATAATTAAAAAAAGAAAGAAAAATCAAGGAAGAGATTGTGCCAACCTATGTGGACAGCCTGTGTAACGCTACCTTCTCCAACACACACATATATTTACTGTCCACACAGGATGTTTGCAAGCTTTCATTGTAAACATGAGGCAGATAACAGAGAAAAGAAAATTACCATGGTCCCTCTTGCTGACTGGGATACCTTCAGCTGGTACTATGTATGTCCTCCAAGTAATTTACAAAGAGTTCATTCTGTGCCTGCCCAACTGATGACCACAGAACAAAATTCCAATATTATGCTCATTTTCTTGTAGAGTATTGATTTTTTTTTTTTTTTTTTTTTTTTTTTGGTGAGAAGATATTGTTGACCTGAAGTAAATGATTAAGAAGTTGTATTATTTTGATTTGTTTTGTTACTGAAGAAAGATGCAGGTCCTTGCCCCAAGCAGTCCTGGGTCAGAGTGTTGGGAGCTGAGCCTCTTAATTAGATAACATTTATTCATTTGTATTGCCCAAAAAGAGGAAGGGTGTTGGTATTAATTAGGACTCTCTGGAGAAACAGGAAAACCCAATAAAATGAGTGTGTATGTGTGTGTGTAATGTACAAAGAGATTTAATATAAGAAAGTAGTTCGTGTAAGTGGAGGAAAGCAAGTCCCAATGTTTGCAGGGTGATTCCAGGGGAGGTCATGGTGTAAGTTCCAGTGCAAAGACTGGCAGTCTCAAGACCCAGGACGGGCAAATGCTTCAGTTCAAGTCCAAAGGTAGGAAACGCCCAGTGTCCTGTCTCAAGGCAGTCAGGCAGGAGGATTTTCCTCTTACTCAGCAGAGGATCATCATTTTTGTAATATTCAGATCTTCAACTGATTGAATGAGGTCTGCTCACATTAGAGCACTCAATCTGCCTTACTCAGTCTACCAGTTTAAAAGTCAAACTCATACAAAAGTATACTCCTGAGAACACCCACAATAATGTTTGACCTAATAATTGAGTATTTCATGTTCCAGCAAGTTCACATGTAAAAGTAACAATCACCTGAGGACCTGGCTATACAGAACGATGCTCTTGGGAGGAATTCCAAGTGGGTTTTCTTCTATGTCTCTAAGTCCTCCTTCTCCCCTGTTTCTATTACAGCCTTCTAGTGAAATTCAGTGTCTTTTCTTTTTTTTTTTTTTTTTTGATGAGGTCTGGTTTTGAACCCACCACCTCCGGTGTATGGGGCCAGTGCCCTACTCCTTTGAGCCACAGGCGCTGCCCAAAATTCAGTGTCTTTGAATCCTTTTCTTGGACTCACCACCTTTCCCAGGCAATGACAAGATCCCAGGCCCTTCTTACATTTTACAAACTTAGTTTCTTCAGACTTCCCCTGGAAGAGGGATAAAGCTGGCAATTTAGATTTGAGCTTTCTGTCCTCTAAAGCTATAGTTTCCCATTGAAATGATTTGAAGGAAAATACACCTATATACCACAAAGACTGATTTCTTCCAAAGAGATCTCCCATATTCTATGATTGGAGTGGATGCCCCATTGAGTCTATGGCAAGAGTCCATAGTCCTCTTACTGAGACTACTTTGACACTCCTTACAAAACAACATCCTTGGTCTTATTACTGGTTATATATTTCTCATCCTCTACAGTTACTCTGGAGGGATAGAACCAGCCCAAAATATATTTTTTTCTGTTCCCTAAGGAGGTATAGAAACAATTTCAAGTTTATTTCTTCTTCTGAAAATGTGTATTTTTTTAGTAAAGGGTACATGTCATGTATTTGAATACCACAGGGTTTCTGACCCCCAAATGTTTGCAAACCAATGATTATGAGTCTCCAAATTAAAACTTGATAATTCCACAAATAAAGGAATATTCACGAAAAAGTTCTGGTTTTGCTTTTATTGTTTTATGTGTTCTGCTCAAGATACGATGTTTGATTAAACAGTGCAATAAAAATAATTCTGTGTTGAAAACAGAAGCACAAAAGACACACAAATAATCGTATGGGCCTCTTCTTCTGGTCTATCCCAGGTGACTACAGACTCAGATCAAAATTACATTCATGGCATATTTACAGAGAAGAGGTAGTAGATCTTAAAAGATGGGGCTCCATCTATTTAGAAAATGATTAGGCCTTGGCATGTAGACCCAAAGGTTAAGTGAAAGCATTCTAAGTTATACTGAGTTCTTCAATCTCCAGTACTAGAAAATTAAAATCACAACAGTATTTAATTTTTTTTCTGTGTCCTTTAACCTTTACATTTATAAATTGGGCTTTATGTGGTGTAACATATAGCTTTCCAAATAACCTGTTGGAATCCAAAGAAACCACATTTGTCTATAAACTGTGCCCAGAGCAAAGAGATATGATGGGTGAGCCGGAGAGACTTGGTTCCGTGATGGAATAGTAATTGAATTTTACTTACACCTGTAATAGAATACATTGTTTCTTCCATCATCTCCCAGCCCCAACTCCAAGTCAGGAGCCCCGAAAGTTGTTGGGGTACTTGGGTATCACCAATTTCTCTGTTGGCTTGGAAGATCATTTTAGAATAATTTTATTTTTTCTTTGTGTTTGCTCCATAAATGTTTATTTCGCCAGACTTTGAATGTGGTATAAGGGTCAATCCTCAAATAAGAAAGTAGATTCTGACACAGCTGTCTAATCAAAAGCAATTTTTCTTTTTCACCATTCCACAAAGAAAAAGAGAACTTTTGAAGTTCCAGATACTTTCATTGTCTCACATTAGTATTCTTTTTGGAGAGTTGTCATATAAAGCTAGGACAGAGCTGCAATGATAATATCCTGTCTCATTGTATTTTTTATTTTGTGTTTCTCCCCCTGCCTGCCTCTTCTCAATATTCCCTCCATCCTTTAATATTACCTGCTGGGCCAATCTTTTCTCAAATCAAAGAGTTGAATTTTCTTATTATGTTTCTAGTATTTTAAAGATGCTGCTGCATTTCCAGGACCTCTGGCAACCAGGCAACAGTCCCCTGAGCTGCAGCCCACATGGGAAGAGGAAGAATGTGTAGCTCTGGGGTCTGGGGAAGGAATCAAAAGCTTGAGCCCCAGGATCCCTCTTCTGCTGAGTTTGGCTTTCAGGATGAGCGGGTGACTGTAAAGACTTGTCACAACAGAGGCATCTGGAGTTTGTTTTCAAAGAACATGGTGCAAATCTATCTTCCAATAAAAGGGGATGAAAAATAGAAATATCCTTTTAAAAAATAAGGCTTGGAAGGCAAGTTTCTCACCCCAAGCCCACAGCACATTCTAAGTTTAAGGTAGAAGTGTAACTGTTATGCTTTTTAAGTTTGGCTGAGAGATGTAACTCGGAGGAGCAGCAATAGTTGATGGTTCATTTGGCTCAGATTGCGAGTGCTAGTGCTACCGGAGGGCTTAGGATGCATTTCATGGATGGGGAGTTCAGAGGGTGTCTAGGGAAGAGTGCAGAGCAAAGGACAGATTGGCCTCCTGACCTGGGTCATATTTTCTATATACTGATGCCATAATTCCTTGATTTGGGAGCAATATAGCTGTAAGTATAGATGCCATGTGTCTGTCTGACACTCAGAATAGTTGGTGGCATTCTCCTGTGCTTCACTATCCATTGTAACCTATAATAATAAAAGTACAAGCCAGCCTTTATCACAGACTTCATGTTTGTTAGATGTACCAATAAGTACTTTGCATGCACTATGTCACTGAATCTTCCCAGGAGTATGGAGAACTAGATACCATGATTATTATCACTTCATACATGCAGAGGGAGGGTAAAATAATATTGTATACCTTGTCCATTTATATACAGAGTATAGGACATTTTTATTGTTGGGGATTCATTGAGGGTACCAAGAATCAGGTTACACTGATTGCATTTGTTAGATAAAGTCCCTCTTATAATTGTGTCCCATCTCCAAGAGGGGTGCCACACCCCATGACCTCACACTCCCCTCCCTCCTTCCTTCTCTCTGCAGCTCCCTTCCCTAATCTCCCACCGTGTACTAGGTCATCAATTGTCCTCATATCAGAATTGAGTGCATAGGGTTCTTGCACTCATAGGGTTCTCGATTCTTGTGATGCTTTACCAAGAATAGTGTTCCACCTCCATCCAGGTTAACACAAAAGATGTAAAATCTTCATCTTTTTAGTGTCTGAATAGTATTCCATGGCTTACATATACCACAGCATGTTAATCCATTCCTGGGTTGGTGGGCATTTAGGCCATTTCCACATTTTGGTGATTGTAAATTGAACTGTAACAAACAGTCTAGCAAAAATGTCCTTATGATAAAAGGATTTCTTTTTCTTCTGGGTATATGCCCAGTAATGGATTATAGGATCAAATGGTAGGTCTACCTTGAGTTCTTTGAGGATTCTCCATACTTCCTTCCAAAAAGGTTGTATTAGTTTGCAGTCCCACCAGCAGTGTAAAAGTGTTCCCTTCTCTCTACATCCATGCCAGAATCTGTAGTTTTGAGATTTGTAATTTGGAACATTTTCACTGGGTTTGGTTAATATCTCAGGGTGGATTTGATTTGCATTTATCTGATAATTAGGGATGATGAGCATTTTTTCATATTCTTGTTAGCCATTTATTTAGAGAAGGTTCTATTCATCTCTCTTGCCCAGTGATATAAGGGATCGTTGGCTCTTTTTATGTTGATTAATTTGAGTTCTCTGCAGATCCTAGTTATCAAGCTTTTGTCCAATTCAGAATATGCAAATATATTTTCTCATTCTGATGGTTGTCTATTTGCTTTGGTTGTTGTATCCTTAGCTGTACAATAGCTATTCAGTTTAATTAAGTTCCATTTGTTTATTTTTGTTGTTATTGAAATTCCATAGAAGTCTTCTTTATAAGGTCTTTCCCCAGGTCAATATGTTTAAGTGTTTTCCCCACACTTTCTTTGCAGATTTTTTATTGTTTCATGCCTTAGATTTAGGTCTAATCCTTCTGGAATCAACTTTTGTGAGTGGAGAAAGGTGCGGGTCCAGTTTCAGTCTGTTACCTGTGGCTATCCCGTTCTCCCAGCACCATTTATCGAATAGGGATTCTTTCCCCCAGTGTATATTCTTGTTTCGTTTATCAAAGATTAGGTGGCTGTAAGGTGTTATTTGACTAGCTGCCTAATTTGTGAGACTTCTTGTTAAAAATGTATTAAGAATTTCAAAATGGAGAGAGAAGTATTAAGGTGAACATGAGGCTCTTCTAAGCTTGGGCCCTGCGCAGCTGTGTAGGCCGTTCACATGCAGATGTCTCTGCTGCCCAGGCATGACCCATAACTGAATTTCTCTCCATTTTTCTCCTCACTATGCATCCTTTGTTCTTTGTTTTTGTATATCTTTTGATTTTTTTCCCTTCTCCTCATTTCCAACATATTCACTCATTCCTTATTCATCTATTTTTTGTTACTGTTTCTCTGGTCTAGCATTTACAACTCCAGGTGTGACATAGAAGAGACAGAGAGCATTTACCTTGATGTGAAAGTTTTAGTTTATCAGCCACATGGGATAGATCGAACCATGGGAGTTGGGTGAATTTCCACTCCAAACCTGAGTCAGAGGTGGACACTTGTGAAATTTCTAGTTTGATTGTAGCTGTTCTTCCCTCACTTATACAAGGCACTTATCTAATAAAAGTTTAGAAGATGATGCCTAATGCCTACCCCTCCAGGGAGACTTTTGTCCTCTGATCCGCCATAGTTTTAAGCCTTTAAGCAGACCATGCCACACTCTAGATCACCTTGAACCCCCAAATCCCAAACTAATAATTACTTATCTTTTCCATACCAAGAAGAAGAACCACATAGCCTCTGTCCCTTTCTAACTACCTATGCAGTCCTGATTTCCAGTCACAGGGGTCGGCAACTGGCCCTGAGCACAAAGACCTTCAGAATTTAGCAGATCTGGAGCAGCTACCAGAACTTAATAGGACATTGCATATGAAATTATCTGGCCACTTATGACTGTTTCTCATACGTCAGAGCTATTAGGAAGAGTCATGGTGGATTTGGAAGCTAGGCGGTCTTCTAAATTTGCTGTAATTTAACTGATTAGTTCTGCACAACATATTCCCCTCTCTTCCCCACGCTATCCTCTACCCGACTTGCCCTTTCATGCCTACCCCACCCCGCTGTCCCCTCTTGCCCGTAGACTCTGTATGTCTATGTGGCAGCTTTGTCTCTGATGAAAGCCATCTGCCGCCTTCTTTTCCTTCCTCTGCCTTTCCTTTCTTCTTCCTCAGAGCTCTTTCTTCCTTCTCCACCAATTATCCTTGAGGATCCTCTTCATTCCTAACAGAAGGTATTTGCCTCTAGATTAGCATTTTACATTTGAGGACTTTTTCTTCTTGGGACTTCCCAGTGTAGACAGTGGGGTTAAACATGATGGGTCAAGTGCACCTGCCCTCTGAGCTGTCTGGAAGAGAACCCTGTATAAATCAAGTCAGTTATTTCCATCCTCACATCTTTAGTAGCAGCACAGCGCCAGTCTTCCCTTGAAGGGTTTATTATTGTCTGGTCCTGACCATGAGACAAAGCTTATCTTTTCCTTTATTTGGAAAATACTAGCCTGATGGTGATTTTGTCTTTTTATTTCCATTACAGGGGTACTGCCGGGGTACTACTGTGGCCCAGACATGCATATTACTGGAAAATGTCTGCTATTTTTATAACCTGTGGCTTGGAGCACTCTTATACTGCTAATGGGATGAAGTGATAGGCTTTCCTATAGTTTCTGACATGTAATGATTTCCAGATCAGTTACAGGGTCTAAATACAACCTGCAAGAAGACTGTAAATAGGCAGCTTAGCATTTTCTCTCTCTCTTTTTTTATCTTCTTTCACTTTTATTTATTTATTTTGAGCCTCTGTGGGTCATAAATTTCACACTGGGGTTACAGCTGCTCCAAGGAAGGTCAGAGCAATGACCTTCAAATTTTAGAGAGTGTTGGGCACATGGAGAGAGAAAAGCTAGGAAGAAAAGGCATGTGATGATTACATAAATGAATTAGACAGGAGATAAGGGAGATTTTAGAAGAGACAAAGTATCAATCAATTTCCTCCCCCTTTGAAACACATAGCAATGTAATTTTATGTCTTTCAAACCGGTTGTAAACAGTATTCTTCTACATTAAAATTTAGAAAAAAAAGTAAAGAAAGGAAAGGAAAAAGACCAGCTTTTGTATTAAGTACACTTAGCAATGAGATCACCCTGGATGGGAACATGGGGAAGGAGGAGCAGATTTTAAGAAGTAATATTCTGGGCTTCGTTTCATAATCGAGCCACGAGTTAACAATTTTGAATCAGTTACTCGTTGTTTAAAATTTTGGAAGTGAAAGGGATCTATTTAACTGGCTTTATATCCACGATCAAATATTCTAGGCATCCTCAGGCTTGAGATTTCAATTTTACACAAGGCACTTTCAATTGCAATTGCTGGAAGAGATTGATTTATGAGATAGGAGCACTCAATTTTAAAAAATAAAATTCTTTGATCTCTTATTCTGTGCATAGTACTGGGCATTATGGGGTATTACAACCCCCCCCAAAAAAAGACATCATGATGGGGCACACAGTCAGTGCATGTGGAACAATTCAAGGTAGAACATGGTGAGACTTACATGTGGCACCACTGTATGCACCTAGAGGAATGGAGGTTGAAAGTAGGAAGATTTCTAATAGGTTCCAAGGGGGCATGGAAGATGGAAGCCCCCCAGGTCCAACGTGGAGGTGGGTGACCCCTACCCGTGCTTGTAAGCCACAGTGGCAAGTGGTGTCACATAACTTAGTGTGAGCTAGAGGGCGGGCACAAATGAGATTGTAGTACAGTAAACATTTATTAAATGCCTACTGTATGCTGGACAGCACTTTAAGAATTGAGGTTATGAAGATAAGTAGAATTTGGTACTCTAGAATCTCACCGTCTACTGAAAGAGACAAGTGTAATCCATAATCACAAAATTAGTGTAAATTACATGATAATGGGTGTTTTAAGATTTCCTAGTGGGAATAAGAAAAGACACATCTAGTTGTGGTTCTCACAAATAAATATAACCTCTTCTACCTTATAGCGCTTGGATCAGAAAACTGAATTCAGGCAATTCTGTGTAGTTGTTATAGGTAAAATCCTACAAGGCAAAACTGTGGATTGTCTTTTCTGCAAATCAATTTCGAATGTGTTCTGACTCGAAAGCAGCGGTCCTGTCATTTGCACTTTAGCACCGCAGCCGGCGAAGGGGGAAAGGTAGAGGGAAAAGAAGCGGGGCGTGAGAAACCTGGGAGGGAAAGGAAAGACCTGGAGGAAAGAAATGATGACTCTGTGCGAGGCTTTTGTAAAAGCACCACCCTGCCCCCTATTTCCAGCAACATAAGCTCTGCAGACCAAAACCTCTGCAGTTTGAAAGCCAAATGGATTGTTTGAGGGAATCTGGTTTCTGCTGATAATTGCAAAAAGGATAAGCAGGTTATAAACAAACAATGGACCGAAAAGTAAGCACCATTTAGAGAATAACTTTATTCTGTATCTCTAGTCCTTATACTATGTATTATAATTAAGCCTCGGCTCAATAATTTGTTTGCGACTTAAGTTTCAATACATTTTTGCAAGTCATGTTTCTATGGATATACTACTTGTGTTAAAGGCAAGTTTGTAGACATACAGAAAGGCCTTGATGAAATTTTGACTATCATGGACTATATACATTGGAAATCTGCTGTCACATGGAGACAAGGGGAGCTTGGTTGCTCTATTTGCAAGCACTATAAAAAATTCAGCATCCATTCATCCACTTACTCATTCATTTACTCACTAAATATTTGAGTAATTCCTATTGGCCAGGCATTATCTAAGTCTCTGGTTAAGATTTGGGGATTTGGAGTTACCTTTTCTGTCTTTTTTATCTTTGACATTCAGTTACACAATTTGCAATACCTTGTCATGGTAATAATAGTAATAATAATCCTAGTTAACATTTATTATACACTTACTGTGTTCTAGGCAGTTTTATAAGTATTAACTCAATAATCTTACATATTTCATGAAGTACTATTATTAATCTTTCTTTTACAGAAGAGGCAACTGAAGCTCAGAGGGAATAAGAAAATTGCTAAGGCAACACAGCCAGTTAGTATTCCAATCCAGGACCCCCGACTTCATAATCAAATCTGAAATCCTTTAGCAAATACAGTGCAAATCTGGCCCAGCAGTAAACAAGAATGTATTGAGTATTTCCACCTATCTGTGAATCTTTCAAGGGCAGAGACTTTTTTTTTTTAATTCTCTTCTTATGTCTTGCACTTAATATGGAAATTCACTTTGGATGCTTCACAAAAGTTATTGAATAAATTCTGCAACAGATATTCCAACTATAGAACAAAAGATCCCTACTTTAAGTTGTTTATAGCCAATTACCATGGTGACTATGCCTTTTATTTGTTAATAAAAAAATTTAAAAACCTAGAAATAAGGCAAAAGTGTGAATAGTATGTCTATTTAGCGTCACACAAGTGTATTAACAGGTCTACCCAGGAATTATTCATTGATTTAGTCAAATATACCTGTGTTTGACTTTGACATTCATTGGTTGATTAGACCTGGACACTATAAATTTACATGCTTACTTGTATATTTCATTATGGTAGAAAAAGTAACTCCAAATATTATTGTTCTGTAGGGCATTAACCAATTTTATTTTAACAGTCTGATTCTAACGCTAATTTTCAAAATGCTTTATTTCTTTTTAATGTTTTATTTTATTATTTAGATTATCCTTATATCATCTTGGGACCAGCTTTATTTTACCATCTTACTGGCTCCCTCTTAAAGAGTTAACACATCTGTCATGTATTCATTTTGTATTTGTAGAAGAATCATATTGCAAGTTTTACACTTGGACACATTCATCATCATAATTTAATGTAAAATATAGCATGCATTATCTAAATATTTGTTAATATGACAGCAATCATCATAGGTAACAGTTATGAAGACATTATTTTGAATGCACTCTATAGATTATCTAACTTCTACAACAACCTTTTGAAGAAAGTCTCATTATTCTCATGTAGAAGTTGAGGAAACTGGGGAAGGGAGGGGTTATGTTGGTTGTTTAAAGTTTCAACTGATATTGGTGAACTCTGGAAGGATTGGAAGTCAAACATCCAGATGCTGGAGACCATTGTATAAAGCACTACACAACCCCCCCGCCAAACACATGATGTTCAACATCCTAATACGTTATTTACATTAATATTGATTAAGACATTGGCTTACAGACAGTGGGCTAAATGATAACTACCCTCATTGAATATTCGCCATATATCAGACACTGCGACAAGTGCTTTACATAGAATATCTCATTTGATCCTCACACGTAGTTATTATTCTCATCCCAATTTGACAGATGAGGAAATTAGGGTTTAGATGAAAGAAGAGTCTTATCTAAGGTCATACACATGTGTCCAGAGCTCAAAGATAGAATCTGGTCTGCATAGCACCAACACCATCTTCTTAAACACTTTGTCATGACTTTTATTTGATTCTCAGAAGACCACTCACTGCTAGAATATGTTTTAAAAGAGCTTATAATAGTTGAACTAGTTTCAGCAGTAGTGGGCATTCACCTAAACAGTCTTCACATTAGTGGAGCATAAGTTAATGTCAATCTAGTGGTTCACGTTCTTAAATAAGTTTATCACAGGCTCTGAGAAAACAAGAATGCTGAGGGTGATAATTCAACCAGGATTTTAGACATTCACCGTGTATAAGAAACTCTAAGCTCACATTTCAAGATCACTGTCAAACAGTGACAAAGATATCAAAAACAGGAATAATTTTTGGAGTTATGTTCGGGAAGTTGAAGATAAACATTCAGTGCCTAAATGACCTTGGGCACATAGGAGGCCATAGAGATTTCTCTACTAAATTACAAAGAACTAATCTGTCTCTCTGTCTCATACATACACACTGCTCACCTAACCTGCATAGGCTGATAAATGTATCATATTCTTCTCTGCTTCACATAATTCTCCAGAATACCTTGTAGCTCCTTTGAATCTTCCACTCATCTAGGATTCTACCCGCTCTTCCAGATTTGGCTCAGAAGCCTCATCTTTCACGCAGCCTTCCCTGCAAACTCCAGTTCTCAATAATCTTCCTGCACCTTCACATCTATAGAACAGAGCCTCAAATTGTTTAAAAACCCTGTAGGGTGCTTAGTAGAATGCAGATGGCTGAGTTGAGTTCTTCTTCCCTAATTGTTTTGGAATGTCAGACCAAAAGAATTAGAAAATAGATACTTTTAACTAGCCCTCTAAGTAATTCTGTTTAAGGGAGTCTAAAGAACTGGTTTTGAAAGTACTGTCCTGAGCTTTTAGGACTCAGAGATGAAATGGAAGTGTGTTTATCTAAAATGTAAGTGTCCCTAGGATGCTTCTCCTTTTGTTCTTGTTTATATCTTCCTTCCCAGTTCCCAGAATTTTTATGAAACAAAATTAGGAGAATAGGCAGAGAAAGATATAAAAGGAAGGAGAGAAGCAGAAGCTTCCCTGCTTGAATCCCAAAGAAAACCAGAGAAAGACAGGAAATAGGAAGAAAACCAAATCAATGTAAATACTAGAAAATTGGGGTGGGGTGGGGGGGAAAGGCAGGAAGGAGAGACTAGAGAGGAAGAAATAAACTGGGGTGGGGGATATTTATGGCATTGGGGCATCGTGGTGTGAGTCAGGTGGGAGGCAAGGCAGAGATTCGTGGGAAGTATTGCTGTGGATTGTAGATTGCGCACTTCCATGATTTTAGAGCGACTGAGAGAATGGAATTTGCCATAGACTGAGCTTATGTTCTCTCCAATTTCAGATATTATAACCTAGTCCTCAATATGCTGGCATTTAGACATGAGGACAGAAGCCTTACAAAAGTGACACAGAGAGCTCTCTTGCCCTTTCTTCCAAGTGACATGCTATGTAGAGGCAACATCTATGGAGGAGAAAATGAGCTCCAACCAGACACTGAATCTGCCTGCACCTTGGTTTCAGATCTCTCAGCATCCAGAACTATGGAAAATAATTGCTGTTGGTGAAAAACTTCCCAATCTGTGTTTTTTTTGTTGTTGTTGTTGTTTGTTTGTTTTCTAATAGCAGTCTGAATGGACTAAGGCAGAACTCTGTTACTATATTTTTGCTTTTATATGACAAAGAGTTTCTTAAATGTAGGTCTATGCAGAGAGTGAGTCATGTGAGGGCATCAAAATTCATAAAGTTACGAAGAAACTAGACTGCTGTCAAGATGCTCACTCTCTGGTTGTGGAGATGAGACCTGAGTGTGACCAGATGCAAAGGTGCACACACTGACCCCCCATCCTGCCCGTGGTCCTAACTGGCTGTGCAGTAGGGAGGCAGGAGCTCTCCCTCTCCGACTGCTGGTGAGCCTTGCTATTCCTTGACCTTGTCAGGGCTCCTGTGGTCAGACTTACCAAGTGGTGCAACACTGTTCTTGGGTGTGGGGACTGTGTCTTATTCATGTTTGTATCCATTGGGGCCAAGAGGGTGCCTTGATGTCTATACTGTCAGGAAATGATGACTGAATAAATGTTTCCAATTGTTGACAAATTGAGCTTCCTATGAATCCTCTAGCTCTTATTTTGCTCATCTCACCAAAAATTAAAAAAAAGAATATATGAAACTGTTTTTGCATACTAACTGAGAGCGTCTTAATGTTGTAAAGACTCAAATAGGGCTCAGCGCCTGTGGCTCAAGTGGCTAAGGCGCCAGCCACATACACCTAAGGTGGTGGGTTTGAATCCAGCCCAGGCCCGCCAAACAACAATGATGGCTGCAA
>NW_003852410.1:5354472-5535129 GCF_000181295.1 Otolemur garnettii
AAATAAAAAAAAGGGGGGGGAGGGAATCAAGAACACAACCAAATCATGATTGTAATGCAGGGCTCAGTGCCGAGGTTTTATCAGCATATAAACATGGTTGCCGTGGCGAAGTATACTACATTTTCAGGTTAGCTAGGCATTTAAACCAACTGGACATAAAACCCAGTTATCTAATAATGCCTCAATCAGCAAATCTCCATCTTTGGCAGTTTTGCTGTAAAATCAGTATCTTATTTTTTTATTTTTGCAGTTTTTGGCCAGGGCGGGTTTGAACCCACATGTCCAGCATATGGGGCCAGCGCCCTACTCCTTTGAACTACAGGTGCCACCTGAAATCAGTATCTTTTAAACCAGAAATGCAGAGAGATAGTCTGCTTTGGGCATAGTGGTTCCCAAACTTGGCCGCATGTTATGGTCTCCTAGGGAATTAAAAAAAAAAAATACTGCCACTCTCTAGAGATTCATACTGAATTGGTCTGTGGTGCAGCTGAACAATGAGAGGTTTTGTTTTTTTTGTTTTGTTTTGTTTTTAAGATCCCAGGCTGTGAGGCCCAATCCCCTAACTTAATAGGGGCTTAATTGCAGATGTATTTAGTCCTCAGCTAGGAAGGCTAGAATCAAAAGTTTCATTTTGTGACATCCCTCCCTCCAACATGACAGCGAGTAGAGTTCCTCTGCACAGCCACTTGGTAGATTAGCAGTCACTGCCTCAAGTGCAATACTGAAAAGAATGTTAATGCCATATGTGGCCTCACCTGGAGAGGTGCTGTGATCTACTAGAAAAGGGGGAATAGTGTATGGCACTGCTATGTGTCACCAAACCTGAACTATGCAAGCATATTAAGTATTTAGATTTTATTTAATTCAAGTAAAACATGTAATGACTCCAGTTCATCAAGGAATTAACAAACTTGTCTTCTAACCTGGGTTTTTCTGGAGGCAAAATTTTCTTTGTCCTAGTCGTTTTTTTGCTACCTCTCTACCTTTATTTCCACAGTTTCGGCCTTGACTAGATGTCAGCAGAGAAGTTAATGAAAAGGGCTCATAACTCTCCATTTGGGCGTTGAGCTTCTTGAAGTCTGGAATTGTGTTTTGTAATCTTTGTATCCCCAGCCTGAAAGCAGGGTCTGGTGTGCGAGTGGTAATGTAAATAGTCATTGGGTTCATGCCTTCTCTCAAGCCCACTTTCTGAAGGACCCTTCTTATCTTTAGCAGCTGAGGTTAAACTGTCCTTCTATCTCATCCCCTTTGTGTTTGCTTGTTTGGGCGTTGTCACGCGTAGCTAGATAGGAAGTGTATGTGGGTAGGAAAACTTTGGCTTTCAGTCAGATAATCTTCCTGTGCTATGTGTTTTCCCATCTATCTTACTGCGCTGGCTCCCGGGATTATCAGGCTATGGGGCAGGTTGTCTTTTCCAATGTGGGCCCCACTGTTACCACTTGCCATGTTTTACTGCAGCGTGACCCTGCCACTGCCCCATCAAGAGGCTGGGTCAATGTTTCCACCTCTGGGAATCCAAGCAGCTCTGCTCTGCTTTGACTAACCGATCTAGGGGCAGCAATGTTGCGCCTGAGTTGGAACATGGTCCTTAGCTGTGTTGGTGCCTCGTATTTCTTCCCACTGGAAGCCAGCGATCTCACATGAGTTATGAGATTCACCTCCATGCCATACACCTTCAGGCCCCCCTGCTGTGAGACCCCCCGAGATAGCAAGGCAATGCCACCTAGTGAGTGAGGCAGAGAGGCCAAGGTGCACCCAGATACCAGGGAGGGAGCAGAGAAGTCTTGGCAGTGGATCCTCCAGCCCGCACGCCCCAGCTGATGCCACACAGTTCAGATTCCAACTGCCCAGCTGAGCTCTTTGTTAATTTTGGCCCACAAGATTTTGAGCAAAATGAAAATTTAAAAAAATTAAATCACCAAGCATTAGAATAGTTACGCAGTAATTGCTAACTGGAACAGACCCTGATCAATTCTTATCAGCTTGTGTGCTTGTCTACAGGGCTGTGTTGTCTGCCCGAAGGCCTCTACCTGAGGACAGGTTTCTAATCTCCAGTGCCACAGGGCCACAATATTTCAGGAGTTACAGAGATAGCCTTGACTCCCAGCTCCTCCTCACACTAAGTATGTGAACTTGGATGTATCATTGTCCTTTTCCAAGCCTTAGGTTTCTTTTTATTTTGTAAAATAGATTTAATAATGGATAATAACAGTGTGGTGGGTTAAATTGTAAGATATTTTGTGAAAAGCACTGTGCTTTAGTGCATTATAAGTGCTTAGTATGTGGGAATTGTTAAAAACTGCAAAATTGTAGCTGTTTTCTGATTCTGTTTTTCTGCAGCTGAATGGCTCCACTGGGCAACTGGCCTTATGCACTGCCCTGACTTCATCCAAATTCCTCCGGGACACTCACATTCTCAGCATCGAGAAATATCATGTGCTCTTTGGAACTTCAGCCCCTGATGGCTCCTTAGCCACCACTTTGCATGGCCCCCTGGTCCCACTATTTGGGGTAAGTTGTAAGATCTCTTCTCCATGAGCAATTCTCCCCACTATGATCTTCCCTTTTTTTAATCATTCCACAGAATGTCCCCTTCTCTCACAGGACGATGCAGAAGTGATTGTGTTTAATAACCAAAAGTTATGGGTGCTATTTAAGTTGATAATTACTGTTGTCCATAGAAGCTGCAGGAAAAATCAAACGTGACATTTGCAGGCCACTGTTTGCTGAACTCTATACAATACCATTCGCTTTTTTTAAAGGATGTCATTTCTTCAACAGTCGGTGAGCTATTTAAAGTCAGGGACAATGTTCTTTACTTCTAGTGTAGGTAGTTACCCTTTTCATAGTTCTGAGTACCTGATACATTTACCTGGATGAATTATGCACTCAAATGGAGAAACAATAATGCCTAATGAGAGCCAATTGTGTGCTGAAGTTCACATGTTATCTTATAGTGTACTCATTTATAATGTACGCGCTTATGAATACGGTGTGGAATGGTTAAACCAAGCCAATTAACATCGTATCAATCACCTCAAATCCTCGTCTTCTTTGTAGTGAGAGCATTTGGAATTCTCTCTCAGCAATTTTGAAATGCACAGTAGTTATTACGAACCATCTTTATCAAACTGGGCCATGAATCATCACAAAAATAAAATAATAACATATTCCTCCTGTCAATATATTGCACCTTTGACCGTCATCTCCCCATTCCCACTCCCATCTCTTCAACCATCATCTCAGTCTCTTCTCCTATCAGTTCTAGGGTTTCAGGTCCCACAGGTAAGTAAGAACATGTACCAGATTGAGCATCCCTACTCCAAGAATCCAAAATCGCAAATGCTTCAAAGTCCAATCTTGAGTTGAATGGTGTGAATTCTTCCCCATGTAGTATGTTATTGGTTACTGTTGTTTAACAGAAACCCTGTATCAGTTTGAGGACCTTTCATCTTATTTCAATGGGATTGCACCATTGTACTATAGCCTGAGTGACAGAGCAAGAGCTTGTCTGTAAAAAAGAGAAGAAGAAAACAAGGTAAACATATTTTTAGGCAGATAAATACAGCATCCGACTTCGTGTTCCAAAAGTGCATACTTCTCATCAAAGGGGTACCATTGTCAAGAAGTTTGGCAAAGTCTACCTATTCTCTCTCACAGTCCAGAGCATATTTGTCAAACACATTTGATATTGAAAATCTGAACAGGCCTTTGGAAATGTATTGAAGGATTATCTTCTGGAATACAGTAGTACTTAGGCAGCAAATTTGGTTATTAGAGAAGAAAGAAAGGCAGAAAAGGAGAGAAGAAAGAGTCCAAGACGAAATCAGGTGTTAGAATGGGATAGAGGGAGAAGTGAAGCTGGTAAGCAAAATTGGGAAGCTAGAGGCTGATTTAATTTGGTTTGAGCTTTTCCACGTTTGAGTTACCTGTGAGAATTTTAAGTGATTTCCAGCAAGCCGCTAAACATCTGTCTGTAGCTCAGGGACAAAGTAGAGAATAGGGAATCACTCATATAAAGCTAATTGAAAATGAATTCACGCTAGGAAAATGATAAGAAATCAAACAACCAGTTTAGAAAAAAGCAAGTTCCTAGGGGAACGGCGATATTTACAGGTGCTAGAAAAAGAGAAAGTAAAACAACTAAAAACCCAAACCAAGGAGGAAAATCTATCATGCAGTGCCTGGAAAGTCATCGGGGATGGTGAAGGATAGTGGAGGACGATGAATATTGTTTCTATTATTTTCTTAGGAGAATTTTATGTTCATTTTCTTTTGAAAAGCTACATTTCAAAGAATAGTCTATCCGCTTGGGTTTGGGATTTCAACACAGGTTTTTTTCTGGGGACTTCTGTTATGTCGTGGGTTATGTGCTAACTCGGCAGGGAAGTCCTGGTGCCAATAGCTCATCCACTTCTGTGACCCAGGTATGAAAAATAAGGAGGAGCAGAGGAAATATTAAGAAAAACGTGGGGGAGAGGAGGGAAATTAATCTTGCCGATGGAAGATCCCACACTTATTGTCACAGGGGCCTTCTATACCACCTTGATACTAAGTCCTGGTGTCAAATTTGAATTAGTAAGTTGATTTTTTTATTAAGTCATTTGTACATAAATAATAAATAAATTTATGCCATTATGGGATTCGATGTGTTGATTATGTGTACGAATTGAAGTGCTTACATCCTACTAAACAACATAGACTTCACCTCATTTACCCAGTTACAGCATTAAGACATCTGTGTTCTACGCCTGATAGATCCAACTTGTACTTGCAATATGCTCCATAGATGTGGTCCCCCTACCAGCCCTCCCTCTATCGTCCTACCCCCCTCCCTTCCCCTCTCACTCCTTTTCCCTTCCTCATCCTTAGGCTATAGTTGTGTTTCATGTGCATGTGTGAGCGATTGCAAATTGGTTTCACAGTAGTACTGAGCACATTGGAGAATTAGTAAGTTGAACAGTAGTGATCTCATCTAGCTCAGAGGGCATGAAAAACATTGGTTTATCATCATCTGTGGCCTGTGTCTAAGCTTCCCACACAAGAGGAGGAACTGTGGATGCTTCCCAAGTGCAAACTGAAAGACTGTTTTATAGATAACTGCCGATCAGAGCAGCCTGATAAACAGATAATTGCAACTGAATTTATCACTGCCCAATAAACTTGCCATTCTCCTCAGCGATACATTCCATCAATTTCTTGCTGTCATCCATTTTGAAGCTCAGGACTTCACAGTGACTTACGTGGATCAAGAGCTGCTGTGGTGAGCGTCAACAAAGCCAACCAGTGGAAGAAGTTTCTGAGATACTGCCAGCATCCTCGCCTGTGTTCAGTGATCCACAGGGGCCAAGTTTATGAGAACAGGCCCCCAGATTCAAGCATTATCAGCAGAACAAGTAGTACATTGTCAAACTTTCCAGCTCCCTCAGATCTAGGTGATTTATCTCCTGAGGGACTTTTATAGCTGGACGATATTCTTCTCCCACAATGAAAAAAAAAAATGTGACTGGTACTCTTGGACTCTCTACTATGACTTTGGAGGAAAAAAAATGATGAAGGGGGATTATTTATGAGAAAAGATTAGAAGAGCTTAGAGGCAAATACAAGGGGGAAATAATGATAGACTATGCATATCTGAAAGAAATAAAAGCAGACGAGAGTGAAATTACAGTATTTAGAGTGGCCCAGTAGGGGATAACGAGGACTAATGGGATGAAAATAATGGAAACATTTAGGCTTATTCTCAGCAACATCTTGCTGGCAGTGCTTGATGACAGACTCATCTCCTGAGGCAAGTGACAGAATTGCTGTCACCTTGGGAATCTGAAACTGGAGAGGAAAAATATGTAGGTTTGATGGCAGATAGCAGTAGAAGCAGACTCATTTCTTCTCATTTTTTTCCCTTATCTTGAGATATTGTGATTCTCAGAGACAAAGTATGTCCACTGATTGTCCTCCATCACCTCAGCGTATTTCTGGGTATCATTCATAAAGCCTCACGTGTGTCCCCAGGGGATCATTTGGCAGATGGGGTATTTATTCTTCTTCCCAGGTTTTGGTGCTATGTGTCATTCTCGGCAGGTGGATTGCATGATTCCGATTACAATATGCATCCTCAGATGCGTGCAGATATACCTGGTGGTAAAATCACCCAAACAATGGGGGAGGATGGCAAAGACTCCTTTGGGAGCCAAAATGTCAGAACTTACAGAGAAATGCAGGGGATTGTTTGTAGTTGGGCCAATTTCACAGAGCCCATGCCCTCTCATGAAGTAGGATAGATATTATTTTAGGAAAGGCTCTTTACTAATGAAAAGTCCATGGTGTTCTTCAGCTTATTAAGAGGATGCATAGCTCCCCTCCCCAATTTTAAACTATAGAAAAGCTAAGTTGAACATTTGAACCAGAGAGTCATTGAAATTCCATTTCGGTAGGTTTTTACGATGTCTTGAGAAAATATGAAAATACCTTAATATTTATTTTGGCAGAAGAACTGAAGACTTTGCATTATTTGTCAAATGCTCCTTGGAAATGTCTATGATTATAACTCTAGGAAGAAAACTATGGGAAGAAAAGATACTTAAATGCCTCATTTCAAGATTTGGTCCATGCTCTGCCTAATGATGATTTTTTAATGAATTTATTATTTTTTAAATTACTGATGCATTTTTTAAATTAAGAAATTAAGGAAATATAAAAAAATAAAATTTAAAAGTCACCTAAAATCAAGTTTAGTTTCTAGAAATAACTTACAACCATTAGGTCAGTGTCATTCCAAAGGTCTCTGTGTCTATGTGAAGACTGACATCTTATTACAAGACCAGAAAAACTCTATAAAAATATCATCATTGTGTAAGTGCGAACTAACAGGATTTTTTATTTCATGCAAATTTATTAGAAATAAAAAAATAGAAGGAATTGAATACCAAAGAACTTTCACCACACAAGGCATTGTTTTTACTCAGTGCTCCCTCTAAATTTAAATGATAGTATTATGAAAAACATGAAGAGATGTTTTTTTCTTTTTTTTTTTTATTGAATGGTAACTATGTACATTAATGCGCTTCTGGGGTACAGTGTGGGGTTTTCACATGCAATCCGAAGTACTTCCATCAAACTGGTCAACACAGCCTTCATGTCATTTTCTCAGTTATTGTTTTAAAACGTTCACATTCTACTCTTAGAAAGATTCACTTGTACCCCTGTAAGATAAACCTCAGAAGTGATCCCTCCAATCCCCCTCCCTCCACCGAAGAGATTGGTAGTATTATTATTATTATTTTTAAATGACATTGTGATATTATCATTTAACTTCCTTCTTAGAAAAAAATCAGACAACTAGCTTCAAATGCTAGGAGAAGTAGCATTCTCCTACTTCTTCCAATCACCAGTCCCCAAGGTCCTGACATAGTTTTATTTCTAAATTTGGTTTTTTAGCTCCATTATTTCTATTTTTAGCTTTTTTTTAAAAAAAAAAAAACCACTTGTCTTGGAGCTCTTATTTTACTTAATTTAGGTAGTTAATAAGATCTTCTCTAGCACAAAACTTTTGTGGAGAATTGTCCTCTGCTCCTTGAGTTATTTTTCATTCTTGATTGGACTCATCAGCTATTCTTTCTATTTCTTTATGTTGGAGAAAATTTTCCATCCAGAGCAGGGGTCCTCAAACTTTTTAAACAGGGGGCCAGTTCACTGTTCCTCAGACTGTTGGAGGGCCAGACTGCAGGCCGCAGGATGAGTTGGCTGCTAAGCAGGACAGGCAGCAGTGGCAAAACTCCCCCATGGTCTGGATAAATGTCCCAGGAGGGCTGCATGTGGCCTGCGGGTCGCCTGATCTAGAGCCTCTCTATTTATTTATCATCATCTTGCTTATGTATAGTGTGAGAAACTCTATCTAAAAATTGCATTTGCTCTGTTATACTGTGGGTGACTTCTTGATTTGCTTTCTACAGTATCCAAGATGGTTTCCAATCAGGAGCTATAGCCTTAGGGGCATATGTGAGTTTGAAGTGTGGAATAGCATGGGAAGAGAACACAGCTGAGGCTTGGCATGTATAGTTTCTGTTAGAATATGAGGCCTTTTGTCACTTGTATTGTATATGTAGTAAAACCTACTGTGCCATGGTTTACTCAGTTCATGAATGTGCAATTGAGATCTCAGAGTCTGCAGTCTCAGCACCTGGGATTTAGAAACAGAATGCACTCTGCTCTTTTGTTGTTGTTGTTGTTAATTAAATCATAGCTGTGTACATTAATGCAAGCATGGGGTATAATGTGCTGGTTTATCTACAATTTGAAATATTTTCATCAAACTGGTCAACATAGCCTTCACGGCATTTTCTTAGTTATTGTGTTAAGACATGTATATTGTACACCTAGTGAATTTCACATGTCCCCTTGTAAGATGCACCGCAGGTGTGATCCCACCAATTACTCTCCCTCCACCCATCCTTCCCTTTCCCCTCCCCACCCTCTCCCTTCTTCTTTGGCTATAATTGGGTTATAGCTTTCATAGTAAGACTGAGTACATTGGATACTTTTTCCTCCATTCTTGAGATACTTTGCTAATGCTCAACATCCTTAGTCTTCAGAGAAATGCAAATCAAAACTACTTTGAGATATCATCTAACTCCAGTAAGATTAGCCCACATCACAAAATCCCAAAACCAGAGATATTGGCATGAATGTGCAGAAAAGGAAATACTTCTACATTGTTGGTGGGAATGCAAGCTAATACGTTCCTTTTGGAAAGATGTTTGGAGAACACTAAGAGATCTAAAAATAGACCTGCTTAGCAAAGTATCTCAAGAATGAAAGAAAAAGTATCCAATGTACTTAGTCTTACCATGAAACCAATTTATAACTTCCTTATGAAAGCTATAACCTGGCTCAGCACCTGTGGCTCAAGTGGCTAAGGCGCCAGCCACATACACCTAAGGTGGTAGGTTCGAATCCAGCCTGGGCCGCCAAACAACAATAATGGCTGCAAACAAAAAATAGCCGGGCGTTGTGGCAGGCGCCTGTGGTCCCAGCTACTTGGGAGGCTGAGACAGGAGACTCGCTTGAGCCCAGGAGTTGGAGATTGCTGTGAGCAGTGAAGCCATGGCACTCTACCCAGGGGGATAGCTTGAGGCTCTGTCTCAAAAAAAAAAAAAAAAAAAAGAAAGAAAGCTATAACCCAATTATAGCCCAAGAAGAAGGGGAAAGGGGAGAGGGAGGGAAAGTGAGGTGTGAGGATGGGTGGAGGGAGAGTCATTAGTGGACCACACGTACGGTGCATCTTACAAGGGGACACGTGAAATTTACTAGGTGTAAAACATAAATATCTTAACACAATAACTAAGAAAATGTCGTGAAGGCTATGTTGACCAGTATGATGAAAGCATTTCAAATTGTCTGTAACACTAGCACACTGTACCCCATGATTGCATTAATGTACACAGCTATGATATAATAAAAAATAAATAAATAAATAATAAAAGTATACCTGCCATTCGATCCTACAATTCCTCTACTAGGTATATATCCAGAATACCAAAAAATCACTTTACAACAAAGATATATGTATCAGAATGTTTATTGCAGCCTAATTCATAATTGCTAAGTCAGGAAGAAGCCCAAATGTCCATTGACCCATGAATGGATCAATAAATTGTGGTATATGTACACCATGGAATATATTGCAGCCTTAAAGAAAGATGGAGACTTTACCTCTTACATGTTTACATGGATGGAGCTGGAACATATTCTTCTCTGCTCTTTTTTTTAATGGTGTATTTCTCTTTTTAAATTTTAGATGAATATATAAGTATAAACAATTAGTTTGCATTTGTTAAGTAAAAAGTGGCAGTTGATCCCTTTATCCAGGAGGTTTGTCATTTACCCCTGAGTTGCACCTTTTAGGTGAGAGCACACCAGATGTCCTCCCTCCACCCTCTTCCTCCTCCCTCTCCCACCACTTGAGTTTAATTGTGCTTTTTTTCTTCCTTGTGTGAACTTATAGTCGTTCATCTAGTTTCATATTAGTATGGAGTACATTAGATGCTTGCTTTTTTTAAAATTAGATCATAGCTGTGTACATTGATACTGTCATGGGGTACAGTTGCTATTTTGATATACAATTTGAAATATTTTCATCAAACTGGTTAACATAGCTTTCATGTCATTTTCTTAGTTATTGTGTTAAGACATTTATATTCTTCATTTAGAAAGATTCACATGGGGAGGATGTTCTCCAAATCTTCACAGTAAATACAAAAGATAGGAAGTCTCCATCTTTCTTTAGGGTGACCAGTATTCCATGTTATACGTATACCATGGTTTATCTGTTTGTGAGTTGATGGACACTTGGGTTATTTCCACATGCTGGTGATTGTGAATTGAGCTGCAATAAACATTCTAGCACAAATATCAGCCTGCCCCATTGTCTTTTCCTCAGCAAAGGTCCCTGGACCCTTCCACAACCCAGTGACTCAGCTCTTCATTACTTCTGTTCTGCAAATCTGCAGCCAACTTCCCTTTTGAAATCCTCTTCGCTACTTATGACTTTTACAAAGAGGTAGCCAACACACAGAAAACATTTTGTAAAATTTTGTAATGAATAGTTTGTAAATAAAGGTACTTCAGCTTCAATTTCCCATTTTCTCCATGTATGGTGACTTTGGGGATGACATCTGGGACACATTGTATTATCTTGCTATTTACGTATTTTCTTGTCTGTATGCATTTGTAAATCTGCAAACAGATTTTCTGTATTTTCAATCCAAACCACCATGGAGGCAGCCCTGATTGATGCTGTTGGCCACTGGCATCCCTGATGGAAGACGTGCTTTCTATCCAGACTCTCGTTTGTCACTTCCCACTGTTTGGGGTGCCTGTTTTTAGATCTCATGTTCCAACAAGCTGTGTTCAAAGTTTGGAATTACAGCATCAAAATTAAGATCACCCTTGTGTAAGGAATTTCACGGGATACTGCTTTCCTCTAATTGTAACATAGAAGGGTCGGGTTAGAATAGGGTTATCAGCACAGCCTACAAATTACCTATGACATTGGCCTCGATCAGATGCAGAAAAAAGGTTACTCTTCTGTTTGTTTTTGTTTTTCTTCTTTTGGGGGAAAAAAGTTATGATTTTCAACTGACATGAGAAGGCTGTATCTGTACCATTTACGAAAGTGATTTATAAAATATCTGGTTGTTTGAATTCAGAGCAGTAAGCAGATTTCCTTTCACTAAAAAGTATGATTCACTAAATTCAAGTTTTAAAATATCCAATTTGTTTATACATAGAGAAAAAGTTCTTACTGTAATATAATAAATATTGAACACTTTGAATAAAAAAAGTCATTTTCTGGTAAAGATAGGTTGAAAGTTGAGGTGAATCTAATAAGTATTTCAGGTAAGCCATCATCAAGTGTGTGTGTATTTTTTTTTTTTTCACCATTAAGCTCTCTGACTGAGTTGCATAGGAAACTACCCTAACTCCCAGCTCTATCCAGGGCATCTGGGAAATACTCAGTAGTCCAATTAACATATAGTGGAATTAAATCACCACAAAATTGTGGTGTTCAAATATAAGAGAAGTTATGAAACCTCAGAGCTTCGTGCTAGAGGATACTGAGAAGTTATCGAACTGACATCCTTCCTGATGAGGACACTGAGGCTCGGGGTGGAGAGAAACTTGTCTAGAGTAACTAGGGACAAAGATGGCTCTTTTCACTTCTGATTAGAATGTTTTTCACTCTGCCAGTGCAATGTCCAGCTCGGATCAGTGTCTTCTTGATACAGGACACCCAAGAAGCCCTTCAGGGGAAATGAATCTGAGAATGGGTGATTTACAGCTGCAATAATGTTTAGCCTCAAAGTGCCCAAGGAAAGAAAGCAGACTGTTACAGGTACTGCCTGACTAAAACCCAAAGCCTATTTAGACCTAGACACTGTGGCTCCTTCATCAGAGCCAAAGAGGATGAGGTGGAGAATAATTTAGGAAACGTGAAGAATGCCTGGGGGCATATTGGAATATTGGTATTGCATATTTTTACTCTGTCTGGTAGAATTAGAAAGCAAAAGAGAATCTCACACACACTGGAAAAGCATCAGTGTCGGGGGAAGCTGGGAGAAAAAATGTGAATCGTTTTTCCTATCAGGCTGAAAGTATCTAAGTCACCTTCAATATTCTATGGTGACAGAGTGGTTAAAAAATAGTATATCCATTCTAAATATTAACTATATACGGTGAACAAAAATGATAAACGATAAATGTTTGTGAGACTCACTATTAAGTGAAAGGAACTAAGATAACAGAATACTATGTATAGGATGGTATCATTTATATTTAAAAATATATGCACAAATCCCTATACATATATTTCAACGTATGTGTCTAAACTGTTAGGTCTAAATCCACGGTAAAAGGCCTCAAATGACACACTGTAGAAAGCAGTTCCCAGTCAAGACTTTCTTTACCCTCATCTCCACCTGCCACCTCCAGAGGAGACATTTGGAAATACCTAGGAACGTGTTTGGTTTAGGGCATTCTGTCTCCTAGATGCTGGTAACGCCTAGCTTAGCCACGTGGCTGTCACCAGCATCTAGGAGACAGAATGCCCTAACCAGGGCATCTACTAAACAGCCTCAGAAGAGCCCCACAATAACAACACAAAAAATTATTTCACTTGCCATAATAGGACTGGGATTGAGAAACTCTGCTCTAAATAAATACCTAGGATTTTCTCTGTATGGGCAAGAAGTATCCGGGTGTTAGAGTTTCGGGCTGCAGAGAGAACTTTCACTGTATTTGTATTGTTTGTGCTTCCATCAGTGAGACTCTGTTAATAGATTACTGATCTTTTTTTTTTTCTAAGGAAGTTTAAAGTAGAATAGGCACGTTTAAGGAAGTTGGTCTTATGTTAGGGTGAGTGGCGGGTGCAGTCTGGCCTTTGGAAAGAGATGAAAGCAAATTTCTTCTTGAGAAAGCGAGTGGCAATTATTGAAATATAAATGGGAAACTGCTCATTTCATTCACTATGCTACACTTCAGTTCCACAGGGATGCTGATGAATTTGCAAGGTAAGGTAAGGAAAATCCTGATTTCTGCTTGTTGGATTTGTTGGTTGGAAAAAAACTTTTTAATTCTCACTGAAGTTTTTGCAATCTTTCTGTTTACACCTCACAGGTCTTATGCAAACATCTAGTTGGAATCGCTGTACTTGATGAATATGAAAGATTCTCTTGCATCATTAACTCCTATGCCTTAAGTATGTATGTGTTTTTTAAAGTATGTACATGAGTATTTACAGTGATGAGTCATCTCATAGGCCAAGTTCCTAATATTTTCTTATGAAATATTGCCAGCAGAGTTGAAAGAATTACTATAATAAACATTAATGTAGATACCAGTAGGATGCATAGCAGTTAACTATTTGCTATATTGACTTCTAATTTTATTCCCTTTCTTAACTTCTCTGTCTTTAGAAAACACATCATTACAAGTAGAGCTAAAGATCCATTCATTCCTCCCTCTTCTTCCTCCTCAGAAGTCTCTGTTCAAACCTTGGGGACTAGCTCTTCCCATTTAGGTTTTAATTCTTTTACATATACAGTGGCCTACTACACACATCTGTACCTGAGCTTAGGTCTAGCTTGCTGTAAAAGATTCATATTCGAATAGAATTATTCTTCCACAGAATGTCTCTTTCATTAAATAATTATCAATATCGGTCCATACAGACGGAAGTTGTTCTAGTTAATTCATGTGAAATGAACATGTATCCTATTTCATCATATGCATATCATAGTTAATTTATCCATTTTTTCATTTTGTTTAATTCCATTAAAATTATTTACAAGCCATACTGCAATGACTATCACTGTTCATGTTTCCATGGCTTTGTGAGTAGACTTTCTTCTAGGCAAACATTTCCAATAATGACAATTCTGAACTCTAATGTTCCTACTGCAGATAAACACTGTCCTCTCCAGGGTGTTCCAACTGAAAGAACCACCAAGAGGATACAAGAGTTTGTGTGTCTCTATATCCCTGCAAACACGCAGTGAGGATTTTGGTAAAAATCACTCTGATGTGTATAAAATAGTATGTGATTTTTTTTAATTTTGCATTTTCCTGCTTATGGGTAATTGAAAACTTTATAAATTCTTTATCCATGGAATATATTTTGAATATTTTTTTGTCTATGCTACGTGTTGTACATTTATCATTTTTCCTTTTATGAATCATACTTTTGGAGTTAAGTCTACAAAATCTTTACTCACCCTTTGATCCTGAATATTTTCTCATTTTTCTAAGCTTTAGAATTTTGTATTTTAATTTACGTTTATGATCCATTTTAAATTGTTTATATTACACATGTGAATAAAGTCAGGGTTGATTTAAAAAACAAAAAAATCTATGTCCAAATTTTCAGCACTATTTACTTAAAGGACTTTATAACTCCATTTGAATTGCCTCTATAACTTTGTCAAAAATCACTTGGTATATTATATAGGTCTTTTGTGGGTTCTGTTTCCTGACCCATAGATATCTGATAGATATTAGTGTCTTAATTATTTCAGCTACGTTAAAATTAGACAGATTTCTCCCACATTACTCTTCTTTTTTTTTTTAGAAGTATTTTTATCTGTTTTAACTCTTTTGTCCTTCCTTGTAAATTGTGGAATAATATTATCTATAGCTACAGAAAAATCTTGCTGGATTTTGTTAGAAATAGTGGTAAGACTGTATGTGGATATGAGAAGACTGACATCTTTTTTTTTTTTTTTTTGTAGTATTGGCCAGGACTGGGTTTGAACCCACCACCTCTGGTATATGGGGCCAGCACCCTACTCCTTTGAGCCACAGGCACCGCCCAGGAGATTAACATCCTTACTGTATGAATCTTCCCAACCATCAACTTAGTGTCTTCCATTTATTTTGCTCTTTGATTTCTTTTGTTAAGATTTATTAATATTCAGCATACAGATATAATTTGTTTAGTGGACAAGTCAGAATTTTATTTTTTGGAGCAGTTAAAAATGGCATTGTGTTTTGCCTCAGTTTCTGCATGTTCATTGTGAGTTTACAGGAATGCAATGCATTAGTGCCTTTCTCTTGTATCCTGTGACTTTGTCAGACTCACACATTTTTCTAGATGATCTTGTAGATGCCTTAGGATTTTCTGCATAGCCAATTAGGTCATTTGAAAATGAGGATAGTTCTAGTTTTTGTTTTAGGTTTATACTTTTTAATTTTCTTTCCCTGACTTGTTGCCTCAGCTAGAATTGTCACCATACTATATTAGAAATATAACTTGTTAGCTATATGTAGTTTTCATTAAGTTGAGGGAGTTCTTGTCATTTCTGTTTTGTTTGAAAGATTAGATTATGAATGGTATTGAATTTTGTCACTTTTTCTGCATTGATTGATATAATCATGCAATCTTTCTTTCTTAGCCATTTATTATGGTGAATTACATTGATTTTTGAATAATGAACCAGCCTTGCATCCCTGCAATAAGCCCAAATTAATTAGTTTGATTCTCTTTATAAATTGCTAATTTCTATTTGCTATAATTTTGCTGAGGATTTTGTGTCTCCAGCAATACTTACATTAGTATGTAGTTTTCTTTTTTGACTGGATGTCTGATTTTGGAATCTGGGTAACACTAATTTTATAAAATGATTTGTAAACATTCCCTCTGTGTCTGTTTTCTGGGAGAGCTTGTGTAGGATTTTGAAGTTAGTTTTTCTTTAAACGTTTGGTAGAATTACCCCTTGAAAAAATCTGGCTTGCATATTTTCCTTTTTAGGAGTTTGTAATTACAAATTCAATTTTCTTGAGAGTTACAGGACTATACAAATTGTCTATTTTATATGGAGTGAGTTGTGCTAGTTTGCCTCTTTCTAGCTATTAGTACATTTCTATAAAGTTGTCTAAGTTTTATAAGTAGGGTTGTTTGGAGTATTTCTTTATTATCCTTTTGATCTTTATAAGGCCTGTGATATCCTTTGTTATATTTCTGATATTAGTAATTAGTGTCTTTTCTTTTTTATTTGTTATTAGTCTCATTGAAAGCCAATCAATCTTATTGATCTCTTGTAAGAATTAGCTCCTTGTTTCATTGATTTCCTCTATGGTTGTCCTGTTTTCAGTTTCATTGATTTCTGCTTTTATCTTCATCATTGCCTCCATTTTGCTTGCTTTGTCTTTATTTTGTTCTTCATTATCCCTGTTTTTGAAGTAGGAACTCAGGTTATTGATTAGAGACATTTCCTCTTTTCTAATATATGCAGCTGTTACTACATGTTTCTCTCTAAATCTTCCTTTAAATGTGTGCCACAAATTTGGATATGCTGTATTTTTATTTTCATTCAATCTGATGCAATTGAAAAGTTTCCCTGAAACCTAATCATTTGCCTATCAATAATTGAAAAGTGCATTTTTTTTAGTTTTTAGGGTTTGGAGATTTTCCTGTTATCTTTCTTTTATGGATCCCCAATTTGATTCCATTTTAACAGAGAACATATCTGATTGAAACCACTAAGGTTTCAATTCTTTCAAATGTGTTGAGGTTTGTTCTATGATCAAAGATAATTTCTAAATTGATATATGCTCTGTAGGCACAAGACAATAATATGTATTCTACTGTTGTTTTGAGGAATGTTAAATAAGTATTGATTAGATCCTATCGGTTGCTCATACTCTTGAGTTCTCTTCGGATGATTTTCTCTCAGAGTTTTTTTATCTGTTGTTGAAAGCAAAATGTTTGCACTTCCATTAGATTTGTGGATATTTTCATTTCTTTTTGTTCTCTTTGTTTTTCTTTCCCAAATTTCACATTTCTGTTGTTTATTGCATGCACACTTTATATGGTTATGTCTTCTTGTTGAATTAACCCTTATCATTATAAATCTGCCTCTCTGCCTTTGACATTTTCTCTGCCATACATCCTATATCGTCTGGCAGCCACTCCTGCTTCTTGAAACTAATATTCACATTAGGTATCTTTTTCTATCCTTTCCTTTCCATATATATCATCCTATTTGAAATTAGTTTCTTAGAGTTAGCATATCGTGGGGTCATATTTTTAAATCCACTGTTCTAATCTCTGTCTTTTAATTTGTATATATAGATCATGTATGTGACAATGCAATTATGGATATGCTGTCTGCCCCCACTGCATTCTACTGTTGAGCCTATCCATTTAATTTTAATTTTGGTTACATATCTTTTTATTTCTAAAATTTCCATTATTTAAAAAAAATATATTTCTATTTCTTTTTTTTTTTTTTTAAAGACAGAGTCTCACTTCATCACCCTCAGTAGAGTGCCACGGTGTCACCACTCACAGCAACCTCCAACTCTTTGGACTTAGGCAATTCTCTTGCCTCAGCCTCCTGAGTAACTGAGACTACAGGTGCCCACCACAATGTCCGGCTATTTTTTTGTTGCAGTTTGGCCTGGGCTGGGTTCAAACCTTCCACCCTCAGTATATGGGGCTGGCACCCTACCCCCTGAGCACAGGGGCCACCCAAATATTTCTATTTCCTTACTGAGATTTTATGTTTTGTCATTTGTATCAGAAATGTTTGTCATTGTTGTCAAGGCATTTTTATGATGACTTGTCAGATACTTCTCCCGTCTCCATCATCTCTGCATTGTCATCTATTTATTTTTCATTCTTTTTTAGATCTTCCTCGTACTTTGTTGATAAGTAGCTATTTTAGAATAAACCTTAAGGCATTGGGTATTGTGTTATGAGACTCTAGATTGTATTTAGACTTCTGTGTTTGCTAGCTTTTTATCACAATGCTCCATCAGGGGAAAGAGAAGGCATTATCTTAGTACCACCAGGTAGGGCAGAAGTCAAGGTCCCCAGTTCTGAAACTCAAAGGGTAAAGTTTCCTTATTACTCTCTGGTATTGGTGAGAATCCTGCATCTCCATACTTTTCTGGCTAGCAGAAATAAGACTGTCTTATCACTTTTTTCCTCACATAGCTTCCACTAACACCATAAACAGGATGATTTTATTAGAGCTGTCCACCAGCCCTCCTCATATACCAGCTCATTGGTTAAGGGATTCTGATAACTTTTGGATGACAATGGAAATCATGTGATTCCCATGTAGTCTTCATTGACAGTTTTGGGGGGATGGGGTCTGTGTTAATACTCACAATGGTAAAGTTGCCTGTTCCTGACTCACTGTAGTTCTCTGATACAACACTTACTGATGTTGCCATGTTACTACCTGGAGAGAGCTGAGGTCTAGGCTACCCCTAGGCTAGGATGGGTGGAGGTGTGAGCCAGAGCTTTTCCTGTGATCTTTGCTTGGAGGAGAATAATTATTGTTTATGCCTTGTTAGGCTGCCCCTTTCTTTATTCTTTGCCTAGAGAAGAGCAGGCTTTTTGACAATGAGTATTAGTGGTTTTAGGCTGCTGGCTTCTTCAGCTGGTGTCAGAGATACCTGAAACCCAAGGAATTCTAAGCAAATCAACATTGTACCATTTCTTGTGTCCTGAGTTCCCAGCATTTGACAGTTTTCTTAATGTTTATTTTATATATAATGTCTGGCTTTCTAGTTATACTTTCTAAGAAGAATACGGGAAATATATCTTTTCCATCTTCCTAGAAACCTTCTTTGATATTTTTAATGTCCACATTGAAATAATGGAATATACTTTAGTTGGTCATGATGTATTGTGAATTCTATATATACTTAAATTTGATTTTATAATACTTTGCTTAGAACTTTTGCTTCTAAGTACTCTAGGGAATTGACTTATAATTTTCTTGTATGCAAGAGCTTTGTCAGTTTGTGGAATTGAGCTTATGCTAGCTTCATAAAACAAGTGGAGAATTGTTTTCTCTTCTTTTCTCAGTGAAAGTTTAGTCAGAATGATGTTTTTCTTTATTTAGTTTTGATAAAAGTTACTATAAAGCTCTCTGACCAGGAATTTTGTTTTAGATTCAGTTTTTTAAATAGATATAGAACTATTTACATTTTCTGTTTATTCTGTGTTGGTTTGTGAGTTGTGTTTTTTTTACACTCTCTTCAGTTTCTTCTGTATCTTCAAATTTATTTGAATAAACTTATTTATAATATAGCCTTATTTTCTTATAATACCTATGTGACATCATTTATGACTGCTTTTTTATTTTTTATTGGTGATTTATAATTTATCTCTTTTTATTCTTGATGACTTTACCTATTTTATGTATTTTTCCCAAAAAACTAACTTCTGTATTCTTGTATTCTTTTATATTTAAAATATGTCCTTAATTATATTGCTTTTAATTTTACCTTTAATTATTTCTTTTATTCTATTTTCCTGGGGGTTAATCATTGTTACCTTCTTGAGATGCATATTCTTAAATCAATTTTAGTGATTCTATTATTTTAATATATGTATTTAAAGTTATAAATATCATTGTAAGCCTGGCTTTAAAAGTATTTCACTAGTCCTAACATGCCTTAATTGCGTTATTATTCAGTTTAAACTTAATAATTTCCTTTTTCTAATTTATACTATAAATCTTCTTTGACTCTGAAATTTTGAAAAATTTTTCAAGTATTCAGGATTTTCTAGATGTCTTTTGGATACTGGTATCTACTTTAATTCCACTGTGGTCTGAATCTATGTCTTACATGGCAAATTTGGTGATACTAGCTTTCTGGTTTGGCATAATGTAAAGTTTTTTGGTCTTTAGTCTTTTATGATTATTTTAGTGCATATCCCAGAGATATCTTTAATTTAATAGAGTACAAAATATAGTAAGTACTTTACCACTTCTCAAAATATTCTAACATTTTGACCATAATTCTATTTAATTTGTCTTATTCTTTATATTATTTTTGTCCTATATTTTAATTCTACGTATGGTTTAGTCAGCAAAGACTTTTAAAATATTATTTAGCACAATGGGGATCCATGTGGATTTATCCACATTTTTATACTGTTTAGCAATTTTCTTTCTTCTTTATTTTTGTGCTTTTCTCTGGCATCATTTTACTTCTGCCTGAGGGATTAATTCTCTTGACTATTTCTTTCATTGAAATTCTTCTGTTGACAAATAGCTTTTGCTTGGCTGGAAACATCTTTATTTTGCTTTCATTTTTGAGAGATATTTTATAATCCAATAAATTGGATTTGAAATTTGGCTGTTATTTTTCTTCAGCAAATTAAAAATGCATTTTCCTTGTCGTCTAGTTTTTATTACTTCTGTTGAGAAGTCAACTATTGAGCTGATTATTGCTTTGTTGAAATGATGTTTTCTTTCCTTTGGCTACTTTTACAATTTTCTCTTTGTCTGTCGCATATTAGGACCCATGCATTGGATTTGGCTCACAACCTGTTTTGGTAAAGTTTTATTGGCACACAGCCCTGCTTATCTCTTTACATTTTGTACATATTCTCTGTTTACAGCAGAGCTGAATAGTCGTGGCAGAGATAGGCCCTTGAACCCAAAATATTTCCTATTTGGCTCTTTACAAAAAAAGTTTTATCACTCCAATCTATACTTTACAGCAATTCGGGTTATAGTATACCTAGGAAATTTTACTTCTCATCTTAAAAAATTCATGTGTGAGGTTTATAAAGCTTCTTGACCATTTAACTTGGTAACTTTCGTAAGTCTGGGGAAATGTTAAAGATTCTTTCTGTCCATTCTCCTTCTCTACTCCTGTGTGGACGTCCTTTGCCTTTATGTTAGATGTTTTCAGCATGTACCATGTATCTTTGTTTACTCAGTGCTCTATTTTCCAGTCTTTCTTCTCATTCAGAGTAAATATTTTATAATTGATGTCTTCTGCTGTGCTGAAAGGTTTTTATACTTTCCTATTTCATGCTTAATATCAATGATTGTGTTTTTCTTTTCTAAAATTTCCATTTAATTCTTCATTATAAACTCTATTTTTGTAGTGAATTTTTCCAGTTGCCTTCTATTATCTTAAAATATTCATTGTAGTTATTTTAAAGTCAATATCTTGATGTTCCAAGGTTTTTTCTATTGTTTTCTTTTGTTAGTTTGTTATATGGCCCATGTCTTGGGAAGCCTGATAACTAGTGATTAAATACAAGATTTTCTACAGGAAAAGTTGAGATTACCTGAAGCTCCCCACCTGATATTATTTTCTTTCAGAAAGTATTTCATTTCATTTTTGTTGAGCATTAAACTAGGGATAGAGTATCTAATCCCTTAGTCATTAATTTTCCACTCCATTTTATAAGGTCTCTATGCTGATGGTAAATGGCTTGAGAGAAAATGGCTTTTGATCTGACTATGCTCCCTTTTCCTCTATGTTGCTATGTCTTCAAGGTAGGCTGACTTGCTAGGTCTCTAATACCTTCCCACACATTCAAAAATAAAATTAGTAAAATAAAATAAAATATTCTCGTCCTTAACAGGAAAGTTAATGATCAATATGCTACTCCATGTTCAGCTAACATGGGAATCCTTTAGCTACTGAACTTGCCTTTGGAGTTTAGGACAAGGACACTGGTGATTCAGAGTAAATTTTGAAGTTTCTGTTACTAGAATCTTAAGCATGTGTTTGTTTCTAATCAACATACCTTCTAAATTATCAATAACCCCTTTCTATCTGCTATGATATTTTCAGTAATTTTTCACAGGATTTCGTCCATGGAACTTCATACTGAATTGTGAAGAATTCTGTTCCTGGGCAGCTCAGATAATTATAATTGCTAACAACTAGAATGTATGATGTGACTGCATGATATACAAGACAGAATTTGCCTACTCAAGTGAAATCATATGGTTTTTCTAATACAAATTGGAATACTAAACACGTCTTTCAGTACTTCTGCTTTACACTTAAAATTTTTTTTTTTAAATACTTAGAATCACTCTTAGAATATATTCCTACAAACCTGCTTAGTGGTACAAATCTTTTTCCTTGGTGATTGAAATTAATTTGTAGAAATAGCCTCTAGTCATTAAACCCACATTTTACTAATAATATAGGTAATCAAATTTTGCAAACCTCAAAAGTGCAATCTACTAAGAGAACTTTGGAGTTTGTTTCTATTATTAAAAGCCTAATTCGTCAGTTTATTTTTAAATAAAAATTTATTAAGTGCCTATTCAGTGTCAAGTACAGTGCCAGGTGCCAAGAAGTACAGTGAACAATACAGGTAATTGATGGAGTAATTGATTATTACTTCAAACAGTGAATATTTGGCAAGTAAAAAGATACATATATAAAACATATGTAGTCATACACACACATACACATACATGTATATGTCATATGTGCTTTATAAAGATCATATGTTTTCATGTGTTTGGCATATTGCTTTTTTAGATTGCCCTGTTCCCTAGACTATCAAATTTTCAAGGTATTTTTGTATTTCTTAACAATATCTAAGTATGTGATGTTTTGCACATACTGAGAACTTGATTAGAGTTGACTAACTGATTATGCATAAGTCTATACTTTTGAATAATAAAATTATACTAAGGACATAAGTTGTTTTATTACAATATGTCTTACTGACAGTTTCTTCTTGCGATCAATGAGCAAAATATTTACTGTGAATTGTAAAGCCTTTATAGAAATTGTGGCAAAACTTGTTAGCTAGAGCACAGCCACTGTCAGGGAAGAGAGCTAGCTGATGATTCATAAGAAACTACTAATCAAGTACCTGAAAATATTTATGACAATAAGTACTGATTAACTGTGATCCCATACAGTTCAGTTCCATGCGTGCTACTTTTTTGTAAGGAGAGGGTAGGTTAAAGCACCCACACACTGAGCACTTGAGTCATCATGTACATTTAAATTTTAAAGTATTTGTGTTTCTTTTTAGTAGTTAAATATGTTTTAAAAAATATATTCTGCTTTTCATAGCACTTTAATCTTAAAGACAAAAATAACAAAATGGAAGCAAAAAATGAAACTCCAGAACAATGATGGCTAGATTATGGTTAGATTCTAATAAAGTTTATGCATCAGTTAGAAACAACAAAAATAATATTTCATTTTTTCTTTCATGCGTACTTCTATGTTTGATGTTCAAATGTAACAACTTAGCTGACTTTTAACATTGAGCTGTGAATGTGTGTCTCAGAAATAATTTCTATGACCATAACTAGGGTACCTTTATGTGACTTTGTGGGCCACCGTATTTATAGAATGAGCCTAAGCCCCTATTTATCCTATTAAATACATCACCCTTTCCTCTCACATCTTTCTTAAGTAATGAAGAATAGGGGGACATTTTCCAGATATTGATGTAACAGCCCAGAACAAAGTATTTGCTTCACTTTGGGCAAGTTTCACTATGGCTTGAATACAATTGGGATGCAGTTGCTTTCTACCAAGATGTGATTAGACAAAACAGACCAAAAAAAAAACCTATTTGTAAAAGCCATATGAAATTTCATTTTCCAAAATGAATATTTGAAGCAGAATGAAATGTCAGCATGTCAGGGGTACTTTACTAGAAGAAAAGCAAATGGGAGGCAAATGGAGAGAAAATCTTCAAGGAACCCAAGAAATTAAAGATGATCTAGGAATAACTGGAGAAATATTTTTCAGTTATCTTTTTGGAGAGAAATGGACCAGTCTGTCCATAACATTCTATCTGTCACAACAAGTTGTTTCCTGCAGTAACAATGAACCTCCAATCTCAGGAGCTTATGACAATTAAGACACAATATGTACAGGCTATGGTTCCTAAAGCTCCTACCTAAAAATGCTAGCTATCATTTTTTGTCACATTTTATTATCCATTGAAAATAAGATGTCACATCATAGTTGAAAGGGTGGGGAAGTCTAATCCTCCTTTTGAGAGGAGTAATGGATTTTGGTGAACGGCAGTGCTGTACCATGCTGTCAGGTGGTGATAGAAACAAGTATTGCTGTAATTAGAAATTTTACCAGCAAAATACCTACAGGAGGTCAGGAATATTGATAATAAGAAAATTTGGCTAAATGCTAGGCTGGGAGATAAATGGTCAAAAGGAATACCAGTAATTTCAGGGCAAATTGTGGTGGGTTCTGAATATGTTTAGAAACTATTAAGAGTTTTAGATGGTAATGTTGTTCTATATAAATAGGTTTCTTTTAGGTTAGGCATTCCCAAAAGGAGAACCATGAGGGTTACAAGTAATTTATTTGGGAAATGAAACCAGGAGAAAGGAATGAGGAAGAGGGCAAGTGACATAAAAAGGAAAAAGAAGTTGGTAAGAGGTGCATTATTGAACTGTTTGCTGCTGTGGGCAACCCTAGTTCAATCCACGGGGGACCAAGGGGGGGTCTGTGTTAGTCGATCTCCTCTAATAAGGAGACACCAAGACAACATTACACATAAAATAATTTTATTAGAAAAAATATCGGTATGATAAAATGGGGAGGGTGCATCATCCCAGGCCATCACACAGTCTAAGGAGATTTCAGCAAAGTCATTGGGAAGTCCTCTGTCAAAGTATTACCTTGGCTCCCAGGAATAGACACGTACTCAGGCACTGGATGGGAGCAGCCTGTGGATGGAGAGACCTAGAATAAATGTGGAGGTGCATTTTAGATTACAGGGGCTGGAGCCCTCTATCAATGATGCATCTGGTAGCAGAAGGTCCTTATGATACATTCATGTGGCCACCACAGGAACCATGTGAAATTTGCCTTGGAATTGTCCCTTCCAATGAACGGAGGGTGAAGCGTTTGGCCAATAACTTTCTTTCTCTGTTGGTTAAAGCTGTTCCTAGGGTGTCAATCCCTGTTTTTCCAGTAGCATGAGATGAGCAAGCTCCTTCCTGCTAGAGAAAGTCTGGAGGATGAAAAGTGGAGATATGTGGCAGGTGCCTAAGGTGCAGTGCTGCCTATATCCACGGGTTCCATCTGTGGCTGGAATCCAGGGTGAGCAGGCAGGTTGTGAAGAAGGAGCCCCACAACCATCCGCTAGATGGGTTATGGTAGGTTTGTTAGCAGACTGAAGACACAATTGATGAATGTTTTAGAATGATTTATCTAACAGCAGGATTTAGGAAAACAGACAGAGAAGGGACAGAAATACCACAGCCACTGTCCAGGTAAGACATCTGGGAATATTGTATGACTGACTCTAGTTGCACAGACCAAGGTTGAATACTGATTTCCTTTTTTTCAATGATGTTTTTATTGTTTTGTTTGTTTGTTTGTTTGTTTGTTTGTTTTTGCAGTTTTTGGCCGGGCCTGGGTACGAACCTGCCACCTCCGGCATATTGGGCTGGTGCCCTTTAAGCCACAGGTGCTGCCCCTGAATACTGATTTCTGATCAAGTCACTTAAACTGTCTAAGATTCTATTTCCTCATCTGTAAAATTGGGGAGATAATAATACCTACTTGATAGATTTGTGTGCTGTGGTAAGTTATATAATTTTCTAGCCTCTCATTTGTTCTTCTGTCAATGGGGATATGAGTGCTGAACTAATAGTATTGCTGTCAGGATTAAATGAGTTAAGGATGTGTGAGATTTTTGTTTTTGCTCCATAAATATTAATTATCCCAACTTGCCTTTCTAAGAGAACTGCATTTGGGAGTGTGGGGGAAGAGAGCAACTTTCTCCGAGTACTTCACATTGGCCAGGTATGCTGGTTCATGTCTGAATCGTAGCACTCTGGGAGGCCGAGGCAGGAAGATTGCTTGAGGCCAGGAGTCTGAAACCAGCCTGAGCAAGAGCAAGACCTTATCTCTACTAAAAATAGAAATATCAGCCAGGCATTAGATGGAAGGTGGTGCCCATACTCCCAGCTACTCAGGAAGGAGACTGAAGCAGGAAGATAGCTTGAGCCCAGGGATTGGAGGTTGCTGTGAACTAGGTTGACACCATTCTAGTCTAGCCTGGGCAAGAGGGTGAGACTCTGTCTCAAAAAAGAAAAAAAGAAAATTTCATATTTATGCTTCCTTGCATGTAGAAGTAGCCATTAGAAGCTACCATGGATAAAGAATTGTAAATGGATGACTAATGAATGGATGGGGCTTTTGGGAAAGCTATTGGTTTGCTGATACATGAGACAGATTCAGCAATGGACCAAGTGAACATATGCAATTTGCCTTTCCTTCTCTTTTTTTATGCTTCAGAAGCCAATGTGATGCCTGGATCTTGAATGGACTTCCCTTTTGGGTGAATAGAAAAATTAAAAATGGTGGTACAGGAGGAATGTGCACATCCTTGATGACTTTTTAAATTATCACCACTCACTTGCTTTGTACTTCCAAACTTTTGGCCATGGGGAAAAAGTAAACTTGTATTTGGCTCAAAAAACTTTCATTGGGTTTGCTACATAGAGCTGAACACAACCTTGACTGAAATAAATAGGCCAAGCACCTGACAGAGTGCCTGAGATATGGTACATATCAATAAATGTTAGTTACTTATAGTGTTGTTTTCAACAGCAAATAATAGAGATAGTTCTAATTTAGGGGTCCAGGGTGATTGGAGAGTAGCAGATGATTATAAGTGATAACAAAAGTAGGATCCAAAATACTTGGCAACTACTGAAAGCTGTAAGAAAGCGGTAGGACCAAATGAGTCACATACTCCAACAATGAAAGTCTAAAGACCAGATAATGACATTCAATAATAGTAAAAAAAAAAAAAAAATAGGTGCTCACCAGGTGCCATGCAAGACCTAAGCATTTGGCTCATGCTAATTATCAAAGAGTAGTGCTTCTAGCAGTCCAGGAAATCTGCAGTAGTGCAGAAAACAACCAATTCCCTCTACAATGTGGTGGTTCCAACAGGGCAACAGTAAGAGTGGGGAATGTAGCTCAGAAAGTCCTGTGAGCTTAAGCTGCAGTCAAGCATAAAAGAAAAACAGAGCGTTGAAAATAAAAGTAAATCAGTGAAACATACACCCTCCTGCCTGACCCTCTGACTGTCTTGAGTTCCTTGCTGGGTTTTAGATGGAGATACCACCTCCAGGCCCAGCGCCCTCAGGTAAGCAGCGGTTGACTCTCTAAGCTCCCCATCTGAAGCTGACAGGAGCATGGGAGTATTAGTCACACAAGGCTCATCTACTTCACTTAGCAGCTTACAGTGATCATCCTCACCCTGAACTATAATAGTTTTCTCCCAAGTGGCTGACTATTCTCCCTCTGTTCTCTGAACCATCAGAAGATTCTCTTTTTTTCTTGCATCTGTATTATAAAGACATAAAATCTGTACATATGGAATTTCATTTCATTTTCCTGATCATTGACAAAACAATTCAAGCTGTAAAACAGTGTGATAATGTAAGGAACTATTCAAGGACCAGGTTTTCTCATAGTCTAAAACACATGTAGGCCAAATAGTGTTTACAATAGAATGTTATTAATAATTTTCTTTTGGTTAGAAAGTAATATCCCAAAGTGGCCCAGTCAGACAGAATTCACCTCAACAGACTTTTCTCCAGGTATATACACAGACACACACACACTACACATACAAACATGAATAAAAGCTTAAACACAAGAGATCTTGTCCCATTTCCATTATCTTTGACAAAAGAGTTCTAGCTGTAAATAGTATAGTAATTTAAGGATCCATTTAATGGTCACTTTTCTCATCATTAATATTATACAAAGGCCAGGGTGTGTTACAACAAAACCTCATCTTCCTCTTAGTCATAAGTGGGTACCCATGAGATGACCACTCTTGTAGGATACAAGCCAAAGGGCTAACCTCCAAAACTGACAACTGGGCTCCCACAACTGGGACTCACAAAAGTTACAGACACCTAGGCAACCAGATGGGGACTCAAATTCCTGTGTACAACCAGATGGGAACTCTAACCCTGTGTAAACTCTAACCCTGTGTACAACCAGACGTGGACTCTAATCCTATGTACAACCAGACAGGGACTTTAACTCCTACACACATCTGAATAAAAGTGCAAAGTTTCTTTTTATAGATGAGGTGACAGCAAACAGGAGGACACAACACCAACCATTCCTGGAAAGAAGTATTCTAGGAAGGGGATGGTATGCTCCCACTTAGTGGGCAGAATGTAAGGGTATATGGCACACCTACTGTGAGTGGGATACAACTATAACAGGTACAAATATACCTTACTAACAAATATAAACACCATAGCCTAATTGTTTGTACCCTCACATTAATCTGAAAAAAACATTTTTTAAAAAGGTATTTTGGCAGCCCTGCATACAGCAGCAGGGAGCACCTACTGGTTTCGCTGTCTAGTGGGATCATCAGGGCTCTAGGCAAGTCTATACTCTCCCAGTCACCCAGCCCATGGCCCTTTCATGGTTGTCAGACTATGTGGCTAGACCAGTGAGTCCCTTCGCCTGTCACCCAAGCCAGTCAATAGAAAAGTGGATGAGAGATCAACAAGTCCACTTTTATTTGCAGAAAAAGCAGCAGATCCAGAGAGCAGCAGGGATACCTCCTCAAAGAGCTGTTCTACTCTCCTGTTTCTCTTTGTTATTTTTATGCTTTCACAGTAAAAACAAGAGTCAGCAATGTTATTAACCATCATAGCATACATTAAACAGATTCTTCCTCATAGGTCAGAAGGTTGTACAGTATCCCCCTATTTTAAAGTGGTTATGTCTTCAATGGGTTCCTACTCCAGACTAAATTTGCAGTTAGTCACTACCTTGGTCAGTGCATTACTAAGTGTATTTCATGCGCTGGGTCCTTGACTGGCACCATGGTCCTTGGAGCATCTAGCTTCCTAACTTTATCTATGACAGAAGGTATGAATAAACAACTCCACATGGGCTCACCTGGATCCACCAGGGCCTGTCCAGCAGCACTCTATATATAATGGTTATTTAGGATGCCAGTGCTGCCATCATGACCACAGCTTCAGGGTGTAAGGAATTGTGTCTGTTCTTGGTAGAGCAATAACTATGTTGGCTATTGGGGTTGGGCCTGGCCTTTCTATGGTGAGAATTGCAGGGAGTAGGATGGGTGAGCACTCTAGTGAAAAGATTGGAAAGACTATCTGGAGAGAGCCTGTACTGATGCAATGTACAGAGGTCTTGGCTTCCCAGTGGACAAGATGCTCTGTGTGGTCTTATTGCTGTAGATACAGGTCCTTGAGGCCAGAACCTATGCTGTCTTTCATATAACACTGATGAGCGCAAATTATTTCAAAATATTATAAATGATTACATGCTCATATGAATGATAAAACACAAAAATAGTCTAGCAAGGGGAAGGAGTGAGGAGGGCAATTGGAGGGAGGAGGGAGGGCATTTGGGAGGATCTCAGCTAATGTGCACAATTTGTGGGTATTCAGCACACCCCCTGGGCAAAGGGCTTTTCTATAACTTGAACTTCACCTTGGAAGTGAGAGCATTGCAACCTACAAATTTGTGCCCTTATATTAATTTGAAATAAAAATAAATAAAAAATTCCCAAATATTAAATGATGCTTTCTCTGTGCTCAGAAAAATATTTATCCCATTTGTACACTGCTGTTCTCTTCATGGCATTATCCTTATAAATATGGACTAACATGTCCCTAATTTCACTTCATTCTTGCCAAGTTTAACAAGAAATGTAATGATTATTCATTGCTTTAATTCGAGCTCCAGCATTCTCAGAATGGCGCACAAAAACACACAACAACAATAATGAATGCCACTCAGGATAACCCTGCCACACATCAACATGAACATAGCTGTGAGATACTGATATACCAAGGTTATGAAAACTTAATGAGTTGTTTGTACAGTGCTGCCAATATAAGTGCCCAATTATAAGTTCATGAACTTAATTGTTAGGCTCTGATGGTCATTCCAGAAAGATTTCCAAAATTGCTTTGAAGGGTGGTCTAAAGCCTCGTACTGGTGCATAGCTTCCCAAGGGGAGTACTTTGAAGGTGACCATAGTGGTATTCAGTAATGAGGCTTTACCACTTTGTCTAGGATGAGTTTGTGAAATTAAATGTAGTGGTTCACCATAATTTTATCCATTTAAGATTTTATTTTTCTTTTAGTTTTTTTCCCACAAATTTGAGTATGGTATAATATACCACATATAATTGTTCATAAATAGTTGCATCTATTAAGTTAAAAAAATAAGTTAAATCAATTCCATTACATTTATGTAATTTGTTGATGTAATTAAAAGCATGGTATTTGTGATGGTGTTTAAAATCAATTTTTAAAACATTTTCAAACAATAGATCTAACCAAAATCCCTATGCAGACAAGAATAATATTAATGTGTCAATGTTAAAAGGTAATTTTTCCAATTTCTTTAGCTGGCGATTTGTTAGCTGCTAACTGCAGGAGAAGAAACCTCACCAGCAGGTGTTATGATAGGAGGGAAGAAAGGTTCATTTCCACTCTTTCTGTCTATTTGAATAAAATGATTCTAACCTCTCACCACTCCTGTGGGGTTCACTAGCAATGCTTTTTAAAAATAAATCTCAGAGCTGGAAATGATTTTAGGGGTCACAGCAAAAGACAAAATACCTTATGGAGAATCTCTTTTATCTCTCTTTATGCCTATATGGCTTAGAAAGCTCTGGAGGAGGTTAACTCACAATCTCCATAGGCAGCCCAATCCATTTCATTTAATTATTTGAAATGTCGTAGTTAGGACTAAAATCTACTTCTGTAAATTAATAGTAGAAACAATAGGAGCAACAAGTACTGAGCCACACATTCGGTGAGTGTGCTCACCAAATTTGAATTAGTTGCAGCTAACAGAATCCACTGTAGCTACTTTCAGCAAGAAGTTTTTTTTTTTTTTTTCTTTTTGAAAAGGCAAATTAGAAACTGACAAAATAAGGAAAGCTAGTGGAGCAGGCTATGGACCCGGCTTTCAGAGACATGGCTTCAAATGGTACTGCAGAACTTTCAGGAAGGGGGAAGCAGCAGAAACTACAGTCATTCCAGGACCACGACCTGTGCCAAAACAACAGTAACAACAACAACAAAAAGCAAAGCAAAGCAAAAGAAAACAAAGCAACACCTGTATCCAGTAACCCTCCAGATCTATGTAGCTTTAGTTCCTTCTACTATTCTGTAAGTGTCATGGTCTCCAGGTATTTTTCTTTCTTTTCTTTTCTTTTCCTTCCTTCTCTCTCTCTCTCTCTCTCTCTCTCTCTCTCTCTCTCTCTTGCTATTATTACATTGTTTTTAACTCCCTTGGTGTGAGTTCAGGCAGGTCATGCTATTTTTCTATTGGGGTGGGCAAAACTAAATACACTCATGTGACACCTGATAACTTTTTAATCCAGAATGTAGGTATGATGGTGATCTCATGAGATCATAAAGAAGCTGAAAAATTATTGTTGCCTAATGATGCCATAGCTGTTGTAGTGTTGTAGCACGATGCATCACATTTTCTAAGTTTATGTATGTTTAGGTGCACAGATACTTACCCCTGTGTTACAATTGCATAGTAACATGATATTCAGGCTTGGAGCAATAGTCGTACCACACAGTCTAGGTGTACAGTAGGCTCCATCATCTAGGTTCGTGCGTGTACATTCTGTGATACCAGCATAAGGAAAAATCACCTAATGACATATCTCAGAAGTATCCTTATTGTGAAGGGACACGTGGCTGTATGCGAACATCTGATGTAGCAAGTTGGAAAACAATGCTTTTTGTATATCATACGTAGATTCTTCAATTTCTGTCCAAATTTCTAATCTTTAAAAAACACATCAGAATAAACTTGATAAGGGAATACAGGAGGCTAAAACAGATGAAAACAAGGTCGTGATTGTTCCTTTTGAAATTCTTATAGGATTTCATCCTACTCTGATAGCATTAATTAACTACACTTTATAATATCCTGTTTAGTAGGAGGTATTATCTCAGTTTTAATTATGAAAACATAAAGGATCAACAAGATTAAATGGATTCTCAGAGATTACATACTCAATAGCAAAACTGGGAATTAAACCGAGAGCTCATCTTCCTTCATAACTATTCTGTTTCTATTAAGAAAGGAAGAGAATTGCTGATTTTTTACATAAAGGCATAGTGATGAAGATGAAGACCACTATGCTTTTATGTATCCATAGTGTGCTTAATACATTTGACTAGTGGAGCAGGTAATTTTTTTAACATTCCCCATTTGTCTCTCTAAGAGAGTTATTTTTTGGTAATTCCTGTAACTAAAACAGGTGATAATAATGATCAGAAAAGAAATGCAGACAGTGAAATGTTCTGTAATTGAACTTGTACAATAATGCTGTAAAAAAAATTAAAGGAACAACAACAAAAGAGTAAGTAAAAGATTAATACCTTTTAATTACATTAGTGTTTTCTTAAAAAAGGAAAACGTATGCTTCAAATCACACTCTTGCACTTACAAATAATACAATTGCAGCTTTTGAGACTTTTGCAAATTTTTCAACGACTTTATCAAAATTGATCTTTGTATGTTCATGTTCAACAGACAGTACGAGCCCAATATGTGAATCTATCTTCTGTATGGCTGATTAAAACACATGCTTAAATTAATTTTTATTTTGAAACGTTTTTTCCTCGTACAACTTGAGCACACCAGTGGAAAAAGTCTCCAACATAAGGATACATTTGTCAGTGATTCATAAAAATCTGCTTTACAATAAATTCCAGATTAAAAAAAAGAAAGCTTCAGTGGCCACATGGAATAAGAGAATAAAAGCCACACAGTTGATTCTTTCTCTTTTGGAACACTGTGCTGTCTACGCTTATTTAAAAACCTGCATTTTAAAAGCAAAGGTGTATAGTGTCACAGAGAGTACTGACAAAAACTATGCCCAAAGCAGCTCAGCCGGTTCCAAAGCATTATGATTGTTTTGTTTGTTGAAAGAAGCGCCGCTGTCTGCATCCATGCCCATCGCGGACTTACATAACCGAAAGTTCTCAAGCTCGCTCAGTACCTGGTCTTCCCTTATTTCTTAATGGCAATTTATCTCCCTGAAACACTGCATTTCCTCGCCTCTCTTTCTGCTGGTCTGATTATGCAGCTAAGCTGTATTCACTGAACTAGAAGTGAACGCAGATCCAATACAGTGCAGGTAGGAAGGTTCTTTGAAATGGAAATAGAGTGCCTGCCTCTGTTCCCTTCTTTCATCCTGGGGCCTGTAGTGCAGGACCGAAAGCTGGAGGTTGAGGAGTCATCTTGGACCATGAAGAGACCTGAATACAGGATGCCAAGAACCCTGGGAGCTCTACAGAAAAAGGACAGAAGGTGCCTGGATCATTGCTGAGCCTGTGGAGCTGCCGGTTTTGTCTTTGACTGCCTGCCTCCACCAAAAGGGTATGCCCCCAGACTTTGGTGTTTGAGTCACCATTTCTCAAGTCTCAGTCCAACCCAATGAATAAGCTGATACTGCCCCCCCCAAACAAATCTCTTACCCCAAAAAGGTAAATTCTGTAAAATTATAGTGTAATTTTTAAGCATTCTTAGGGGTTGGGTTTAAAAACGGGCTCCGTCACTTGTCAGCCCTGTAGAGACATTTATAGTTAGGGAAAGGTGATGATAATAAAGTTTTGTAAATATTAAATGCCGAACATGGCGTATGGTGAGTGCTTAGTAAATACAGTCTCTTTTTATTTGTTAAAGAAATCTATATACTTGAGATGGAAATTATTATCCCGATGCATAATCAAGTAAAAGCTGATGTGGATTAAAAGAACAATTTTCAATAAATTAAGCCCAAATCATGAATCTTCGCCTAGAAATGAGCCTTGAATATAATTATCTAAATAAGTTTTGTTAAAATTAATATTATGCTCAACATTCTTTGCCTATCGTTGCCAGCGGTCCTCAGGATATTCAGAAAGCTATTCTGGAAACCATGTCTGTCTTGGCCATGAGAGGGACTAAGGTGAGTCAAATGAGGCACTTACGGAGCAAAATAGGCACTCCAATTCAAGCTCATTCTTTTTTTTAAATTTCAAATTAAAATGAGGGTACACATTTTTAGGTTACATTGGTCTCACTTCCAAAGTAAAGTTCAAGCTGTGAAGGCGCCCCTCACCCAGGGGAGTGCTGAACCTACTTGCAGCGTGCACATTAGATGAGATCCCGCCACCTGCCCTCCCTCCTCCCCCCCACGCCTCTCCCTCCTCACTCAGATGCCTTGCTACACTATATTTGTGTTTTATTGTTCATATGAGGGTGTAATTGTTCATGTATTGGTTTCATATTAGTATTGAGTACATTGGATATCTATTCCATATTTTTTTTTATTAAGTGATAGCTATGTACGTTCATGCAATCATGGGGTACAGTGTGGTGTTTTCATATACAATTTGAAATATTTTCATCAAATTGGTTAACATAGCCTGTATGTCATTTTCTTAGTTATTGTGTTAAGACGTTTATACTCTACTTTTAGATTATTCACTTGTAAGATAAACCATAGAAGTGATCCCTCTAATCACCCTCCCTCCACCCATCTTCCCCCTCTCCTCTCCCTCCCCCCTCCCCATATTCTTAGGCTATATAACCTAATTATTTCTCCATATTTTTACATTCTTGAGATAACTTTGCTAAGAAGAATGTGTTTCAAGTCCATCCACATAAACATAAAGATGTATAGTCTCCATCTCAGACTCACCTTTGCCGGAAGCCAAGAGTGAGGTCTGTCCTTAATCTTGTGTTCTAGACGTCTCACTCCTTAGACGCTATTCCTGGCTCTGGCACCAGCATATACAGACTGGTCGAACCACAGGCAGTCAAAAGCCACCTTCTCCCACAATAAGCCATGGATTCTCCTTTTTCTTATGTAGGAAAAATGGAAATAAAAATTATCATAGAATTAATGAATAAGTAAGTGACCATACATTTCTTTTTTCTGCTTGTATGTTGCCATAATGATAAGATATAGTGAAAACATTTAATTTTTCACATGATCCTTCTTTTTTCTTAAATTGACAAATAATTTACATACAGTAAAATATACAACACTTAAGCACATGACTTGAGTTTTTTGCCTATGTATATAACTGGTGACCACTAACCAGATAAAGGGAAAAACCATTACCCTAGAACATTTTCTCATGTGACTTCTCAGTCAACAATCCCCTCAACTATGTAAAAGGTGTCACTTCCACCTTCACAGACTGGTTTTGCCTGTCCTTGAACATCATATAAATGGACTAGAACTGTGTGTTACATAAATACTAAGAATTTGACTTTATTTAATGTTATTATAGGTGATATTGTGATTTTTAAACCTTGTTTTCTAAATGTTAGTTCTGATTTACAGAGAGATTGAATATTGCGTTATGAACTCAATGAAGTACCTTTGCTATGTTCGTTTATTCATCCTAGTAATTTGTATTATGTTTTTTGTCTTCCTACCTACAGAATTCTGTCATGTGCAAATAAAGGTTTTAATTCTTCCTTTCCATCTTTATGCTTTTCCTAGACCTTACCTTGTTTTGCTAGCTAAGAGCTTCAATATGGTATTGAACAGAAATTGTTTGAGTGCTTGTAGTTGTCTAATTCCTGACATTCAGGGTAAGCAATAATATTTACCATAAAATGAAATATTAATGTGGGTTTTTATAGATACTAGGAAGTTTCATTGTATGCCTAGTTTTCTCAGTTTTTTTTTTTTTGAGGGAGCATATCAAACTGTTCATTCGTTTAGAAAGAATTATATGACATAAAATGAACTGCAGATATCTAAAATGTATCATTTGAGGAGTTTTGGTAATAATCTCATTCGAGACAATAAATATATCACTCTCAAAACTTTTTATAGTTTTTCATTGATTCATGAGATTTTAAGAAAAGTCTCCATTTCTCATCACTTCATTGTTTTATATTATTTTGTCATTGATTTTAGTTGAATTCCTTCATGTTAGGCATCACGATTTGAGGTAACATTCAATAAATGAAGCCTCATTCATCTGTATTGGTGAAAATTTCATTTGTGCTTGACTAGGACTTATATTCTGAAGTTGCTGGCTATATGGTCCTAAAATATGGAATAAATTAATTTGGTAAGTAATTCTATGTACATATTCCACATCTTGATTAATATTTTAAACACTTGTATTATTAATTTGCTATTTTTCCCACTAGTTCTGTCAATTTCTGTTTCTTGTAATTGAATCAATGCCATTTTAAATGCATGCATGTTTAGGATTGTGATATTTCCCTGATGAATTCATGCTTTTATCATTATGAATGTACTTTCTGTTTCTGGCAATACTACTTATCCTGAAGTTTACTTAGTATCAAATTAACATAGCTCTACACTGAATTGCCTATTAGTGCTTGTTTGGTGTGTTTTCCCATCTGCTCATGTGAAAACTATGTATGTATCTCAGTTACTGTTTCACTAGAGAATCAGAGAAAGCACCTCTGTTTTCTGCCTTTTCTGGTAATTCTTTCCTTGTTGAATTGGCACCCTCATCCTCACAGCTATGAGCAGAAATACAAGTAGGCCTACAGTAGCCAGATGTTATTATTTTTTCATTTTATTTCTTACACTTTATGCCAATCAAATGAGCTAAAAAAAAAAAAAAAAAAAGAACTCTGAATTTAATGAAGGCAGTACCTGTATGCATAGTTGTATGAAAGCCGAGCTAGTTAAATCAGGGTATAATTTAGCCACAGGCATTTTTTCTGGTCTGAAACTGAAGACTGAGGCATAAGTCTGAAAGGAAAGGGAAAAAATTAGACTGTAGATAAATATGTATAATGTTACTTCATAATTTAGTAGTAAGGTATGTAGTGATTAATTTGGGTTCTAATAAATTTATTAAAGAAGCAGGCTGTAAGATCACATAATTACTATGTAGATTCAGAATATTTAATAACCACATTATACATAGGGATTGTGCCACACAGTATGGAGTAGAGTTCCATTTTCACTAGAGAATTAGCAGTCCTCCCACGCTAATGGATCAAAGAATTGGTTCCTCCCTGATTAAACTATTATTTCCCCTCGTTCAGTTTTTGGAATGTTAACAACATACTTTTGATTATTCTCACTTAATGGAACTGTCCCAGCCTACATGCACACTGTAATATCTTGGTGTTTATATGAGTGGAGAAAGCTTCAGGCTAATTTTTCTTGAACAATCCATCATCTGTATTTTCACTGCCACCTGCGTCCTGGGAATGCTGATCATAAGCATTGCTGGCTTTGCTATTAAGACACCATAGGAGGTTTTGAACTGCATGTCTGCCACGTATTACATTTGTTGGCTAAAATCTGAAACCTGTGGTCACTTACATTTAATTCAGGAAAAGCCACAGAGAATCCTTCAACACTGACCAATAGTGAGGACTTTGTTCAGTCTGTCTTCGTTCCTACGCCCAAGGTGCTGGTATGGGAACATTGCTTTCAAACAAAGGCAGACTTCTCTTAACTAATTGTTAAAGTTTCATTTAGCAAACACTTTACAAATTCTTCCTGTTATGGCGTTTATATTTTAGTAGAAAAAAATACATTTTTATAATTATATATGATACAAAGACAAAAATCACCCCAATGAAACAAAAATAACAAACAAGGTTGACGATACACAGTGGATAAGATGGCCATTACCAAATTTGGTGGACCCAATAAAAATGCAAATTGGGAACCTTTTATAATAGTATAAATGTCAGCACTGTAACAGTAGAATGTGAAGCCAGCCCAGATAGTATCATTTGGAAAGATACACAGAGACTTTCATAAGGATGTTCCAAATTTTTAGGTAAACTTTAGAAGTTAAAATGAGAAGGAGGAGCCCTTCCCTTTTCTCTTCTCTGCTTAAGGAAAACAGAAAGCCTTGGGAGCTCAAGCATTTGGGTTCAGGGAGAGAGCTGTGCAGAGGCACCCGTAAAGGCCTAAAGAGAGCCAGGGGCACTGGAGGTCTGGTAAGTCATAACGAAGAATTGGGATTTGGCAAGTAAGCCTTCTAAAGAGTTTTAAAGATTAATAATTGGTGCACATTTTTGTGGGCCTTCATAATTTGCAATTGATTGTCCTAATTAAAGTTTGCAAGGCCACCTTTCTGCCTCTTCAATATTCTTTCTTCTGGACTGCCTAGTGGTAAGGGAAAAAAAAAAATATATGACTATACCCTTCTTCCTTCCCTCCTTTTCTCCCTCCTCTTCTTTCCTCATTCCTTTCTTCCCTCTGCCATTCACGAAGGCCTATTTATATAATATGCCAGAACTCTAAGTAGTTTAGGATAACTTGCTTATTTGATTTTATGAAAGATTTATCCAAAATGTTAGACTGAATTGACTTACTGATTTAGCTGAGAGAAATCACTATCTGTCCACTATCTTACTGAAAGAAATAAGGAGTCCTTTGCTATATACATATTACATACCTACATCTGTAGAGTCATCCCTAGTCATCCACAGGGGGTTGGTTCCAAGATACCCCTCCATACACTTCTATCAAATGGTGCTGTATTTGCACATCCTCCTATATATTTTAAATTATCTCGAGATTACTTATAATGCCTAATACAATGTAAATGGTTGTTATGCTATATTTTATTTGTCTTAATTTGTATTGCTATATTGCTGTATTGCTATTTCTTTTTTCTTAAATATTTTAGATATAATTGCTTGAACCTTTGAACAAAGACCCTGCAGTTAGGGAGAGATGACTGTACACACTGTATATGTACACATGTAATATGTATGTACATATTATATACTATACTATATTACTGTACATACATATTACTTTATATAATATATACTATAGTATATTACTATACATTATATACATTATATAATACTATAATATATTATATATACTATACTATATTACTGTGCATACATATTATACACATTATATACTACATGTACATACATATTAAAACATATATAAATACATGTGTGTAATATATAAACAAATGACATTTGTTTGGTATAATATTGAATTTAGAATAAATGGGGGAGATAACTAAAAATCTTTCACTTATAAAACTTGTTTATTTTTCCCACTAGAAATCTAAATGAAAACCAATTTTTTTAAGAGAGAAATTAACTATACTATTATCTTATTATAGGTATTGTATGCCTTCACTGGCCAGCAATATAGATAAAATTAGATTACCAAAGTAATTATATCCGTTTGGTCAAAATGATTTGAAATTCATTTCTTCCTTGTTTATTCATTTATTTGATATCTATTTATTAACTACCTCAGTGGCCAGATAGTTATCAGATTCTGTGGTTCCTGAGACCATAACATTATCCAACATGGTTGAGAAGAAAACCCGAATATCATTTTAAAATGGGACATAATTATTAATAAGACAAAAAAATGAGCTCGTATAAATTTTAAATCTAAGTTGTTCAGAGAATGGATAAATTTGGTGTTTGTGCTGATGGACTAAGGGATTTCTATTGTTTTTTTTAACTATATTTTGAATTTTAAAATAATTGAACTAGGTCCATAGTTTCTAGAGCACATTTCAGAATGAACTAGATAGTTATATATTAAGAGTTTATTTGAAAACTACAATTTTAAGTAAATTAATGCTTAAAAAATTGTGTTTTCCAGGACAAAAATAAGACAAAAATGTCACTTATACTTTCCTTTTTGTCACAGATAAATGTGTTGAAGTAAGTAACTTCTGTTTCCTACCTAAGGACAATGAGATTTGTCATGCCAGTGAAGAATAAAATTCTAAAAGTGTTGCCTTTGCTTTGCTTTTCCTGGCTTAGATACTGGTACCTATAAATATAAGCATTCTTTTCTCTCTTTTCGTGTGTTCTTACCCAGAACTTGTTTATTCAGTGGGGACCACTAGGCAGGGCCAGGAGCTTTTCACAGGGTCTAATGCTGACTGATGAGGTCGGATGTCTGCAGATTTTGAAGCTCTAAACTGAATAATAACATCACCTGAATACTTTTTGATATTATTTACCCCTTTAAGACCCATCTCTGACTAGTAATTTGTTTACATAACAGTTGTCCCTTGTTATACTTATGTTATTGACAAATTCTGGAACAAACTCCTCCTGTTTTGCTAAACACTCAGCCCTACAAATGAAATCCAAATATGTATATTCATTCCAATGTGTCTATGCTACCATTATATTAAGGACTTTGGGAAAATAGTAAGGTCAGCACCAATTTCCCGACTGTATATGAATATATCAGAGATTTTGGTTTAAGAAAAAAATACCAATTAAAGATTCATAGTATTAACATATTTTGACACGGTAAGTGTATTCAGTGAGTTAGAGTAAATTGGCCACTTAATATGACTAATTCAGCTTGAAGAAAAGTTCATTATCTCCTGAGCTATCGGTCAATCAATGGTAATAAATGTCTATTCTTAATTAGCACATATAATAGTGTCTAGGCAAAATTAACAGTTCAGATAAAACACAAAACCTATAGAAAATTGAAACTTAGCTTCCTATTAAAGCATCATTAATATAAATGTTACTTTTTATTTATGTCAATCTTACAATGATTAGAGTTTGAGGTAGAAAAGTGCGTGATTGCTGTGCTTGCTCTAAAGACTCATGGCAGGTGTTACACCCTTTGTGTGCATTTCCATGGAGGTAGACCTCACATCATCCTTGGAAATTACCTTGTTTATTATTCAGGCTTCCTAACCACAGGATCTTAATAAGTCATCCAACTTTACTGAGGTTGAAAAAAATTGTGTTTGATACAGTGACTCATCAGAATGCCAGGTGCAAGTCCTATAGTCTCCCATCTTGTGAAGATATGTTTTATGGATAAAGAGACAATATTTCTAACAATAGATGATTATATTTGAGGAAATCCTACCATTGTTTATCAAGTGCTTTCCTTCTTGTCCAGTTAATTTCCACCTCAAATCTTTTCTTTATTCTTAAATTCCATATTACTATCAGGGCACACATGAGTGAGTGACATTGTTTCCATTTGTTAGGCCGTGTCCAAGATTATCAGACCTCCCTTCCTCCCCTCACCTATCCCCTCTACTTGAATTTAGTTGTGTTTTTCTCTTGTGAGAGCCTGTAGCATTCATCTGCTAGTTTCAAATAAGGGTGCTTGCTTTTCCATTCTTGGCACACCTCCTTAAAGAGGAGAATGTTCTTTAACTGCATATGTGCATATCTTCAAAAATGCAAGTGATCTAATTATGTTTACACACCAATCAGAGTAACTTAGAATATTGATCACATATCAATGCTGCAAGGCAACCAATTGTGGGGAGTGTGTGTGTGTGTACGTGTGTTCGTGTTTAAATGGAAATATTGCTAGAGCTAGTTTAAGGGCTTTAGTATAAACTACCTGTGGTAGCAACTGCATCTTATCTGACCTTTCAACCCCTAGGACCAAGTGGACCCATGCAAGCTGCTCAGGTTGTCTGGAATGAAGTAGGAGTCACGAACATCTCCACAGGTAGAAAATATCCACAACGAGTTTATATAAAATCAATGCCAACCAGAGCTGTCTTTGAGAATAGAAAAGCGTTATCTTACTCTCCATATTACCTTCTGCAAGGCATCCCAATGGGGTGGGGGATGAGGAAAGGAAAGAGAGTTTTATCATAGCAAACGTTATTGTCTGGCAAAGTAAGAGACTTGAAAGCTGTTTCATGGTGTCATTGACTTATTACAGGCTCTCTTATTGGAAATGACTTTCCCCTTCTCTCTACTAACAAGTAATTTTTACATGAGATGAGAAAATCTATTTTAAAATCAGTTCCAAATTTCCTAACACAATCTGGAAGCTATTTTGGAGACGGAGGCATCTTCCAGGAAAATAAAGTAGATTGAGTAAATGCTACAAGACCGTGTTAAAAAAAAAAAAAAAATAGGTTGCTTTAAAGAAAGGCACTTAGGTGTCACTACCATTTTCGAAGAATTGTCACTTAGAATTATATCTCACTTATTTTGCAAATATTTTACATTGACAGACACTAAATATCATTTAGTAGGTTCATAGAAATTTTTGGATGGTCTCCCAGGACTCTGAAAGACAAAGAGCAGTCTACTGGACACACCATGTAAAACATCAAAATTGGTCCCAGGAGACTGGAGGTTTTCTGAACTCTCTGTGATCTTCAGTAGTGGCTCTTCATTCTTGCTGCACATGAGAGTTATTTGGGGAGTTTTACAAAAATATTGATGTTCAGGTATATTTAGAACAAATGAATCAAGTTTTTTGGCAGGGGTGGGTAAGAATTTTTCAAAGCTTCCCAGGTTAATGCATAGCCATTGTTGAGAATTATTGACACAACTAGAGCAAGGATGGCACGTTTGTGGTTCCAGCAATGGCACTTCCCCTCCCCTTGACAAAAGGGGCTGTAAACGCGCCTAGACATTTATTTCCACTGAAACCAGATTCAGTCTCGGAAAATTTTTCAAGTCCTCTACACATAACGTGTATGAGCCAAACAGTATTGTCATCTCTGAGCAGGTTGAGGTAATTTCTGGGTTCACAAAAGATGTTCAATAAGTATTTATGGATTGACCATGCTGCCCTCAATAACCCACTAGGTACTCAATTTGTCAGGTGCTTACTCAGCTTGGGCAGTGTTTGTGAGGAGAAGATGGGTAAGGCATTCCTTTCTTGCCCCCAAAATTCATGTACTCAGTACTATTATGAAACCAAAATATAATCACCCACACTTTCATGTGAATGATAAAACACAACTATAGTCCAGAATGATGGAGGGAAGAGCTGAGAGAGCAGAGAGGAAAAAGGGGGCCGGGAGGAGGAAGGGTAACTGGTGGGGCCTCACCTAATGTGCCCAACACAATGTCAAAACTATTAAGAGTAGAGTATAAATGTCTTGACACAACAAAGAAGTAAGAAGGTTTTGTTAACCAGTTTGATGTACGCATCCCAAACTGTACATAAAATCAGTGCATCGTACCCCATAAATGCATTAATGTACACGGTTATGATTTAATTAAAATAAATAATAAAAAAATTCACACAGCAATTTGTGACTGTGAAGTTTATCTTAAAATACTCTCTGATGTGGTATGGAAGCCCGTCCTAGTGTTTGATGCAATGAAAATCTGGAGCATAATTAATATTTCCATTCTTATTACATAGGCAGCCACTGTGTTTAATATGGTGTCGAAAGGTGTAGTTCACAGAAGGAAGGACAGTTTGGGTTCAATAGAGACATTGTTTCCACGTAACATTCTAACTGTTTAAGGGTTACTGAGTTAGTCAAAAGTACAGGTCAGTGAAGATCCAGAGTCCTGTATCCTCTGTCAAATGCTGAACTAGTACTTCCTAAGCACAAAAATTAAAGAAGCAAAGCCCTCCAGGCTTCTTCCTCTGAAGAGTAATCCGTGTACATTTGTTTTTCCTTATGTTTTAGAAATCCTTGTCCTCAGCTTTTATAAAGCTATACTGTTTTTCATTCGCAAAATAACAAATATAAGTTCCATTTACTCTTGTATGCTATTATACTCTATACTTGATATTTTGTCTTATTTATTCTCAAATTTATTTAACTGCCTACAGAAGAAGCTTGAAAACCTTCTCATGAATTCTAGTGATAAAGAATCCACCCGCGTCTGCTTGATTGCACCCTTTATCAGATGCTGCTGTGCAAACTTTTCTACTTTTCCTTTTCTTAGGAAGAAGGCTTCTGGAAGCCTGGAAGACTTTGGCATACCCATAAGAAGGAGTTTAAAATTTACTTTATATGCCCAGAGTATCTTGAGATACTTTTCATCAGAAATCCAAACTCTGACAAACAGGATCCACCTGTTTTTTTGAGACATGCAAATTCGTTGAACTTTCCACAGTTCACTTCAAAATGAAAGATCCAGAGGAAGCACATATATCCCATGTTTAAAAGCTCTGTGAAGTTAATAGATGCCGAGGCAAATTTGAAATTCATTGTGGCATTCTGGTTTTGAAATTATGAGAAGCTATAGCTAAAGGGAATGATTTTTTAATGTTTTGCTAATAGGTTTTTGCCCATTTTTAGTTCAGTTATTTCATCTTTTACTATTGAGTTTTATGAGTTATTATTTATTTTGCATGTTAAATCCTTATTGAATACACTATTTGCAAATATTTTCTTCCATTCTGTGTATTCTCTTTTCATTTTGTCTTTTGCTATACAGAAGCTTTTGCATTTGCTCTAGTCCCAGTTGTTTATTTTTGCTTTTGTTCCCTGTGCTTTGAGTGTCATATCCAAAAACAATATTGTCAAGATCAAGGTCAGGGAATTTTATCTCTTTGTTTTTGTCTAGGTGGTGTGCAGTTTAGAGTTAATTTTTGTATATGGTGTGAAATAAGCATCTGATTGTAATTTTTCCCATATGGATTTCCAGGTTTCCCTACATCATTTATTGAAGAGTTTATCCTTTCCACATTGTATATTCTTTATAGCCTTGTCAAAACTCAGTTGACCATATATGTGTAGGTTTACTGCTGGGCTCCCTATTCTGTGGTATTGGCCTATGTGTCTGTGTCTATGCTAGTACCATGCTGTTTTGTTTACTGTGTCTTTGTAATTTTTTTTTGTAATCAGGTAGAATGAGGCATCCAGCTTTGCTCTTATTTCTTTCTCTCTTTCTTTCACATTTTTTAAGAAAGCATGCTCAAGATGGCGGCCCAGTAATAACTTCTGTGTAGCTGGGAGCAGTGAGAGTGGGAAGAGAAGACTCCAGGCATCTCTGGCTGGTGGGTTTTGCCCAGAGTCTGCCCTTTGGTGACACAGGAAGTCAGCGAGAGACTTCTGGACCCCACGAGGAGGACAGATGCAGTGGAAAACTGGCAAGTGGTGGGTGCATTTGGGAGGCTGCCTGCAGCTGTAACTGTAGCAACAGCGAGACTGCAAGCAAGAAAAGCCTTACCGGTGGGCTGTTTTGGTTTTTGTGGACTTGGGCACTCAATTGAACTGCCTTGGGAGATCTTGGACCAGTGTGTGGTTAACTTTGGGCATCATCTGGGGCCCTGGTCTGAGCCCATGAGCCAGAAAGGAGCTAATATTGTTCAGCTGTAGGCTGCCCGCACAGCTACTGTGGGGGAGCTGCCCCTGCATGTTGCAGTGCAGGGATCAGCCGGGAGAACTTGGACCAGTAATTTAGTGTCTAAGCTGCCCAGAGGCAGGGACTGAGATGCTGGGGAAGTGTGGAGATCCAAGTGTTGGGCAGATTAACAGCCTTGGCTCTCAGGGGCACAGAAGGAAACTGGATTTGGCACACTGGATGAGAAGGTAGTCACACCAGGAGAGATCCCAGGGGTAAGTGCTTTCCTTGGAAAGCTTTTCCTTGGCCAAGGTTCATGGTTTGGAGTTTATTGTAAGTGGGCTGAGGAGACATTTGGGCTTCCAAGCCTGCAGGATCTGAGAAATCAGCAGAGGCCTCCAGTCTCCATCTCAGATAGCTGTATCAACATTGAGATTAACATCTCATGCCTCAGAAGATCAACTGTTGCCCAGACAATATTTAACAAGATATATATACTTTTTGGTTTTGGAGTTTTTGTTTTTTTCTTAATTTCAACATTTTTCCTTGACATTTTTCTTTTTTCTTTCTTTTATTTTTTTCCCACCATTCTAGTTTAAATACAATCTTCCATTTTGTCTTCTTTAATAATTAGAATTTCATTTTTGCCAGTGTTTCTGCCCCTACTATTTGTTGTTTTTACCCCCATTTTTTCCCATTAGGGTTATTGCTTGTTTGTTTTGGTCTGATTTATAGTATTTTTGTCTTTCCTCTCTACCTGATGGAGGTGAGGTACTGTGTCTGAGTCAGCTGGCAAGAGCTATTGACCTCAAAGGAATCACCCAACCCTGAACCCCCAGAGGGTGGAGGTCTTTAAGGTTGGGTCATAGTACCCTCCTATACACCTACATTACTCCTGTTTCTTTCTTTCTGTGCCTTTCTTCTTTGTATCAATATTTCCTTTTACTCACCCCCTCTTCTTTCTTTCTTTTTTCTTTTTTTTCTTTTTAAAATACTTTTTCCCTTCTTGCTCTTCAATCTTCTCATTCTTCTGGTCTTGTACCAAAAGGGCTCATTAAAACTTTAGGCCAGTGGCATAGTAACTTAGAGGAAGAAGAAGTGAAATGAAAATTAGGGTAAGGAAACTGATACAAGAAAGCATTCATGAAGAAGAATCAGCAGAAAAATCCTGGCAACATGAAATACCAGTCCAGAGTAACCCCTTCTAGGGATCACAAGGTAGCTACAGCAGAGGATTCCTCCTATAAAGAAATGTTAGAAATGGCAGAAAGGGAATTTAATATACAGATGATGAAAACAATGAAGGAAATTGCTGAGAAAGTGGAAAACAATCAAAAAACAATGAAAGAATTTGCTGAGATAGTGGATAACAACCAAAAGGGAATTCAAAAACAGAATCAAATAAGAGATGAACTATACGAAGAATATAGAAATGGTATAGCACAGCTGAAGGAACTGCAGTAGTCAATTAGGGAACTAAAGGATGTAATAGGAAGTATCGACAACAGATTAGATCATGCAGAGGAAAGAATCTCAGAGGTAGATGATAAAGCTCTTGAGATAACTCGCATAGTTAAAGAGGCAGAAAAGAAGAGAAGGAACACAGAATGTTCAGTGATAGCATTATGGGACTCTATGAAGTGTTCAAACATACAAGTTATAGGTATCCCAGAAGGGGAAGAAGAATGCCCCAGAGGAATGGAAGATAATCTAGAGAATATTATAAATGAAAATTTCCCAAATATCACTCAAGATTCTGTCATACTCCTTTCAGAGGGATATCGGTCCCCTGGTTACCTCAACTCAAATAGAGCTTCTCCAAGACACATTGTGATGAATCTACCTAAAGACAAAAGAAAAGATTTTGCAAGCTGTCAGGAGTAAGCATCAACTGGCCCCATCTACAGGGGCAAACCTATCAGGGTGACCATGGACTTCTCTAATGAAACTTTTCAATCCAGAAGACAATGGTCATCTATCTTTAACCTACGTAAACAGAACAATTTATAGCCCTGAATTCTATATCCTGCTAAGCTAAGCTTTAAAATTGATGGAGAAACCAAATCTTTTATTGATATGCAAACATGGAGGAAATTTGCCAGAATAAGACCAGTTTCACAGAAAACATTTCACCCAGTGTCCTACACACTGACCATCACAATGGACCTTCAGCAAAGTAAAGACCCAGAAATTCCAGGACAGAACGTAATTTCCACAATGATGCAAAAGACAAAACTAAGCAATGGACTTTCACAAAATAAGATGAATAGAATGCTACCACACTTATTAATTATCTCAATAAATGTCGATAGCTTGAATGCCCCACTGAAGAGGCATAGATTGGCTGATCGGATTAAAAACCACAAGTCATCCATTTGCTGTCTGCAGGAAACACACCTAGCTTCAAAAGACAAATTAATACTCCGAGTTAAGTGTTGGAAGACAATTTTTCAGGCAAATGGAATTCAGAAGAAAAGAGAAATTGCAATTTTATTTTCAGATGCATATGGTTTTAAAGCAACTAAATTAAAAAAAAAGACAATGATGGTCACTTCATATTAGTCAAGGGAAAAAATACAACAAGAAGATGTTTCAATTCTAAAAATATTTATGTACCCAACTGAAATGCTTTCTGGGTGATAGATTGGAATTGGCCTAGGCCAGCTAAAAAAAATGACAACGGCAATAACAACAATAAAAAAACAAATAGCTGGGCATTGTCATGGGCACCTGTACTCCCAGCTACTTGGAAGGCTGAGGCAAGAGAATCGCCTAAGCCCAACAGCAGAAGTTTGCTGTGATCTGTGACGCTACGACACTCTACCAAAGACAAAATAGTAAGATTCTGTCTCAAAAAAAACAAAGCAAAAACAAAAAGAAATTTTACCTTGTATTTTCTCAGACCACAGGCATTAAAGGTGGAACTCAACTTCAACAAAAACATTTGACCCCAAATGAAGGCATGGAAATTACATAACCTTATGCTGAATGACTGTTGGAGTCAGGGAGAGATAAAAGGGGAAATCACTAACTTCCTTGAGCATAACAACAATGAAGACACAAGTCAGGTATCCCAAAACCTATGGGATACAGCAAAAGCAAGCCTTAAAGGAAATTTCTTGCTCTAGATGCCTATGTCTGAAAAACAGAAAGAGAGTGCATCAACAAACTCACAAGCCATCTTAGGGAACTGAAAGAGGAAGTGCAATCTAAGCTCTAACTCAGCAGAAGAAAAGAAATATCCAAAATTAAATCAGAGATTAATGAAATTGAGAAGAAAAGAATCACTCAGAGAATTAATGAAACATAGAGTTGTTTTTTTGAAAAAAAATAGATAAGACTTTGGCCAGACTAACTAGAAATAGAAAAGTAAAATCTCTAGTATCCTCAATCAGAAATGATAAAGGAGAGATTACAACAGATGCCACAGAGATACAAAAGATTATCTCTGAATACTACCAGAAACTCTATGCCCAGAAATTTGACAATGTGAAGGAAATGGATCAATATTTGGAATCACACCCTCTCCCTAGACTTAGCCAGGAAGAAATAGATCTCCTGAACAGACCAATTTTAAGCACTGAGATCAAAGAAACAATATAAAAATCTCCCAACAAAAAAATGCCCTGGTCTGGATGGCTTCACATCAGAATTCTATCAAACTTTCAAAGAAGAGCTTATTCCTATACTGCAGAAATTATTCCAAAAAATTGAGGAGGAAGGACTCTTCTCCCAACATGTTTAATGAAGCAAACATCACCCTAATAACAAAACCAGGGAAAAACCAAAATCAAAAGGAGAATTTCAGACCAATTTCACTAATGAATATATATGCAAAAATTCTCAACAAAATCCTAGCCAATAGATTAGGGCTTATCATCAAAGAAGTCATACATCATGATCAAGTAGGTTTCATCCCAGGGATGCAAGGCTGGTTTCACATACAAGTCCATAACCATTATTTACCATATCAACAGAAGCAAAAACAAAGACAAACTGTAGCAGCAAGGCAGCTTCTCCAGCAGTTTGCATACATACTGTCCTGTCTTGTTAGCATAGGTCAAGCTAAGACCAACATGTTATGCAATAGAGTGCACTGGGCTCAGGCAAACAACCTTGTTAGCAGGGTCGAAGGAGCAGGAGAGTAGTTCCAAATGGGATAATCAAGGGAGGTTCAGAGACAAAGGACCCAGGACTTGGTCCTGTTTTTATTTGGATTCCCGTAAGCAGAGATTCAGATAAAGGTTAGAGGGCAGGTAGTCTGTTTGGCAGATGAACCAAGGAAACAGGGGTGAGGGAGTGAGCAGAGGAAAATGGCACAGGACAGCTAATATAAGGTGCACTGCTGAGGTCTCCCTAAGCAGTGGAAAACTCAGAAATGTCCCCGATAGACCAGACTCTGAAGCATTTATCCACTGGCTCTTCACTCACTGATTGAGAACATCCCTTAGGAAATGAAATCCCATTATCTTCCAAACCAGGATAGTCTCCTGTGCTAGAGAAAGCTAGTGCCTGAGGTGATATACTGTCTGTAGCAAGTGAGTCCCAGACTGCATGAAACTGCCCATCTCAGCTGCAGCCAAAACCCAAGGTAGGCACAGAGTTGAAATGGGAGGAGAAAACCCCAAAGATTCAACCATAAAGTTCTTAGAAGTAATCAAGGAATATATCAGCATCTCAGGAAACAAAATAAACACCCCCAAATCAATAGCCTTCATATATGCCAAAAATTGTAAGGCCAAGAATAAAATCAAAGACTCTATTCCTTTTAAAGTATCACCAAGGAAGATGAAATACCTAAGACGTGATAGATCTATTAAGAGAATTATGAAAATTTGAGAAAGGAAATAGTAGATGTCAACAAATGGAAGAACATACCATGCTCATGGCTGGGAAGAATCAACAGTGTTAAAATGTCCATACTACCGAAAGCAATCTATAGATTTAATGCAATCCCCATCAAAGAACCAATGTCATATTTTAAAGAATTTGAAATAATGGTCTTTTGATTCATATGGAACCAGAAAAAACCCTGAATAGCAAATACAGTTGTTAGAAATGAAACCAAATCTAGAGGCATCACGTGGCCAGATTTCAGGTTATATTACAAGGTTTAGCGATCAAAACAGCATGGTACTGGCAGAAAAATGGAGACATACATCTACGGAATAGGATAGAGAATCTAGAGAGAAACCCAGCTGCATATTGTCATTGAACCTTTAATAAGCCTAACAAAAACAAGCAACAGAAAAAAAGAATTCTTATTTAACACACGGTGCAGACAGAACTGGTTATCCACATGTAGAAGACTGAAAGTGGACCCACACATCTTACCATTGACAAAAATTGATTCTTAATGGCTAGAAGATTTAAATTTAAGACATGAAACAATAAAAATTGTAGCAGAGAATGAGAAGAAAACACTTGAAGATATTGGCCTGGGAAAAACTTTATGAGGAAGACACTCCCTAGCAATTGCAGCAGCACCAAAAATAAATAACTGGGATTTAATCAAGTTCAGAGTACCACACACAAAGCAAACAGACAGCCTTTGGAATGGGAGAAGATTTTTGCATGTTATGAATCTGACAAAGATACTGATAACTAGAATCTACAAAGAACTCAAATTAAACAACTAAGAAAAGTGCAAAGAACCCTTTCCATGAGTGGGCAAGAGATTTGAACAGAAATGCCTCTGAGGATGACAGAAAAATGGCCAACAAACACATGAAAAAATGCTCACTGTCTTTAATAATCAGAGAAATGCAAATCAAAACCACTTTGAGATATCACCTAATTCCAACAAGTTTGGGCCACATCACAAAGTAGGATGTGGAGAGAAGGGAACACTTCTACACTGCTGGTGAGCTTTCTAACTAATACAGCCTTTTTGGAGAGAAATATGGAGAATACTTCAAAATCTAAAAGCAGATATTCCATTGGACACTGCAATCCCAGTACTAGGTATCTATCCAGAAGAACAAAACTCATTTTACCTCACAGACATTTGCACTAGAATGTTTGTTTATTGCAGCTCAATTCATAATTGCCTAGTCATGGAGACAACCTAAGTGTGCATCAACCCATGGATCGATCAACAAATGGTGGGATATGTATATCATGGATTATTATTCAGCAACCGGCATGGCTAAGTTAGAGGTTTGGGAACAAATGGCTCATTTTTGTTTTATTTCTCCTGACTGAAAGTTGGGGAAAACCCTAGATTTGTCTTGGTGTAATCTGTGATAAGTAGGACTATGTCTGGTATCATTGGTTGGGTGAGAGAGGCAAGGTCATCTAAATTGTATGTATTGACAAAGATGCTTATGTGTTGAATTTTGTAGGTCTTTCTAGTGTGAATGCCTCACTTATTAGGTCACAGGATAATTGGATAAATGTCAATAAAACAGACAATGTCTTCAGATTGTTCTTTACACTGCTAGCGAGGGGCATATGGTATGCTATGCTAGGAAAATACAGAGGTGGCCCTTCTCCTAATTATCTCTCTAGCCACTCTGAATTATCTTGTACTGCATGAAGACACTAAATTCTCAAAACATCCTCTTTTCATCTTTTATATCACTTAACCAACTTGTAACAAAATGTTTGTGTAATTATTCATTGAATGCCCATCTTTAAAATGAAACAGAAAGCAAATAAATAAATAAAAATAAAAAACAAAAAAGTAAACAGAAAGCCTTATGAACACCATGTCTATTTCATTCATCGCTGTGTTCCTAAGATTCCACATACCTGAGTCCAAGTGCATAACAGTTGCTCAATAAACATTTGTTGAACAAATGGATTTATCAACCACAGGTTACAGGAATATAGAGCTTGAGTCTACAGATAACTCCAAATAATTTGAAGTTTATGCAATTTCCCCCAGCAGTTTATTTGATAGGTAGAGCCTTTGTGAGTAATAATAAAATCTTGCCCTCAGCTCCTTAGTCTTATCTGTGCTAAGTCAGCATATTAGGTTCAAACAACTCAGTTAACGGAAGACAGAAGTGATTAGTATTCTCTTCATTTTTAAAGAAAGTAAAGGATCATACATAGGCTTCCAACAGCATCCTTGATTTCTATTAGTAAATATATTCTTATGGAGGCTAATATCTCCCAGGTCTAGGCTAATTTTTTAAGCTATTTTATTGCAAGTTCATGCTAATTCATGTACCTATTTCTGTAAAGGACAATTCAGAATGTCCTTTCTTAGGGTTTTCACTACACTTTAAAGTTACTGATAATGAAACATCTAGAAATCTAGATGCACGTGGTTCTGCATATGGGCTAAACCAGGGAGGAGGACATGTTGTGAAAAAGGCATGAAATGTGCAATTAGTGAGGAAATATATGTGTAATGCCATCAAAGTTAGAGATTTTTTCAAAATTGATTCACTGTACGGATTTGAAAAAAAAAAAAAAGATAAAAGGAGGTAACAAATAAAAGGGCTACCAATGTAGAAATGTGTTTTTAGTAAGAAAGGACTGAACACAGAGGAATGGTATTATGTGGGGACCAAAGGCCCACACTTGGCTCAGGCATTTTAGAGGGACCCACCTGTGCTACTGTTATAAAAAGGAGAGAAGATCACAGAGGGAAAGTTCAAGTGTTACACTATTCAGTCAGAAAACACAGCAGGACAAATGGTGCCCTAGGGCACCTTGGGGACTACAGCCAGGTCACTCTCAGACTCCCTTCAGTGTGGGGAGGCCATGCACAGTGTGTGCTTTTCTGCCCTGCACACGGCCCAGAGTTTCCTGTGTTGCTGTTGGGGTGATCATGGCAGTTCCCTCACGGCCCCCTTCCATTGAGTGATTCTCATTAACTCCAAATACGTGCCTCAGGCTGCCTGCGCCAGGGGTGCACAGCTCCCAGCTGTGCAGGAAGGACCCCAAACAGCAAAATACCCAGGACCCAGCTTTCTGGAGTGAGATATATGTGTACTGATTTGGAAGAAACAAGAGTGAGATGACTAAGAAGCCTAAGACTAAGAAAAGGCAGAGAAGGGCAGTGATAGAACAAGTGGGAGGGGGGGTGTCCAGGCCTTGCTTCTGCTCACTCTACTATGGCTAGGAGGCCTCAGCAGGCCACAGGCTGCTTGTCTGACTCCTCACCCAGCTGGGATTCCACTTGCGGCCAACTTCCCACACCATGTTTCAGGATCCTGGGAGTTCAGGGCCTTCTTGCTCTCCAAGGACATATTTGAAGTGGACTCTCAGTTCTTTTAAAATGGGCCCTACTTTCTCCTTAACTTGGTCACACTGCTGTGCAACAAATGTCAGTGTTTCTTCCTCTTGTCTGAAACTTTGTTTCCTGCGACCAACCCCCAGCCCCAATCCCTCCCTGTGCCACCCATCCCCCTTGTCACAAAATTTCTATGAGGTCAGCTTTTCAGAGGCAACACATCAGTGACAGCATGCTGCATCTGCCTGCAGGGATGGGGGTGTTAGCTTTCCACACACACCTGAACTTCACCTTGTTCCCCAAACAGGTACACATAGTCAAAGATACAATTTCAATCTCTTTATTGAAAATCCAATAAGACATAAAAGGAGGAAGCGTGGGTTGGCCACCCCACACTTGCCTCCTGGTCTAGGTCTCAAGTCTCCTGGCTGGTCGCAGGCACCACCTTGCGGTGCTTCTTTTGGGCCAGTGGGAGGCAGAACACTCTGTGGAAGAAGTTCCTAATCCTCCTACCACACCCCCTCCGGCCCTGGCCTGCGTCAGTGGGTTCATCATCCTCCACTACCTGCCCAGCTGGAAGGGAGTGGTCTTTTCTGGGACTTCCCTTAGGTCCTATGTCTCCTCCTTGGCCTCCCCTGAGGCAGCTGATGCTCGAGGGTGAGGACACAGGGCCAGGCTGGGGGGCACAAGTGGGAGTGGGAATTGGTGGGGTGGAGGTCTCTTGTGGGGTGTTGGTCTCTGGTAGGGTGTCCCCTTCTGATGGGGTGGCAGCCTCTGGTGGGGTGGAAGCCTCTGGTGGGGTGGCGGCCTCAGTTTGGGTGGCAGCCTCTGTTTGGGTGGAGGCCTCTATTTTGGTGGTGGCCTCCCGTGGGGTGTCCGTCTGCCATAGGGTGTTCCTGTGTGGTGGGGTGGAGGCCTCCAGTGGGGTAGTGGCCTCTGGTGGGGTGGCAGACTCCGGTGGGGTGGCAGACTCCATTGGGGTGGCAGCCTCCAGTGGGGTGGCGGCCTCTAGTGGGGTGACAGCCTCCAGTGGGGTGGTAGCCTCCAGTGGTGTGGCAGCCTGAACTGGGGTGGTGGCTTCCAATGGGGTTGCAGCCTCCCGTGGGGTAGCGGCCTCCCATGGGTTAGCAGCCTCCAGTTGGGTGGCAGCCTGAAGTGGGGTGGTAGTCTCCAGGAAGGTGGCAGCTTCCAGTGGGGTGTCAGTCTCCAGTAGGGTGTAGGTCTCCAGTGGGGTGGCGGCCTCCAGTGGGGTGGCAGCCTCTGGTGGGATGTCTGTCCCTGCTGTGCATGGCCTCATGTTGTGTTGCCCAGACTGGATCCAAGGGTCTTCCATCATCTGGTGGAGGGTGGGTCTCTGGCTGGGGTCAAGGATTAGGATCTTTTGGATCAAGGATTTTAATGTGGGGGTAAGGAAAGCAGGTGTTCTATAGGTGCCTCTTAAGATCGATCTTTCCAGTTCATTGAGGTCCTTTCCTATAAATGGGAAGCACCTGGTTGCCATTGAATAGAGGATGATCCCAAGGCTCCAGATTTCTGCCTCCGGTCCCTTGTAGTTCTGATCTAGGAAAACTTCAGGGGCCAGATAATAGGGGGTCCCACAAATGTCTGAGAACATCTCACCTTCTCTGAAGGTTGCAGCACTGCCAAAGTCAGCTAGTTTCACATTGTTGTGGGAATCCAACAAAATGTTGTCAAGCTTCAGGTCCCTGTGCAAGATGCCCTTTTGGTGAAGGTACTCCATGGCTTTCAGGAGCTGCAAGAATATGGCTCGGGCCTCCCCCTCCTCCATCTTACCAGATGTCATTATTCTGTCACACAGGTCACCACCACCTGCATGTTCCATTATTAGGTATGTATTTTCCTTACCCTCTATCACCTCCAGCAGCTTAATGATATTGGGATGGTCCAGTCTCTTCATGATGTCGGGCTCTGCAGACACAGGCATGAGGCCAGCCATACGGCGTTTGTTGATGATCTTCACTGCCACCTGAGTGCCAGTTCTACAGTGCCGGGCCAGCTTCACCACAGCGAAGCTGCCCTGGCCAATGGTCTTTAAGAACTCGTAGTCCTGGAGGACCTCCTTGTCCAGAGACACGGAGGGCACCCCAGGCTCCATGGAGAGCCTGACTACTCTACCACTATGCTAGATAAACTACACTAAATAACTAATCAACAACAACAACAACTAACACTATGCTAAAAACACTAACAAACTACAATAACTGGGGCACTAATTAGGTAACACTACTAATGAAAGCTAACTAGGATAAAAATAATATGTGAACTTATGCTAACAAAACAAATAACACTATGCTAAGAACACTATGTACACTACAATAAACTACTCACTGGGAAAACTGCAAGCACTACGATCAAGGAAACACGCTATCTGAGGTCTAGTCCGCAGGTCACCAAAAGAAGCTTCCTGGGCTGTAATGACCAAAGACCCAGGCCCAGACAGGGGCTTATATAGGTTTCAGCCTCAATGGCTCTCTATGAGGTCAGAGGCTCAGAGAAATGGACCAATGAGGGCTGGGGATAACACAGGGTGGGGTATTTTTTTTTCCTTATATGGGCACAAAAACATTTTCCTCTTAAAATAGACAGAAGTGCTTCTAATTAACATAGGCTATAGAGATTGACTCTCATCTCCATTTTCCACATCATTGACATAATATTTGTCATCAAAAACCTTGGAGTCTGGATATCAGTGGGCTGAAATATTCAAAGTCATGGGGGGAAAAAGAAGGTCTGTCTACAAAGAGTCCAATATGCAAGAAACTGTTCTTCAAAAATGTTGAAGAAATTAAGACATTTGTCAGATATGCAGAAGGTGAGCACCAGTAGCCCTACCCTACAATGGAAGGGGTCCTGCTGTTTGGAAAGAAAGGACACTAGACAGGAACTCCAAGCTGGACAAAGACATAATGATGTCTGGTAAAGGCAAATGCATGAACAGCTATAAAGCCTCGTACTATTTTTGTTTTGTGCTTGATTTAAGTGACTAACATATCAAAAAAGGCTACTATGAGTGGATGTTTTGGACACATGTCATCTGGAGACACCAATAACTGAAAGAGCAATTAGGTAACAGCATTTACTTTTTTTTGAGAGTCAGACTCTCATTTTATTGCCCTTGGTAGGGTGCTATGGCATTACAGCTCACAGCAACCTCCAACTCTTGGGCGTAGGACATTTTCTTGCCTCAGCCTCCCAAGCACCTGGGACTACAGGCGTTCACCACAACGCTCAGCTATTTTTTGCTGCAGTTTGGCGAGGTCCGGGTTTCAACCTGCCACCCTTGGTAAATGGGGCCAGTACTCTACTCACTGAGCCACAGGTTCAGCCTGAGGTAAGAGAAAGAAATAAAAGGCGCTCAAATTGATAAGGAAGGTGTAAAGTGATTGGATTGCAAATGACATGATCTCATATGTAGAAAACACTTAAGATTCCACAAAAGAAGTATAACAACCAAAGGAAACTTAGGGAAAGTTCAGGTATATGGAATTTCAAGGGACCCCAAATAAAACAATCTAGAAAAAGGATAAACATGGAGGTCTTACACTTCCTGTTTTCAAAACTCATTTTTGAAAGCTGCTCAGTTCAAAACAGGGTGGTACTGGCATGGGCAGACTTAAAGAGCAATGGAAGAGAACACTAAGCCCAGAAATAAGCCTGCTCCTGGATGGTTAAATGATTTTACAAGGGTACCATGAGCACCCAGTGGGGAAAGGACAGTCTCTTCAGCAACTGGTAATGGGATGAGTGGACATGCACATGCAGGAGAATGAAGATGGACCCTAACATGACACCACACAGAAGAATTAAGTCATAATGAATTGAAGACTGATCATGGTGTATGGCACACCTCTGGGGGGCAGGATACAATTATAAAAGACACTTTACCTGACAAATGCAATGTAGCCTAACTCTTGGTACCCTAAGTGAATTCCAAATAATAAAAAAAGATCAAGTATAAATTATGTTCACTTTTTTTGTGAGAAGTTTTATTTTATTTATAATTCACACATCATAATTATATATATTCATGGGGTACAGGGTAATATTTCACATCAGGCCTGTCATATAATCAGTAATTAAAAATAAACTTAGAAAGCTATGATACATACATTTGGAAATTAAGAAGCATATTTCTAAATTATTAATGAGCCAAATAGGAAATTATAATGGAAATTGGAAAGAAAATTCCACTGAATGGTAATGCCATATAAAAACCGGTGTCCTGGTGCCAAGCAACTGAAGAGGTTAGAGAGATATTTTTAGTTTTAAGTACTGTATGAAATAAAAATGGCCTAAATATAAATTTACTGAATGTCCAATTCAAATATTACAAAACAAACCACTGGATAAACCCAAAACAGGTGTAAATAAAAGATAATGCAGATAAGAGCAAAAATTAATGTATATAAAAGAACGATACCAGAGCCTCAACAAAGCCAAAAGTTGGTTCTTCACCAAGCCTAAGAAAATTAACAACTATTTTTAGCAAAACTGAGCAAGAGAAAAATAGAGAAGGAGGCGCAATGGGATGACATTAGAATTGAAAAGAAGGGGCGTGACCACAGATAGTGCAGACCTGACAACATCGTGGAACATTATTTTGAGCCCCTTATGCCAGTGAATTCAAAATTTGGATAAAGTGGGAAGATACTTAGAAAGATATAACTAAGATAAATTCTGAACAAATAAGATATCTAAATTTTTTATGTAACAGATCAATAACTCCATGGAAGGAAAAATGGATATGGGCATCCCTGTTTTCTTTCTTGCTTCTCCAGAAGAAAAATGCCAGAGAGGGCTATGATTGCATTTGGCTTTGGATAGATCCTGATTCCAAATCAATCTCCAGAGCACTGGGATGGATAATATAACTGCCTACATAAACCTCAGTTCCTATGGCCGGATTGCAGGAACCAGTTGCTGAAGCTACAGCTGCTATTGACACCATCAGAAGGGAATACATTCCTCAAAGAGACGGAAAAGGCAGGTGGGAGGTGGGGTTGTCCTAGTCACCCAAACACCTACTGATGGCCTTCCCTCAGCATTCACGGTCTGGCTCTACTCCCGTAGGATTTAACTGGCACCTCCTCATGTCTATGAGAGGCCCCCAAAGATGAAACCACCATGTCTGTAAGCTTTCTTTACACATAGGTGTAGAACAGGGTTTGTAAGGGATATCTGGTTGCAATGTATCTGGTGAGATAGCAGGCTTAAAGCTTGGCTCTAGGGCTGAAAAGAACTTTCAGGAATTCATCTATAATATGATCAAAATAAACTGGGATTAACTGAAATTATTCTGCAATCACTGGTATTTCATTTTTTTACACAAAATCAATTAATTAAAAAACCTGTTCACTTCTTTAAAAATATGCAATAATGTGAAAAAATTAAAAAACAAAAATACCTAAGGGAATATAAGACACCAACTGTATCAGAAGACTGGGGGGTTGGGTTCATATTCAACACATCATATCATTTTCATTCTCCCGTCATTTGTTTTTAGTCCTTGATTCATCTTTGAGCTTTCCGGAGTCCAATCTCCAAAAAGTTCTTATCAATACTTAAACAGAGGCCAGTACACCAGCAGGAGTCACGTCACACAGGAAACAAAGACCACTAACAAGAGATCCACTCAGGCCAAGGAAAACTCATAGTGTATAAAAAATATGCTGACTTTGTTGACTATTTTCTTGGATACCACATTGATTTTCATGGTAGTATCTTTTACTTAGCATTTATTTATTGTTGGCATTGCAATCCTAAGGAACTGTGAATTCTAACAGCAAAACTCTATTTCAGATAGACAGAGCCAAGGTAGACAACATATCTCCCAAGTTAGTTTCCCCACCATTATCTTCCCTCATAATCTGAGCTTCTTGAGCCATAATACTCAATCTCCTGAGTGCATTCATCAATATTTGAAGAAACGTCTCATCTATGTCTAAACTAAAATTGGAAAACTGGACTTAAAAAACACGAAGCATTTATTTCAGCAAGTGAATGTTAAGCATATTATATATTCTCCGCAATGCATTTTGCTAAATGCTGGGTTAATTATTGTCTAGCAAATCCAGGGTGTCACAAAAGTTGCCCCTAACATCACCATCCACAGGGAAAATGGGAAATTGTAGCTAAATCGACCTGTATTTACCAAATATTTATTACACAGTTTTACAAAGAGGTGGCCCACATGTAGAGAGTGTTTTGTAAACTTTTACAATGAACATTTTAGCTGCAGTTCCCCATTCCCCCCAGTGTATAGTGATTTTAGGAGCAACTTTTGCAACACCCTGTAGAACAACGTAAGTGGTAGTACTCAGTGAATTTCATAGATGTGTTTTTCATCCTCTTGAGCAAGTTTGTGCTCATTCATTTATTCCTTTGTTCATATGCAATACACATGCACAGAATACTCTTTTTATACTGGTCCCCATAGAAAAATTTAACTTTCCTGTAGCTTAATTTCCTTATTCGTAAAATGAGATAATAATAATAGCATCTCACTGGATTTTTTTCCAGGATTGAATAAGTTAATATATCTGACACGTTTAGAATGGAGTCTGGAACATGTCAGGCCTGTGTATGTATTGATTATTGTTTTAGCCCTAGACTTCTAAAAAGCATGACCTGAGGCACCCAAAGAAGCACCCCATTAAGGTGTGATGCTGACATTTGATTTGGGAACCGTAAGCCCAGGACAGAGAAGGTTAGATTTAAAAAGAGAGAGAAGCGAGTTAAGAAAAAAGGAAACAAGTATGAAATATTGTGTTTCCACTTTACAACAAGCTGCCAAGAGACCAAACAGACACTCAGTGGATATATTCGCTTGTCACATGTATCACATGTATCACATGTTGTGATTCTTGACTCCTTGAGGCCTCTCAGGAAGCCAGGTCCCACCTCCAGCACTGGTGAGTCTCATCCCAACAGCCTTCCCTTGTATTCAAATGCTACCAATTAAGCTTTAGAATGGGATCCAAAAACAACACTGAAGTTGCCTTTGAATCAAATCTCATTTTCACATCTCATCCCAGTACAGATGGTAAAAGCAGGGCTTTGGAGGTAGACAAGCAGTTTTGAGTCGCAGGTCTGCTACTTGGTAGCTGTGCAAGTGTGCTTTTTTAAGCTGTCTGAGTCTTAGTTTCTTCATCTACAGTAGAAAATGGAAATGTTAATATCTACCTCATAGAGCTGTTACAAAGGATGAATGAGCACTAGAGTACATTCGAGCTGTGATTGGCACATAAAGGTTCAGTAAATGTTCCCTGCTCCCATAATGATCATTGCACACAGATGAGAAGACTGCGAGAGCCCATTCAGACCAGGCTGAATCTGCTAAGATCCCACTAAAGAAACACATCACAGCCCACAGCTCTGCAAGAAAAGTAAAACTGAGAAATGACTGTGATGGATGGGATCGACCTGGAAAGCCTGAGTAAATAATTCAGAATTCAAAGTACATACTTCCCGCATTTGCCTGAATTATCCCCAGAATTGTCACTTCCCCCTCCTTGAATTTCCTTTACAGATACTGCTATAAAGTCACCATCTACATGCTTATTTGTTTCTTTGACAGTCATCCTCAGAAATGTGTCATTGGAATGCATTGAGATCAGATGTTGTAAAATCCCACTTTATTCTGCCAAGACAGAGTCCTATGAGAGCTTTAAGACCCATAGCAGTGTTCACTGCAATATATTTATAACAACATCATAGTGAGTGGTGATATCACTATGGTGTTATTGAATGCTGCCTGCCTGTAAGATTCCTAAATTTTTTAAATGTCATCTTTCTGGAGATTGTGCTAAACCAGTGGTTCTCAACCTGTGGGTTGTAATCCCTTTGGGGGGCTGAATGACCCTTTCACAGGGGTCACCTAAGACCATCCTGCATATCAGATGTTTACATTACGATTCATAGAAGTAGCAAAATTATAGTTATTAAGTAGCAATGAAAATAATTTCATGCTTTGGGGTCACCACAACATGAGGAACTGTATTAAAGGGTCACACCATTAGGAAGTTTGAGTACCACAATGCTAAACCTTTCCTTCCTGCCTGCTTAAGGCTTAGATTTGGCTATTATTTAAAATAAAAATAAGCATGCTATACAAGAGACTTACTGTAAATTAAGCAAGATAAACCTTAACAGTTTCAAACAATGCATGACTTACCTCAGGTAGAGAAAGAAAATTAAAAAAACTTCAGTTTCCTTAACCTTCTTAATTGGGGGGGCCATGTTTGTTTTATTCCTTTTTTTTAAGCAGTTAAACATTCCATGTTTGGTAAATACCAAATTGCCAACATTATGCTACAGAGAAAAAAAAAATAACATCTATCTGGTCACATGCAAGTTCACTACAGGACAGAAAATAAAATGATAGCAAATCAGAAAGGAGAGAGAAATAAAAGTTCACACTCACAAATAAATATCTCTAATATGCAGAAGGGTCCCAGAAAGGCTTACATAAATATCATCCTTTCAGCAACAACAACACAAATTTAAAATTGAACAGAGGGAAATTAAAATTAAAGGGGATATTAGAAAGAAAGAAAAAGCTCACACGGATGTTCTCTGGGTTCCTATTATTTATGACACCAAGAGCCTTACTTCTACATTAACTTGTATTCCAATGATTTTTCAACAATATATGGTGCAAAGTTGACTCAAAGTTTAGGTACAAACCTAAACGGTTGTCCTCAATGTTACTAAATTTCAGAATTATCAGGTGTGGTTTTAAAATATGTAGGTTCTTGTGCCTTGCATCTCACCTTGATATTTTTATTCAGGAGGTCTGGAGTGTTAAATAGGTATCTGCATTTTTAATAAACTCCCCAGGTGATAATGGTGGTGCACTCCCCACAAATTGAGCAACAGATTACAGTAGGTATAAGCCATTTATGAACCAGAGACAGAAGAGAAGGAATAGCTATCATGGGTAACTTTGACATTACTATCACAAAAAAACCTAGCAGCTGAATACTAAGACTGCTTGAAATTCAAGAATATTTGATTTAAGATCATAACAAGCTGATGTTTCCCCCCAATTCAATGAAAATCAGAGCCATCTCATCCAAAAGTTAAGTGACTAATTTCTCGGTATTTCTTACATCCTTTTTGACATATTTTCTTTTCCAGATCTACAAAATAAACACAAACCTCCTTGACTTGTTTCTGGGAAGGCTTCATGCTTTGTACAACATTCCCTGCTGCTGGGGAAGAAGTGATCGCTGAACCATTTCAAAGATATTCTCATGCCTACAACCAAGGATGTTTCTAGAATCTTCTAGCAAACTTAAAGTGCAAGTGCATTTCAGTTTGAATTTTGCTTTTATGCATCATGACCTTTTCCTTACTGTTTGAATTTTCCTACTTAGTCGTTCCACCCAGTTGTTTAATGATATTCTGTGACGGCTTCAAAGTAGCCATAGTAGAAAATCTGCAGCTGGATGAGATAAATACATATCCAATGAACCCAACATAAAGATACTGATTCTATGTGGTTCCAGGCAGAATGGCCACAGAAAGGGTAGAAATGGATTTTACTTCCATGCTAACTCCAATTAATTAGCATTAAGCTTCCTTGCAGGATTTTATTATGACAAAGAGCAGGGCCAGAGTTTGCTAGGAAGATTTCCACCTGAAGAAAAGCAACTAGCTGGGAAACAGGGCACTGCTTTATCTTCAGTTATGCTAAAGCTCAAGACACCACGTGAATGCACCAGATAAAGCTGGATTGGAAATACCTAATTTAGCACAAATGGTAAGTACATCTATTGCTTCTGTGTATCCCTATCTTGATGCAGGAACTGCTGGTTTTATTGCACTTAATTTTTTGTGTGTGTGCTTCACAGATATCACATTTTTTACAATGCCCTGCTTGATATGGGCAACCCTGACAGCCCTGCATCGAGCAAATCTATCAGGACAAATTTTCCCACAGAATGTGCTTACTTCAGATCTATGTGTTACATTTTGGTAACTCTCAATATTTTTAACTTTTTATTCTTATATTATATATTACATATGTTATACAGACATTATTATATCTGTTATAATTTGTGATCAGTCATCTTTGATGTTGCTATCTTAACTGTTCTGAGGGTTATGAACTACCTCCAATAAGACGGCAAACTTAATCCATGAATGCCATGTGTGATCCCACTGCTCCACTGACCTTTCATTCCCTCTGTCTCTCTTCTTCTCTTTGGGACCTTCCTTTTTCCTGAGACACAACACTATTGAAATGAGGCCAATAAATAACATTAAAATTACCTTTAAGTGTTCAAGTGAAAATAAAAAGAACAAGACCCTCACTTTAAATCAAAAGCTGGAAATGATTAAACTTAGTGAGAAACAAGGGTTAAAAGCCAAGATAGGCCAAACGCTAGCCCTCCTGCACCAGTTAGCCAAGTTGGGTGAACAAAGGCAAGTTCTTGATGGAAATTAAAAGTGTCACTCCAGTGAACACATGAATGATAAGAAAGCAAAACAGCCTTATTGCAGATATGGAGAAAGTCTTAGTGGTCTAGATAGAAGACCAAACCAGTCATAACATTCTCTTAATTCAAAGCCTGATCCACAGTGAAACCCTAACTCTCTTTGATTCTATGAAGAGTGAGAGGGGTACTGAAGCTGCAGAAGGATAGAAGCTAACAGAGGTTGGCTCTGAGGGTTAAGAAAAGAAGCCATGTCCATCACATAAAAGTGCAAGGTGAAGCAGCAAGTGCAGATGGAGAAGCTGAAGCAAGTTCTCCAGAAGGTCCAGGTAAGATCACTGATGGAGGTGGCTACACTGAACAAGAGATTTTCAGTGTAGATGAAGGAACCTTCTATTAGAATAAAATGCCATGTAGAACTTTTGTAGCTAGAAAGGAGAAGTTAATGCCTGCCTTCAAAGGACAAGCTGACTCTTGTGTTAGGAGCTAATATAGCTGGTGATGTTAAGTTGAAACCAGGCCTCCTTGACCATTCTGAAACTTTCAGATCCTTCAAAATTCTGCTACACTTATTCTTCTGTGCCTTCTAAATGGACCAAAAAAAGCCTGGATAATAACATATCTATTTACAGCACAGTATACTGAATATTTTAAGGCCCCTGTTGAGACCTATTGAAAAAAAAATTTCTTTTGAAATATTACTTCATAATGATAATGCATTTGCTTACCCAAGAGCTCTGATATAGTTGTACAGAATTATGATGTTCTCATGTGTGCTAACATGACATTCATTCTGCAGCCTATCAAGAAGTAATTTTGACTTCAAAATCTTATTATTTAAGAAATACATTTTGTAAACCCTTGACTGTGATAGATAGCAATTCCTTTTATGTATCAAGCAAACTAAAGTTAAAACCTTCTGTCATTTTAGATTTCATTGAGAAAATTTATAATCCATGAGAAGAGATCAAAACATCCATGTCAACAGGAGTTTGTTGGAAGAAGTTGATTTCCATCCTCATGGATGACTTTGAGAGCTCAAGACTTAAGTAGAGGAAGTAACCACTGAAAAGGTAGAAAGAGTGAAAGAACTAGAATTAAAAGTTGTAACTGAAGTGGTACAATCTCATGATAAAACTTGAATGGCTAAAGGGTTGCTTCCACGGTTGAGCAAAGGAAGTGTTTCCTTGTGATGGATCTATTCTTGGTAAAGATGCTGCGAACATAGCTAAAATGACAACAAAGGGTTTGAAATATCACATATGCTCAATTTATAAAGCAATGTCATGTTTTGAAAGGATTAACTCCAGTTTCAAAAGATTTTCTCCTGTGGGTAAATTATATCAGGCAGCAATGCATGCTGCAGAAAAAACTTTCATGAAAAGAAGAGTGGATCAGAGTGGCAAACTTCACTGTCTTATTTTAAGAAGTTGCTGCAGCCACCCCAACCTTTCCCAACCACCACTCTCATTAGTCAACAGACATCGACACTGAAGCATGACCCTCTAGAATGCTCAGATGATCATTCTGAAAATTCTAGATCCTTCAAAATTCTGCTACACTTATTCTTCTGTGCCTTCTAAATGGACCAAAAAAGCCCGGATAATAACATTTTCAGAAATAAAGCATTCCTAATGAAGGTATGCATGCTGTATTTTATATTTGATAAACTACAGTGTAGTGTAAACAAACTTTTATATGTGACAGGAAGCCAGAAAAATAGTGTGACTCACTTTGTTATGATATTTGCTTTGTTGCAGTGGTCATGAACTAAACCCACGATATTTCTAAAGCATGCCTGTATCTGGAAATATTGTTATTTCTTAATGGACACAAATAAGGGAATTTAGAGTAATATCCTATAGACATGTAGATCTAAATAGTTAGGTTGCCATACTAACACATGAATGGGAGACCATGAGCAGAGTCTCCCTGTCCACAAGTACATGTGAGCAGAACAAATCAGTAAGCGCTCCTGCTAGAGAGAAATGAAGGAGGAAGAGAGTGGAGGTACAATAAGGGACAGGAGAATTTTTGGATTAAGGGGATAAAGGGTCATATTTCCCATATCATGCAGGTAGAAAAAAAAAAAAAGCAGGGAAAAGAATGCTTTTTATTGTGTTTCTTCTTGAAGCTATCCATCCTCTAAAACATTAATTATTCTTTCCCCCATGGCATTCCTATTTTCCTTTTTCATTAGATATTATCTTGTGATTTTCCACTCCTGTGAAATGTTCATTCTTAGGTTATTATTGTTCTGCTGTGTATTATGGATACTTATTTAAATAATTTTTTTTCCATCATCTGTTGAGTCCTCCCAAGTCCCATGTGATAATCACACTAAATATAGAGCCCGATGAGCAAATTAATAAATAATATATCCCCCCCATCAGCCATGCTACTAAATCTCAGTCTAGTAGTGAATAAAGACTACAAGTAGACAGCAACAAAAACAGTGAGAAATTGCATGTTGCAGTCAATTCAAAACTAGATTTGGGGTTTCAGAACTGACAAAGCAGGGACTCCTTTGTGCAAGCTGGGGGCAAGGTTTTTGTTGTTGTTTAGATCTTGGCTATAAGAAGATAAAACTGATTTTATGAGATTTGTGTTATTTTCTTCTGCATTTTTAACAGAGTCACAATGTCAGCATTCTCCCTTAGTAATTGTAGTCTCCTTGGCTTTATTATTTTGGATATCTCTTTAGCACTAAAGCTTTTATTAAATTCTTTTTATTTTTATTTGCTATCTCTATTCTTGAACCGAAGTCAGTAAACTACAGTCCATGAGCTGTGGCGTATTTTTTAAAATAATGTTCTATTGGGATATAACCATGTCCATAATTCATGTATCATCTATGTATACGTTTGTACTATAAAGGCAATGTTGAGAAGTCATGACAGAGGTTGTAAAGCTGGCTCACAAGTCTCAAGTTTTTACCATCTTGCCTTTGAAGGAAGAAATTGCTGACTCCTGCTCTAAACAAGGATTCTACAGGGATGAGAACTCCATCTCAGTCAACTTTATAATCTCAGCACCAGGAACAGGATCAGGAATTCTTGACCTGAGATCACTATAAGTGCAGAGATATATTAACCCTCAAGAACTCCCTTACATTTTGTACATTGTACAGTGTATGTACCCATTTGCATATGCACATTTATTTTTATTAGGGAAGGATTTCTAGTTTGCTTATATACTCAAAAGAGAATAGGCCAAGTAAGTTCCTATCAGGCCAAAGATTCCAGACAATGAGTATAAACTCTAGATATAATACAAAAAAAAAACCACAACTTTCCAGAGGTACTAAGTGTAAACAAAATCAAGCAGATTCTAGAAAGGAATAAATACCTGACAACATTAAGTCTCTCTCTCTCTCCCTCTTATCTTTAAAATCACGGAAATACATAGTCAAACCATGAAGGCTTAAAAAACTATGATTGAAAATTCACAATCTAAGTGAAATATTTCAGGAATGGAGAAACAAAAACCACATGTTCTCACTTATAAGTGAGAACCAAACAATAGGCATCTATATGTGCAGTCATAAAGTTCTGTAATGGATTTTAGAGTCTAAGAAAAGGAGGGTGGGAGGAGAGTGAGGGATCAAGAAATATCTCCTTGGTACAATGTACACTATTTTGGTGATAGGTACACTAAGCCAGAATTCACCCTTAGGAAATCATTCATGTAACAAAAAACACTTGTACCCCTTAAATCTATTGAAATATATACAAAATAAAACACACAAACTAGCGGGAGTAAAGAATGAGAAGACAGGTTTGGGACATCCACCATATCTGGAAAGTGATGGGGAAAGGAAGGATCATGGAGAAGAGAACTACAAAAGGAAATACCCAAATTCTCCACCAAATCTCCAGCTCACCTCTGAAGCACACGTGTGGGGCAAACACAAACCAATCCAATTTAGGGTAAAATAACTGAACTGAGTTTTTAGCAGTCATCTAAGAGACAGAGTTTGTGCTTTGAGTCCAACCAAGTTAATGGCCTCTTAAAGCAAAATTTAACACTCTTCTGAGAAATATAACAGAATCCAGAGACTCCAATAGGTAATATCCACATTATCTGGGATAAAATTCAAAATCACTCAGCATATAAAGAGACAGGAATGTGTGAACAACACTGAAAACAAGATAATCACCAAAAACAACCCCTAAATTATGCAAATTTTGGACTTAGCAGACAATGACATTAAAGCAGTCCTTATAACTATGCTCAGAGAGGCAAAGAAATAAATATCTTCATAATGGATAAAAATTTTAAGACTCTCAGCAAATAAGGACAGATGATAAAATAGAATCTAATGGAAATTCTAGGACTGACAAATAGAATATTTCAAGGAAATATATGGCTACCTCCTAGAAATTAAATGCCCCTATATATTGGTTCAATGTTTATTTCATTTGAGAAACTTGAATTTGGTTTTCTCTGAAGAAAGAACATTACCTAATAGAATCAATCCTGAAACAGCATAGAGGGTATAGTTATAGATCTTCATAAAAGCAACCAGTTACTGCCTACATAAATGTACCTTGAGTAAGTTAATTTATCTTATTTTTATTAGATGAAGACATTTCTATGTGGCATAATATTATAGGCATAATGCAATTGTTCGATAAATGTTGTCTGTGATGATGATGATATTGTTTTAAAACTCTGAAGGTGCCTTCTTATTAAATCAGAAATATGTAGGTAGATGACATGCTATAGTTGAGTTTGAGGAGCTCCTGAAGAAAACAAAGGGGAGGGCCCATAGCGGTTGTTCATGCCTGTAATCCTAGAACTCTGGAAGGCTGAGGCAGCTGGACTGCTTGAGCTCAGGAGTTTGAGACCAGACTGAGCAAAGGGAAATCTCATTTCTACTAAAAAAAAAAAAAAAAGGAAAAAAAGAAAAACTAACCAGACACTGTGGCAGGTGCTTATAGGTCCAGCTACTTGGGAGGCTGAAGCAAGACCCAGGATTTGAGGTTGCTATGAGCTATAATGATGCCATAGCACTCTACCCAGAGTAACAGAGGACAGAGTGAGATTCTACCTCCAAAAAAAAGAAAAAGAAAAGAAAGAAAAAATAGAGAACAAAGGGCAGAATCATTTAAAGTAACATAAAGAGAATTTTTCAAAAACCATATAACCTAGTTCTAAACTTCAACTCGTAATTCTCTGTAGAATTTGTCCACTGCTAATTAGTTTTTGACAGCTGTGCCTCTCCTCCCAACTTAATGTGAATAGTCTTTGTCAAATGATTCCACTAAAGTGTCTTGTTAACACTAAAATTGTGGTGAAATGATTAGTTTCTAGGTACTGACTTGAATAACATTAATCTTCCTGAAATCATTAGGTATGAATGTGACTGTCATTTATATTTAAAAAGACGGAGAGCAACTGACTATTTCTGATCCATCACATCACTGCAGTTCATGTCTGGAGGAATTGTGGGGTCTGCTCTCTTAAGAGGTTTATGCCACATGTTTGACACTCATGATAGCAATTGTAGTTGTCGTGCAGAGGGTGGAGAAATAGAATTTTTAACTGCTTATCAAGCAGTTCTCCCTCATTCTTCCTCCACTACAAAATTAAAATGTATAGTGAGAACATAAATTTCAAGCATCTTCTGCCATTAACACGGGCAATTGTCCCAAGATGCAACTTAAATAAAGGGAATGTTTAGTGTATGCTACTAAATGTGGAAACCAAATTGTCTTTCTGTTCCTGCCTTTGTAATTCTGAAAGCTAAATGATGACGTCTTATATGTAGATCTGAGATTGTTCATGGAACATAACATTATCAGGTCATGTCTACATGTCCATGCCTGTAAAAGCTGGCACACAGAAGAGTGAGATATATTCCCATTATCAAGGATCCCCTGCTAGTTAGGGGGGGGTCCAGTTTTTCTAAAACAGCATACAAGTGTCTAGTGCACCATATACAAAATTTTGACTTAATCCCCATAAGTATCTAAATAAGACAGGTATTACCTTTTTCTTCTCAAATTAGGGCAATTGAGTCTCAGAGAGTGTTTTACAAGCTGAAAAGAATATTGCTATTGCCCAGGAGAGAGATAACAGTGGCCCGGTTTTAGAGAACAGCAACGATAGCCCATTTTTAATAACTTACTATGTGATCACCGTGCAGGGTAATTAGCAAAAAATAGTTTGAGGAAGTTTAAAAATAAATAACTAGGTTATATATAAACATGTAGATGCATCAGGATCCTTTTTGTGTGTCTCCTTATCAAAGCCTTGAGAATTGAAGGGATATGTTATTCTTGCGATTGGGACAACTGGCGACACTGTGGGACTGATGAGTGCCCTGAAACTTTGTGATTCCTTCATAAATTGTGTGACTGCATATGTAGGTATAACCCAGTTACTGGGAAGAAATGGTTGAAATGTTCAATTATTTTTATTTAAAAACAACAGCCATCTCTTTTGCTTACCTCTTACTATACGTCAGGGATTGGGACGAACATTTTACCTACCTTTTCTAATTTAACCACCACCAAAAGGAAAGGATGATAATTCTCATTCTGCACATAAGATAGCTTTGGAATCTCAGGGACGTTGATTAATTTTCCAAGATCATGGAGGTAGCAAGGATTAAATTTCATGATTGTCTCACCACAAAACACACCATTCATAAATTCTGCCTCCTTTGTAAAATCAGTTTTACATTTAATTCAGAGAGCAGGCATTGACTAAAGAGAGTGGAAGACAAGTGAGAAGATAACCAACCCCAGAAGGGAATATTGTTTTCATAATTAAGAACTTATGTACATGGACGTCAACGCTTTCTGACATAAATGTTTGACAATAGTAGTCAGGAAGCATAACTAGTGCTGAATGACAACAGAAACTATAATTCATCAAATAGTTTTATAATTCTTGTTTTACACTGGCCAGGCTACACTGAGGTATTATGTCCAATACAGAGCATCATAATAGAGAATGTTTTCGTTAATCTGTAACACACCTAGATAAACGTCCTTAGGTTGATAGCATGGCACTCAAACTCAGTAATGGCATACAGGAAACACCCAAGTAACTAGAGGATGCTTAAATCTGAGAGGAGATAGTTTTAGTTAAGGTGAGAGAGGACAAAGCTTATGAAGTATGAGATTTGTCTTTAATTATGATGTATTTGTATGCAGAAGAGAAAGAATTTATTCTGTTTATATACAAAGGGGAAAAGATGGAACTCTAGGTAAAAATTTCAAGGTGGCTGGACTTAACCCAGTATAACATTGCTCTGTGATTTTAATTTTTCCATCGTGGAAACCTGCCACTTGAGTTCCTTTTCTCCATTATGTGAGGTATGCGGTGAAGCTATAATAAGCCACTTGCTTTACATAGTATAGAGAAGATTCTTATTCATATAAATTCAAGTTTCTGACTTCTGAATTTAATAAATCATACTAAATGTAAGGTAGTTAAATGTACAACAAAGTGCTTAAAATTTGGCTATTTTCATCAGAAAAATCTGGTCTTTGTAGTTTCTGGCTATGTGCATTTACACAAGTTATTTAATTTTCCTTAGCTTCAAATTCTTCATCAAATCAAACAAGTTAATCTTCATAGTACCTCAGAAGATCATTGTGAGGAATAAAGAAGGTCATCTGAGTAAGTGCTTAGCACATTTCTTAGCATATCATAAATACTTAGCCATAAATTGAATTTTTGTATATTCAAAGAGGTGTTAGCTACTATATTTTACACAGAGAGAAAATTAACATCAAATAGGTAAATAGAGGTTGTGTCCAAATCTGGGATAAACTGCCTTCAACTATTAATGTATCAACGGTACTTTGATACGTGAATACCAAATAGCTAATATTGACCTTGAGGAAATACATAGGTCATTCATTCATTCCACAGATATTTTTGGGAGATCTATCACATTCCAGGATATGCTAGGTATCGAAGGTATTGAGAATATAAAGAAAAGTGCTTCCTTTAAGTTGTCTTGTCATTTACCTTGAAGCAGAGATAATTAGGTCATAGCAAGAAAAGGGCTGAGATGAAAGTGAGCAGGAGGCACAAGGGAGCCCCACAGCAGGGAGATGATCTCAGTTTGGTGAGGGGTGTGAGGTGACTTCTTGGGTTGAGAGTGCACAGTAAGGCTGACACCTGAGAGGAGAGGACAGAGAACTGGGACTGCCCACATGAACAGGATTTAACTACCTGTCCAGGCAGTTCTTGTCCTTTAAACAAATAAAAGAACTTCATTATTTGGTCCAGAAGATGATGCAATTTAATAACCTAATTTATATTAATAAATAGTTGACTCACATGAACAAACAGCTTTTCACTTAAAATAACAGATTGATTATCTGGTTAAATTATTCTTGGACAAGAATTTAAGACCATTGGCTTATAATTTCCAGTAACTGTAAATCATTGTTATATAACGTTACCCAACCTAAATCATTGCTGTTCCTTGAAAGACTTGCCTTGAATCTCTTGATCCAAGACTTCAAAACTGTAAACACATTCTTCTCTGATTTCCCTTGTTGAAGGCACTTCTGTCAAGTGGTGTTCTACCTACTACAGTCAGTCCGACAAGCTCAGCTTTGCTTTATCAATACGCTTTTCTGATAGGCTTTCCAGGGGGCTGAAAAAATCAACAAGGCTATGACCGTAAATGTTGACAGAGCTCAGGGGAAATTTCTTAAAGAGGTGAAATTATTTTCTTTTTGCATGACTTAAGCTTGTAAGGTGCATATTTCTTACAATTATTTGATTTCTCTTACTACTAATAAAGGACTTATCCCCATTACAGCATACTGGCATGTGGGTTATTACATTTGTTTATGCTATCTGTATAAAAATCTTACCTGGTATGTCTGGTATTATCAATGTGCTGCAACTAAGAATAAATGTGAATAGTTAAGTACACGTTTATCAATTGATACCTATGGAAAGTCTGAGACTGTCCTTGAGCTTAGGAAGCCTAGGGAGTATCCCAGAAATGTATTCACTTTCTTTAGCAACGTTGGTGCTCAGCAGTAATAAGAACCATAGACTAGTTATAAAATTATGCACTAAGACTGAGCACATTTCTAATATGATTTGAAAAGTAGACCCTTTATGGCAATCATTAGACTTTTCAGTTGCCTTAACAATGACCTTCAACTTCAAATTATATTTGAACAGCTTAAAAATGTGTACTGGGTACCACCAGGTGAAGCTTGCTCAGTCCATGATGGATTAGTATCATAATTCTAGCTCCGTGATAGAATTTTTATGAATTAGTAATCAGTGGTCACGGATACATGCATAATGTGTAGCTGCTCTATGCATATGGTCACCCAGCTAAGGGTGCAGATAGGGGCTAAATCCAGACAGCACTGGAACACCAATGTATATACCCTGGCAAAAGGATGCATCTACCCAGAAAAAGGGACTTATTTTTATAATTGACACAAAGGTGCTCCATGGACTACTATAGATAATCATGACAGTGATTACATTTACTTTGCTATATTGATTGCTACATGCAATAAATTAACTGTGGTTTTAGTCTCTTAGTGTATTTTGATATAGGCAGAGGCTCAGAGTGGGTAATACCATTAGACTGAAAGATTCTTGAGGATAAAAGCATATTCCATGGAGAGTACATCTCACTTGGTGGCTCCTTTGTTGAAGCAGTGCTTATGAATACCTGGGGTAGAACAAGGTCCAGGCCTGAGGGTGCTACATAAGTTAGTCACAATTATGTTCAAGGAGTTTATCCTTCAAAGAATATGATAAAGTAGGTCAACAGCTATACTAGAAAGGAGTTTATCCTTCAAAGAATGTGATAAAGTAGGCCAACGGCTATACTACAGCTTTACCCATATAGGCAAGTGACAAAAGTTGTATGGACTAATGCTACTGAATATTCTGAGGCCATATGTGCATTATAGGCAAATATCCAGCCTTGATTCAAACATCTCAGACTTAGGCATTAATATTCCAAGGGCTCCCCATGTCTTTTCACTTCAGCCTCATTTATGAACCATCAATGCTCTTCCTCATGTCGCTTCTACCCAAGTAACCATTATTGCTAATTTCAGATAATATTTCTTTCTCTTTATTTGTGTTATATCTTTATTATTTGGTGAATGGAATACATGTACATATACTTTAGCTATATTATACTTTATAGTATAGCTATTGGCCTACTTTTTCAATTCTCTAGATGGTAAATTTGCCCAAGTGAATCAGAAAGGATGATGATAACTGTGTTTCTTGGGAGTGAAATAATGGACCATAGCAGAGTCTGTCTTAAAACTTTCATATAAGACAAGTTTCATATAAGACAAGATTCCACAGGGATTGTTTGCTTCTCTCTTGCTATATGTCCCACATGCAAACAGGACAGGTGAACTGCTTTGCTTCAAAATCCCCTTGCAGACAATACCCTAGTCTTTCAACATCCCCACCTGGTCATTTTATCACATGTGTGTGTCTAAAATGGGGGGGTTAAGGGTAGATGTGTTTCCAAATTTTATTCTTAAATTTGTATATAAACATCTATGTGGTTTTTAATCCTTCAACCCCAAATTTTCTTAAAATTGTTATTGACACTTTTAGAAAACCAACCATTAACATTTATGGAGAAATATCCATACTTGAAAATCAATAAGAAATCCTGCTTCTGTTCCTTATAGCAACATTAGTCACCATTTGATCTAGAGGTGAGGGACTGTAGAAGCTCAGTTTCTGTTTTAAGTGGAAAGCTATTTTGAGTCTCCTTATGAACTATGCTGTCCACTATTGTACTAATTTGTCCTCTCTAAAATTCAGAAAAATCATCTAGAAATAATGATCAATTTTAGCAAAAGGGATATTTGTCTTGTAAGTCCACCCTGAAAAATGTTGAGGTCCACAGCAACTTTATTTTATGGGGCAACAGCAGCTATGGGACTTCCCAAATACCTGCAGGAGATGGCAGCAGAATTATGCAGCCAAGTCTCAAAGGGGAAGGGTTAGCAAAGGAGGGAGGGAAGGGGTAGCCAGAAAAAAGGAAATGTGGGTGTTCCCAGAAAGGCAAGATGGGCACAGACAGAAGGACAGACATGAAAAATAAAGAAATGTCTCAACTATTCTCTGGGTTTCTAGATCACAGGACAAATCCAGTGCTCTTTCAGTAATGGATTGAGGTGATGTCTTCCCACCTATTAAGAGAGATGAGGGCAGAACAGCCCTTGATAGGGCAGAATGTGAATACAGTATTGATTACTGCCCCTACTGGCATTGTCTCAGCCTTATGTCCAACTGGGATTTGGGGATGCTGCAGTAACATAAAATGGGCCTGGAAAAACATCTTTGCTGGGAGTCTGGAACTTGCTCTCAACTGTTACATGCATGGGCAGAAGTAGTTGTTGGAGTCTGAGAGTTCAGCACAGCCTGCCCTGCACAGCCAGAAACACTGCCATAGGCAGAGTTTCAGGAAGGTCAGAGATGGATGTTTGGATCAGCTCCACTACAATGCACTCTGGTGGAAGAAAAAATCCTGACATAGTCTAAACATGACATGGTGACAGAATGAAGGCAAGGGAACGTAGGCTGGCATATTAAATATTTAGTATCTATTGAATTGCTTTTGACCTCACAATCACAGTGTCTAGTTGACTGCTTGCCACCCTCTTTTTAGCTTTTTCTGCCATATTTTCTTCACATCTTTTTTTTTTTTTTGGTATTCATGTATTATCTATTCACAATAAGAAAACAGGGGAAATATTGGCAAGCATAACAGAAAACACAAATCAACTTTGAGGTAAGCAGCATTAAAGTTTGTGCATTTTTCTTGCTATTTCCATACAAATAATTTTTTTTCCAGTACAACTGTTATCTTGAATGTGCTCTTTTATATCCCATATTCACATCAGATCACTGAGATTATGAGAATTTCTTTCATCTTTGAAAACAGTATTTTGATGTCTATAAAATATCTCATGACTTCATCTGCAATAATTATATAAATTTTTCTTATTTTTTGGAACACTTAGGTTGTTTCTATATTATTATGATTATGAGTCACATTGAAATAATTCTTCCTCATACATAAATTTATGAATTCCTCTCTGAATAATTTCTTGGAATAAATTCTTAAACTAAGACTGCTGTTTCAAAGAATATGGTCATTTTAAGCTTCTTAAGTTAGGTTGATACATTAAAGCTAAACAGTAATATTGAATATTAATTAGAAACAATTAGTGGTCCTGTTTTCAAGGGAAAACATACTGAGTTCAATGTACTAAAAGTATTAACTCTTCTTTCTATGTGTATTTACAAAATAAGGACTTTATGAATCCATCAAAAGGATATTAATATGAATATTTGCACTGATTACTTTGGTAGAGTTGTTCTCTTATTTATTCACTTGATTTTTATATAACCAACAAAATTTAAACATTCCCAGTCTATAATCTCCTATCATAGCAGGGTGGCCTATGGTCTACATGGCTCACAGATCTCTAGTGTAGGGCATGAGCACAATACATGTTAAGTGCCTACTCTATTCTAAACTGTTTCATATATATGAGTTCAGAAATTCCACCTCAGTTTTGTCCTCCCAAAAAGCTGAGCCAAAGTCTATTAAGGTAATGGGGGCTTCATTAGGTGGTCCTCCTAACAGCTAAAGATCTGTGGTGATGTAAGTGGGCTGAAAACAGCATGGTGAATAATTCCTACACGCACTCAGCCTCATGCCTTCCTCTGGCCATTGTGTGGCTCCCAATCTGCTTCTCATACCTCTTTTCCTGCCCTTAGATTTATTTAGTACCATGACATGGAATGTGTAGACATTTGGAAGATGTTTACATAGACTCTTTCCTTGACCAAACTTTAGTCAAGTTCCTCTTACCTCTCTTTTCAACAAGTCCGCAGCCTGGCCCCCATCCTTGCTGGACACACATACCCCAGTTTTAGTAAGATTCCTTCTGAGTCAGTTTAATGAGAATTCCCCCTACCTTTGCTATCTAAACACCTTAGTATCTGGTGAAGTTTGTAATCCCCACCTTTGTTGTTTAAGTCCTTGACCTACCCTTTATAAGAATCCTAGTTTGGTTTAGCAAGACTCTCCCTATCCTTGATGTTACCTCTTAGTAATTTTGCATCCATAGCCTCTGCCTGTTGGGTATAAATCCCTAGTTGTTTTTGCTGTGTTCAGAGTTGAGCCCAGCCTCTTTCTCCTGCTGCAATAGTCTTGACAATATACATAACAGAATGAATCAATATCCTCTAAAAGATCAATGCATGATGATACAAAATTGTGCATGGGTATAAAGTTCATGCAAAGTACAAGAGAAATCGAAGACTAATAAAGCAGAGTTCACAAAGTTCATTGATAGGATTTCAAGCACCACATTTCAAATAACCTTTCGGAAACAATCCCTTGTCAAATTTTGATATAGTACCACAGACCATTATCCACAATTACCAATGACTAAGATATTAAAATACTCATTTCCCTTGTCACACTACCTATGTGTGTGAGGTTGTATTTTATTCATATATTTCAACCAAAACAATATGTTGAAATAATGCGGAAGACATGAAACAGTTCAGAATGCAAACTGAACTGAATGCAATTCATGAAACTGAATGCAAAAGAAAATATGAATCCATGAAGGAAGAGGCAAGATGGCTGACTGAAGCCAGATTTCAGCAGAGGTTCCTGTCCAGAGGAGAAATAATGGCCAGAACCAACCCAATAAAGTGGAAAAGCAGGAGCTGAGCTGAGAGAGAGGATGGATAGGTTTGCATCACCTCTGCTGAGGCAAGCTGGGACTCTAAGGAAACAAATTCTAGGTACAAAACCCATCCCAAATAGGATGGGAATCTTTCCCCTCCCCCACCTCATGAGAGTGACTGAGGTGAATAGTGAACGGAGGACCTTTTGTTTCACCAAAGGGGAGAGAACACTGAGGGCTGGAACTTCCTCAACAGAGAGATACCACTGCAAACCTAGGCAATCTGTTGCCTGGGTCAAAAGTTGAACTAATATTTTCCCTACTTTCCTGAACTCCCAAACTACCCTTCCCCCCCCCCCCGGTGGTCTGGTAGACTATCTCCTACAAAATCCAGAGTTTCTGACAGATTTTTGCTACTGCGGAGCATCTCATGAGCTGTAGGGCAGCTGCAATGAAACTATAACTTTAATAGAGGCAAGGAGTCACAAGGAGAGAAAGACTTGCCCAGTGTTGGAAATAGCATAGTGCGGGACCATGCCATAGACCACCAGGAAACTTGGAGGCACCTGCCAGCAAACCTCTTGCTTCTGCTACCCATGGGACACCGCCCACCAACTCCCTGGCTCTCAGCCTGAGTCCTCCCACCTGCAGCTCAAGGACTGTGGCTCCGCCCTCCCGCTCCCTGCCCAGCTACTGCAATCCATGCAGCCAGTGGCAATGCCCTCCAGTTTCCTGCCTAGCCCCTGGGATCTAAGCAAAGCAGTGCCCCAGACTGGTGGCATCACCCACGACAGTAGCAGCACCAACTCTGACACTAGTGGTGGCTCTGTGGTACCTCCCACTGGGGTCAAATTTGGGAGAGACACATCCCCAATTTTGTGGAACAAGGAGGGAGCCTGGCCTAACAAAGGACATGAAAAAATCTCCATAAAGATAATTATGAAACTCTGAGAAAAGAAATAGTTGAAGATGTTAACAAATGGAAAAACATACCATGCTCATGGAGGGGAAGAACCAACATTGTTAAAATGTCCATACTACCGAAAGCAATATACAATTTTAATGCAATCCCTATTAAAGCACCACTGTTATACTTTAAAGATCTCAAAAAAATTATACTTCATTTTATATGGAATCAGGAAAAACCTTTATTAGCCAAGACATTACTCAGAAATAAAAACAACCCAGGAGGAATCACACTACCAGACCTCAGACTATACTATTAATCAATAGTGATCAAAACAGCATGGTACTGGCACAAAAACAGAGAGGTAGATGTATGGAACAGAATAGAGAACCAAGAGATGAATCCAGCTACTTAGCATCATTTGATCTTTGATAAGGTAATCAAAAACAGTGGAGTAAAGACTCCCTATTTAACAAATTGTGCTGGATGAACTGGCTGGTGATCTGTAGAAGACTGAAACTGGACCCACACCTGTCACCATTAACAAAGATAGACTCTCAATGGGTAAACGATTTAAACTTAAGACATGAAACTATAAAAAATACTAGAAGAAAGTTCAGGGAAAACATTTGAAAAAATTTACCTGGGAGGATATTTTATGAGGAGGACCCCCCCAGGCAATTGAAGCAACACCAAAAATACATGACTGGGATCTGATCAAACTAAAAAGCTTCTGCACAGCCAAGAACACGTAGGTAAAGCAAGCAGACAGCCTTCATAATGGGAGAAGATATTTGCGGGTTATGTTTCTGACAAAGTTTTAATAACCAGAATCCACAGAGAAATCAAACTTATAAGCAAGAAAAGAACAAGTGATCCCATCTCAGTGTGGGCAAGGGACTTGAATAGAAACTTCTCTGAAGAAGACAGGCACACAGCCTACAGACATATGAAAAATGCTCATCATACTTAATCATCAGAGAAATGCAAATCAAAACTACTTTGAGATATCATCTAACTCCAGTAAGATCAGCCCACATCACAAAATCCCAAAACCAGAGATGTATGGCATGGATGTAGAGAAAAGGGAACACTTCTGCACTGCTGGTGGGAATGCAAACTAATATGTTCCTTTTGGAAAGATGTTTGGAGATCACTTAGGAATCTAAAAATAGACCTGCCATTCAATCCTACAATTCCTCTACTAGGTATATATCCAGAAGACAAAAAATCACTTTATGACAAAAATATTTGCACCAGATTGTTTATTGTAGCCCAATTCATATTGATAAGTCATGGAAGAAGCCCAAGTGCCCATCGACCCGTGAATGGATTAATAAATTGTGATAAATGTACACTATGAAATATTATGCAGCCTTAAAGAAAGATGGAGACTTTACCTCTTTTATGCTTACATGGATAGAGCTGGATCATATTCTTCTTAGCAAAGTATCTCAAGAATGGAAGAAAAAGTATCCAATGTCCTCAGCCCTACTATGAAATCAATTTATAAGCACCCACACTTCCATATGAAAGCTATAATCCAACCACAGCTCAAGATGAAGGGGAAAAAGAAGGAGGAGGGAAAGGAAAGGGGAGGATGGGGGGAGGGAGGGTAATTAGTGGGATTATACTTATGGTACATTTTACAATGGTACATGTTAAATCTAGTAAGTGTGGAATATAAATGTCTTGGGTGGCACCCGTGGCTCAAAGGAGTAGGGTGCCAGCCCCATATGCCAGAGGTGGTGGGTTCAAACCCAGCCCTGGCCAAAAACTCCAAAAAAAAAAAAAAAAAAAAAAAGAATATAAATGTCTTAACACAATAACTAAGAAAATGTGGTGAAGGCAATGTTAACCAGTTTAATGGCAGCATTTCAAATTCTATATAAAACCAGTACATTGTACCCCATAATTGCATTAATGTACATAGCTATGATTTAATTAAAAAATAAAATAAAAATCACAAAGAAGAAAAAAAATACAAATCCAGCTGTATTCTATTAAGCCAACCATTAAGGAGATTCATAAAAGTAGAAAACCATGCTAGTCTTCAATTTTTTGCTTTAGGACATTATAGTTTTATTTCTAATATAACTATATTATTTAATATTGCCATTCAATGAGTTTACATGGATCAAGAAATAAATAGTTTGATTTCTTATCAGGTTTAGTTTTTATTTGATAAACAACAATAGACATGACTCACACACACTAACACTCTGTAGGGCCCTCAGTAATTCTTAGGCATCTGACAGGTCTTGTGATCATACCACTTGAGAGCAACTTACTTAGGTATATCAGGGGTTCAGAACCCTAATAGTGATGAAAGAGATGTTTGGAAGGAGAAAACTAACAAGTCATGTCACTGTTATGGTGTTGATGTTGGATACAATCAAGGAACATGTTTATGTTCCCAGAAACAAATATCAAGCTATCAAAAGGAGGAGGCACAAGGGTAACACAGGCCAAGAAAAATAGAGCTGGCCTTGGAAAATCTAATCACCACATCAAATTGAATTCACTTGATTTCATTATACTATCTCAGAGCATAAAAGTGTTATTGTTTTTTCAAATGAAAGATAATTAAGTTAATTTGCATTAGTATTAATACTAAAATGAATTTATGATATTCAGTAAATATACTGATTACCAAAATTATGTTTCAAGAGGCTGCCTTCATTGTGTTAATAAAATGTACTATTAACATTTCTAGAATGTCTTAAGAAACCTCAAACATACCAAACTCAATTAACTTTCTCTCAACAAACATAAAATCTTATACTACGTTTTTTCCAAAATTGGTGCACTTACATAAACTATAATAAATTTCTGTGGTTTCATATTTATAGCAAGTACCTAGAACTCTGAATATCTATATAAATAAAGAAAAAAAATTACTTCTAAGGGTTCAGATTTCTGAGGAGTCCAAAACATAAAAATATCACAATCTGAAGCATAAAGAAGACATGATCATAGCTCAATGAAAGACAATTACAAGACGACTTTTGTTTGGGATCAATGCTTTATGAAATACAGTAGAATCTCTGTAAGTTGACCACACAAGGGACTGTAACATATTGGTCAACACAGAGAGGTGGTCGACATAATGGACTTTCACTGAGTACATGTGGTGCATGTCTGATCTATGAAAATTAGGTCAACTTAAGGAGGTAGTCAAGGTAGAGAGGTTGTCAACTATAGAGATTCTACACATATCCTAGGTGCAACCGTATATCAGTTATCATGAGACTCCTTCTCTTAGCTTCTATAGTTTGATAGCTGGATTCCATGGTACAGATCCAGCTAGTGTGAGGCTGAGGGATCTCCAGTTTTACTCCCTCTGGCCTGATTCAGTCTGTGTTTAAGACAGAATATTCATAGCTGCCTAGGTTAATGCAGTGCTATTGTCATTCAACAAACATCCTTATACTTTTATTTGCAATAGAAAAAAGTTGTAATTTCTGAAATGTTCCACGTGGGAAAATAGTTAAGTAAACTATTGCAGAACTCTATGGTGGAATAGCATAGAGCCATTAAAATGATATTAGAAAAATATTTTTAATATAATTAGAAGTATATATAATAACATCATAACATTAAATGAAAGATTAGGAAGAAAAACCACACACGAAAATAAAAATTTATAAAAAGAGTTAATCGATGTACATGAAAACATTAATATTGACACATCATTGAAGATCCTTCGGTTATAAGTATTGAAAAATAGTTCTCTTGAAATTTTAAATTAATATGCGAAAAAAATTCAGTAGCTCACCAAATCTAAAGAAAGGTAGGAAATACCATCATTTTTAAGAAACTGAGTAGGAGGAATCTTTCTTCTTCATGTCTTAAAATATTTCTTTTCTAAGTACTTTCTCTTCCTAAGATTTAGTTCCTTGCAGGGAGATTCTGAGTAAATTTCTGTGAGTCAAGTACTTACTTCTTAGTGAGAGAAGGATCGATTTGATTGACAGTACCATGAACAAAACATGGAATGGGGCAGGAATAGTAGATTAAGAAAAAGAGGCATGTTCTTGACCACAGAATTGAAAAAGTCATTGGGCATATTAAGCTTGCATGACCCTAATGACATATCTGAGGACCCTAATGACAACAGCAACCATTTACTTACTCTGCTCAGTACTACTCTGGTTTCTCTGCTTAAATAAATGCTCTCATTTAAATCTCTCAAGACTTAAAGATAGGAATTCTTGTTAACTCCAATTGCTCAAGTGAAAACTGATCCTCGGGTCAAATAAATTGCCTAATGTCATACAAAGAGAATGTGATTATCGATATACAATGTGAAATGTTTACATTGAATGCATCAATGTACAATGTTATGAAATAATAAAAAAAAACTACCAATAAATTTCAGAAAATAAAAGAGAGAGAGAGAATGTGATTATCTCTGGAATTTGATGTGTGACTTTGGGCTGAAGAACTACAAAGGCCCAGAAGTTGAATATACTGTAAATAATGACATATTTTTATTGTCACTGAAGCTTTAATTTCTCTCAGTGAAACTGGACTAAAACAAAGGATGAGCTAAGGATTGGGGGCCTAAAGCCTAATACTTTTATAGTCCCTCACTCAAAAGAAATGTATTTGTCTCTGAACATAGTTAGAAATAATTAAACAACAGCCTTCTAGAAATATGTGCGCTAGAATATTTTAATGTTAGCTTTAAAACTGTGTACCAATCACATTTTAATTGTTTTATTGGGATAAAAAGAGTTTTATATAATAGCATAATTAGTCATGAAAAATAACGATGGGTGAGCCATTCCCTCCAAAAGGTTAAGCTCTCTCTCGGCATTCTCAGATCTCTGACTAGAATGGAAAATAAAACTTTTCACTGCAACAATCTTAGCCACCCTGTCCTGCACATTTTATTCCTTACCTCCCAGAATGATTTCTAAGTTTTCAGTGTTAGCTTTGTTTCATTTAGTTTAAGCTACTCAAGATCTCTGAATTTCCCCTCGTTTACTATGTATTAGAACTCATTTCAAATGTCACCATCATTTATTTAAAGGCTCAAGCATTACCTTGCATAATAATGAATCCTGTAAGCTTCTTAAAAATGCAAATTCCTTGGCCCCTGCTTACAGATCCTGGGCAAGACCAAGGTGTATGCACTTTACTCAGAATCTTAGGTGATTCTAGTGGTCTCTGGATTGCATTATTAACAGTGGCTTTTATGATAGTCTAAATACATACTATGAAAGAAAGAGTGAATCCCAAGCCTACAAGCCATTCTCTCTCATCCCTGGGTAGCAAGGATAGAGAGAAAATTACCCAGGAAAGAATTAAGGTAATAAGGTCAAATTTCCTTGCAAGCACACTAATAGTGGGCCTCTTGACAAGCATAAAATTGGCATTTGCTAGCCGAAGAAGGCTTATCTACAGAATCCTTTCCTCAAGATGTACCTAGTCTGTTTAGGACTACTTATGGTAACCAAACCCAGAGCACTATAAAGATGGTTCTCTAGATAGCCACATAAATTACTTAAACATTTCATGAGCTCTTTTGGACCAGAGTGCATTCTGACTCAGTAAGAAGGAGCTATGGACCTGTGTTTGTGTCCTCAGATGTATCTTGCTTGGGCATTTGCCTCATGATTGACTGTGTCCTTTGATAGCAGAACTTGCTGTGATTTCTTGTTTTTGTGACTATGCTTGACATTCAGATCTTTTCTACAGTCTTACATACAAAGTCCTTCATGATCTGGGTCCTGCCTACTTCACCTCTTCTAAAACCTTTCCTTCAAACCAATATCCTCCAGCCATATCAAATAACAACCTGAAGTTACTATAGTCAAATGTCATACCTAAATGCCTTCGGCTAAACTGCATTCATGCTACTCACTTTGCCTGAAATTACTCCCTTATCCACTACCAAAGTCCATGAAACTCAGCTCAAATATCATGTTCCCAAGGTGTCTCCAGAGAAGAATAGGTTCTTCCTTCTCTGTTTTCTGCAGGACCCTAAACCTTGAGAGACTTCTTTCACGTGTCCTCTATTATTTTAATTTACTACACTTATTTATTCTTACTATTTATTTCAGAATTGGGCATAATATTTATAGCAAGTATTAAAAACTATATTTACTATCAAATAATATGTACAGACATTTACCTATCCCAGGGACTCTCTCATCATCCAACCTCATTCCAGTCGAAAGCCCTACTTCAAACTCTTAGCTTGATTATTATTTGCAGTAGCTTAAGTTTTTATCTTATGTTAAAATGATAGAGTCCTCTGGGTCCTCCCACTAAATAAGGGATATATGTGTGTGTGTGTGTCTATATGTATGTGTGTATAGACATATATATGTATGTGTGTGTCCACACATGGGTATACACACAAGGTCAGACAATTAAGTAGATAGACTCAGCCTAGAAGAAGTTCTATGTACTGAATTGCTGAATGTCACTATGGTCACCTGCAAAGTACTCCCCTTGGCCATCATAGCGACTGCTGTGATATTCAGTAATGTGGCATATAGTACTTTTTCTAGGATGAGTTTGCAAACATAATTGTCAGACCTCATACAACCATAGCTTTGATGACTATTTCAGAAAAAGAGTTCCTGAACTGCTTTGAAGGTGGACTAGGTACTGGCATTGGCACATAGTTCACACACACACACATACACACACCCCTCACTTATTTTGTGTCCTCACTGCCTTGCACACAGAAATTACTATGAGAGGACAGGAGGGTGAGAGGAGGTGAAACTGCTCCTCCCTGGACTTGGCACCCCAGCAGAGCTGATGGGAAGGGAGATGACTTGGATTCTATCCTTCCTTGGATAACAGCCAGAGCTACAGTTACACAGAACTAAATGGTCAAATGAGCACATCCTCGTGAAAAATTCCTCCAAGATTATAGGATGTTATAGTCAAATGTCATGCCTGCTGTGTGTTAAGACCACAAAAGCTTTCCTGTGGAGACAATGGCATTATTGAGTGTTAAACCAAAGTGGAATTTATAAACTGCAGCCTTGATCCTGCACAGTCTCTTGGGGAAAATAGGCCTTTGTGAACACATTCTCTTTTTGATTTGAAAAGGATTCAGTTGCTATGGCCCAATTCTCAGGCTGCAGCATCAGAAGAAGTGCAGTAGGATAGATTCGATTACAAGCAAGAGGCCAGCAGATCATGGAAATACAAACCATTGACAAGGAAAACCCAGGCCCAGACTTTTGATATGTCATGCAATTGCAATGTTTCCCAGAAGACCTGTTTCAAAGCTTGAATGGCCTGGACGTCCTATTTGGGGGGTGATTAAATATTAGTTACAGCTGACAGAAATCCTCAGGGACTTTCTAGTTTACAGCTGTTACCATTAGACTATAGTGCCCAGGACAGAAAAGAGTGTTCCCACCATAGCCCCAGCACCTAACAAAACACCTGACACACACACACAGCACGCAGTGCACTTCTACGGAAAAACAGAATGAATAAATGAACAGCCAGAAACGAAGACTCATAAAATGATTTTCTCAGGATACCTGGTGAGAAGAAAATCCTGCTGGAGGAAGCAAAGGGATGCAAAATAAGTATTTAGTGGACAAATAAGTTTGGCAAATGTCTTGTTTTAATTGGGTGTAACCAGAGAAGGGGTGACTGAGTAGCAAACAGTGGCAAGGCCAAGGGGAAAGGGCTGCCAGAATATGAACTTTGAACTAGAGAAATCCATCTTTTCCTGCTAGAGAACTGTGAATACACACATAGCTAAGGAACACTCACAAGAAACACAAACAAGATTACAGCTGTCACTATCATCTGCAGTTCGGCCAAATTTTGATATTATTTGTGCTCTTCATGCACAACCAGCCATTTTATTGTACATAACAGGATGCGGGGTCTTGCAGTAGATAGGCAAGGTCTCTATGAAGGCATCGAGTGTTAGTGGCACGCTCTTGGAAAAGAAAGACACAGACATTAGTTCCTTCCCAGCAGGAAGAGCCAAAATGCAGCAGGAAGCAGTGTTAACTGTCACAGGTTGAAAGAGCATTTACTGACCTGAGACCAGACACTCCAGGAAGGCATTGGCATAAACCAAAAAACTGCATGCCCCCACCCCTTCAGAGCTTTGAGCCGTTTTAAATACCAGGACTGTTTAGGCTCCTTCCAGCATTCACATCCTATAAACCCCAGTGCACACATTGTCTTCATGGCCCCTTGCAGATCCCAGAGTAAAATCCAAGTTATGGCACTAGAGTAAAAAATCGATTATAAAGAATAAAAAAGAAAAATCTCTCCTTTTTTTTTTCTCTCTGTCAAACTCTGCCCTTGTGGTGTTTGCATAGTGCTTATGCAGGAGGTTTGCTAACATCGGGCCTTGACAGCTGTCTTCCCCCAAACAGCCCCGCATTAGCCAGCAGCTGCAACCTAAGTGACAAAACTCCAGAGAGGCTGTCAGCCTCTCTCATCTCATTAACTTCTCTTTCTGCTCCTGGACGTGAGCCCACCTTGTCTTACTACAAATGTTCCCCTCGCCCTGTTCCCAATCCCTTGTTTCCCAATCCACTGGCCATGGGCAGAGTCCCAGGGGCTTCCCTGCACCCCTGTCCTTGCTACCTTGGCCCTGCACAGTCTCTGCTGCCCACAGCGGTATCTTCTTCCCTCCTCAGATTTCAGTGCCATCGTCCTCACTGCTTACTATGACTTAGTAACATTTCCCCTCCTGGTTGGCCTCCCAACCACATTGTTTTTGTCTGCTGTGATATTTCCCCCTTGGGGTGGCAAGTTTGGAGGGGTTGGCTAGTCAGAGAACTGAAATACTATGAAGAGTTCTGTGAAGACAACTAAAGTGGAATTTGAGTCAGGGAAAATTCACAGTTCTGGAATAAACGCCCCCTTAATCCTGATTCTAACCCGCGTTTTCAAAGACCCCTGTAGTTAGAGTCTGGTGAGTTACCACTCTGTATCAAAGAACTGTCACTTTTAAAGACTTATGCCAGCGTAGTAAAACCATCAGCACATAATGTGTGCCCAAAGTGCACAGGATACAACCCACACAAGAAAGCAAAACAAGAAAAAACTAGCATGGAGATGACCCTTCATTTCCATGAGTCCATTAACATGGCCAGTAAAAGAGATCATTAACAAGAAGAGTAACTTCGCAGAAAGCCTGAACATAGCAAGACTTTAATGTCACCTGTTGTTATTAGTATCGTGATTTTTAATTATTTCAAGACTATACAAATAATACAGTAAGAAAACGCACTCTACAAAGACTAGGGGCTGGAGGAAAGGAAATAGAGATATACACTGACCTGGAAATATAAAAGCTGTAAAAGGTCAAAAGGTCTTCAGAAAATTATGCGATGTGTTAGTGGAAGCGTGTTGGGACTGGCCAGGGAGAGGGAGTTTTGTGAGCAGAGAACTTTCCCATGGTGTTGGCCGGTGTCTTTCTTAGCTAAGGGCTGCCCTGATATATACCACAGACTGAAAGGCTTAACCAGCATGATCTTATGGTCTCACAGTTCTGAGACTGCACTCTGAAATCACGGTGCTGGCAGGACTGGTCTGGGCTGTGTGGGAAGGCTCTTTTTTTGGCTTATAGACAGCTGTCTTCTCTCTGTGCATCTGTGTCCATTTTCCCCTTTTCATAAGGACACCAATCATACTGGATTAGGGGCCCACCCTATTCCTCCATTAACTCATTTTCACTTGTCACATCTATCTACCATGACCCTGTTTCCAAATAAAATTCTGAGGAGCTGAGGGCTAAGATTTTAACATATACATTTTAGGGGAACAAAATTCTAATCATGACAATTGGGGAAATATGGCAAGATGTTTGAAAATAGACATAGCCTCAATTTCAAATTCAATTTCAAGTTCAAGGCACACAAGACTGGGTAATAATTAAAAATTATAATAGATTTTTTTTAAACTGAGAAATACAGAAATACCCTAAATAGCCAGAATGAGGCATATGATATATCAATCATGGTTACCTATTAGAGTGAAATTTTGTTCAACCCTTTAAAGTAATGTGATTGAATATTTAATGAAACTGGAAATATTCATAATATATTGTTAATTTAAAGAACCAGATATATTTATCTCAAATTATGTGAACTAATTATGATAATATCTCTATAAAATTGGCCAATATTATGACATATAATATTAACAATATTATATCTGGGAAATGGAATTATGAGAAGTTAGGAGTAGTAGTTCTTAATGACAACTATTTTTATATTTTCCAAGAGTTCTATGTATGTTACATTTAAATTGGTTTTTTAAAAGACATTTTAAAACATCTGTTTAAAAAGAAAACACTACATCATTAAACCCTTCCTGGTATCAGTCTCATGTGGATTTCTCCTTATGAATATCTTTGTGGCTTATGAAATTCTCTATAACAGATGCCTATTTTCGATAATTTTCAATTTATTTTACTGATTTTTGGACCAAAAAATGACAAGTGTACTTTTTGTTCCTTGTTTGATTACACAGAAGTCACACTGCTGCTGTAATTATAATGTTACAGTATTATCTGATAAAAAAGCAGAATTAACTATTAATGGACCCAATTATTCAATTGTCATTTCGTTACTTGTGCCGTCTCAGTGCCAGGCCCAGTGCTAGACTCTTCAGAGTACAAAAGTAAGAGATCAATATTGTCAAGTCTGAACAGCATGAAGGGTAATGAAAACTCACGTGTGAATTCCTCTGGGTCAGGACTTGTCCACATAGATTTTGGTCTGTCTTAGTATGGCCAGCTATTTTTCTTTTATTGATGAAAGCTGTCTACTGTGCGTTTAGGTTTCCATCTGTGATACACCAGAAGTGTGTTAAGGCCTGGCTGTAAATTATTGGCATTTTCACTCTGCTTTAGTTTGACAACTTGAGTGGAATAAGTAGTTAAAATGGTCCATTGGTTTTCTGTAGATGAAGGTAATAATTTCACACAGTCTGAAGGTAATGGTGATATTGAGAAAAATTATCTTTTTTTGTGACTGTTCTATTGGGATAGATGGGTAACGTTTGAGCTTTAATAGAACTGGTGTAATTTCTCTCTGCTGCCTTCCCAGATGAAGACAATATCATAAACAGATGAACTGTGAGTCAACACAAGACTCATTTTCCCGCAGAGTACTTGAGAGTGCTGTGTTTCAGAAACCTAGGATAAGGATGTCTCCTGTAGGGAAGAACAATTTCCTGGTGGTTAGCATCACACCATTCAGAAAAATGGATTAAACCTGCCTCTATAAATGACCCAAATATATTTTAGCAACCTATACACTTCTTTGTTTCATTTGCTGCATTTTATTTCATCTCTGGAAAAGGGAGAAAATATGCCTCTTGTAGATGATTTTATCATTGCACGTGCCCTTTATTTTCCAAATCGGATGAAGATTTCCATATTGTTTTTAAGAGCAACTTGATTGAAGTTCGAATTAAGCCTGTAAGTGGACGAGGTACCACGGAGAGGAAATTGCTCAGCATAATCTGCATCCGGGTCATCCTTGCCTACACAACCAGGCAAGGTAAGCAGTAGAAACTTTGGGGATCTTAAGCAGTGATTCTCCCAACTGCTGCAGATTTTACCTCCCAGTTTATTTGGTAATGTCTGGAGACATTTTCAGTTGTCACACTGGGGGGGCACTGTTGGCATCTGGTGGGTAGAAACCAGAGTTGCCACCAAATATCCAACAATGCACAGAGGAGCCCTACACAAGAAAGAATTACCCCGTCCAGAATATCAGTAGCGCGAAGGTGTGAACCCCTAAATGAGATATTCTATCTACATAACACCAGTGATTATTTTTCCACATTGTCAAACGTCACGTTAACTGATTGATCACCTGACAGGTGAAAGAATCATTAACATTTTACCTGAACAAGATCATGGATCCCAAATGAAATGTCTGGAATGGAGAAAGCAAGCAGATCAAAGTTCTACTTCAGCAATTCTCGATCACGATGCAGTGACACAGCACTGTGACCTACTACTGTTGGTCACATTCCATTTTGAATCAGAAAGTGTTAAAGAGTTACGTTAAAAATTTGTTAAATGACTTTACACATGAAGCAGAGGGAATCCAGGTTAGTAATGTCTCACCTGTAACCGTGTGTGCCCCTGACTGTTACTGTGAGTGAGGAGCACGGTCATGTGTGTAGTCCCACAGGTGGAGGACAAGCTGAAGTCTTTTGTTCTTCTTTATATATTCAGACTACCCATGATGGCAGAGAACTGTCTTCAGAAATTCCTTGCTTTAACAATTTACTTTGCCAAAACAGTTACGGTTCTCAACACCAGAAGGCTTTAGAGGAACTTTTTTTTTCTTAATATTAATCTTTCTTGGGGGTTTTCTGCTTATGCCAGATTAGATAATAATGCAGTAAAGTGATTTGAAAAGAATAAATCCGAAACTCATTTGCATTCGTGCTTTCTATTTCCAGGGAATGTTTCCTTGGTTAATTGTTAGACAGCCCATGGTAAGCAAGTTATCAATTAATTGCTGGAAAATGCAGTGTGTGTATTACTTTGGTCTTTAATTGGTTACAAGTTTTCTTGCTCATTAAATGTTAATTTAATTGTTTAAATAAACAAGGCCATTAGAACACTCGTCAATTCTTTGGAAAAATTGTTTAATGAAATACAAATTTCACTTATAATTATGAATCAATTTCTCTATAATGAATAGACCTCGGAGTTAGACTTCTTTTTAATTATGAAAATTGGATAGTTTGTCTCCAAGGATATAATATACCTAAATCAGAGTGCTATGTTTTGGATGTGGTTTGTCCCAACCAAAACACATGTTGAAATTTAATTGCCAGTGTAATAATGTTCGGAGGTAGAATCTTTAAAAGATGTGCCCCAGCTGGAGGCATTGAGTCATGGGGGCTCCATCCCCACGGGTGGCTTGGTGCTGTTCTCAAGGTTCTTTGAGGTATTGCTTTTTTGGTTAATTTCCAAAAGAGTAGAATATTATAAAGTGAGGGCACCCTTTGTGTTCGGCCCCTTCAAATATGTCCACTTCCTTTTTGTCCTTTGCCATGCTACGGCACAGAAGGAAAGTTTTCCCCAGAAGCCAGTGCCATACCCTTCCACTTCCCAGACTGTAGGCCATTAGCCAAACAAAACTCTTCTCATTCTAAATTACCCAGCCTCAGATATTCATTCTGTTAAGCAACCTAAGGTAGACTAAGACACAGAGGAGCCCTTTCTTGGTATGGTAAATTCCTCATGCTATTCCTGAGTATGTACTTATGTAATGTGTAATCTTATTTATTTAGAAAATGGGTGAATTTTGAAAATAGCAGTCTGTCTTTGAGCTTTAATTTTAAAAGTGACCAGTTTGATGGAAACGTGAAAAAATATTATCTATGCCCCTGCTTTTGAAAATAGGGAGTCCGAAACAAAATTTAATATTCTTTGTAACAAGGGTACATGTGAAATTTACTAGGTATAGAATATAAATGTCTTAACACAATTACTAAGAAAATGCTGTGAAGGCTATGTTGACCAGTTTGATGAAATCATTTTAAATTGTATGTAAAACCAGCACATTGGACCCCATGATTGCATTAATGTACACAGCTATGATTTAATAAATATATATATATATTCTTTGTAACTTTTACCCATCAGAGTCATTGATTTATGGTATCCTTTTGATGTTTCTCAAAACCACAATCATTTAGAAGAATTGGATTTATTTTTGCAGCCATATGCCTATTTTAAAAATTATTTTACTTTAAAAATTTCTATTAAATTTAGAACATCCACTCCTTTACTTCTAACACAACCTCTTGTCAATGAATAGCACCGTGGATTCCTAGATATTTATTGAAGTAAATAGAAAATTAAATGAAAGAGCTCATGTTATTTGATGGAACATTGTAATTGTGATGTGGCCATTAAAAACATATATGCTTATTTCTTTGTCCCAGTGCCAAGGTAACTAACCTTATAAATTAAAATAAGAAGCAACTCTTTCTTCTTTCTCTTAAAGCATCTTGTAGATATTAAATCAGAAGTTCTTGTTAAAGTATTTATTATTTTTATTTATTTATTTATTTGAGACAGAGCCTCAAGCTGTCACCCTGGGTAGAGTGCTGTAGCATCATAACTCACAGCAACCTCCAACTCATGAGTTTAAACACTTCTCTTGCCTTGGCCTCCTAAGTAGCTGGGACTACAGGTGCCTGCCACAATGCCTGGCTATTTTTTGGTTGTACCATAGTTGTCATTGTTGTTTGGTGGGCCCTGGCTGGATTCAAACCTGCCAGCTCTGGTGTATGTGGTTGGCATCTTAGCTGCTTAAGCTAAAGATGCTGAGCCTTGCTAAAGTATTTAAATTTATATATTCTCTGACACGATTAGATTACCCTAATAGTATAGGCCTGATAATTTTGCATGATGCTTGACAACTAAGGAAAAGATTTTTGAAATCCTGAAAAAGTTTTATTAGAATCACTTCACCATCAGTCTAGGAACATACATAAAGTTCAGATTATCCACATCATCAATATCTCAGATCAATTCTCTTTGAAACAATTCAACAGTAACTTAAGAAACTCCCAGAGGAGGGAAAAGAAAACAACTTCAACTTCAAAAAAGAAATGAGTATGTTGGGAAGCTGGGGAAATTCAAACAGATAAAGCCAGTTCCAGGGCAGCACCTGTGGCTCAGTGAGTAGGGCACTGGCTCCATATACCGAGGGTGGTGGGTTCGAACTCAGCCCTAACCAAACTGCAACAACAAAATAGCCACATGTTGTGGCGGGCGCCTATAGCCCCAGCTACTTGGGAGGCTGAGGCAAGAGAATCACCTAAGCCCAAGAGCTGGAGGTTGCTGTGAGCTGTGATGGGACAGCACTTGACCAAGGGCGACAAAGTGAGACTCTGTCTCTGAAAAAAATAACAATTCCAGAAATAAGGATAACTTGGAACACAGGGCAAAATATTTCACTCTGGAAATATTTTCAGAAAATAAATGTTGGAAAAATAGTCATCAGTCTCAGATTTTCCAAAGCTTGTAAAAAGATGAATTATAATAATAATAAGTTTGATCAGCATTATGTTAATTAAGAACAGGTGAATCGGAAGCCCATATAAAAGAATCATCAACATGTTCCTGAAACTGGAAATGAAGGTGGGGAGATTTAAAACAGGATAGCTAATGGCATTGTGATAAGAGAGAATTTTAAGTAACTAACCAAATATTCTAGAAATCTAGGAGGAACACAACAAAATCTTAAAAGTAAATCTAACAAAAAAAATGCAAGACCTATGAGAAAGAATATATAAACTTTTATTGATACATAAAAGAAGACAAACTAATGAATAGGAATACTAGAAGACTCCAAAGTCTGAAGTCAATTATCCCCCAAGGTATGCACAATTGCAATGCAATTCCCATATACATTTTACTGTGTGTCTTCGTATCTTGTTAGCCACCCTAAATTGTGTGTAACAATAAGCAATACTGTAACAGGAGGGGAAAATAACGGGGTGCTCTCTTGATAGCAGGTTTCAGTGTCATAAAGATGGGGTAATGAGAGAATTCTGGTTTTGGCAAAGAAGTACTCCAAGAACAGTAGCAAAATTTGAAGTTCCTTAAAATGCCAAATATAACGTCCAATTTATCAAATGGAAGGGGTAAGGAAGAATCACTTGTTCAATAGTTGATGCTGAAATGATTTGACTTTATGTATGGGGGAAGTTAATATCAATGTTTAACATTATATAAAAACTAAATGTTTAAACATTAAAAATGCAATATGAGATAATGTTTAGTCAGAAAAGTATAAACACGAGAATAGCAGGATATGGTGGAGATACATAAGGACAAAGCTGAGGGAATGATTCCATCAAAATCGTAAAACTCCCATAAATAAAAACATCATAAACAGCAGGCAAATGATAAACTGAGCAAAGCAGATGCAATAAGCATGATACACAGTGAGTGAGTAGCCTTATTTTATAAAGTACTGTGTCTTCAACCTTTTGGTCTCAGAATTCCTTTACCAATTTTAAGAATAATTGAGACCCCAACCCACCTCAAAGGACTTTCACTTGTATAGATTAAGGATTCACTAGTTTAAGAGTTAAATCTGAAATTTTTAAAAGTTCATTTTAAATGTGTTTAAAAATAACAGTGAGATGGGCGGTGCCTGTGGCTCAAAAGGGTGAGGTGCCGGCCCCATATGCTGGAGGTGGTGGGTTCAAACCTAGCCCCGGCCAAAAAAATAAATAAATAAATCACAGTGAGCTCACCCAGCCCCAGCCAAAAAAGTAAAATAAAATAAAATAATAGTGAGCTCACTAAATATTAATATATATCACACTTATAATAAAAATGATTTTTCCAAGACAAAAGCATTACTGAGAACAATGGTATTAGGCTACACTTGTGCTGAGCTTTGTACTGTCTGACCTTATGGAAGACTGTTGGATTCTCCCATCTGCTTCTGCTCCCAATCCAATGTAATGCCCCACAGCATGTGGTCTCTGCAACCACTGTTGACAGAAGTGAGGAAAAGGGCAAGGAAACTCCAGAGATGCTGGCCTCAACATCGTTAAAGACTGGGACCGACACCAGCAAATACCTACCTTCAGATTTATTATTAAAAAATGTTTTTACTCTGGGTGCCCACAGATCAATGGTTAGAGCACAGGCCATGTGCACTGGGGCTGGGTGGTTCCAACCTGGTCTCGGCCTGCTGAACAGAAAAAAAAAAAAAAGGTTTTTAAAGTCAGTAGAAAAAAAGGAGGGAAGTATGGAGAGGGAAGGAAAGAGGGAGGGAGGGAGGGAGGGAGGGATGGAGGGATGGATGAAAGAAAGGAAGGAAGGAAAAAAGGAAGGAAGGAAAGGAGGGAGGAAGGAAGGGCCTTACCATTTTAAGCCACAGTTGTTCAAGTGATGCTGGAAGCAGTCTTAACAGTCAGAGTTCTTTCCATAAGCACTCCCACACCTTTCTTCAGAGACTAAAACTAAGGGAAATCAGAATACTTTTGGTATTCTGTTGAATTCAGATGAGTAGAAACTCGAGATAGCATTATTTCTGCATATTTTGTAATTTTATGAATGTAACAGGCCACATGCATTGGCATTATGAAAAAATATATAATAGCAATAATCAAAAGCTGATCTCTGCTCTCAGATACAAAAAGGATCCACTCAACCCCTATCCAAAGCTCAGCTTCAGCTTTGTGTCTCAAAGGCCTTGTGGTCCCAGTCACCATCCAGCTCAAAACAAATTTTAAAAACTTGTGTTTCTGGCAAGTTAAAGAGAATCTGTCCTGCAGCTAGTCTCACTCTGCCAAAATGGGACTCTCCTTCCAACCTACTCTTTGGTAAGAGACATTTCTTGTTTACAGTACAAGTCAAGCCTGTATTTACTCATGTGGTTACCAGCTGCTAGAGCCCTGAGACCAGTTCAAACAAAATGCAAGAAAAGAAATACTACAAGAGGAATGGTGGCCAGTGGAAACTGTCTCTGTGTATGACAAAGGGCCTCATCCCCTACTGTTTGAAAAAAAGCAATTCTGGGTGGTGCCTGTGGATCAGAGGAGTAGGGTGCTGGCCCTGTATACTGGATGGTAGATTCAAACCTGCCCCCAGCCAGAAACTGCAAAAAAAAAAAAAAAAAAAGCAATTCTTCAGCCTTCTTCCTGGATGACTGACCTATCAATCATTCAGTTTGGATAACAGTAAAGCTTTAATCTTTCATTGCCACTATGACATTAAAATTTTTCTAATTTTTAAGATAAAATGATAGTAGCAACATTATTGTATATTCTAACCAAATTTATTTGTGGGATTTATGAAAAGAAAGAAGCACCAGCTCTTTATCTCTCTCCACAAGAATTGGTAAAAGACTTAGATCAAGACCATTGGCTAGGCTCGGCGCCTGTGGCTCAAGTGGCTAAGGAGCCAGCCACATACACCCAAGGTGGCGGGTTCGAATCTAGCCCAGGCCCACCAAACAACAATGATGGCTGCAACCAAAAAATAGCCAGGCATTGCGGCAGGCGCCTGTGGTCCCAGCTACTTGGGAGGCAGAGGCAGGAGACTTGCTTGAGCCCAGGAGTTGGAGGTTGCTGTGAGCTGTGATGCCAGGGCACTCTACCCAGGGGGATAGCTTGAGGCTCTGTCTCAAAAAAAAAAAAAAAAAAAGACTTGGCTCACATTTGGTTCCAGTCCATTAGTCTGCCTACTTCTGACATGAAGCACTCTAAATTTTTTATTGTGTAGTCTCCCCACTAGAGGACCCACGTGTTGAATTATTCACAGGTTTCTTATTTCAAAGACTGTTACAGCTCAGGGTGCCTCTGGGACCAGGTACTTCATTAACAGCTATGATAGGCCTTCTCCACCTCAGTTTGTGGGAAAAAAAAACGTGTACTTAAATAGAGACAATGAGTATTAATGTCAAACCCAATTTATAGTTCCTATAAAAGAAAAGGAAGTATTTTGGTAAAGTCAAATGCAAATATTATGCTCAATTATTGTATAAGACAATATTTTAGGAGCTCAGTTTCAGTGTTATCGTATGTCCTTGGGTAAAGGTGAAGTCTTAAAATGCTTTACAAGTTAGGAAGTTCAAAATGAAAGAGAAAGAAAATGAGAAATATTTCTCCTTAAGCTGTTGGGTATTGAGAATAGCATTTCCCAGATCCTTATTTTCCGAAGTGTCCTAGTGCCAGGAAGGTCCTCAGCGAAAGTCGTGCAAAAGGCAAGTTAGTTTCACAACTACATCTATTTTTGCATTAACATAATTATATTCATATTTTGTGCTCCTGACACATTCTTTTTGGAGGTGATTTTGTTTAGATTTAGTCTAAAAAGACTAAAAAGAGCAGAAAAATATGTCTACATTTATACGTGACAGCTTATGCAGAGTGCACAGGTGAGGGTTTCACATTCACAGGAATGATCTTTCCTGTTCAAGTATAGGACTAGGAGGATGTCCACTGTGGTCTAGCCTGAGGGCTGTGTGCAGTAGATGACCTCACCCCAATTTACCTTAAGGTAGAAATGCCACTGTCAATATTCCCCTGCATGGTATGAGAGGGCAGAAATGAAAATAGATGACTACGGGAACATGGGCTCTACTCAGGGAAGACAGGGATGCTTATAGTTTTTCAGTGGTCTTCTGTGACAAATAAAAACACCTTTAGCCCCTAAAAATGTACATTGCTGTGGAAATTACCATACTGATAACATCATAACAATGACAATAATGAGAATTAACTTTTATTGAGGGCTTTACATCCCAACCACAACCATCTATCTTATTTAATCCTTGTAACTTTCTGCGAGGTAGATTTGACAGTTATCCCCCATTTTGCTGACTAGGTGGAGAGAATAGTTAGTCTGAGATCACATGGCCTATGAGGCCTGAGCCAACTTTAAACACAAGTGTTGTTTTAACCACTGTGGGTGACTTTCAAGATGATCCCCCATAATCAGCACCTCTGCTTATTGCATTCTTCTGGGATCCCCTCCAGCCAGATCAAAGCTGGCCCAGTATAACCTGTTGGATGCAGCAGGAGACACAGAGTGACTTCCAAGGCTGGTTCATACAAGGCCTGACAGCTTCCGCCTCAGTCTCCTCAATACCCATCCTTGGGAATCTGAGTTACTGTGTGCAACCACCTTGCAGAGGAATGAGATGGAGAGATGATGGGGAGAAGGCCTGAGACTACCTGAAGAGGGGGAGATGCCCCCAGCAGTTCAAGTCTTCCCATCTGAGCAGGCAAGTGACTCCTTCTAAGCCCTGTCCAAATCGTAGATGTGTCAGCAAGCTGACTGACTGTTGTTTGTAGTAAGCCACTAAGTTGTGATGTGATTTGTTAATAAGATGATGGATAACTGGAACAGCCACTGTCAAGCACATGCTCCTTCTCCTCTCCCAGAATGCCTCTCTTCTCCCTAGTCCTCACACTCTACAGATGGTCAACCTGTGAGTCCCACCCCAACCCAAACCCACACTCACACACACACATTCAGCTGAGTAGAAATGAAAATTGACTCAGCACCAAGCCTAACTCATCTTAAAGGTGGTAAAAGTAATGAAAGAGGAAAAACCATCTAGTATTGATATTTCAAATTAAATATCAGTGCATACATGAAATATTTTTTATCCTAAGAGATATACGTGGCTCCCAATAATATGTTGGCTGATTTCTATTTGCTGATCAGAATTTTACTTGAAAAACAGGTTTTGCTTTTGAGCAAATAGATGCCAGTTTCCATAATAATTACAAAGCTATATTTTTTTAAAAGCTTTCAAGGGTTTATGCTTACATTTAAATATATTCAGATATGTTAAAAATCAGCTTGCTCGTGCCCTCAGCAACGTACTCAGGTGATGTGATTAAATGTATAAAGGACTTTCTTCATCTGGATAGATTTCTAATACTGTAAACTCAAACTGATTGGCAAAATGGAACAGAAAATCACATTACTGTCACAAACATCCTGGACTGTTACAAAATGAGACAAACTGAATAAATTTTAATCATGACTTCTGAGAGTTATTATCCCGGAGGAAAAAGGAACCTTCGCTCATATAAACCGTGACTTCTGAACTTGTTCCATACTGTACTGTAAATTGTCAGACCCCTGAGTATTTACTAGATTGCACTCAATTCACTGGAAACTCATGCCTCTGGCAACAGCTTTGGAGCTTTCCTTTTTGTTCTGCTTTGACAGGGAGCTTGGTGGCTCAGCCACAAAATTTTATTCCTTTGATGTAAGCATTCCAAATTGTATATAAAATCAGCACTTTGTACCCCACAAATGCATTAATGTGCACAGTTATGATTTAATAAAAAAATTAAGAGAAGAAGAAAACTTTAGTCCTTGTGAGTCCCATGGGCTCCCTTCCTGGTGCTACAGAGTCTGGGATGGGACATGGCCCCCAGTGTTCCCTTAGTGCATAAGTCCTGTCTGAAGCCGGTTAGTCACCCTGTTCCTGACACCTCTATACAACCTACCTTAAGGTCAACTCTGGGATCCAGAATTATAACAGGTAGAACACAGAAAGGCTGCTCTGTGACCGACTCAGTTTACAAAGCCCCTTGGGGACTATTAGGCTTCAAAGACCCCTCTTGAGCTTGAAGAGTTTTCTTTCTAAACAGTAGACAGCTGATGATATTTTTTCCAACAGGCAATTTAAAGGCAGAAGAAAAGAAAAGAGAAGAGGAAGGAAGAGGAAGAGGGGAAGAAAAAGAAATAAATCAGACTTTGTCCCTGAAACTTAAGCTGTAACTAAGAAAACATTCCTATATGTAAATTGGCAGGGCTGGAAAGTCCTAGATTTTTTCAGATTGCCTTCCTATGTTTTCTCTTCATTATGACCCATGTCTACTAATGTGTTCTTACCCATCATGCATACCAAGTTTTGTTTCAGAATATAATATCCCGTAATACCATCAGACCCAGGGACTTTAACACCCCTCTTTCAAAACTCCACAGATCCTCTAAACAGAAACTAAACAAAGCTACAAAGGACTTAAATGTGACCTCAGAACAAATGGGATTAATAGACATGCCCAGAGCATACCATCCCAAAGCTAAGGAATATACATTTTATATATATAAAATATATAACATATTTAGCCACACATATACATATATATATAAATATAACATGATATTTTAATTATAAATATAACAGAGGTTTTTTAGTCATTCATAAACAAACCATATAAGCATTATGAGCATTGAGTAATAAATATCTTCACTGCAAATATATGTAGTTACTACACAAGTTTTCTATATGCATCTATATTAGATGTTTTAATAAAACTTTATTACATCTTCCATCAACTCTGAAAAAGTGCTGGCAATGCTGCCATCAGCTCTGAACTGCTAGAGATCTAAGCACACTACCACTCAGGTGTAAGGCCACACATCTTTGTGAGACCTGATGACAGCAAGATTTAGTGAGAGTTCATATCAGCATCTGTGCCAGCAGGATCCCCACAAAATGCCTCTGGCTGAGAGAAAGGCCCAAATCTTCTGATAAAATGGCTTAACTTCACAACTACGATCTCTTACCTGAGGTAGAAGTCCTTCCCTTTGGTTTAATGAAGTAAATAAATAAAAGAGGATACCCATTGGGGGGTGCAAGGTTTAAAACAGTAAAATTATAGCTCATCTAATATCCCCATGGCAGAAGTACACAGGCCTGGGAAAGGTGAGAACTCCACAGCTAATCTCATCTCTGAGACATGAACAAGTTTCTGGTCCTACCTGGTAGTGTTTCTTCAGGACCTACCACTCCCTCCCACAACCCCAGGACCAGGGTCTGACTGGAAAACAGAGGAAGAAAAGACAAGACTATGATTTGGTTATCTCCATTGGCTCAATGATCAAATTTGCAGCAAAAAAAAAAAAAAAAAAAGAAAGAAAGAAAAAGAAAGAAAAGAAAAGAAAATTTATATTCTGGTTATATTTATAAACACAAATATACTTGTAATTCTGAAAAAACAGCACCCTTCCAGTAAGAAAAGAACATAAATCAATTCAGAAAATACTAAGTTTATTTCCCAGCTTATTTAAAGGAGAAGAAGAAACAGCAAAGAATGACAGGCTGTGACCAAAACCTTTTTAGTTAAAAACAAAATAAAAACGCCCTTATGGTGAGACAATCGTATGATGTCTAAGTCAAGACATTATTACTGGCATTGTCTGGGTAGGAGAGAAGACAGAAGACCCACTGGCTTTCTAGGGCTCTTTTCTATTCCTACCCAATATTCTCCCAACATTTCATATTCCTATTGTAAAATCATCTTTATTCCCACACCAAATTTACAAAGGAAAGCCAAAAGTTTACCAATTAGCTTTAGGATTTGGGGCTTTTTTCTATCAATTTTACTCATTTGTTCAAGACTTATAGTACTTATAAAATGCCTTCTATGCATGAGACATTGAATAAGATGTTTGAGAAAATTGTCTCACTCTTTAAAAAAAGATGTTATACAATGACCTCAAATACCTGTCATATTAGTAAGACAGACAAAAAAGAATGATAGCAGTATAGATAAGTCAAAAATGTGTGTTTTCCTAAAAAGATGTAACTTTCCTTTAAATCAAAATACTTCCGTTAGTTTTATATACTGTAACAAAGCAAAAATTTATAAGCTGCATAATGTCTTAACCTTTGAACTTAAATCACTCAGCACACTGAAGGATCTCTATCTTCCTCTTCAATTAGGGTTAATTTTTTTCCCAAAGGATTCACATGTTCAATCATAGGGTCCTTATAACAAAGGTGAATTAATAGAAACTGTTAGGCTTCCTTGCAAGACAGCCAAGGAATAGAATAGCAGCTTGGGCTGCCAGAATATCACACTGTTAGTGAGTGACTTGGCCAGGCCTCACATGCACACCTACAGCTGCAATGATAGTTTGACCATGACCCATGCCTTCTTGATCATGCACATTTAAGGAGTCACAATATTCCAAATGTATGAACACCAATTCCTTCTTGGCAAAGTCACCTGATCTTTTCCATGAATCTAACTGACACCCACAATTAACTGCTTTGCTCAGGCTTCTTCTATCCTGCAACCAGAGCAAGTTTTTCAAAAAATTCAAAATAGAATTGCAGCTGATACAGCAATTCCACTCTTAGGTAGAAACTCAAAAGAATCAAAAGTAAGGACTCAGACAGCTACTTATATGCCAATATTCTTTGCAGCATCTATTTGTAATACCTAAAAGGTGAAAACAACACAAGTACCTATCAATAGATAAATAGATGAGCAAAGTGTGCTATGTCTATACAGTGAAATGTTATTATACTATCATAAAAAGGAATGAAATCCCGATATTTGCTACAATATGAATAAACCTTCAAAGTATTGTAATAACTGAAATAAGCTAGATACAAAAGCACAAATACCATAGGATACCACTTAATATGAAATATCTGGAATAGGCAAATCTCAGAGACAAAGAACAGATTAGACGTTACCAGGGGCTGGGAGTTACATGAGTCTCCTAGAAGGGCAGTGGGAATAAGGAATAAGGAATCATTGCTTAATGGGCATGAAGTTCCTATGCGGGGTGATAAAACAGTTCTGGAAATAGATAGTGGAGATAGTTTTACAATATGAGGAACATAATTAATGCCACTGTACATCTAATTCAAGTATACTTAAAATAGCAACTTTTATGTAATATAAATTTTACTACAGTTTTGAAAGATAAATATATAAAAATACAATGAGACTTACTGGGTGATCACTCTGCTTAAGCACTTTCCATGGAAATAATTAGAATGAAGACCACAGTGGCAACGTGGCCTGTGTGTCCTGGATGGTGTGGTCCTCACTCTCTCCCCAGCCTCACTGAGTGGCACTCTTCCTTGTACTCCCAGTCCTGTGAAGGCATTTTATTCCTCCTCCTTGTCCCTGCTATGTCCTCTGCCTCTACCACTCTTCCCAGTCATGTGCTCCCAGTTAACACATGTTCCTTTACACTTTGTATTTCAGCTCAATGATCACATTTTTTAGGGAAGCCTCTCTAATCTTACTGATCATATCCTCTTCTACTCTCAGATGTTTTTTAAGAAGTCTCTTTTATAGAATTTATTATGTTACAGGTTTATTTTTATTTGCATGGTTTTGGTAATGAGCTTCCAAGATGGCGCCCATGACCCACAATTCCCTGGAGTAGCCCTGGTATTGTCTTCTCCCAGACTGTCTCACTGTGCATGTGAGGAACAGGATGTGGCAGAAGTGTGATAAGTCACTTCTGAGATGTGATTGAGACAATAGCCACTTTCTTTTCATTTGATCTCACTCTCTCTCTCGCCCAAGTATCACTTTCTCTGAGGGAGGGTAGCCCATCAGCAGTCAGGAGAGCACTTGCTGGTGAGCAGCTGAAGCCTTCTGCTAGCAGCTGCATCTGTGATCCTGGGGATGCACATAAGAATCCTAGTTAAGTCTTCAGAAACTGCAGCCCTGGACAACAGCGTGACTACAACATTGCAAGAGACTCTGAGCCAGAATCACCCAGCTAAATCATTCCCAGTTTCCTCACCCTCTGAAAAACAATGGCATAATATGTTTCTTGTCTGAAGCTGTTAGCTTTTGGTTTAATTTTTATATAGCAACAAATAACTAGTACATGATTGTTTGATCTTCCCTCATCAAGTTGAGAGAGGGTGGAAACTTATCTTTATTGTGCTCACCAATTATCTACCCAATGCCTATGGCAGTGCTGACATGTAGTAGAGAGTTGATAGGTAGTTTTTTAAAGAATAAAAATATGCATGGATGAATCAACCCAAATGACCTAACCAGTCCACCAGAAAGGAAGTGGAAAGCTTCCCTTATTACATGTCTGGCATTGCACGGGATGACATGGGTCATTTGGCAGCAAGCTCTACTAACATAAATTCGAATATAAACCACACTACACAAGAACCCCAGGGAAGAAAATCAGTACTCACAGTTTTAGTAACTATTCTATGCAATTTGACAACCTGAAAAAAAAAATTCAAAGTTTTTAGATGGAACAGAGAATAAGAAAGAGGGACATTTACACACAACACAAAGAAATTCCTTTATAAAAATTGAAGCTTCTGAAAACCAGCAGAGGGTTGAAGGAAATGAAAAGCATAAGGTGAAAGTGAGGCAGAAATTTATTTGGAAGAAATATACTTCACGTCCATCATTGGGACTGGTTAAGTTTCTCATGAAAACAGCTCAAATACAACAGATGAATTTTTACTCTCTTACTGTAGAGATAATTTTAAATGATTTTCCAGATCCAGGGATGATAGTTAAGTGGACCAAGAAAATAACAAAAATGATGGCAAAAATAAATAAAATAAAACTCATAAAGCAACTGTTTTAGCATGAAACTTGATGTTGAAGCATTAGAAAAGGAAATCAAATTTAGACACTGACATCCCAGCACCTACTTTCCCTGGAAGAACAGTGTTACCAGTTCAACAACATGTGACACAGGCATTGAAACTGGCTTCTCATCTAAGCAATGGATCTCTCCTGATTTCCTCCATTGGACCAGCTAACTCTCTGAACATGTCTCAAACCAATGGAATGTGAAAGAACGTAAAAGTTGGATAAAGAGAAAAGAAAAAGGGACACAGAACTTGAGATTAAGAATATCTAAGCAAAATCCCTAATAGATGATGAAAGCTGGCTTTGGACAGCAAGCTTGAAGACATCAAAGAATTGTCCTTTAGCAGAATGAATGGTGCATATGGGCAACATTTATATTCTCCCTGTATGGACACTACTTTGAATTCTAATTTTCATAGAGTAACATCTTTGTTTTGGGGAGGCCCAAAGACTGGCAATCAGATACCATTTTTGCCATGTATAGTAGGTCCCCTAAGGCTACCACACCCTCCTGTCTGGGCCCACTAGATGCACGATATTCTAGTGTAGGAGGATCCAGGATCTGGTGGGAGTGGGCCAGAGTAGCCTCTACTGAGTACCACAATCAAGAGAGGGGGTGATGGTGGGGCTGGCAAGAGGGTTGTGGCCACCTGGAGCAAGAACCAAGACCCGGCCATGTAAAGAGAACCAGGAGCCCCACACAGGTCCCACAGACCCACCTGGCTACCTTCAGGCCAAGCAGCCTCAGAAGCTCCCTCCCCACCAGCCATGCATGAGGCCATCTGGGCCACATTCCCCAATGTGGTGAGGAAGGAAGGGCTACCAGGAGAGGAGGAAGGGGTAGCATTCACAGAGCAGGTGATTACAGGAGGAGGGCAGTGTAATCTGCACATTTAGTAAGGGATCCTTCGTCCTCCTCAAATGTGTCTTTTCTGGCTGAGAGTCAGCCACTTTCTGGAGAGATGTTCTCCTAAAAGTTTGAGCCAAAATATGAGTGTGCATTATACATGGCACTATATTATACCCATCAAAATATGGTGTTTATATTCCTCTCATTCCCAAGCTGCTATTTTTCCATCACATGTCAATAAGGAAAATCAAGCTGGGATAAGATTTGAAGCATAGACTGTTAGACAAAGAAAGGATCTTACATATTGTTTATTGTTACATTTACATTTTTAAAGGAGAAACACTAAAGCACCAATCTCCAATTGCCTGGTGTTATTTCTCCAGTCCCTGTTCTAATGACTTCCCATATCAATTGACTCTTCCTTCCTTAGAAGGAAAGTACAGACCATGAATGAGAAGTGTTAGAAGCCTGGCTAGGGATTTCAGACTGAGAACAGTGAGGAACTGGAAACATGGTAGATTTTTGGCAGGGATGTCTCAGCTATGGGGCAGTCACTGGTTCTGACAGCAACATGCAGGGTAGACCAATGACACAGAAAAAACAAGAGTAGAGTACTCAGGGTGTGAAGAGTGGGAGAGTGAGCAACAAAAATTGATTTGGGATAGCTTGAAATAAAAGATATTGAAAGGATGTTTGATGGATCATAAAATCCAAGAAAAAGCAGAAGGATCAAGCTTTAGAAAGGCAGTCCTGGAAATCTAGGTAAGCAGAACCTGATCATCACACTTTTCAAAATCTGACTAGTGGGAAGAATTAAGATCAGTCAATTTTTTCTTTGAGTCTCATTTCAGGGATCAAACTCCAAAGAGAGTTTTGATTTGCATGTTCACTCCTTGACTGCCAAGGAAGAAAACCCTTGACTGACAGTTCCTTCCAGACTTAAAGTGTTTCCCCTTTACCATTAAAAAAAGACTAGGTAGTGGGCAGACAAATAAGACACTGTTCATCAAAAGATCAGCAGGACAACTGTTGCCCTAACTCAGTCTGAGGAGGAGGGAGAATTGCTGGGGGTAGAAACCAAGGGTTACTGCCCAGCATGCTTCCTATTGTCTAAATTCAAAACTGGTTTTGACGTACATATTCATAGGAAGAATCACTCATCTTCAGCACTGGGGGCAAGGAAAGTGTCGTATTTTCTCCTAAATCCCCACTTTCTATAATTATCTTGCATTCATATGACCAGTCAAGTAAAATGTATCCAAGTTCCCTCATCTGGTGCCATTAGCTGAGCAGACCCCTCACATATTTGTTTCTGGGCATTTTACTTTCCCACTCAGCATGACCAAATAGAATAATCCTTCTTCTCTCCTTATTTTCTCCAGGTGATGGGCATGGCACTTTTCTCCTTATTTTTTTAATAGAATAATCCTTCTTCCTTCTTATTTTCTCCAGGAGATGGGCATAGCACTGGAGGATGTTCCTGCACATGAGGATGAGCCTGCCCAGTGGATAGGACAGCAGGGGGACCCTGCATGGTTGCTTGACCTTGTTTTCCCTTCAGCTCCTGTTTTCTTCAAGAGCAAGCTGGTTCGCCACAGAGACGAGGAAAATGCCAAAAACACCCTTTGTTCTTGTTCATGGAAGAGCAATCATCCCTATAGGAGAGAAGAAATGAAGGTTCTTAAACACAGCCAGCAAGACTTTTGCAGTCTTATAACTGCAGGTCCCAAAAGCCCCCAAACACAGTGGCAAACATGTCACACCACCCTGTGGCTTCACATTCCTCTGGAAAATGACCTCAAGAGATCAAGAGAAGCTAAAACTTATTCTCACACTGATTATGGTAAGAGGAGATTCACACCCAAATTTCCTTACACTCTAAAAAGGCATCTGTAAAAACAAAGAAAGAACAAATTAATAAATAAATAATAAAGTGATTGTGTGAAAATAAAATGAAGTAAAAAGAACAAGGTTTAGGTAAACATTTTATTCTGGTGGGTTTCTTGTTTCTCTTCCAGAGAAAGAGAGACACCCTGTGGTTTGCAGAGACAGCCCAACATAACTCAATTTAATTTTGTAAAAGGAAAACGTATTATTGCTTAAGGATCTGGTTGCAAAATAAAGTATTAACATAAAGAGGAAGTTAAAGTGACCAGCATGGATACACAAAAAAATCAATAGCTTTGTGTATTTGAGTTGAAATTCTTCAGGGATGGTTTTCCTTCCTATATGGCAAAATAAGAGCGAACTTGAAGAAATCCTACAGGTTTACACAGTTTGAAAGTGCAAGAATGAAGAAGGAGCCCCAGGTGAGACTCAGGGCCTTGTAATGCTGCAGAGACCAAGCTGGAAGAATCACAGGAGAAGATTCAGTTGGGAAAACAATTCTGATTCATCAGCTCCCCTCATATGCCTGCTTGAGGGACTGGATGACAGGGCCATTAGGGGAGGCAGTAAAGTAAATATACTTCCAATCATGTCCCAAGTAACAGATATTTTTATTTGATTTGAATTAGCACAGTAGAGAACGGAATCTTATTTGAATCTGATATCATCTGACACAGACAAAGATATAAGAATAGAAAGCAACTTAGTCTGGAGCTCCCTCTAGTCAGCCCGGGAAATAACTGCAGAGGAGGGAGGGCAGCCTGGAGCCCAGAGGAAGAACCGGGCAGGCAAAGAAGAGGAACAGATTGTCTTCAATGCTGAGCACGAATGAAAATGAGCCATGTGCTTCCAGTGGAACTTGTTTTGGTATCTCAGCTGCAGTACTAGAAGCATTAAATGTTATGAGATTTAAAACTTCCCCCCAAAGACCTGAAGAATAAGGGAATGTGTACATTTGCTATGAGCCCCCTGCCTCTGCCTTCTAAGAGAATTCATAGCACATAATACCATGCTCAACTGGTCAGCTTCTCCTTTTCTTCCAGCATGAAAGACTTGGTACCTAGACCTTAAAAACAGTTTGTAAATATAAAACGAAGCCAAATAACATGCAAACATGTGAATACAAGCATTCTTGCACTTAGAGACAAAAATGTAGGGCAAGAATAAACATCACAATGACGCCTATCACAGATTTTTTTAATGCCTCTCCCACCCTCAAAAGAAAAAAAGGCCAGTGAGCTCATGTGGCTAGGCTGAAGTCAGACAGCAAAAAATAAAACTCAGGTCTCTGTCATTCGTCAAGTATACTTTCCATCACAAAATGTGCCATGCTTTTTGTCTAAGTCTATTTCTGTTACTATGACAGAATACCAGAAACTAGGAAAAAAAAAAAAAGAAAGAAAGAAAGAAATTTAACTTGTGACTCTAGAGCCTGGGAAGTCCAAGAGCATGGCACTGCCATCTAAGATGGGTCTTTTTGCTTCATGAAAATGGCAAATGCAAGAGACCCAGATGGTTAACTTTTTAAATATTTTCTTTCTTTAGTAGAAAGGGACATCTTTAATCTCATGGGGATTATTTACCAAAAATTTTACAGTAAGTATACTTTTAAAAATTTCAGATTATTAGGGGGTACTTGAATTTTGATTACATAATTTGCTTTTGTATATTTAGAGTCAGAATTATAGGTATCTCCTTCACCTCCCTGTGAGTTGGGTGGGAATTTACCTCGCTCCTCCTTCTCCTCCCCTTGACTTAATTTTCACTAAAATTTGCTTTTACATCAGTATATAGGGGTTGATCAACTAGCTCCAATTTAGTATTGAGTACATGTGGTGGTTGTTTTGCTATTCCTATGATGCTTCACTTAGGCTGGAGTGACACTGTATTAGCATAAAAATAGAAACATGGACCTATGGATCAGAACAAAGGATCTAGAGATGAAACCACGCTTATATTGCCATATGACCTTCGACAAAGCAGAAAAAATCATACACTGGGAAAAAGAATCTCTTCAATAAATGATGCTGGGAGAATACATAGTCACATGCAAAAGACTGAAACAGGAGCTGCATCTCTCTTCACTCACAAAAATTCACTCAAAATGGATAAAAGATTTAACTTAAGGCATAAAACTATAAAAATTTTAGAATAAAGTATAGGAAAAAACTATTATACATATTGGCCTAGGAAAAGAATTTGTGAAGAAAGCCCCATTGGCAATTGCAGCAACAACATAAATAAATAAATGGGACCTGATCAAATTAAAAAGTGTCTTCATAACCAAGGAAACAGTCAGAAAAACAGAAAGAAAACTTACACAATGGGAGAAGATATTTGCATGCTATACAGAATCTACAAAGAACTCAAGCAAATCAACAAGATAAAGCAACCCCACTAGAAATTGGGCAAGAGATAGGAAAAGAATATTATCTTATGAAGACAGACTAATGGCCAACAAGCTTTTTTTTTTTTAGATAATGTCTTACTCGGTCACCCAGACTGGAGTGCAGTGGTTCAGTCAGTCATAGCTCACTGCAGAATCAAACTCCTGGTCTCACTAAAGTCATCCTCCCATCTCAACCTCCTAAGTAGCTGGGACTATAGGCATAGGCTATCATATCCAACTAACTTCCCCCCCACTTTTTTTAATAGAGATTGGGTCTCACTATGTTGCCCAGGCTGGTGTTGAACTCTTGGTGTCAAGCTATCCTTCACATCAGCCTGCTGAGTAGCTGGGACTACAGGAACAAGTCACCACACTTGGAAGAGATAACAGAGAGGTGCGGGCAGGGTTAATGGAACCAACAAGAGACAATGAGGTAGTGTGGACTAGAGACATTCCCATTGCTGAGACTGGGAAGCCACTGGACAGCATTACAAGGGGAGGAAAAAATGTCATGTAAAAATGATCTGGTAAGAGACACAACCCGGAAACTTTGCCTCTTTAGGAAAACCACAGTCTCGGAAGATCTTATCTACCGACAGAGATGTCTGCTAAAGCAGCATATCCCAACTTCTCTCTCCTTCTGCCCTCCAATCTTCTGCCAAGGCCTCCCATAGGAAAACAGCTGACAAGGAAGTCTTTCCACAGGGGCTGATCAAGGCAGGCTCCAACAGCAAAAATAACCAGGATTTCTGACCCAAATGACTTAATTTTCACCCTTTCTGCCTTGCCCAATTATTGCTGCTTCCAAAAACCATCCCTCCTCCAGTGTACAGGGGGGTCAATGCCTGTAAGTTCAATTGTTTTGTTCTTCAAATTCTTCATGTACATTAAGCCATATCTTGCATGAACTGAAAAGAAATATTTTGCTGGCTGGTGGTCACAATTCCAGAGGAATGATGCATTTTTTAAACTCTAAATCCATCCATTTCAGGTAATAAACAAAAAGTGCTTATAAAATAAGTAGTATACAGTAAGTGCTTATAAATAAAAGTACTTTTGGACTTTTTATTTCTTTTAATTTTTATTTTTTATTAAATGTTAACTATGTACATTAATGCAATTCTGGGGTACAGTATGGTGTTTTCACATACAATTTGAAATATTTTCATCAAACTGGTTAACATAGCCTTCATGTCATTTTCTTAGTTATTGTGTTAAGACGTTCATATTCTACTCTTAGAAAGATTCACTTGTACCCTTGCAAAATAAACCATAGAAGTGATCCCTCCAATTACCCTCCCTCCACCCATTTCCCCCACCCTTCTCCTTCCCCCCTCCCTGGACTTTTTATTATAGTGCTTAGAATCAGTCATTCTGATGACAGGGGGTTAGCACAGGCTGGCAGGCGCTGTTCTTGCTGTATCATTGACCTTCAGAAGGTCACACAGGGCTGGTCTGGCATTGTGGAATTCTTCTGCACTGCCAGGCTGTGCCATGCTGGAGAAGAACACCATGCTGGTTGAAGCCCTTCTACGTTCTGTGCACCATAGATAAGGTGTGCTCTTGCCATAAATGTGCTTCGCCCATTTGTGACAGGACCAGTGGCAATGAGCAGCCTGTAAGGAACTCACTTACCCGTATAAGGAATAAGACTTGGTTTTCATTCTAGCTTACTTTGACCTTAAATAAGCCACTTCATCTCATGAAAGTTCTTTATCTCAAAAATAAACAAGTTGATAAAGATCTCTGAATTCCCAATGTTTTTGTTTAACTAAAGTCATGTTGTTATTAATAATATATAAAACATAGGGACAGACAGACAACCAACATACAGGCTGAAGGGCCCTGGACCCCTTCACCTCTCCAATTCACCCCTCACTCAAAATTCTTTAGGAGCGTATTAGGAAGACAAAACCCAAACTAGATGACTTCTAAGGGCCCATTTCTAGTCTACATAATACATTCCAGTATTAGTTTCCCAAAATCTTATAGGGACATAAGAGGAGAAAATGCTTAATTTTGCTCCCATAAAGCATAAGATGTAGCAGCAAACTTTTATAGACTACAGTGCAAATGATATAATAAGTTCACTGTCCTGTAGTGTCTGCTACATAATTGTGCTCATTCCCTTTGTGTATTTTAGTAATGAGAGTATAATTGTCAGTGCTTATAATACATATAATCTCATTACTGTCACTCCCATTAGTATGCTTTCACTTTAGCCCCTATGCAGCCTGCTCCACTTTCCCTCTCATTGAAATACATAAACATATCTCCTCTCCTGAATCCAGATTTCACTCTAATTCCTGCAGTTACCGCAGCTAATCATTGCGACAACGCTGCCTGTCTTGTTTTTAATATATTTGATTTACCCTTTTTGACATAATGCCAAGAAGTCAGCTTTGCATTTATGTTGAATTGCCCTGACCACGTCCTTGCTCTTACTAGGATGGTTGAGATATCAGCTCGAGCAGAAATGAATTTAGACATGCAAAGAACTGTGCTTCCGACAGTGACTGTGTCTGGAGAGCTCTAAGATTGGCCACAATGATACCATGCCTTAAGTTCAAAAAACAAATCTTGCCTCCGTCATTCCCCTGGACACTTTCCAGTTCTATAATGCTTATTATCTGTAAAAGACTCACTTCCATAAAACTCATCAAAAACTTTTAAGATTAGTTATTTTCTCAAAGTAATATAGGCACACAATTTTAAAAGTCAAACCGTATTAATGGACCTCGGAAAATAAAATTGTTTAACATATTGCAAACCATTAATCTCCACCCTCTCTCCAGATGCAAAGACTTCAGCCTCTTTATTAGTTCCTCTGAAATGGATTGATCTTTACATTTCTATATAAATTTCTATATAAATGGGTTTGTGGAAATGTGTCCATTTTTGGCATCATCTCTTGACCTCTTTGGTAGGTAGGGATAGTATCTCTCTTCCTTCACCTTTCTGTGTCTCCTTCCCCAAACTTCAATTAGTGATGTTGCAATTTTCACTAAATGGGAATTTTGCTCTGCATATGAATATTATCAGCTCTTCTTTGTGTTCTTAGAATCTTACATTCTTTCATGTAGTCATTACTTCTGTCCAGTTTCCCAATATTATACATTTGTATCTATTTTAAAAATATCGGTATGGTAGTTTTCAATGTGTTTGGGGGAGAGACGTAAATTAGATAAGTATATTTAATCTGCCATCTTAACATGAAAACTCCTTAAATTTCCCTTTTGGTCTATCCTACCATATCACAGATCAGTCATAATGTACTATTTTTTTTCTTTCTTTCTTTTTATTAAATCATAGCTGTGTACATTAATACAGTCATGGGGTATAGTGTGCTGTTTTTATATACAATTTGAAATATTTTCATCAAACTGGTTAACATAGCCTTCATGTCATTTTCTTAGTCATTGTGTTAAGACATTTATATTCTTCATTTAGAAAGATTCACATGTACCCTTGTAAGATGAATGTACTATTGATCCTACCTTTTAAATGACACTGAAATTCTCTCCTCCCCATACTTGTGCTATATACACAGTTTAAGATTTGGGAATTTTTCCCCCTAGAGAGTTAAAGCATCTCCAGTAGTGTGGGTGTATGAAACTCTTCACACATCCATACCACTGTAGGCTCAGAGATCTGGACCTTGTACTGTTTAGTTTCACCAAAATATAAAGGAAATACTCTCCGGGCTCTGAGATCTGGACCTTGCATGGTTTAGTTTCACCAAAATATATCTAAAGGTAACAAGGCACCATCCTTTGGAGCAGGAAGGACTGGGTGTTATTCACATGGAGTAGATCACATCAGAACTGAGTAAGATCATACATTCACTCCTGCTAGGCAATCAATGAGCCCAGTGCTTTCCACAGTCAAAGGGATGTCCTCTAAGGACACCAACAGAAATGACAGTCCCTCATTTGAAATCTGACATCCTTGAGAGCACCTCATTAAGACAAGAAAATGGACCTGTAGGGTAAGAATATAGTGAAATAAAGTTATGATAAAATCTTGACAATGAGGGCTTGTGTCATTGCTGCCACATTTAAATGACTAGAAGCAGACAGATGAGAAATCTAAAAGGTCTCTAAGAAAGTTGCATTAACCCAATAAAATGTACTTGATTGTAAAATGTACTAGATTTCTGACTTATTAGGAATTAAAACAACTGTCTGGCCCTTTTACCATTTCATAAGCAGGGGAAAGGATGAATATACTTTGCCGTCTATAAGAAGGGCATGCTTCCCAATACCCACTTGTGCTCTTAATTCTTAGATAACAAAAGTATCTACCGTTGTATGTTATGGAAACTGCAATGCCACCTTACCCAGAGATCCTGGAATTTAAACTCAGTCCAGTGATGTGCTTATAGGTTGTGTCCATGAGGTAGTGGTGAAGGAGTTTCTAAGTGATTAAAGGGAACAGAGGGATATTTGGTGAGCAAAGGGTCAAATGATGGAGGAGATATTTACAATTCACTGACTGTTCATGTGGTTTCCTATTTCCTCAGTCACTTTGTATGAATAATTAAGTGAAACTATGTGACTAGATCTGGAAGTAAAATGACTCGAGTCATTTTGGGGTCAATGGATTTAAGAACTGATATGGGATCTCCCAAATCTTGCTTCTTCTGTCAAAGCAACAGTGGAAGAATGAGGATTGTATGAATTCCTGAGCCATCATTATATGGAGGAAAGCTGCCCTAAAGAATCCCCCAGATGGGCAGCAATTTTTGAATAAGCAAGAAAGAAATTTTCATGTTTTAAGCCATTGAGTGTTGGGGATTACTTGTCATTGCAATATGGCTTACTGATAACGAAGCCTATCTTATCTTGATATAAAACTCATAGACATATTAAAAAATGGCACAATGTCACAGAAAGCAGTGGGTTTCCCATCACTGGGGATGTATAATCAGGAAAGATAAATGGCAGCCATAGAAATGGGCATCTATTCATCACATAAGGAATTGAATTAAAGAGCTTCTAAGTTCCTATGGTTTTAAGATTTTCTGAAACCCCAAATTTCTACGAGGATGACCATCTAAGTTCTGATTCTTCCAATATTTTTTTCCTTGTAATGTAATTATCTTAATTCTACAAGCATAAAGTAAATTTTGTAGGTAGATACAGAATCCCTAATGACCATTCAGTTGCAGGGTGTGGAGAGCTAAGACATTGTTTCTGAAACAGGCATTTAAAGAAAAGAGAAACACTTCATGGCACAAAGAGAGAAGATGGAAACGGTATAAAGGAATAAAGAGGTGGAGGACTGATGAAATGTTTATATGTATGGATGTGCGTGCACATGTGTGTGTGATATGGTTGTACACATATGCTCTGCTATCTGAGACAGCCTGGAATTAACAACTCCCCCAGGAACAACAAGCACACCTAAGTTATGAGATCTTGGTTTCTAATACCAATTCCCAATTAAAAAGCTAACTATGGTATGAATTTTAGTTAATAATAATATAGCAATAGTGGTCTCTTAATTATACAAACATAATATACTAATACAGAGGGTCAATAAAAAAGGAAGCTGAGTGCAATTTTCATGAAAATTCTCTAAATTCCCTTCACATTATTTTAGTAAATCTAAAACTTTTCTAAATATTAAAGTTTATTTTAAAAAGAAAATAACTGAACAACCAAACAAGTAATGCTCATGCAAAATTTCATATTTGGGGCGAAACCCATCTATAAAAGCAAAGCATAACTATTATCAACTTCCACATATGTTTTGAATAGTCACTATAAACGTAACTAATCTCCCTGTGCCACGGGTTATCTGGCCTCACCCTGAAATGAGCCCATTCTGAAAATATTCAATTTAGGTGGGGAAAATGTCTATTTTCTGACAAGTAACAGAGGATAAAATACATCCTCCAAAAAGCATCAATGACTACAAAAATCGCAACTTGTCCTGCTCACAGGCATACAAAAAATAGGCCCCGTTTCATAATCACCATAAGCCCTTTATCAGCCTGACTAGGAGTAGATTAGAGGGCACGTTTTGAAGTTCACCCTAGAAAAGAAACTGTCCCTTTATCCAAGCAGCTTAAGATACCTTTCTTCCATAAAAGTTCTCGCATAAGAAGACGGTCTCTCGAATAACCTTTTGTCTGACCCAGTCAGAATTGACTCTCACAATTAGGGATAAGTCACCAAATAGGAAGCTCAGGTGTCCACTGGTTTTGCTAACATAGAAGAATCCTTCACCTCAATTGGTTAGTGTCCCTTGAAGGTTTTTTTCTTTTTTTTTAATTCCATCCTCAAGGAGACAGAAGATAAAACTTAAGCTTTAGTAGATGAAATAACTCTGTAAGTAATTTGGGAGCAGTAGTGTCAGAAGTCTTGATACCTTCAAAAGGGATGTGGAGAGGGATAGCTGCTGAAAAGCTGCAAATAATGGGCAATGTGAAAACAGAGTGGGCATTTCAGCGTCTCAGCCCTCGAGCACTCTTCTCTGATAGCATCCTGAAATGATCAGGCTGTGAGTGTCAAAGAGGTCATTCTATAAATGGTAAACTCAATTTTAAGAAATAGAAAAGCGTCTTCAGTACCTCTTCAAAGCAGAAGAAACAGCTATTAATGTGGTGGGGGGGATGCTTAGGGCTTATTACTTGCAACATCAGTGGTTCAAACCTGCTTTATCAGCAGCTTTATCAGGAATATGGAAGGCGGGGATTACCAGGAATCAGTTCACTTTACAGAAGTTCAGCAAGATGTTGAATTCAATTTCTAACTAAAGGAGCTAACATTTAAAAAGGTATAAAGCTATGGAACAACATCCCATGAACAGCAATTAGAATATTTACAATTGTTTAGATGTCAAGACTTCCCCTAAACAATCTACAGATTCAATCCAATGATGCCTTTTTTCAGAAACAGAAAAATCCATCCCAAAATTTATATGGAATTTCAAGAAACCCCAAATAGCCAAAACAAGCATAAAGAAGAAGAACATAGTTAGAGTACTCACATTTCCTAATTTCAAAACTTAGTACAAAGCTACAAAGGTGGGAGACTAACATAGCTCTTTTAATGACTGGTAGAATTAGTAAAATAACAACAAAATATAGACTATCTAAAAACCATAATTACAAAATTGACCAAATTGACATAAAGAGCAAAAATGAAAATACTTAACCTACCTAAAATTGGCCATACACTGAGTTATAAAGCAAGGCTCAGAAAATATCAAAGGATTGAAATTTGTCAGAATATTTTCTCTGACCATGGTGAAATTAACCTAGAAATCAATAACAACACAAAACGTAACTAGAAAATCTGCAACTGCTTGGCAATTAAGCTATGCACTTCTAAATATCCCACGGCTTAATGAGGAAATCAAAACAAAAATTAGAAGATGTTTTTAACCAAATGACAAGACAAAAAAATCAGGAATGCAGCCAACTGAAACACTGAAATAAATTTACAACTTTAAATACACATATTAAAATAGAAAAATACTCCCTTTCCCACCCCCAACAATGAGCCAAGACTCAATGTCAAGAAGATAGAACAAATCAAATTAATCAAGCAAATTAAATTAATATCTTAGTGATTATTATTTACAAAGAGAAAAGGCGATTTTACAATAGAAACCTTTGGCAGACGTCTCAAGAGCCAAGGGACAGAATAAACCAATGATGTGTGACACTCAATGCAATCCAGTGGAAAGTACATAACGTTGCCAAATTCAACTGTTGCCAAAAGCTTTTTCTTTCTTTTTTTTTTTTTTCTGAATCTAAAAATGAGGAAACAATTCTAGATTGTAGAATATTGTGCTACAAAACTTGGATTCTTTAAAATAACTCAGTCATGGGCTCAGCGCCTGTAGCACAGCAGTTACGGTACCAGCCACCTGCACCCAGGCTGGTGGATTCGAATCAAGCCCGGGCCAGCTAAACAACAATAACAACTGCAATGAAGAAAAATAACCAGCCATTTTGGTAGGTGCCTATAGTCCCAGCTACTTGGGAAACTGAAGCAAGAGAATCACTTAAGCCCAAGAGTTTGAGGTTGCTGTGAGCTGTGATGATGCCATGGCACTCTATGGAGGACAACATAGTGAGACTGTCTCAAAAACAAAAACAAACGAACAAAAACAGTCATGAAAATATTTAAAAAGAAAACAAAGTGACTGAAATATTCTAGGTCAGGGCCCAGCAAGTTTTTTTTGTTTATTTGTTTGTTTGTTTTCTTTTGTAAAAGGACAGGTAGTTAATATTTTGGGTTTTATCATACGACCTTTGTTGCAACTATTAATTTCGGCCCTTGCAGCCTTGGAAGTAACTATAGTCAAAATAGAAACAAATGAGCATAGCCATGTCCTAACAAAATTTTACTTATGGACACTGAAATTTTAATTTTATATCACACGTCAATATGTTATATGTCTCCTATAGGTTTTTTTTTTTTTCAATTAAAAAAAATGTAAAATCATTTCTTAGCTTGCAGGCCACACAAAGCCAAGCAGCAGATCAGATGTGGCCCATGGGCCATAGTTGCTAACCAGGAATGATGAAAGGAGACTCCAGAGAAGCATGAAAATAAAATACAACGTGAGATCCTTTAATTCACAAACTAAATAAATAATAAGTGAAATAAGGCATATTTTGGAAACAACTGGAAAATTTAAAAGTGAACAGTATGTAACGTATAAAATAAGCATCTCATTTTATCATCATTAGGTATCTTGTGTGTAAAAATTATTTCATGGTAGTGGAGGAGGATATCATTGTTCTATATAAGGGCATGCTGAAGATTTAAGAGTAAAGGGCCGTGACGTCTACAAATGAATCACATGAAAATAAAAGGGCCAAGTAGATTATTGTGTGTGTGTACAGTCACCTCTTGGTCTCTCCAGGGACTGGAGAAGACTTCCTCCCTCCCCCCAAGGATACCAAAATCAATGGATAGTCAAGTCCCTGATATGAAATGGTGTGGTATTTTGCACATAACCCACACATGCTCTCCTGTATATTTTATTTTTTAATTTATTTTTATTTCATATTAATATAAGGGTACATACAATTAGATTACATTGTTTGCATTTGTTATGCAAAGCCCAGGTTATAGTCCTAAGAGATGTGCCATATACCCCTACATTGTACCCGATAAATGAGACCTTACCAAACCCACATGCTCTTCATACCCTCCATCCTTCTTAAATTTCAATGTGTTTTTCTCTCGTGAGTGTATAGTTCTTCATCTACTGGCTTCATATTAATATTGACTAGATTGGATGCTTGCTCTTTCATTCTTACGATACTTTACAAGGATGTTCTCCAAATCCTTCCAGATAAATATAAAAGATGATTTGTATCTCCATTTTTCCTTACAGCTGAAGAGTATTCCATGGTATACATATACCACAGTTCTTTAATCTATTCATGGGTTGGTGGGCACTTGGGTTGTTTCCACATCTTTGTGACTGTGAATTGAGCTGCTACAAACATTCGAATGAAAGTGTCCTTAAGGTAAAATGATTTTTTTTCTTTTGGGTAGGTACCTAGTAATGGGATTGTGGTATCAAATGGTAGATCTGCTTTTAGTTCTTTGTGGATTCTCCATACTTCTTTCCAAAAAGGTAGTGTTTGCAATCTAGCCAACAGTACATAAGTGTTCCCTCCTCTTCATACTGGATGAATAGGGACAACGAGCATTTTTTCATGTGTTTGTTGGCCATTTATCTTGTCTTCTTCAGAGAAGGTTCTGATCATATTCTCTTGTCAACTTGTTGTTTTGTCTTTTATTGTTATTAGTCTGAGTTCACTGCCAGTTGTGGTTATTAACTCTTTGTGAGACTCATAATGTGTAAATGTCTTCTCCCATTTAAAAAGTTGTCTATTTGTTTTAGTTGTTTAGTTGTTGTGCTTCTAGCTATGCAAAAGCTTTTTAGCTTGACCAGGTTCTATTTATTTATTTTTAAGTTTGCTGCAATTGAAAATGGGGTCTTCTTAATAAAATCTTTTCCTGGGCTGAGCTCATCAAGAGTATTTCTCACATTTTCTTCTAGAGTTTTCACTGTTTTGTGTCTTAGATTTAAATCTTTTATTAAGCATGAGTCAATTTTTCTGAGTGGTGACAGGTATGGGTCCAGTTACAGTCTTTTATATGTGGCAAACCTGTTCTCCCAGCACCATTTATTAGCCCTTTCCAATCCTATATTGGACTTTGTTCAAAACAATGATATTCCTGTTTTGCTCCAATGTCAGAAAATAACCAATGCATTTTTTTGTGCCTCTCATTCATTCCATGACAATAGGTTAGTGACAATACTGAGTATGTTCTTTGGCCTTCAGGCACAGGTGATCACTGGTTATAAAAAGAAACAGCCTATTCAATTTGAAAAACTGGCAGCTATTTTGGAATACATGAAGTTTATGGAAGAATGGACAGAGCTGACTGGTATTATGGATGTTACAGATTTACAAGGAGGTCCTACAAATGGTGGGAAAAACTACTCTTCTGGCTGATAGAAGTTGCAATTGTAAACAGCTATCTTTTTTTCATTAGATAAAAAAGAGAGTGGAGAAAAAAGGCAAATACACCTTTCTTATAGGAGAAATCTAATCATTTAGCTTGTGAGCAAAGTGAGGAACAGAAATTCAAGAAAGAGGAGATCATCATATTCTGACACTGGGGAAAGGCTAATTGGGAAGATTTTATAATGGAAAATGGAAAAATTCTACAAAGAATTGCATGGTTTGCAGCAGATGAGAAAGGTGTAAAGAGAGAAACCATTTTCTACCATGAGACATGAAAGAGGAAGCCTGGACTTCATCCCAGAGATTGCTTCAAGAAGTATCCCTCTAAAAAAAAAAAAAAAAAAAATTTTTTTAAAACCCTTTTAATTATTTTATATGACATAAAATAGATAATAAAATCATCATTTGAGTTCATATTTATGTTTTCCTCTTTTAAAACTATAAGATAATTACAAGTAATCCAACAAACTTTTTGCCACCCCAAATAAATAAGAGTTGGGGAGTACGTGGATGGCAGAAAAATTGGATAAGAATTGGTTAAATAGGGATTCTTTTCCCCATTGTATGCTTTTGTTTGGTTTTTCTAAGTTCAGGTGATGATATGAGGCTGGTTTCTTCCCTAGGTTCTCTATTCTGTTCCATCTGTGCCAGCACCATGCTATACTACAGACTTGTAGTATAACTTGAAGTTTGATAACATAATGCTTTCAGATTTGTTTTCATTTCTAAGAATTGCATTGGCTATCCATGTTTTTTTTTTCTGTTTTCCACATAAAATGAAGAACTTTTTTTTCAAGTTTAATGTAGGAGAAACAGAAAGTGTATCAGGGTCAGAAAGATTTAGGTTCTTATCTAAGCCTTGGTTTCTCTGTCTGTCAAATGTTGAGTAAGGTAAAGGTGGTGAAAATTTAGTTAGATAACCATAGAGGTCTCACCAAAAAGGTGAATTTTGAAGTGGCTTTTAAACCAAGGACTTAAGAGAGAAGAAGATACAAATAAAAAATACACACATGTACAGATATGAGGTCAGATAATTAAGTTTGCAAACCATCCTGGAAAAAGTGTTCCATACCTCATTGCTGAATCTCACGACGGTCACCTTCAAAATACTCCCCTGGGCCATCTAGTGACCGGAGTGATATTTAGCAATGAGGCACTTTTTCCAGGATAAGTTCGTGAACTTAATTGACCTCTGTAACCACACACACGTATGCATGTGTGTATGTATATGTGTGTATCAACACATATATGTGCATCCCTTCCTTCACTGACAATGCGTTTTTTTAAAAAATGGAATTCAACAGTGCTCAGTAACATTGTCAACTTCGACTGGGGGACAGGCTCCTTGTCCTGCAGAGCACCAGTAAGAGTTTGTTGACCAGCACTGACCACACATCATGTAGCTGTAACTTAAGGCACTGGAGGTCAAAATGAAATGATGAACAACTGAAGGATTTGGGACAGAGGAACAGCACAGTCTTATGTATATCTTAAAAATTTTGCTTCTGCTTCAAAAATTTATATTTCCTGAGATTCAAAGAAAAAGGGTCTTCATGCCACCACCATCTCTTCCTGAAATATTAACTGGTGACACTTCTTCATACTCAAGGGTCACAGGACTCTGAACAAGGGGTCGCATTTCAAAGCTCAGCTTGCTGATGCATAGACAAGTCTGGTTAAGAAACTGAAAAGTAATTGAATCAGCTAGAGTCCCTAGTACCCAAATGTCACTTTGATTGAATTCTCTGCCTTCCTCAACAACACTATCCCTGCTTTTCCTTTCCATCTGCTCTACTCTGTTTGTATGAAATGGCATCTGAACCAGTAGTGGGTGTCTCTGGCTCTGAAAATGAACCTGCCATCTAGAAACGTGGAGTTAATTACTTACATGGAGTGACTTAATAACCAAGGGAATCCACTTTGGATGGTGCTAACACACAGCTTTATTGTAACAGGGTTTTGTTGGTCCCTTGATGGGACACTGTATAATACAGAAAGGTAAATTTCAAGCTTAGAAATATCCAAATAGCAGCCCACCACAGAAGCTATGACATCTTAATGAGCTGTTTTGGGAAGCACATTGCTCTGGCAGTAGGATGGACTGCATTTTTATTCAGTGTTCAGTTCCTCAAGCTCCATGTGTAGCTTGTAGTTTGTAGTGCTTTTCATACTTGAAAACAAAACAAAAGTTAGCATGTCTTCATTTGAATCATCTCCATTTTTACTCTTATACTCCAGGTAACCAGCGGTAGCAATGCTTCCATGGAAGTGTTCAACATATCAAGGCTATTTACCAACCAGAGGGACACTGAACTCATCCATTACCTGGACAAAGGAAATAGGGCCACTTCCAACCCCAGCTTATTTTGCTCCCCATCTCCTGAAAGTAGCTGCCCTGAAAAAATATTCCATGGCAATTTTAATAAAATAAAACTCCTCTGGGTTTTAGCAAAAACAAGACTAATCAGCTCTAGTCAGTGTGGTAGACAGAATAATTCCTCTCTCCCCCTCTACTGAGGAACTCTGCATTCTTATTTATCACTGGAACTTAAAAATACAGGCACATTGTGTGGCTAAAGGGCCTTGGTAGATGAAATTGAAGTTATGGATCTTAAATTTGGTATATTGTCCTGAAATATCCCTGTTGACCCAATGTAATCACATGAGCCCTTCAAAGTGGAAGAGGAAGGCAGAGAATTGATGAAAGACACATGTGGGCAGGAAAACAGGCAAGAGAGACTGGATGCTCAGAAGAACTTAACCTGCCATTCCCAGCTTTGAGTATGGAGGGGAAGGGTCCCTACATAAGGTGTCAGAGTGGCCTCTGGAAGCTGGGATCCACCCACAGCTGCCAGCAGAGGAACAGAGGCTTCCCTGTTCCCATAATCACAAGGAACTGGGTTCTCCCAACAACGAGCAGGAGGTAAGAGTCTCCCCTAGAGCCTCCAGAAAAGAAAACAGCCCTGCTGACATTTTGATTTTAGCCCAAGATCTATGTTGGACACTTCTGACCTACAGAACTATGAGATACTATATTTGTCTTACTTATTTGTCTTAAAAGCCAGTAAATTTGGGGTAATTTGTTATAGCAGAAAACTAAACCAGGGCTTATAGAGAGCCAAATCTGGGATGGAAGGCTTTCTCAGAACTTTTGAATATGATAATGGAAAAGTAAGCAAATACAGTGGGGTTGTGTCCTCTGTACATTTCCTTCTCCCAACTTAATTATTTAATTATACAAGTGTAAGGAATGGTTAAGAGAGAAAAATAGAATAATTCCTCTAGTACGGACTGGGGATACTACCATACTGCTCAGAGTGTGATATCAGAGCGTGACTCCAGAATTTCTAAAGAGATGTATTTTTCAGAAGAAACCAATGGCCTTCAAGTACAAGCAAACTCCATCTGCCAACAGTCTGATAAAGAAAATATAATTCATTCTGATACTTAAGGAAAAGCCAACTATCTTGGGCTACCTATTGCTTATGTTGTTTTCCAACCTTGCTAAAACTCAACTCAAATTAGACCTCCCATTTGATCCTGCAATCCCATTACTAGGCATCTACCCAGAACAAAAAAAAAATCATTTTATCATAAGGACATTTGCACTAGACTTACTTCAGCTCAATTTACAATCACCAAAATGTGGTAACAACCTAAATGCCCACCAACCCACGAATGGATTAACAAGGTTTGGTATATGTGTAACATGGAATACTATTCAGCCATTAAAAAAGATGGCGACTTTACATCTTTTGTATTAATCTGGATAGAGGTGGAACATATTCGTCTTAGTAAAGCATCACAAGAATGGAGAAGTGAGAATCCAATGTACTCAATTCTCATATGAAGGCAGTAGATGAGCTAATACAAGGGGAGGGGTGGGGAATGAGGGAGTGGGGAGAGGAGAGGAGGGGGTCATGGTGTATGGCACAACTCTTGGGGGTCGGACACAGTTACAAGAGAGACTTTACCTAACAACAGTAATCAGTTTAACCTAATTCTTTGTACCCTTAATGAATCCTAAACAATAAAAAAAAAAACTTGAAAAGATAATTGTCAAATAAATTTTTGCCTTACAACCTAATCTCAAGTAAAAGTGACTTCACTCTAAAGATAAATTATCAGAAAGAACAGTATTTCTTATTCACAGAAATCTTCAACAGTAAATTCAGTTTATGATAAATTCAATTTTTCCTGTTAGAGTTAAATAGGATATATCTGATGGAATCACCAGCTGCCAAGAATAAATTGACATGATGATCCCTCTCAAACGTAGCCACAACCAAATTCTGATCAGCCAGGTGGTTAGGTTCTAACACCCAACTGGTAATTGCATTTCCCCAGGGTCATCCAATGGCAGCTCCGTGACATCTCCCACATTCAAGTTTGAACTCTTGCTATTCCCACTCCGAGACACTTTCCTAACACTTGACCACACGGTTGCCAAAAAGGGCACCACCAAAGTATAAGCTAATAAAAACTTAAAATGGCTATTTAATAGGAAGATTTCAAAGAATAAAAATGTCTTAAAAAATGCAAAGGACTATTCCTTTTCAACTGTGAAATCTCAGAGACCTTGACAAACAGGAGGAGGTGGTTCAAGAACACAGAATCTTCTGGGCACTCCACAAGTCACATCACATAATTATGATGTTTTCTTTGGAGGTACAAAATCACATTGATCATAGAAGTGATCTCAAACACAATGAAAAGATATTCTGATCTTTTACCTTTAATTTACTGCTAGGAAAATTTAGGCTTGAAGAGGTAGAATGACTCAGCAATACATGAGTTCCTGATGTTACTTACAGTTCCTACCATTCCCATTCATTAATTTCCTCATCGTCCATGTTTTCAACAAATATGTAATGAGTGCCTGCCAAGCAAAGGTTCAGGCACTGGTGATATAACCAATTATTTTGGACTAGAAATAGGTCTTCTGATTCCTAATGTTTTTATTAACATGTCTTTTAATTACCTATTTTTCCATTGAGTTGTTTTATATCTAACTAAAGTCTTTTAAATATTCCCTTTGTAGGCCTCATAATTAAGATGCACCTACTCAGATCTCAATATCTTTGTACTAGTCTAATTTTTTTTATAATCTGAGATAAACAGCCAAACGAGAACTTCTAAACATAAAAGAAAAATCAACAAATTGTTATGGAGTACTTCTTACAACCAAGCAGATTGGTCTAAGGGCTCATGGCTATACAACAAGCACATGACAGAATACTTTCTTTAAAAACGGTCATAGTCTATTTAATAGCACATGATAAGTAACCCCAAAGTGTGACACAGACATGTGTAGGAAACAAATATATCCAGACAAGAAAGTTCAGGTCATATCCAAAAATAAATGCTCTTTCAGGGAAGTTTTACCAAAGGACATACTGTATGAACTTGATCTTTATGATGATTAGAATAGGAGCAGCCAAGCAAACATATGAAAAAATGCTCATCATCCCTAATTATTAGAGAAATTTAAAACCACCCTGAAATATCATCTAACCCCAGTGAGAAAGGCCCACATCACAGAATCTCAAAACTGCAGATGCTGCCATGGATGTGGAGAGAAAGGAACACTTTTACACTGTTTAGTACACTCTTGAGCTCTTAGACTGATGCTTGGCTGTAGGAAGGAAGTATACTTACTGTAGTAGTGTAAGTACACTTTACGCTAAGTGTATTAGTTGCAAACTAATACAACCTTTTTGGAAGGAAGTATGGAGAACCCTCAAAGAACTCAAACTAGACCTCCCATTTGATCCTGCAATCCCATTACTGGGCATTTACCCAGAAGGAAAAAAATCCTTTTATCATAAGGACAATTGAACTAGACTGTTTATCACAGCTCAATTTACAATTGCTAAAATGTGAAAACAGCCTAAATGCCCCCCAGCCCAGGAATGGATTAACAAGCTTTGGTATATGTACACCATGGAATACTATTCAGCCACTGGAAAAAAAAAAAATGGAGACTTTACAGCCTTTATATTAACCTGGATGGAAGTAGAACACATTCTTCTTAGTGAAGCATCACAAGAATGGAGAAGCATGAATCTTATGTACTCAATTTTGATATGAGGTCAATGACAATTAACAACATTGTGGGGGGTGGGGGAAGGGGATAGCAGAGAGAGAGAGAAGGAAGGAGAGGGTAGGGTAAAGGAAGAGCAGAGAGAGGGAAGGAGGGAGGGGGTGGGAAAAAAACAGCAGAGAGAGGGAAGGAGGGAGGGGGTGAGGTCTGGGTATGTGACACACCTTTTGGAGGCAAGGCAAAATTATAAAAGGAACTTTACCTAACAAATGCAATCAGTGGGGAAAAAAAAAAAAAAAGAATAAGAGTAGCCAGGAATGGATGTGTAAGGAATTTCTGGGAAAGAGGCTAGTCTGAGGAAAATAAGTTGGGAGGTAGAACAGTTTAAGGTGCATTTGGGAAAAATTAGCAGATGGATTTGGCTCTATAGTAGTTACTGTGTTATTTGAAAACAATAATTCATAAAAATATCCAAATTTGAACAAAGAAGCCTTCTGTAAGTTGGAGGTGTTAGCTAGAAACAGCCTTGGGCCTTGTCTCCTCCCCTTTGATAGCTGATGCCTTCATGACACCTACTGCACAGATAAATTCTTCCACCTCTCATCTTCTGCAAGGAAAAACAAATTCTCCTTCCAAACCCTGAAACAGTTTGCCTTTACCATGAGAATTACCTGAGGCCATAAAGGACATCACACATTTTCTTTTTTTTCTTTTTTTTAATTAAATTTATTTCAGGTTATTGTGAGGGTACAAACAAGCAGGTCAAAATATTTGATTTTGTTAAGTAGGTCCATCTTGGTGTTATGTCCCACACACAAAAGGTGTGCTAAAATCCCCCACCCCACTCCCATTCAGTGAGAGAATGCCAACCCCTCTTCCTCCTTCTCCCTCATTACTGCTCCCCTCAATGTGAATTGAAATGAGTTTTTCTCCTATGTGGGCATACATTCGATTGTCTACTGGCTTCACATTAGTACTGAGTACATTGGATAATTGCCTTTCCAGTCTTGTGATACTTTACTAAGAAGAATGTGTTCCAACTCCATTCAGGATATTACAAAAGATGTGAAGTCACCATCTTTTTTAATGACTGAATAGTATTCCATAGTGTGCATGTACCATAAGTTTTTGATTCGTTCTTGGGTTGATGGGCATTTAGGTTGGTTCCATGACTTGGTGATTATAAACTGAGCTGTGAATAACACTCTAGTGCAAATGTTCTTATGATAAAATGATTTTTTTTTCCTTCTGGGTGGATTGCCCAGTAGTGGGACTGTGGGGTCAAATGGGAGGTCTAATTTGAGATCTTTGAGGATTCTCCATACTTCCTTCCACAAATTTTCTGTAGTCCTATTGAAACCATATTCTGCCCTTGAATGCACATAGTTTCAAATGTATGCAAATATTCTTATTTGATATGTGAAATTCTTAGTATAATTTTGTCATTCTTATTTTTTTCTTCTAATCAATGACACTAAAGCAACCGTTTTCATGCTGGCTGGTTTGGGTTATTGAAAGGCCCTTCTCATTGTGTCTGAACTGCTACTACTACCAAGACAGACAGTTTTTGTTTGCCTGACCTATCAAAGAGTCATTGTAGTCTCTAGAAGTTTAGAAATAGTCACTTTTTTCTTCTTTCATGGGAAAAATGCCATCCTAAAATTATTCAAAAATCTTTTAATTAACTGCCTTTGAAGGCCATAGTCCTTGAGTCAAAAAACTGACTCTAGGCCCATACTTTGGAGGTATGTACTTAAAGATGACAAACGTCAGATCCTGGATTGGTGTTTAGCCTTCCATTGCTTTATTTGCTTTCTTTGAGCTTTCCTGCATGACTAATTTTTCCTCCTTATCACTCAAGCAGAAAATATGCTGGCTGAGTATACTCAAAGCACCAAAAATTTACTGTAAAAATTAGCCTCTTATCTCTATAGTTAGTCAACCCTTATGGAACTCCTAAAGTCAATCTTTGAGCTCCCCACTCTTAGTGAAGGAATGGTACATGTTTGTGCACACATGCAAACATATTATTGTTGCCCAAGTTTTGGTAAGAATGAGCACAGTGTATCTTAACCATGAGGTTGAGCACAACAGATTTTAAGATTCAAAGATGTCTGATGTTTGCTCTATCTATTCAACCTAAGAAAACAACTGGTTCTGGGGAGAAAAAAAAAAGCCATGGTTTTGTAAAAGATTGGGAAGAGCTATTTCTGTGCCTTCTCATTTGGTTCAACTTCTCTAGGTAAGTCTAGTTTAAAAATCATCTTCAGAGCAAAGAATCACAAACTGTATTTCCCAGGGAAATCTGCTTCTTAACAATCTTGGATTTAGCCCCTGGGCTTGCTGAGAAGCATTCTACCCAAGATCCTCATAGGCAGAGTCAGGTTCATTGGCACAAAGCCTGAGAATTTGCACACAGCCCTGCACTTAGAAGGATCCTTCACTGAGTTTAATACTCTGCTGCCACTGTCTTGAAAATCCTAATAATTTTTGAATAAGGGGCCCACATTTCATTTTGCACTGAGCTCCACAAATTACATAGTTGATCTTCTTCGTGTGAACATTATATCAGAATGCTTTTGGCTACAAATAAACTCAGCCAAAATTGGCTTAAAACATGGTGAGAACTTATCTCAAACAGCAACAAATCACAAATTAGGTTAACCTCAGGACTGCCATAATTCAACAGTATTACCAGGCACCAAAACATTTATATAATCTTTTATGTACCTATATTATGTCTTCAGCTATCTCAATAAATACAGAAATTATATGAAAATTATTCTCCAAGGTGGTGGATGTGACAGTATTTGGAAGGCATGACCAGCTAACCAATCATATAGTCAAATCAGATGACAGAGTTTCCTATGATGTTAAGTGTGGAACTCAGAGATTTGGAACTTGAGTGCCATTGCAAGATTACGAGGTATCTGCACTAGATATACTTTACCTTGCTCCTGGAATAGTGGAAGAGATTATATAATCTCTCTAGTCAACTGATTGTGCTATCACCAATGAGAAGTTACTTTCAACATATTTTCTACTAATCTGAAAACCTTGTTATATAAATTTTAGCAACATTGTTTGAAGTATTATAATTATATAACCCCCTATAATATATAGAATTTGGGGGCTATATCAAGTAAAAAGGTATCTTACACTTACACACATCCATACACATAAACACATAAAACTTTTTTATTTAGGTATTTTTTCAAGTCATTTGCCATATATAACACATTCTCTTATTAAGAGAGAAAGCCACCACTTAGCTACTGTCCTCTCAAGTCTCATTACTTAGAGTTTGAATACCCTTCCATGTTTGAAATTGCTGCCAAGATTCACCCTGGAATCTAGGACAGAGGTCAAATTTCCTGAAGCACCAGTTCAGAGAGGATAGAGGGAATGAAGGTTTTAATAGAAAATAGGTGGGGTATTAGTGGTCACAGGAGTGACAACTCATCATCACTGCCTGCTCCAAATTCCTCTTCCCACACCAGAAAACAATCTTGCCAAAGCCAACTCAATTCCAGATATGCTTGCTCTAAAAAAATCTACCTAAGTCCATAAGTCATGGCACAGATATTGTATATTTGTGCTATGAGAGATAAGGTAGGGAGGGTAAGTTGGAGACAGGTTATGAAGGGCACCGTCCAACTCCCTGTTGGTCATTCAATTAACATTAGGTCTTAGTATCAGAAAATGGACAATAAGTAGCCATCAAAAGTGTCCAAACTTGGCTTCACATTACAATCACCTGGGGAGCTTTTAAGACTCCCAATGCCTGGTCCCACTCCATTCCAATTAAATCAAAATGCCTTGGAGTGGAAGCCAAGTACTAGTACTTTATGTATAAAGATCTCCAGGTGACTCCAATGAACAGTAAAGTTTAGGAACTGTAAGTAGCTTAATCACAGCAGTAATTTAATCCTGAAGCATAATTTCCCCTTGCTTAGGGGTATTGAGACAATTCAGAGCACATTGCACACTTCGAATTGGAGTGATGGCCTCAGGCCAGGCCACACAGGCAGCAGTGAAATGGGAGATGAAGGTACAAGTCCAAGGACTTTTGTCTGAATTGCCTCGTCACTGTTGGGAGTAGTACTCAAAGATGGGGCTGTTTAAGAAAACACTGTCCCTTAATAGCTCATCTCCAAAGAAATTGTCTGTTTCATCTGCAAAATACAGAGGTTGAGCTAGAATCTCTCTAACATTACTTCCTTCCAGCTCTGACAGTCTCTTATTCCTTGAAATATTTCCTTTTGATAATTTAACTTCACTTTCTCTGTGTTTGGTAATGCCACCACACCCAGCAGGCTGGCCCCACACACATAAAAATGTGTGTGTGCGTTTCTAATTGTATTCCCACTTATACTGTACTCAACTCTGTCAAATATGTTTTACCATGCTGCACTGTTAGAATTTTTGACTATTGACTTCATTTCCTAGTAAAAGGAATCTTCTTACATGGAACCAGTAAGGAATAGAAATCACTCATTGACTTACATTCACCAGCAAGTACTATGACAGAGTCTGGCTATTTCCTATTCATTAGCCTGTGTCGAGAGTTAATCACTTGCAGACAGAAAAAATCACTAGGAATTTTTTTTTTAGACAGAGTTTCACTATGTCACCCTCAGTAGAGTGCTGTAGTCTCACAGCTCACAGCAACTTCAAGCTCTTAGGCTTATGCGATTCTCTTACCTCAGCCTCCGTAGCTGGGACTACAGGTGCCGGTCACAAAGCCCAGTTATTTTTTGGTTTGTTTTAGTAGGCTGGGGCCAGGTTCGAACCCACCATTCCCAGTGCTTGTGTCTGGCACCTTAACCACTGAGCTACGGGCGCCGAGCCAGGATGGTTGGTTTTAAAGCCTAGCTTCTTGTTCTGCAGGTTGTTTCACACCTGTAATCCTAACACTCTGAGAGGCCCATGGATTGCCTAAGCTCAGGAGTTGGAGGCCATCCTGAGCAGGACCTATGCTAAAAATAGAAAAAAAAAGTTTGAGACCTATACTAAAAATAGAAAAAAGAACAAAACAGTCTGGGCATTGTGGTGGGCACCTGTATTCCCAGCTGCTCAAGAGGCAGAGGCAAGAAGATTTCTTGATCCTAAGATTTTGAGGTTTCTGTGAGCTATGATGCTACAGCATTCAATCTGGGGCAGCAGAGTGAGAGTCTGTCTCAAAAACAAACAAATAATAACAAAAAACCCCAGGTTCTCAAGCTAATATTCCATGACTACCTAAGTTTCATGCTTTCTAAATTGGGGAGCCATAATCTTAGCTTTAAAGGGTATCAAGAGGATTGATCGAATGAGATGATTCACACAGGCTTGTAACACAATGGCAGGCAGGTGATACGGGCTCAGTTAATACTGGATGTTAGTGACAGTTGTCTGTCCATCTAGTTGACCGTCTGTAAAATAGGAGGAAGGATTCCTGTGTTGCCACATTGTTTTGTGAATGTGCTAACACCATGTAGGTAGAGTGAATTGAATGGTACCTGGCCCATTGTAAACACTGGTGAAGTATTAGGTTTCTATTCTTTGTTTCTTACCTGGATGCCTTTTCCTCAACAGCCCTTTCCATTGATAAAATATTTTTTCTAAGAATATTTTGTTGTTCTGTAAGAGGGGAGCACTATTGTACTCACTATTTTATCTCTCAAGGTTAATTTTGTACAATGCCTGGTTATAGTAATAGGTACTTAATAAATAATTGGGGGGAGGAAATGAAGGAATGAACAAGATTTTTTTAAAAAAGAAAAAGACATACTATAGACCATCCCATAGAAACACAGCAACAATAAACACAAAAGCCCTCTTCATCCTTATTTTCCTTCAGCTGCAAAGAATATACAGCTATCTAGAAGAGCCATCTCCCAAACACACTTTAAATTACCCAAGTTTAGACACCAGAAGACAAGAATTTGGTAGCATTCACCTCGAGATTTCTCACCCATAAAACACCATCTGGGACAAGGAATCCCAGCTATGGCTCTGTGCTCCCCCACACCTAATTTCTGCACCTCTATTCCTCCTGTAATGCAAATCCATGCCTTGGAGCCCCTTTGGGCCCCATTTACAAGGCTATTTTGGCACTTCTTTAAAAGATGGATTGCTACTGCCTTGGTAAATGTCAATGGCTCTGAAAACAGCCATTAAGGCTGGGTGGGAAAAATCTTCTCAGTGCAGAGATTCACAGGTGATAGCCTATAACGGATGACCTGGAGCCATGACTGGCTATCATTTCTGCAGAAATGCTCACCTGGGGCCTGTGCTGAAGAGATCTGGAAAGGGAAGTGAGTGTGACTGTGTGTGTGCCTGTGTGTACCTGTGTATGTATGTGTGGGCAAGGGGTGGGGAGGCTGACAGGTGGGGTTTTCTTGTTAATACCTGAGGGCAATTTATTGAGGTGCAACTAAACCAACAGTTGGTCACTTTCAAATTTTCTGACACACTATTACAGATTAATGGACTGAAAAATACCCACTTTAAATGCTTGACTTACATGCAGGAAAATGCTAGCTTAATATCTGACACTGGAATTTCTTCACATACTAACTGCTAGAAAGGTTCAACAAACCATATATTACATTTTTTATAAATCATCTTAGCATTTATCCCTCTGTGATCCCTTAGACTTAAGGGTTTACCAAGGCAGAATCTTTTTTTCTTCTATTCAAAAATGTAGTAAATAGGAATCTGTCACCAAAACAACAGAGCAATCTTAATTATAGTGATTCAAACAAGACCACTATAATTCTCTATTTATTGCAACAAGAAAAATGCTCAGAAGACAATCAAAAAATCATGTTTCCATTTTAGAAAATTCTAGATAATTCACTAATGTTTTTTCAATACACTATTTGGAAGGTGGTTTCTGAGTCAGGCTAATTAGACAATCTTCTAATGAAATTTCAGAGAAAATTGAACTCTGAATTTCATACTCAGAAAACATTTGAGATCAATGCATTTCATTGCTGGTACATGTATAAGAGTATAAAAATAAGGCCTGTGGAATAAGGCTTTACACCAATTCAACACAAAACTGAAATTAAACAGCTTATGATTTTGTTGAATCACTTTTGCCTTTTCTTCCCAGCCAAGCATAAAAAGGACAAATCAGCTAATCTGTTATCATGGACAAAAACAGCAAGTGTTAGTAAGTTACCAAAGATTATGAATGCCCACTCTTGCTCTCACAGACACATAAATACAAACATGAGCTATTCTTCCCTGAAATCTGAATTTGTACAGCTTTATGATCTCGTGTTATATCTTGTACCCACGATCCCCTCCCTTGTTCAGCTGGATTAGGCCACTTTCACCACACCTGGCATCAGAAAAGGTGGAGACAAGCAGAGCAATGAAATCTCTCCTCCCAGCTTTGCCTTGCAAGACTTTAGGTCCTGCAAGGAAAGGAAAGTGTCTTAAGGGAGACAGCGGATTTGGGAGCATCCATGATGATTCACAGTAAGGCTTTCCACCTCCCACAGATAAATGATGATTCTACAAGTGGAGGAGGTAGAGGAGGGCGTGGGAAGAAGAAGAGCTGAGGCCCCAAGTGGGCCTGTGCCACGTAGGCTGCGCTTCAGAGACCAGAAAAACACTCCCACATGTACTGGGAAATGTTTTCTTCATGTTGTAGCAATATATATTTCTGTATTTATGAAAACCAAGGTCTAGATATAAACATATCATTTCTATTTTTTATAGTCCTCAAACTTGATTATGTGTCTCTGGATCGTCACGGATAGGAAACAAAGAAAGGCAACCTGGACACGGAGAAGTCCTCTGAAAAATTTCCTGCACTTTGTCTCACGTGAATAAGTGTTACCTCTGTCAATATATCTAAAGACAACATAAACTCAATGAATTGGGGTGAACTCAATGAATGAGTTGGACTGATAGGTAAATGGACCAATGAGCAGGAAATCTGGCTAAGAAAGCAGAAGTTGAGTAGTACAAATCAGCAGTCCTTCATGTAAAGTTAAATTCAGCCCCAAATTCCATTTCTTGCAGCCTCTTTTGTTCTCTGTGATGTGGCAAGAACAGAGGATGAATAAATCATGGCTATGTCCTTAGGAGTTCACACTGAAGTGAGAAGGCGAAACACCCACAAAAGCATTGAAATAACTGTGTGTGTGCCTATGCCAAAAGGGAGAGCTATTTTTAAAAATAATAATAAATAAATGAACAAGGCGCCAACAGAGAGAATCAGTGAGAGCTGAGGGGCTGGGAGAAGACATGAATTCAGCCACAAATATGTGTAGACATTTTCCATGTGGAAATAAGAGACAAAACTAAGCCAGGCAGATTGCAGGGACTCTGGGAAAACTGGCTCAGGTGGTTGACTTGAGCTGAGAAATAAGATAAAAACACATGTCCCACCCATGTCAGTGTGGCATTTACCATTTTCATGAAAGCAGGCTGACTTTCAACTTCCAGATCCTATGATTCTGCACCTCAGGACTTTTTCTGGCCATCAGTGCAAGGCAGAAATGCTCTAAGATTAATACCCACCCCCAAGAACCTCTCAACTGATGGTATGTGGTAGATAAATAATTCAGTTCCCTCATCCCCCCATCTCCCTAGATTTCTCTGGCAGTCTTAGGGTCTGTCTGCCCACAAAGATAAGTGTGCTATAGATAAAACATCTTTAATTGCCTTCCTTCCCAGCTCTGTCTCACTTCACTCCCCTATGCTTGTTACGTGGGATCATTTCCTAAGTAAAGTACTTGCACTTAAACCTTTGTATCAATTGAAATCAAGAGTTGGAAGGTGATGGGTTGCATGGGAATTTTTTGAGCACTTTCTGTGTGTCCATGCTAGGCTACCCACTGCTGAGGTCACTAAGTCATAAACTCCTTAGCCATGAAGATCATGTTTGACGTACCACAATGATGCCCTCAGGAATCAGTGTGATTCCCAGCACATGGTACATGCTCAGCTCCTTACTGAATAAATGAAAAGCATGATAATAAACACATGAAAAAAATGCTCATCATCTGTAATCATCAGAGAAATGCAAATCAAAACCACTTTGAGATACTATCTAACTCCAATAAGATTAGCCCACATCACAAAATCCCAAAGGTACAGATGTTGGTGTGGATGTGGAGAGAAGGGAAGACTTTTGCACTGCTGGTGGGAATGTAAGCTAATACCACCTTTTTGGAAAGAAGTTTGGAGAATACTCAAGGAACTAAAAGTAGACCTACGATTTGATACTGCAATGCCTCTACTAGGTATATACACACATGATCAAAAATCATTTTACACCAAAGACATTTGCACCAGAATGTTTATTGTAGCCCAATTCATAATTGCCAAGACATGGAAACAGCCCAGGTGCCCATCACCCCATGAATGGATTAACAAATTGTGGTATATATGCACCATGGAATACTATGCAGCCATAAAAAGATGGAGACTTTACATCTTTTATGTTTACCTGGATGGAGCTAGAACATGTTCTACTTAGTAAAGTATCTCAAGAATGAAAAAAAGAGGGGTATCAAATGTACTCAATACTACATGAAATCAATATATAATCACCTACACACTCATAGGAATGGTAAAACATAACTATAATCCAGAAAGTAGAAAGGAAGAGGAGAGAGAGGGGAGGGGAGGGGGGATGTTGGGAAGAGGGAGAGTATTTGGGAGGACCTCATCTAATGTGGATAATGTAACGGTACATTTCAAAACTATTAAGAAAAGGGTATAATTGTCTTACCACAACAAATAAGTAAACGAGGTGATGAATGTGTTAATCAGTTTGATGTAAGTATTTCACATTATTTATCAAGTCAGTACACTGAACCCCAAAAATGAATCACTGTACATGATTTAATAAAAAATATAATATATCCAAAATGTCCTATAAACCTTCACTGAGTTAAGTGACTTGCAAAAATTATCTCCTTTATTCTCTCAGACAGTGATTCTCAATTGGACTCTAATATTCAGGTTATTTGCCTTATTAATTGTAAGCCTCACTTCCCTAAGAGAGAAGCAGCTACCTATGGGAAAGAAAGAACTCATTCCTTCACGTAATGGTAGAAAATTAGAACCCAGAGACTATGGAGAATCTAGATCCATCATTAGAAGTTACGGATGACAAAAGAGAGTCTCAGATCATGTGTTATAGCCACTATCATGATGTTTCCTTCTGTGCCCATCTTTCGTAAAGAATTGTAGCAGACAACTAGTTCAGATGAGGATGGCCCATCCCAGCTTCTGGGCCCCTAGATGAACCAAAGGTGAGGAGAATTCAGCCTTGGGCATCACCCAGGGTAGTACTTTTCAAACTATCTGCAGAGGTGTCCAACCAGCAACCAGTGGGCCACTTGCTGATTTGGGAAAGGATTTTTGGCTTATCTGTGGTGTTGGATATTGCAAAAAGTATACATAGACTTTTTTTTTTTTTTAGGGCGACACCTGTGGCTCAAGGAGTAGGGCGCTGGCTCCATATGCCAAGGGTGGTGGGTTCAAGCCCAGCCCTAGCCAAAAAAAAAAAAAAACTGCAATGACTTTTTTTTTTTTTTGCTAATCAGCTTTCATTAGTGTTTGTATATTTCATGGCCCAAGACAACTATTATTTTTCCAATGTGCAGCAGAAAAAGAAAAAAGGTTGGACACATTTGAGATCAAAGCCCACTCTAGATTTCAGTTCACAATTTTTTACATACATATATTGTCTTTTTAAAAAAATAAATTTTGCTATGTACATTTAGAGTTATCCAACAGGATGTTGATGAGATAGACAATTAATTGCTTAGTAGAACATATTAAGATATCCACCATCTCACATAGTTATCCATTTTTATGCCCCATTGCATGTGTACATGTAATCTACTCATTCAGTAAAAGTCCTGAGGACAATATACGATTATTGTCTATGGTCCTCATGTCCTGCATTAGATCTTTCCACCTGTTCATCCTCCATATCTGCCTCTTTTTATCCTTTGATCTCTATCTCCCCATTTCCTCACCCCATATCCCAAACCATCCTGGTTTATTCTCTATCTCTGTATATTTGACCTATAATACTTTTCAGATTCCATACATAAGCAAAGTTATGTAATTATTTTTTCTGTGTCTGGTGTATTTTGAAATTTTCTAATGTCCAACTCATTGCAGTCCAAAACTGCTCTAAAACATGGTATGTGCAATATGAATTATTAGATGTCACAACAAGGTCAAATTGCACTAAAAATTTCTAAACACTTACTCTTGATGGCTATACTTATCTTGACATGGGCCAGCAATAACAGTTTATAGTTTCACCCTGGGCCTCTGTCTCCATATACTTTGAGCAGCACAATATGGGAGCCAGGATAGAAAGAGGGAATACATGTGAAACAGTACACAGTGCCCAGTTTTACAAGAAGCAGTGTGGTTGTCCCTCCCCTGTCCTTCAAGTACAATCCCTGCCAGCAATGCTTCCCTGTGCCACAGTCACATCAACAAGGTTTAGCCTATTGCCCATCTCACCTAGTATTTATTCTCTGTTCAAAAAGGACACAGGGTGATCCTGGAGGCAAATACTTTGCAGTCTATAAAACAATGGCTTCCAAAGTAGAATGCTTACATCCTGTGGGGTGTGCGAAATGACTCACTACAGAATATGGCAAGCAAATATAGCTTCTTCTTATATTTATCTTTTCTTTTATCCTCTAGAAATGTCTACTTTTGAGGTATCATTTAGAATGCCCTCACTATATCAGTATAGAACATAAATAATGTGACAGGATGTCAATGTCAGCTATTTTTTTTTCTTTTTCACATCACTACTCCATGATAATAATTTTGGTTTTTAAAGTTTTAACAATCTAAGATTCATTGAAATACCTTGTTTAAAATGCAAATTCCAAGGGTCCTGTAGATTCTGGTTGTTTGGTCTAGAGTGGGGCCTTGGGATATGAATCTTTAATAATCATCTACCCTCAGCAAAGTACTTTTAATGTGACTGTTCCAGGGCCATTATGGACTATTCTCTGTGCATAAAAAGGCAGAGAATTTTGTTAGAAGAAACTAATATAATATTTGGGAGATTTTAGGTGATGATAATTCATTAGTAAGAACAGAGTGCTGATTTAACAGTGACATTTTAAAGTAATTAATTCCTACACTTGAAAACAAGGTCACTGTCTCCAAAACTCAATGCTCATTAAGATTCCAAAAGTAGAAATTAAGGGAGAGAAAGTCACTTATTCTGGAAAATGTAAACATCAAAGAGAAGATGCTGTTCTTTTTAGATGAGTCTAAATGAATGTCATGTTGACCTGAAGAAAAACTGTTAAAACGTAATGTAAGTGAAGAATTTAAAACATGTTTTTACAGACTTGGAGCTCAGTTGATAGCAAACCAGACCACCCTGGACATTCCTAGGATTTGGTGAAGGGATTTATTTCCCAGAATGGGCTGTGAATTTGGAAGCCTTGGCTTTGGCAATGGCAGCTAGAGGAAACTGTGCTAATAGGTGTGGGGTAGTGTCCTGAGAGTGACAGTAGTGAAAGTAAAGGTGGTGGTTATTGAAGGAAGGTCTAACAAGGGGTGACAGAGTGTTGGAGAAAGGGTGTTCCTATAACAGACAGTGGAGTTTCAATCACTGGGGTGAGGTTTGAGGACACAGGCAGACTCCTGATGGATTGATGAAGGCAAAGCAGCTTCTCCATGCTGAGTTCACAGGCTACAGGACTGAAGGTCAAAGCAGAGACTCTGGAGCAGCAAGGAAATTCTACAAATGAAAACTGTCACAAACAAAGCATGATCTAAAATGTGTGATTTGGAAAGTCTGATTAGATAGGATGAAAAGAAAATTATCTTGGTGCAGTTTAACTAGAATCCCATGAAAAGTCCTTTGGGCAAAGGTGGCTCCTATACCATAATGGCCCAGGTTTACCAATGGAAGTAAATGCCATTGTTTTATCAACTATGTATGTTCAAGGCACAGTCCTATGTGCTAGAATACCAGAAAGGTTCCTATCTCCTGCCATCTTGAAGCATTCATTACAGTGGGGAAAGCAATGAAATTAAACGATCACATAAATGGATATGAAATTTCAAATGTATACATCCTACAATGTCCTTTTCTAGAAGAGTGGATAAAAGTGTGTGTGATGGGGTGGAAGAGTTTGTATTCGTCAGGATTCTCTAGACATTTATTACAAGGAATGGGCACATAGTGTTACAAGGATGAGTAGTCCTGAGATCTGCAGTTGGCAAGCTGGACATTCAGGAGAGATGAGTAGTAGTTTGAAGACTGAATCTCAAAGCCTAAGAACAAGGGAACTGATGGCTCAAGTTCTAGTCTGAAAGCAGGCAGACTAGAGACCCAGGAAATCCATGGTTTCAGTCTAAGTTCTAAGGCCAGAAGAGACCAAATTCCCAACTCAAGCCATTATGGAGTATTCAGGACTTCAGTTAGTTGGTTAAGACCTATCACGTTAGGGAGGGCAATTTGCTTTACTCAATCTGCCAATTCACAGAGTAATGTTTGACCAAATATCTGGGTATCCTATGGCCCAGTCAAGTTGACACATCACAGGGTTCTAATCGGCATTGACTAAATTACAATCCAAAGAGTAAACAGAGTAACTCAGGTGAAGATAGAAGGAAGGGCATTCTGGGCAGAGGAAACAGGATGTGCAAAGCCCCAGTAGTAGAAAGAACCAGAAAAGTAAAGAAAATTCCAGTGCACGACATAGCTGGAGAGACCAGTGTCTGAAATTTATTCTAAGTAAACTGGGAGGCCTAGGAAATGCTTTAAGTGAAGAAAAGGACAAGAACAAATTTAAGATTTGAAAGTCTCCCTCTGGATTTAGTTGCTGAAAACATCTTGGAGAGCAGCACAGATGGATGAGTGTAATCAGATGGCTATTAGAGTAGTCCTGATGAGGGATGATGGTGCTCTGGACTAAGGAGGTGGCAGCAAACATAAAGATGTAAGATGAAATTGAAGGATAAGCAGACCTTGTCGTAAGAAAGGAGGCGTCAGAATAGAAAACCAGGCACAGTGTTAAATATTATCTTGTTAATATTTACAGCCAAAATTTACCCTTTTGAATAGTCTTAACATGCACATATAACAAATTATAGCAGAACCTCTGTAAGTTGACCAGCCACAGAATTGTAACAAACTGGACAACATATGGAAGTGGTTAACATAAGGAACTAGGCCTGCTGTACTGATACGTACATGTGGTGCATGTCCAGTCTATGAAAATTAGGTCAACTTAAGGAGATGGTCAATGTAGGGAGGTGGTCAGCCTTGGAGGTTCTACTGTAATGAATTGATGGAAAGTAGATGGGTCAACAGATAATGCCATGGGACAAATTCTATACACAGCTGATGTAAAGTGCAACTGGTGGCATTTTCCCAAATATTTCAGGGTAACTCCCAAAATGCTTCACTGAAAGTTGTTTGGTTTGTTTTTACTTTTTTCAAAAAGAGTTAAATCCTTAAAAATTTCTCCTATGCCCGAGGATTCTGGATTACACTAAAGGATTATTTTCAGGCCTTTACCCAGCGTATTATGGTAAGACAAGTACAAAGACAAGAGATAAAAAGACGAAAAACTAATCCTGGCTGTTACATTAAAAAGGGAAGAGATGATGTGTAATAGATCGGGGGGCCATGACAGAAAGCCAAACAGGTGCAGTGTGGCTCGTTTCTGTTTGTCCTGAATAACCCAAATGGATTGTCTCCCTCACTAAAGCCAATGGCAACTCATTCTCATCCTGCTTTAGTGATTTCCCCCCAGCTGACTGTACTACTAAGGCTTCTGATCAAACATGCACCCCTAAAGCACTGGTGATCACGAGGGACAACCCGGGCTCCTGCTTCAGGAGCCCCTGAGGCAAACACCTTTCATGAACTCTTTCATCAAGGAGATATCAAAATAAATGAGTGATGCACTGTTTGTCTTAATGAAAAACTTGCAAATTTCTCAAAGATAGACCAATTCATACATGATGTACACTTTGAAAAGAAAATTTTTTTTTTTTTTGGAGACAGAGTCTCACTTTGTCACCCTTGGTAGAGTACTGTGGCATCATAGCTCATAGCAACCTCCAACTCAGGGGCTTCAAGTGATTCTCTTCCCTTAGCCTCCCTAGTAGCTGGGACTATAAGTGGCTGCCACAATGCCAGGCTATTTTTAGAGATGAGGTCTTGCTCTGGCTCAGGTTGGTCTTGAACCTGTGCACTAGACAATCCACCAGCCTCAGTATTCCAAGTGCTGGGATTACAGGCATGAGCCACTCACCTGGCCTGAAAAGAAAACTTCTGAATCCTGTCTTGTTCATTTATTCAGCAAATCATGTATGGTAGGCACTGTGTCATGTAAGAGTGACACAGCGGTTCCTACGCATGAAACAAGATAGCTGAGTAATTGCAAAATGAAATGTTCAGCCATTGACATAAATAGCAAAGATGGAAAACAAGAAAAAAACCTCTGGGACTTTCCCTGATAGGAAAATCTGGCATCTCACGATTTGGTATAATAGTTCATCTTATAAGGGAGACATTGTGTTTAAGTCAAATGTTATAATGACCCAGAGACAACCTGGAAGGTAAATTGATCAACATTTCTTTAATCATCTGTGTGTTCATTTATTCACTGAAAACTTAAAAAACTTATTAAATACCTACAAGATACAATAGTTGTATTATGCACTAGGATGAAGTTTGAACCAAATAGTCATCATGGTGGGGGGGGGACCCAAACATCAAACCAATTATTCTACAAGTAACCACAGAACTATGGTGGTGTGAAGCACCATGAATAGGAAATACGAGGTGCTCCAACAGGTAATGGCAGGGCTCAGCTGGGAAGGAAGGGAAGCTAAATAGGACTCTGGGTAGGAAGTCGGGGGCGGGTTAACAGGAGAGGGCATCCCAGTCAGCAAGCTCTGTACACACAGAGGTCATGAGAGAGAGGGTCTGGGATGCCTGGGAGGAGGGAGATGGTCCAGGGAGCTGGAGGACAGTTAGAAAGATGAGGACAAGCACAGGGAGACACCACAGAGAAAAGTGAGACCTGGAAAGTATGCCTTGCAGAGAAGCCCAGAGGTTTGGAGCTCTTATGGGGAGAGTAACGTTTTTATAATAGTTTAAGAAGTTTCAAAACACTATATAGTTATTTCTAACTGTTCTCCAGTAAAAGTTCCTTTAAGAAAAAGAAGGGAGCATTTGCAGACATTCTAATTTGAATAAATTAAAGTTGCACTACTATTGCGATTACATTTTATAATTTGCTCATGGAAAAAATAAATTAGAAATAAAATAGAATGCTATTGGTCACTTCTTTTTTGCTGTCCTGCCCCACACCTCCTGCAAATGCAGCACCAGAGGTCAGCCAACACCAAAGTCCAAATAGCCCTGTCTGTAGCAAAGACACCACACCCATCTATCTACCCCATGTTTGTGCCTCAGAAAACTAGGGCCAGAGGCTGGGTGCTGTGGTTCACACCTGAAATCCTAGCACACTGGGAGGCCTAGAGGGAGGATCACTGGAGGCCAGGAGTTCTAGACCAGACCGAGCAACAGTAGCAAGACCTTATCTCTATAAAAGATTATTTTAAAAAAATTGAAAAAAAGAAAAAACCCAACCAAACATTAGCTGGGCATGATGGTGTATGCCTGTAGGCCCAGCTACCTGGGAGGCTGAGGCAGGAGAATCACTTGAGCCCAGAAGTTTAAGGCTGCACTGAGTGCCACCATACTCCCTAGCCCTCTAGCCTGGGCAACAGAGAAACCTCTATGTTAAAAAAAAAAAAAAAAAAAAAAAGAGAGAGAGAGAGAGAAACCTATGTCAAAATAAATAAATAAAAAGAAAGAAAAAGGGTAGTGTAAAGTATTCCTGAAAATGAGTAAAATGACTTTATAAAAGCCAGCTATGTATTCCACTAAGTGAAAATATGTAAGGAGTGCTTCTCTTCTAATTTCTAGTAGACGAAGTGAAAACAGTTCACCGATTCCATCCCAATTATAGAATGTTTTTGATGGAGAATAGGTGGAGCAGAGTAAATCTCGTGATCTTTTCCCCCTCTGCTTCGCTGTGTACTTTAGTTCCCAAAATGCTTTAAAACTTTGGGGTTGTCAATATTAGAAACGGAGCAGCAATGATACAAAATTTGCACTTACTGCTCGCAGAGAAATATTTACGAATTTTAAGTTAGCCAAAGAGAGGAAATAATTTTATTTTCCATTAAGCTTATTTGTGGGAAAACAGCAAACTCTTGGCCCCAAAACTGCTCTTCATTTCCACCAACAAATCTTACCCTTGCCAAATTGTTTTACAATAATTATAGCTTTTCAAATGGTTTTTCAATAACACTCGAAGATCCATTTTCCTGTGAGTACTCATTCCCATTACAATAGTTGAAAAACAGTGTTAGTCTGGATGGGCCTAAATGTAAACAAACCTGTGCTATAAAAGTAGCATTCATTTTCTTTTTTTCAAAGAAAGCAGACTGCCATCTTCATGAAATTCCTACATGCACAGTTTTCCAAATCCACTGGTTGGGGGTGATTACCTTATAATAAACATGGCTGTCCTCTTCACTGCTAAATAGAGTACCCTCTTCCAGCCACACTGCTCCATGCAACACTCAGATTAAGTCAGTATCCACCTACATGCCCATGACATTCACCCTTTGCCAACTAGCAGACAGCCCTGACTATATGTGACTACACCTCTAAGCCCAGTGCTTTCCTTGGCTGCAGATGGGTGCTGAACCTTCACATACAGCAGACAGAATATCTGGGAAGTTTCTGATCCTGGAAATGACCTTCGACCACTAACACATAGGAGTTGGTGGCTTCCTTGCCCTCCACGTAGGACAACTCTGAGGTCCCCAGAAGGCCCACAGCAATAACTTTCTCATTAACGGACCTTGAACAGCCTTCCTTCCTATCACTGCCTCAGCTCTCCATCCCCACACTTGCGCTTCCTGGGTTACCTTACAATCAAACTACTTGCTTCCATATTATTGTTTCTGGAGGGCTCACCTCAGGAACATACATTTTCCAAGTAAGTTTCAACTTGTCGATTTTACTCCAAAAACTATACTTAACATCTGTGCAGAAAATAATGACCTTTAAATTTTCGTGGTCAATGGCCTCAAAGACATCAAATGACAAAATCTTTTTGGGATGGCAGAACCTAGAAATAAAATGATAAACAAGGTACCCAACCACTGCCCTTACCTAGATATGGTTTTAACTTCATGACAATGAATCTCAGATTTCTTCTCTAAGGATTTCAGAAGTGAGGAAAGGTCTTGCATTTTCCTTTCCAAAATCCCACTTTCAGGTCTCATATCCTCCCATGGAAGACAGACCAATGGTGATTACCCTTGTTTGCTATCACAAACTCTGATAACAATCTAATGATACTCTTTCAGAAACATTCACACATGTACATCAGCATAACACAGAGCTGACACTTTCAGAAATTGCCCAGTCTTCTAAAACCCAAAGAACAAATACTTTTAGAGATCTTGGGACCCAGTTAAAAATCCCATTCCCCAGACCAGAGCCACACAGTAGAAATACAATGAAGGATACAGGTAATTTTAATTTGCTAGTAGTCACATTTTTAAAAAGCAAAAAAGAAACCAGTGAAATTAAACTTAATATTATATTTTATTTATCCCAATATATCCAAACTGTTATGATTTTAATATGTAAACAGTATAAAAATTACTAATACGGTGTTTTACCTAGTTTTTTCACAGTTTCAAATTTCAGTGTTGCAGTTGACCCTTATAGCACATCTAAATTCAGGCTATCTACATTTCAAATGCTCAGTAGCCACCTATACCCAATGGCTACCATACTGGACAGGGCAGCTCTAAAGTAAGAAGTAGTGGAAGTTTGTTTCTCGACCTCCCTCTTTTCCCTTTACAATGCCTTTCTGCCCTTAGACCATTATTAATTATAGAGTACTCCGAAATGTTCCACTTATGTCATGGCAAAACTTACCATGTTGTCTATTTTCTTCCTATTGTGAAAGCCTCTTAGCTAGCTATCATGTTGTAAGAACATGAAAACCCACCTATACCCCAATGTTAAAAGCTGACAAGTTCTAGAATAAGAATTATAAACAGGCTGTGTTCAAATCCCAACTCTGCTCATTTTCTTGTGGTTTCCAGTGTTGAGGAGGATTCTGAGTCTCCATTTGGACATGGTGGGCAGAAATGCCATGATTAATTGGTCGTGTTCTCCATTGCAGCAGTCCCCAACATTTTTGACATTATGGAAGACAATTTTCCCATGAACCAGGAGGATGGGAGGTGGGAGGATGATTTCAAGATGACTCAAGGGCATTACATTTGTTGTGCACCTAATTTCTATTATCACTACATTGTAACATATAATGAAATAATTATATGACTCATCATGATGCAGAATCAGTGGGATCCTTGAGCTTGTTTTCTTGCTGCTAGACTGTCCCCTGTCTTTTGCTCAGGGGTTAAGGACTGCAGCTTTATTGGAACACAGATGAAAAGACAGCAAATCAGCTACATGTTTCTTGACAAGAGATATTCACAGTTTATCAGATGTTTTTTAAATAACCCAAAGAAATTAATCTTCAGTGAAGAAATTTCATTCATGTGCCCTTAGTAATTATTGGTCTGTGCTTTCATGTCTATCATCTGTTTTAAGAAATTTGTAGACTATGCAACAAATTAAGATATATCAATGTAGGGATAGATTATAGATATTTCTTTAAAGGAAGCATAAGCTGATTTATGACAAAGACAAGAACAGAATTTTGGGAGAAAAAAAAAAGGGAGCAAAAAGATGAGTCTATGGCCAACTTTGGGGGGTGAGCAAAAATCAGGAATGCCATTGGAAATCATTAAATATCTGCTAGCCACCCTGTTAAGTAGTTATGGTGTGGGACTCATCCATCCATCTGTTCTCTAGTATGATTTTTCATGACAACCATTTAAAGTAGGTTGGAGAAGAGAAATTGCCCAATGGCCAGATGAAGACTCAGAGAACTGGGGAGTGATTCATACTAGGGAGTGTACAAATATACAGGGACCCTGGGGACATTCTTTCTGTTGGACTCCACCAATATGTCTCCCCCTGCATCCTTTCCAAAATGTCAAAGACTGATTGCTTACAGGAATTTGTCCTTTCTACCTTGGTTTGCAAGATTTTGGAGTTTGAAACCCTACAAAATGGCCTTTAGTTCTGAAGAGCAGAATTAGGCACTTAATTAGTTCTAATCATGGTAATTAAATCCATTCTTCTTTCTCCTTTATGTGAAAGAGGCACCCTCCTTTCCTACCCCCCCAGTCTGTCAATAAGTGAATTTTCCATTCTTCCCTATTTTTAGCTTTTTTTTCTCAAGGTGTGCCAATGAAAATAGGTGAAAAAAAAACCCTTTGAGGTTAAAGAACCAGAAATATTTGCTTCCTGCCGAGCTAACTATAGACCATTCATTCAGTATAACAGAGAAGCAAGCAGAGCCCAGATGTCAGCTGGGTTCACTCAGTCCTTCCAACGAAATTAAGGCAGTTAGAGTTCCACCTGATGAACTATGGGACACCTACCTACCGCCCAGAATGCTCTGGGAATTTGAACAGTGTGGCATGTATTTCCTGTAAGCATCTCTGTCTGAGCATTCCTTAGTCTAATGAATTAGTCCAGCTTATAGTTCTCTTTAGGGCAATATTTTTGCTCCAGGACTCCCCATGACAGACACCACCTCCTATTTTCTTTACCTTTCCCAATGCCACCAGCACTGGGCTATGTATATAGCAGACAAAAGTTTAAGGCAGCAAGCCAAAGAAGAAAATGGTTGATGTTATAGCAAGTAACTTAGAGCAGAATGAGAGACATCCCTATTGGGGAGAATAGAAGACAAAATTCCGTGGAGAATTTTGTTCTATCCTCTATGCTGTTTAGTCCCACCTCTTTTTTTCTGCTTGCTTCTCTCTTGCTGTATGTCCATGCAAGCAGGACAGTTGAACTACCTCTTTCTTCAAAATCCCCTTGCAGACAACGCCCTCGTCCTTCGACATCCCCACCTTGTCAGTCTATTTTTTTTTCTTCTCTCTCTTTGGTGTTCCCTTTCTAAAATGTATTTTGCCAGTTCTATTTAATGATAGAAAACTCTATTTTTACCCAGCCTCTGGTCAGTTTCCCCAGAAGCAGACCCTGGGACAAGGACTTGTGTGCAAGTGATTTATTAAGACGGGGCTCCCAGGGGAGACTGACAAGCACCACAGGGAGGGGAAAAGAGTCAGGCAAAAGTCAAATCTCATGCAACATCGTTCAGAGGCTACCTTCAGAGTGATTCCATAGGGGCTCTGGAGCACCAGCTGTGGCTTAGAGCTGTCAGGCTTAGGGTTCGGGTTAGGGCTATGATTAGGGTTAAGGTTAGGGAGAACCATAATTCATTGACTAAGGGTCATTGCATTAGTCTATGTGCTCCAGAGAAACAGAACCAGTAGATGATAGATAGATAAATAGATGATTGATAGATAGATAGAATTAATTCTCATTATCACAAAAATTATATATCATATAGAAAGAAGGGTATTTATTGTAAGGCATTTTCTCATTTGGTTACCTGCAAAGTTCTAAGATCTGCAGTCAGCAAGCTGGAGACACAGTAAAGTCAACAATGTAGCATCAGTCTGTGCCTGAGAGGAAAGTTGCAGAAAGCAGAGGTCCTAGCTCACAGTTAGTGGGAGTAGATCTACCCTTGTTCAGCCTTTTTCTTCTACTCTTGCCTTCAATGGATCAGATGGGGTCGCACACTAGGGAGGGCAATGGTCAGCTTTATTCATTCTACTGATTCAAATTTTAATTTCAACCAGAAACATCCTCACAAACACACCCAGAATAATGTTTAACCAAACATCAGGGCACCCTGTGGCCTCATCAGGTTGACACATAAAATTAACTATCAGAAATCCGGCCCTTCTCAACATGGCACTCATATGTGTGTACTTAAACCATACTTAATCCCCAAATAAAGGTAATAACAAGACCATAATTTCACCTAACATGATACAGCTATTCTGTGTACAACTGAAAAGACACTAACTTCTTTCCTGAAGTCCTTGAGATGTTCACTCTTTTCCGTGAAATACTGAAATAGTAGATATAAAACTAGCAATACCTACATACTATGACATAAAGTCAGTGCATCTATACTACACAAGAAGAGAGTAAGAGGGAAGAAAACAATGTTTTTTGCCACATATGTGTACATCTACATACACACACATACATGTATATAGACATTCATGACAAAATTAGGAAATACTACTGACAATTACAGTTCTCATTTCTAGAACTGGTTACACAGTTGTAGCTGGTATTTGTAACTACCTTGTTCCATTACTCATTCTGTATTCCCTTTGCCTTTTGCACACATAAAATTAACCCCCACAGTCTCCAGTGTCCACTTTGTGGACATTTGTGAGTGCAAAGTGGCTCAAGTATTCTAAGGGAAATCCTCCAAAGATAAACTATGAGTGCTGTTTGGTAGAATCAAAATCATCCAGGAAAGGGGCCCACACCAAAGTTAAATGGGAATCCAGTGGGAACTGGGTGGAGTGCCAACACCGTCCTTGACACCTGCTTCACAGGATGCTTTTAAACAGCTGACATCTTCTTGGCATCTCTTCTCTGGATATTCTCAGTACTCTCTGCTCCAGGCCCTCGGGTGCCACAGGATCAGGGCTGTGCTCTCTGGTTTGCACCCTCTCTGTGCTTTCATCTATGGAAACATCCACCCGCTCAGGGTGACATCACTCTGTGCAAGAGCTAGTTAAGCCACTGCTCCAATCCATGCCCCTGAATATGGACAGGTGCTCTTCCCCGGTAACATTTATATTTTCATTAATGTTTATCCTAGAAAGTGGGTTTAAAGGAAATGATGCTTAAATGGTTTCAACTTCTGGATGATGTAACACAAAATAGGAGAACAAGGACTTCTCTAACCATGACTTTAAAACAGTAAACACTTTCTACTCACAGCTGAGCCCTAGGTAGAGGGAGGGAAAGGAGTAATCAGAGCCGTGTACTGTGGTTTATAATACACTGAACACAAGCATGACACTAACACAACTGGATCTCACTTAATCTTCACAAGGACCCTATGAGGTAGGCAGTACCATCCCCATTTTATAGAAATAGAGGAAAAATAAGCAACTCACCAAAGAGTGGAATCTAAAAAGGAGCAGAGCTCAGATGCAGAGCTTGTGAGATGTGAAAACAAAGCCTTGTTCCTCTCCACCGCGCTGACCTGCCTCCTGCAGTTAACTTACATTACTCTCAGAGCCACAGAGCAAATCAATAACCAGGCATCATGGGTGAAAAGAAAGAGGCAGGAGAATGCTGGCGCCGTGAGCTATTCCCAGAAACTCTAACAGACAATTCGAATTTAAACATCTGTGCACATGTCAATGTGTGCCCGTATTATCTGTTGCTTTCTTGTTCATTTCATCTCTCCTCTTCTCTCATACCCACCATGAATTCTTCACCTTCATCTTAAGGAATAAAAGGTAAACTCAGAGAGGAAGGGCAGGTTCAAAATAAGCTTTCTAGGGACACTTCTCCAGTCCCTTTTCCCCTAAGAAAATGAGAAAACCTATCCAAGTTCTCTGTTATAATCTGAATCAAAGAAAAATGTACTGTAATATCTAGAATGTACAGAAAACTGTATGAGCACGTGTATGTTGTAACTATCTATATTTACATAGACATTTACAAATGTCTACATTATATAATTTCTCAGGACACAGAATTTCAGAAAAATTAAGTCCATAAAATACTATAAAACATGGAAGAAGTGAGGTGTACTGTTTGTTGCTGCTGGACGGTTGGCAACTGCAAAAAGATATGTAGAAAAAGAAAAATGATTTCCAGAGCCTTCTGAAATGACATCCAAATGATAAATGTTTAATACAAATCACATCAGTGGTAAAGAAATTGATTATTACTGTCTGACCTTTCACCTCAAACTGCCCTATTTTTAATAAATGCTTAAAACATTTCAGAGGGAGCATCAGAATATATTTTATTGTGTAACCTTTAATACTTTTCAGGAAAACCTTTCATTTTGATGAATGAGAAAAGGAGAAAATATAGACCATAATTCTGAGTACTGTAATGACATTTCTATCTGCGTGAGAAACAGCCACAATTACCAGTGCTATGAGATTGGAGGCTGATACTTGTCCATGAGAGATTCTTACAGTGATTAAGAAACAAAAAGTAACTGTAAAATGAGATTTTATGGTTTGGGAGATCCGGAAAGAACAGTTGAAACTAAAGTTTTACTACATGGGCAAAACATTCTTATTTTTTCAGGCTAATCTGTAACTAATATTTGCTTTCTAAAAGGGAAACATGACTTCATACTCAAATGCTAAAGGGAAGCTATGTAGTCATGGTCCTTATCCTTTAGTGGAATTTGAAGACCACAAAGGTCTGAATGGATGTGTGTGTCAGGAGATGGAGGAACAAGGAAGAAAGAAGGAAGCTTAGATCTTCCAGTGCTTTAAAACAAACAGAAGCTTGAATTTTCCCAAGCACTGTATTCACCTGTGTTCTGGGCACTCTGATTACATAATAATTTTCAAATGTCATGTTATCAAGCACCCATTTATTTGCTCATGATTCATGCAGATCAGGAATTCAGACAGGGCACAGTAGGCATGGTTGTCTCTGCTCCAGTGCTCCAGATGGCTCTTTCTGACTTGAAGGCTGGGAGGCAGGAGGCAGAAAATTTTTCTGCAAAGAGCCAGAGAGTAAGTGTTCCTGGCTTTGAAGGACATAAGTACAATCTCTGTCATGACTATTCATTTCTGCTGTTACAGGGTAGTAGAAGCTATTGATAATATGTCAATGAGTGAACATGAGTAAATCTCAATGAAACTTCATTTAAAAAAAACAGGCAGCTGTCTGAATCTGTCTCCTTGGGATCCTTGAAGACTTATTAGCTTGCATGTCAGGAGGCTGCTGAGAACTGCCAACTGGGAAGTCTTGGCCCTTTTGCCTGTGGACCATTCCACATAGACTCACTCCTCTTGAGATAGTTTGGGCTTGCTGTCATCATGAAGGTGGAGGTCTAAGGATAAGAGTCCTAAGAGAGAGGAAGATAGTCAAATGGAAACTCTACCATCCTTTATGACCTAGTCTCGGCCATCATGCAGCATGCCTCCTGCCCTGTTCTAGGCATTGAGGCAGCCCCATGTCCAACCTGGGTTGGAGGACAGGGGGAAGTGATTATCTCTAGATGGGGAGGGCATGTATCTAAGACTGTAGAAGGGCATGTAGAATGCATAATATCGCTCTGGCCATTTATGGAAAATTTAATGGTCCACTGTCTTCATTCAACACACCAACACATTTTTAATGAGAAACTTGCCAAGCGCTATACTTAGAAACTAGATAAATACAAGTTAAAATTTGTCTTAGAAAAAGGTCCTGCCAGGGTGAAAAGACAACTTTGCAAAGAGATAGATTTGCAAAAATAATACGATATCACAGAGATAGGAACCAAAAAACAAAACAAAAGAAATCTATTTATATGTGGGAGCTACAAATAAGAACCACCAACACACCTTTAAGGCAGGAGTCCTCAAACTTTTTAAACAGGGGGCCAGTTCACTGTCCCTCAGACCGTTGGAGGGCCAGACTGTGGGCCCCAGGATGAGTTGACTGCTAAGCAGGATGGGTGGGCTGGATAAATGTCCTAGGTGGGCCGCATGTGGTCCGCAGGCCGTAGTATGAGGACGCCTGCTTTAAGGTATAATGTTTACCCTGGGTCTAGAACAGAGTTCAGCAAGCTACAGCCCACAGGCCAATCTGCCTCATTTTCTTTCTTTTTTAAATAAAGTTTTATTAGAACACAGCCCCAATTATTCATTTATGTATTGTCTATAGTTGCTTTTTTTTTTTTTTTTTTTTTTTGAGACAGAGCCTCAAGCTGTCCCCCTGGGTAGAGTGCCGTGGCATTACAGCTCACAGCAACCTCCAACTCCTGGGCTCAAGCGAGTCTCTTGCCTCCGCCTCCCAAGTAGCTGGGACCACAGGCGCCCGCCACAACGCCTGGCTATTTTTTGGTTGCAGCCGTCATTGTTGTTTGGCGGGTCCAGGCTAGGGATTCAAACCCGCCACCTTAGGTGTACGTGGCTGGCGCCTTAGCTGGTTGAGCTATAGGCGCCAAGCCTATCGTTGCTTTTTCATTACAACAGCAGAGGTAAGTAGTTGCAACAGATACTGGCCGGCAAACCTAAAAATATTTCCTATCTAACACTTTACTGAAAAATTTGCCAACTTTTGATCTACAGAAGAAGTTTGCCAGGAGATAGAGGGGAAGGAAGAGAGGGAAAAGCATATTCAACATGGGAGTCATGAGAAGCCCTGGGTCCAGCACAAGTGGCATCTTCAGAGCCGGTTGCCTAAATTAAACAAGAGCTGCTCAAGTTTTTGCTTTCTCAGGATGATGTTTACACATTTTATTCATGCTGGGAGTAATGAACGTTTATCATCATGTGGGCTAACTTCCATATCTGTACAGAGAAAGATTCAGAGACTCATGGAACTCAGAAAGAAATACTTAATTATATCTGCCTGAAATACACAAAGAAAAAAAGAAAGAGAATGTAACACATCTGCATCTGCTAGATACTTGCCATCTTGGACATATGTTTTCTTCTAAAAAGTTAAAAGGTTCTGTTGATTCCTGTTTTTCAATATTTTTTTCCTAAGGGAAAAAACAGCATGAGTCCTGATCAGAATATAAAAGTTTAATTCTCAACTTTACTACATAATATGGTATAATCTTGGGCAATTTACTAAATTTCTCTATGCTTCCATTTCCTCCTGTCTAGACAGCAACAACAATACCCTATTCTGTAGATACTAAGTATTTAAAAGTCAGTACCTGGCTTCAAACCAGCAGGAGCTCTTAGCTCACAGTCTTTCCTCCCTTTCTTCCTGTGGACACGCACTGTAGAAGCACAGGGAACTTCTTCCTTCTCATCAAGAAGTTATCGAAGCCATCAACTCTTAACTGAATGGATTTCTCCTTTATCCCTTTACTAAATCATGAGTTATTTCCCTACTAAACCTTGCAATGCCTGTTCAGATTCTAAATGATGGTAAAGTTTCTGTTGTCTGAACACATTTATAGTGTTTTAATGTGAACAGTAGGCCCTGCCTCTTCTCCAGCCCCCCCAGGCCACTGTGATGGCTTCTTGCAGCTGCCCTCGGTTCCTCTATCCCACATGCTCTGCTCCTCCCATCCTCAGTGCTCACTCCCTTTACCCCAAAACTCACTCTTGAATACCCGGAGCAAAGGACCCCTCTTCAACGTGTTTTTTTCCTGACCTCCGGTGCTAAACTAGATAATAGCCCCTCTCGCCCTCTCCCATAGAACCTATCTATATACAATTAAGAAATTTATCTTTATTGCCCTTAACAAAATGTGCAGTCACATATCTGTATGTATGTTAACTAATGCTTACGTTTCTCACTTGACCAAGATTGGACTAACAGCAGACTGTGGACAAATCCGACCCAATGCCTGTGTTTATACAGCACTCAAGCTAAGAATGGTAATGTTTTAAGTGGTCATCTAAGTAACCACATAAGGTCCTCTGTTTTTCTCCTGGCCTACAAAATCCAATACACTTACTATCTGGCCCCTTGTAGAAAAGCTTTATCGATCCCTACACCAGGTAATCCGAGGCCTGACAATTAAGTTCACAAACTCATCCCAGGAACAGTGCTACATACCTCACTGCCGAATATCACCACGTTCCCCTTCAAGGGGCTCCTCCTGGGAAGGTACACACTGATGCCGGTGCCTGGTCCACGCTTCAGAGCAATTTTGGAACTCTTTCTCTGGAATAGCCATCTGAACTATTGTTGTACATGGTCTGAAAATTGAGTTTTTCATACTCATCCTAGAAAAAGTGCTACATCACCTCATTGCTGAATATCACTATGGTCACCAGATGGCAAAGGGAGTGCTTTGTACGTGACCATAGTGATATTTAGCAATGAGGTATGTAAGCACTTGTTCTAGGATGAATTTAATGGCCAGACTTTGTATGCTTCTGGGTTTTATTTTTAATTTATATATATCCAGTCACTAACAGTGTCTGTCACAGAGTAAAACCGGATAAAATAGACGTACGAGTAAATAATGAAATAATTTAAAAATTTTGAAGTCTCTCATTCTGAGCACCCTCCATGTATGGGGTGTTAAAGGAATATCGATTGTATGGAAAGAAAACAAAGAATTTCAGGCCAAACCATCACTGACTGATACCATCTCTGAAGGAACACCCCCTGAAGATTAAGGATAAAACTATCGATCTGTGATTTTAGAGGTGGAAACTGGGTCTCTGTCTCTGCTCTCCTGGTTTCATATATCTTTGCTTACTGCCGAGATGCCTCACAGTGCTCTTTCCCCCGGTTCCACTGTTTCTCCTACAGCTCTCCCTGCAGGCTCTAGTGCTCTCTGATCCCGGATGTGCCTGAAGATTATCGGTGGAAAGATGTTTGCCCTTACTCAGAGCTCTTGTGCTCGATGAGTAAGGTCATGCTCAGTCTGAACAGAGGTCACAGCTCTAATGTGACCCAGGGCCAGAGTCATCATCACCTGTGATATTGCCAGAAATGCATACCCCCAACCCCTGGCCCCAGCCTTACTAAATCAAAAACTCAGCAAGGCATAGGACAGGAGAGGACAGCAATGTGTGATGTTCCACGCCATGCAGGTGGCTCTGGGTAAGGCAATGGCTCTTCATCTAGTTATAGATGAACCTGTGACACTTTTTGAAATTATCTATGCTCAAGCTCCATCCCACAAAAGAGCCTGATTAAAAAGGATTAGGTCGGGCTCAGGTTGGGTACTTTTACTTACTTACTTACTTATTTGAATAAATGAATCCATCCATCTACCCCCAGGTCATTCTCTCGAGCGGCCAGATATGAGAACTCTTTGTATCTTCCCTGTTCAGGTCACTGATCAACCCTTCACTAAAACAGCCAATAGTTCACTAGCTTTCCTATACAAAAATAAATAAATAAATAAAAACACTAACCAGGAAATTACATAGTAAAATTACGGTACAAAAAGAAAAAGTGTTTAAAGATCAACAAAAGCAAAACTAAAAACACCAATTAAAATAAACCTTCAGTGAGCAGGGGTGATTAACCAGGTTTTTGTTTCTTTGTTTTATTATTTTAACCTCCGATCTAGCACAGATCAATAATTTTGTAAAACCCAATTAAAATCAACAACTAAAAGAATTACATTTAAAAATTTATTATTTGTACTTTGCAAACTAAGAGTCATCTGATTCACTTGATTCAAATTTGTCTAAAATGTTACACATTCGCAACTCAGCAGAAAACAGGAAAAGTATACAATTTTGGCTTAGGTAAACAGTCAATTCACTAACTCAAAAAACAAAAACAAAAACAAAAAACAGTATCACACTACTATCTGTCATTTTTATAAATACATTTGTTGCACTTGGTATTCCATTTGCTTTTTCCAGGTTCCTAAAATATTGGTTTTATAAGCATCCTCTTCATTGAGATGGAATTTTTGCTGTTGAGCATATAACATTACCTCTTAGGACACCAGGTTATGTACTTGCCAGGAAAAATCATCATTTTAATAACCCATGATGATGGATATTCCGTGAAGAATATACTTCTGGCAGGAGTTTGAACTTGACAAGTGCCTTCTCCCTCCTAGATGAGATCAGATCAAATGCTATTCTTAAGTCCACTCAGGATTTGAGGGGCAGGGTAGAGAGGAAAAGCAATGGCAGTATTATCTTGCAATCAGGTGATAACCACCAACAGTGAATTAGCTTTGGCTTACTATAAACACTTTAATTAGAGTTTTCCCTGCCAAACAACATGCCCACATGACCGTACGAGGAATAATCAAACTTCAGACTAATATTCCTGTTTAGAAATGACCAGTAAAACTCATACTATAATTGGTACACAGCTAGAATGATCTCCCAACAGGTAACAAAATCCAGCTAAGCCTCCTAATGCTGCTGGTCCATAGCACTTTTCCATCTGGAAAGAAACACAAGTTGGCAGTTTCTATCTCTGTAAAGGCTGCACAAGTGAGTTTCAGGGTTCTCCTCTGCCTTGCCTCCCCACCCATCCAGGCTGGCCTCTGCACTCCCATTCATTCAGTGAAGTTTGTGTGTCAGATCATTCCTCCGGCTCACCTCCTCTGCCCCTCTGTCTTCCCCCAGGTAACTCTTAACCAGTCTACACTAGTCAGTGCTTACCAAACTATCAGTGGTGATTAACTGGGTTTTTTTTTCTTTGTTTTATTATTTTAATCTCCAATCTAGCACAGATCAATAATTTTGTAAAACCCAATTAAAATCAACTACTAGAAAAATTATATTTAGAAAGGTATATAAACAAAATATTTGTTTAATTTTTCAGATTACATCAATAGACATAAATTACTCTGTTTGATTGTTATAAAAGAGTTTTCACACTTCCTCTCAATTTCTGTGCAGACCTTGAGTAAGACCATTTGTGGACCAACATAAACTCACCAACCACATTTTGAGTGGCTCTGGTCTAGAGAATCCTGATGTTTCTTCTTCTCTTCCCTTTTACCTGTAAACATCTTACCAACTGCCCATACGGTCATTAAAACTCCTGAATGTCTCTTATAGCCCTACCTAGAATAAAATTTCTTCAAGATAAAGACCACCTCAATGAAGTTCTAGTCAAAGGACTCATAACCACGTCTCCACAACTTCAGCAATCCAAGGCAAAATAAAATAAGAAGTCCCACCCCCCACCCACTGGATTCAGAAACATACACAGTTAGATTCCAGTGTAGACAACGGGGAATGATTTACTCTCTGACTTACTCTCTGATTCAATAAACATTTTCTCTAATACTACTTAAAGCAAATGCTGAATACTCAAGTCCCCTAAGATATTCCACTAAAAGGTTTATGAAAATTTGATGGTATCTAACTTTGTCACACCGGTTAACAGCATACTAAAGATTTTGAGAATGTATAATATATGATAAAGAAGTTTATTTAACTTATATAGAGCTAGGGTTTTTATTACATATTTGAAAATAACTTTTTTATAACTGGTAAATTATATTTTAGGCATGGCACAAATAGCATCATAATCAGAAAACTGGCATATTTATGAAATGCCAGTTTTCTGAAAAGTCACTATGTGCAAAGTACAAAGGACAAGGAATTTGCAAAGATGAGAGAAACACATTCTCCATGTTCAGCAAGGTAATGATATGTATCAGTTCCCAGAGAAATAGACCTGGCAGGCTTCGTATATAGAGAGACAGATTTATTTTAAGAAATTGGCATTTGAGGGGAGAGGGATTGGTGTGCTCTTGCAGATGGCCACCTCCTGGGTGAGGGGCACAACTACAGCAGGGACCTCACCTAACAAACACAAACATTTTAACCTTATTGTTTGTTCCCTCATGTTAACCTGAAATTAAATAAATAAAAATATAAGAAATTTCCTTATGATTTTATATATTTTTTGTATTAACCTGGATGGAGTTGAAACACATTCTTCTCAGTAAAGTATCACAAGAATGGAAAAGCAAGTATCCAATGTACTCAGTACTAATATGAAGCCAGTGAACAATTTGATTTATGCCCACACAGGAGGAAAACTCATTTTAAGTTGGTTGGAGGGGCAATGAGCAAGGGAAGAGAAGGGAGGTGGAGCTTGGGGTGCTTCCACTGAATGCGCACAACGTAGGGGTGTATGGCACACCTTTTGGGCATAGGACATAACTACAAGAGGGGCTCTACCTAAAAAATTCAAATATTGTGATTTGGTTGTTTATACCCTTACATTAACCTGAAATTAAAAAAAAAAAACTTGGCTTATAAAATTGTGGAGGCTAGCAAGCTCAAAATCTTCAGGGTGGCCTGTAGGCTGGTGACTTAAGAAAGAGCGAATATTGTGGTTCAAGTCTAGAGGCCTTCTCATGCAGAATTTCCTCTTGCTCAGGCAAGGCCTGCCTTTTGTACTATGCAAGCCTTCAACTGATTACATGAAGTCCACTGGCATTATGGAGGGCAATCTGCTTTATTCCATCAATTTTAATGTTAATCTCATCTAAAAATGAGATTAGAAGCATCCAGGATACCGTTTGATCAAATATCTGTGTACCGCAGCCCAGCCAAGTTGACACATAAAATTAACCACCACAACATCCTAATTAGAGCCACAAGTAGAGCCACAAGTCATGTATACAAAAGACAGTATCACAAATTAAAATGAACCAAGGGCCACAGAATGAAATGAAGCTTCTTACATCTTCCCCCTACTGCTTGTAGAGTGATACCTGTTTAGTATCACTCTATCTCTTGCTTTCTGAGTTCCAGCCACGTGTCTTTTCTTCCAGTGGCTCAATCATTCCATGCTTTGTTCAGTTCTTGGGCTCAAATCTGGTTCCCTCTGTCTGGAACACCTCCTCATGCCCCAGCGCCTCCCCACAGACTTTCACCTTTCACCTGCTATTCACTCATCCTATGCTCTCAGCTCAAACTTTACTTGCCCAGAGAATCCTCTCTGACTCCAACCCCATCTCTGGCCAGGATATTGTTCTTAACTTTCCCATTAAACTTTAATCCTCTTCTCCAATGCACTAGTACCAATTTGTAATTATAGATTCGTTACAGGGATCAGTTGATAATTGCCTGCCTCCCGCCACTAGATTGCACATCCCAGGGAATCTAAGACTCTCAGGTTTTGCCCAGCATGGCATCCCCAGCGCCTCGGTCATCATTTTAGTTTCAGGAGAGCAGGCACCAAATAAATGCATGTTGGTTAACTGAGAGTATGGAATGAATGAACTTCAGAAACAAAACATAAAATGTTTCACAGATTTGCAGAGTTGTTCAGGATGAAAGAGAAAGGGAAAAGTGAGAAAATTTATTCAGAAAAAATGAAATTTATATGTCAAAATTCTAAGTAGAGCTATTTTCTCATTTATCAGTAATAGTCGACCACTACAGAAAGGTGCTAAAGGTAAACCAGTTGTATACCCATGTGGTGGTACAAATAGGTCCCCTAGAACAACTTCTTTCCCATCTATTTCCCCTTGGCCAAGCCAGTATCAGGTCATAAAGTCCTCCAAAATCCCTTGGCTTTGGTTTATTTATATTTTTAATTACCTTGTTAGCATTTTTTAAAAAAAATAGGAATACTAGTTAATTTTTGAGATTAAAGATATAAATCTGAAAGGTAACTGTGTAACAATACATCAACTAAACACATAATACCATTTAATGATATTAATGGGACCCTAAAAATATCAGCTATTGAATATGTATGTCAAAAGATGACAAGGATAATAAAACTCGCAAGTATTATACAGTAATAATATACCCAGAAGAACAGTAAATGAGGCATCTTTCTATAAACTACTTTCAGAATAAGGACCTCTTGTTGCAAATTACCACATCAAGAATACAGCAAAAAGAAGTGAATGCTCTCAAGGTTTGTAAAGTAAAGCAAAAATAAGAACTTTAAGTATCGTTCATTATGCTGGTTGAACAGACACGATTTGGAAAGTCAGCCACAATTACCAAGCAAAGTTGCAGAAAAGCATCAGTGTACTAAGGCTCCAAAAGAAAGTTATTGCTTATGGGGGAAAAACATCTATAAAAAATGCCGAGAATTCTTTTTAAGTCTAGATGGCAAAATTACAGATAATTTTATCCTCTTTTTTAAATTTTCAGAATTGTTTGGGGGTACAAATATTTTGGTTACATAATTTTTTACAGTGTGAGTCAGTTATAAGTGTGCCTCTCACCCAGATAGTGGGCCTTATACCTGTCAGGGGTGAGTTTAGCTCCCTGCCCCTTCCCACCCGCTTGATGTCTGTTGAGTTTTTCTACCAAATGTGCACATGAGTGTTGATTGATTAGTTCCAATTTAATAACGAGTACATATGGTGCTTGTTTTGTCATTCTTGCAATACTTCACTTTAAAGAACGGTCTCCAGTTCCATCCAAGTTATTACAAAAGGTATTAGTTCACCATTGTTTGTTATGGCTGAATAGTACTCCATAGTATACATATACCACATTTGATTAATCTACTTAGGATAGGCAGTTGGGTTGATGCTATATCTTTGAGCTTGTGAATTGTGCTTCAATAAACATTCAAGTGCATGTGTCTTTTGATAAAATGATTTTCCCCCCTTTGGGTAAATACCCAATAGTGGGAATGATGAAACACAAAGAAGTATCATCTAACTCCAGTGAAAATGGCTTTTATCAAAATACCCTGAACCAGCAGATGCTGGCGTGGATGCAGAGAGAAAGGAACCCTTATCCCATGGTTGGTGAACCTGTGAGCTGGTACAACCTCTATGGCAGCGGTTCTCAACCTGTGGGTCGCCACCCACAGGAACTGTATTAAAGGGCCATAGCATTAGGAAGGTTGAGGAACACTGCTCTATGGAAAGTTGAATGGAGATACTTCAAGGAATTTCATCCTCCTTTGCAGGTCTTTCTACATTCTTATATTTCTAAATTAACAAAAAAAAAGTAGAATAACAATGAATAAGCAATTTCAGTACAAAAAAAGATACAACATATCTTTAAGTCCAGGCGTGGTGCCTCACATTTATAATCCCAGCACTCTGAGATGCCAAGGTGAGTGGATCGCTTGAGCTCACAGGTTTAAGACCAGCCTGAGCAACAGTGAGACCTCACCTCTAATAGCCAGGTGCTGTGGTGGGCACCTGTATTACCAGCTACTCAGGAGGCTGAGGCAAAGGATTGCTCAAGCTCAAGAGTTTGAGGTTGCTGTGAGCTATGATGACACAGCACTCTACCAAGAGCTTCAAAGTGAGACTTTGCTTCAAAGAAAACAACAACAACAACAACCAAAACATACCTTAAAGGCTCTGAAAAGTTTCTAAGTCAAAATTTTCCACATAGATAGAAAACACTTTCTACTCACTTTCATTTCTTGATTCATTTACTGAACAGCTTCAGAGAGTTTACTGCTCCCTGGACATGGTCCTCCATCCTATAAATACAGAGATGCCAGCAGTATCCTCCTGTTATCTTTCCTCCAAGGCAGTACATTACAGATGCTGACAATAAATAAGGGAATAAGCTTTCCGCATGGCACTGCCCATAAATTTAGCCAGCCCCAGTCTCTATTAAATGCTCAGCATGCACATTTAGTAAGTAAACACTTATTTACCAAGTAGCAACTCAGTGTCAAGGACTGTGCTAGATACCTTGAATGTGGCAATGACCGAGACAGAGACCGCTCTTGTTCAGGAAATCATTCAACATGGGCTATGGACTAAATATAGAAACCTAGCACATATTTAAAAGTTTCTTCCATTTCTCAAAGCAATACTTCCACGACTTAGTTGAATGTTTCCTGATGATCCTGACTCTACCTACTGCAATCCCAGGAAGATGAGAAATCTATTTACTCACATGCAGCAGAAAGCCCCACAGCTGTGGCTTCCCCATTTGGGTTTATTTTTCTCACACAAGAAGAATCAAGAGGCAGGAAGCTCAGAACTTCCCTGACAGCTCTTCATTGACATCAGACTCGGGCTCCTTCTTCCCTTCCATCTTACACTTGTTTCCCCCGGAATGATTTTCTGCAAGAGGAGATAGTACCCAACCGTAATTTTGATTAACAGCAGTAGAAATAGGAGTAACGTACTAGTTAATACTGGCCTCTAAGAAACAGGAAAAAGAAAACAACTAAAAGTCTAACATTAATAATATAAATGCCAAAAATATGGAAAAGTAATTTTTCCTCGAATTGAGGAAAATAAGGACGATAGTCCTAGTGATATAAGTGGCACTTGAAGGAGATGAAATGTATTAATGGGTAGCTTATATTTGGTAGGTGCCATCAGTACAGACAACCAATCAGGACAATTTAGGCCAAATATTACAATGCAGCAATAATAATGATGAAAATTACTGGCACTTACTGGCTGATAGCACAGGGCCAAGCAAGCACATTGACTGAATTCTTTCCACTTATCCTTCCCACAATTGTAGCAGTCAGGGCATCAGCATGAATCAGAGGTTATATAGTCTAATGGGCCATCACAAAGGCACTGTTTTAAAAAGTGGCAGCAGCGTTAAAGGAAATGAACAAAGAATATTGCGCTAAATTAACCTCAGCCAACCTTCATCTCTAGGCAGAGGGGCACAACAAGGTGGTGTGGTATTCCAAGAACCCAAGGATAGGAAGTCCAGCTGTGAGAGGTTTCTAACACACAAGGCGAGTAGTATTTCAGAGTGGACACAATCAACTGTAGTGACCCCACAGGGAGTGAGTGCAGCAAGATAAATGCAGTATTCCATGCTCCATCACACCTACATCTCCTGCTGGTACTCCCCATGGGCCGAACTCAAGTGGAGAGCAAAGGAGTAAAGGAGAGGTGAGCTTCGTGGGCCGTACTGCAGAGCGAAGGAGGCAGGAAACCCAGAACAAACAAGGTCTCTAGCATAAAACACCATGAGGCAGGCGTGTTTGCTATTCACAGGGGAGGAAATTCAGAGAGAAACTTAGATGCTCAAAGATATTAGCTAACTCGCCATGTTTGAAACCAGTTCCGACTCCAGACGCCCATCACGCAACTATCCAACCACATTGCTCAAGACAGACTGTAATGGCTCCACTGAGTACCATTATTGAATTTCTATCCCTATTCTCTGATATTTAAGACACAGGATGAACAAATGGTCTAGTTTTATATTCTTAGTTACAAGATCCAAATGTGCATTGGAAAATTGCTCCCAATCATCCTATGTCTTAAAATATAGGCCAGTGATTTTCAAAGTCTGGCACCCAGACTGGCAGTACCAGCAGCATATCCTGATGCACACACTCACCCCCATCCCCAAATCCACTGAATCACACACTGTGAGGCTGGGCCCAGCATTCTCACCTGAATAAGCACCACCCCAAGTGTCCTGAATTAGAAATTCTGGGTGTGAGGCCTGGCATTCTTATGTAACAAGCGCTGCAAGCAATTCTGAGGCATGCACAAATTTAGAAACCTCTGCCATGGGTGTGATTATTAAGTATCTCCCACACAGAAGAAGTCTAAACACCTTGAGAGTCACTTCTTCCAACTTCTTCAGCACAAGCAGCTGTTTTCTGCAGGGGCCCTCAACCTAACACATCTGATTGTCCTGCAGGCAGAGCAGATGAATCCAGGTGGCGTAACATGAATCCAGGCAAGCAGGTGGCTTGCCAACAAGTTTGCTATCACACTATTTTTCAGTTAACTTGAAGCTAAGTCAGGAGAGAGTCATAGTTGCTAAGAGTGAAAAAGAGGAGTTCTAAACCTAAGCAGTTCTAAACCTCCTTGAAAAAAAACTTTGTGTTTTTTCATAGTCTGGAGCAATGGTGTCCCACCGCTGGAGGACAGGCTGGGATGTGCTGCTCAGTAGACAGAGATGGCCATCTGGAGTAGGGCCACCACTTTTAGATTTGGGGCTGCCACTTTTGTGATCATATTGACAGGCTCTTGTGGGTTAAATAACCATTTCACACTGTCCTTCCTCTGCTGTTCCCTATGATGCAAAATGCTTCTTAAACTGCCTAGAACATTAGAACTCCCCCATCCCCAGCCCTGGAGCCTGTTAACATGCAAATCCTCATGTCTCACCTCCATGACTAATTTTGAATGCCAGAGGTAGAGCTTAGAGATCTGTATATTTAACAAGCTCCCTAGACAATTCTAGTTTTTCTGTTTTCAAGACCACACTGAATAACGCCACGTGGTTAAAGATACAGGCTCTTTGTCCAGGATTTGAGCAAACATAGCTCCACGTTCCAGCTGCACCTCTTATAATGTCTGTCACCTGCTGGGCACCTCTCTGTACCTCTGATTCCTACTTTATAATCTTAAGATAACTTAAAGTATCTGTACTTATAGTCTTGTTCATATAACTGAAACAAGATAATCCATGCAAAGCTTAGCAGAATGCCAAGCACACAGTAATCACTCATTGTATACTAAGTGTTAGCCACTCTTTCCTCTGTGATGATAACAGCGACCCTCACCATCCTCTAAATTACATTGATTGGATAAGAAGTGGTGTCTGGCCTTTTTCTTCTGATGATAGTCTCTGATGGCTCTGAATTTTCACCTGTGCTGCCTCTTTGTAATAAGTTTCTACGAAAATGAAAGTTGAGCTTAAAATGGTGGTACCTCCTCCCCGCTATGTAGGTGGGGAAGATAATGAAATGGCTTATTAGGAGAAAGCACACAATCAGCCCAAGTCTCAGGTCATTGCCAGGTCGGGGTGCAGGAGGGAGTGACGGAGGTGGAAAGAGAACAGGCATAGTCGGAACCGCAGGGTGTACGTGCAGCTGTGGAGAGTGATAATGGCAGCAAATGAGCTTTATCAAAGTGGGAAGTGCAAAGCAAAGGGAAGAGATAACTCTCAAACTCCTTAATTGCCAAGAAACTCTTGGGAGAATAAAAGGTTTCGACACTGTGAATGACTCATCACATCCTTCCACTACCTAACCCCACAAACTAAAGTCAAGAACACAAAATGAATTTGAGACATGACTTTGAGATGACAATATGAATGCGTGGAATAAGTTTTTAAGAAGTTCAATTATATTAACTCTTTTCCTTGTAATATTATGAAACCAAGAGACCGTTCTGCTTTCTTTGCAGACCAAAGTATACATCGGCCACCCCTCCTCCACAAAAGGCTGAGTCCTCTTCCTCTTCCCTGATCCATCCTCTACATGATATCCTCTAAAATACAGTTAATGGCATCCCAGAATCACCCAACAGTCACAGTGTAAATCCTGCACCTCAGAAGGAAAGTAGTGCCATATAAATTGGTATTAGCACCCGTAGGGCTCAGCCTTTTCATTTCCTCCGTTGTAAGGGAGAAAAAATTCTCCCCTGCCTTTATCAGCTGATTACCAGAGTCCCCTTTGTCTCTGACCCAAAATAAATATCTGAGAAAATTTCCCAAGTAATCAGTGCCAACAAATTTTATTTAGAAGAAAACAATTAACTATTCAAACCCTTGGGTCATGTTGTTTGGTGGTCTACAGTGATCTCACTGTCAATGGGGCATTACCTGGCACAGCCGGAGAGGAGGGTTTCTCAGCTTATTGTAGCCCTGGGGCTTCCTTTAACAAGGAAGAGTAGGGTGAGAGCTGGCTATTACAGGTCAGCCCCGGTATCTGCTCACCCCCGTGCTGCTAAGCTACCTTGCTCAGGAACAGTTTCTCTTAGGTGCCTGAGGGTTATCTACTTCAGCAAGAGAGACAGTCTTAGAATAAAGCAGTCTTAGAATAGATAGATCTTAGTCTTTAGCAGAGCTTGGTAATCTTCAGCAGAGAGATGCTGTGCTGGCATTATGCAGGCAGGAGAGGAGACAGAGTCAGAGTAAGCAGGTCCGTGATAGAATGCACAGGCTCCCGACTGCCTTCCCCTCCAGCCTAACATAAGGCTGATCTCACGGTGTAGAGACTGCCAATTCACCACTGCTCTCATCTCCCAAGCTCTCGTGCTTGTTAGGAGAGCTAAATCTCTCTCTGTGCCCTTTTCACCAAGGTGTTCCATTATTGAGCTACGCAGGTATTTCTTACAACTCTCACTCCTCCTAGCCATAGGCTATATGGGCTGCTACAGTGGACAGCCATCAGCAGCATTAGGGTATTATATAACCAGGGGCATCCAAAAGGCTCTGAAAAAGGACAAGCATCCTCTCTGCAAGATCCTTCACTCCCACATGATTATCTTAATCTATTGTCATTTGACTTTTTGTTTATCTTTTCCTGAACATCCCATCTGGCGTATAAAAAGCTAAAAAGCGTGGGTGCGGGAAGCATATAGAACACCTTGCCAATAGCCAGAGCACATTGGATAGTGCTGTGTGCATAACAGGGCGGTAAGTAAGAGGAACTGTGTGGAATAGTTGATGTTCAAGGAGTATTGACCTTTAAAAGTAGCAATTTCATATGGTTCAACCTAACACATGCTGTTTCCTCTCCTGGAAGACTCTTCACGCTTCTTTGCCAATTAACTCCCACTCCTGCTTCTGAAGTCAGTTTAATTCACTGACCAGCCTTCCCTGATGAGGTCGGTGCCCTGTGGGAGAGGCGTGTGTGGTACCATCATGGCTGTGCTTTCCTGTTTCGATGTGGACTTATTTTAGAAACATGTCTTCCTCCCACAAGATGATAAACTCCATGAAGTCAGAGACTCCGCTGTTTTGCCCTCATTTGCTAGTACAATGTCTGGCACTTAATAGGTATCAGTAAATGTCTGTTAAATGAATCAATGGTTTCCCTGAACCCACGTGCCCCAAAGCTATCCCGATGTTCTAGCTTTTCTTCAAATTTAGGCAGCCTCCTGGAAGTGAGAATCCCATAAAAGATTAGACAGAATGACTCAGTAATGATCTGTATGATATTTTAAATTCATATTTGCTGTTATTTACCTTCCATTAATATATTCTGTCTCTATTTTAAGTACTGGGAATAATTTCCTTCTGAGCTAGGGTGGATTTAAGACATTCTTAACCTCAAATGGCTTTGACTACTATTGAATCTAGAGCCTCTGATTCACACATGGGTCTGAAAAGTTGCCACAATTTTTTTAGTCAAATCCTGATTGATATTTTGGCCCTAAAGTCTAGATATCAGTGTGATCACAGCTTTGTATCTCATACCTTTCCTTATTCTTCTCTCTCTGCAGTGGATTCTCGGATGTCTGCTTCCCAGCCTAATTCTAGCTGATTAGGAATTAGAAACCCCCCATCCCCCGTTCATAGGTAACAATTAGAGGCCATATAGATTCATCCTAAATGCTTGGTGGCATTTCAAAAAAGGGAAAAGGAGAAACTCAGGAAAATGGAGTTGTGCTTATCAGAGTTAGTTGAATCCAGAGAGAATGATCTTTGAAGCCTGAACTTGCTCCTTGGTTCTTTAGATTTCCTGATGATATAATATTCATCATAAACTGATGTCATTAAGTCGTTGGGAAGATTGCATAAGATAATGTTTGTGTGTCTAACACTGCTTGGCAAAATAATAAAGACAGACTAAATGGTAACTATTTTTATTTAATAGAAAGAGACTTTGACTGTGACAAGGTAAATTATACTTTCTGCCCCAATACCAGAATAAAAAGCAAACCGTCTCCTCTCCAAAGCCTTTGCGTTATTGCCTGTTTTCATGGTGTTCAGTTTAACATTACCCGGTAGGTGACTACACACGGGCATTACAAATGCCGGAAGCTGAAGTTCTTACAGTTTACCAAAGTGAACTAAGTGTTTTGTTTCTGATTGCCTTTGTGTTTTTTCCTTTTAATTGCATCCTCATTCTCAGATGAGACTAAGCCGTGGACTGAGGCTTCTGGCAAGCACCATCACCGTTAGCAAGCACACCCCTCCTCTCTGGGTTCTCCAAGCCTCATTGGTTTCTGTGGCTTGGGGCCCATTTGGGTATCAGCTGATGCTTCTTTCTCGGCAGTATCCAAAACTAATCCTTGATACAAAGAGCATCCCTGACCAGTCTATTAGCTTTGACACTATTAGTTCTTAAACCGTGCAACAGTTGCTCTCTAAGTACATACCAAGGCAGCAATCCTACTGATCACGTGCCATTTCTGCAAACAAAAGGCTCATATCATCTCTGTTACTAATTTATTGACTTTTCTGCATAATATGTGTAATACTGTGTATGGTATCATATAAAGCTCAATTATGAGAAGATTTCTAAGTTTAAAGTAGCTTAGTTTCCTTTTCATTTCTCTGCAATATTTTTAAGCCTTGCTTTTCTTTTTTCTATGAGTATAGCGTTTTTCCCTTTAATTATTTGTGGGTTTTTTGTTTGTTTGTTTGTTTGCAGTTTTTGGCCGGGGCTGGGTTTGAACCCACCACCTCTGGCATATGGGGCTAGCGCCCTACTCCTTTGAGCCACAGGAGCTGCACCTATTTGTGTATTTTTTAAAAGATATCATCCATTCAGCAAGATTTAAACTTCAAAGTGTACAAAAGGTATACTTTCCAACCTTGGTAATCACTATTGTTTTATGCCTTGTTCATCATTCCAGAGATATTTATTCATGTACTGGCTAACACAAACATACATTCTTTCTATTTTTTAAAAATAGACAGTAGCAAGCTATATTTACTGCCCTGCACTTAGCTTTACCATTGACCTTGTTAAACAGCAAAGCAACTCTATATTAGAACTTTAAGTTTCTTCATGAGTTAATAAATAATTGCTCTACAAAACTCTTTAAATATATTTTAATATCCTTCCACATCAGCTCAGTGCCTGTAGCTCAAGCGGCTAAGGCAGCAGCCACATACACTAGAGCTGGCAGGTTTGAATCCAGCCCGGGCCTGCCAAGCAACAATGACAACTACAACCAAAAAATAGCTGGGCATTGTGGCAGGCACATATAGTCCCAGCTACTTGGGAGGCTGAGGGAAGAGAATCGCTTAAGCCCAGAAGTTGGAGGTTTCCGTGAGCTGTGATGGCACAGCACTCTACCCAGGGTGACAGCTTGAGGCTCTGTCTCAAAAAATAATAATAATAAAAATAAAAAAATAAAATAAAATAAATATCCTTCCCCATCAAAACACACTGAGCTTGCCTGTGCTTCTTAAAATTCATCTATGGTAGAAATATCCCATATTTATTATAGGTATATTATTATAGTCAATGCCCTATAATGGACACTTAACCTTAGCTTAATCTTTAACTATTACAAACAATTACACCATTATTTTATATAAATCATTTATGTATTTGCATATAATAAGTATTATAAGAGTAATTATATGAGTATAATCACATAGATAATTTTTGCACAACATATAAAATATAAAAATGATAAATCTTTACAGATAGACTTGCTAGGTCAAAGGGTATATATATGCATTTTAAATTTTGACATATACCGAAAGTCCTCCATAGGATTATTCCAGTTTATACTCAAAACAGTCATGGGTGTGCTCCTTTCTTGGTAACTCACCAACAAAACGCGTGCGTCATTTGGAATTTCGTCAATTTGATAGATGCAGATTAGAGCTCAATGTGGTCTTACTCAGTGAGTGAGGGTCAGCATCTTTAGAAGGTTCAAGAGCCATTTTTTATTCCTTTTCTGTCACATGTATATTTGTAATTTTTTTCAATTTTTAAAAATGGCCGTGTCGGGTGGTGCCTGTGGCTCAAAAAGGTATGGCGACGGCTCCATATGCCAGAAGTGGCTGGGTTTGAACCAAAAAAAAAAAGAATTGCCTTGTCAGTCTTTTCATTATAAATTTCGAAGCCTTCTTTATACATTGGTAATATTAGCCCTTTGCCTATAATATGTGTTGAAAACATCCTAAATGTATCTTTTTTTAACTTATTTTATTATTTCGGGGAGAGAAAGGGGCAAGCAGAAATTTATTTTTATCTCTCTCTTTTTTAAATTTAGCTTATTTTCTCATTCTTCTATGACTTCTAGATTTTGAGTCACATTCAGAAGGCCATCCTGGGCAGCACCTGTGGCTCAGTGGGTAGGGCGCAGACCCCATATACCAAGGGTGGTGGGTTCAAACTCGGCCCGGCCAAACTGCAACAAAAAAAAAACTGTTGGGCATTGTGATGGGTGCCTGTGGTCCCAGCTACTCGGGAGGCTGAGGCAAGAGAATTGCCTAAGCCCAGGACTTAGAGGTTGCTGTGAGCTGTGATGCCACTGCACTCTACCAGGGGTAATAAAGTGAGACTCTGTCTCTTAAAAAAAAAAAAAAAAAGAAGACCATCCTACATTTTAGTAGTAATTTAATAATTTTCATTTCAAATTAATAGGAGGGTACGATTAGGTTACATTGTTTGCATTTGTTAGGGAGTTGAGCCATATACCCTTACATTGTGCCTGGTGAGAGCACACCAATGCTCCTCCTTCCTCCTCCTCCTCCCTCCCCTCCATTTGGGTTTAAATGTGTTTTTGTCTTGTGTGGGTGTGTCTTTGTTCACCTATTGGTATATAGTTTTCATTTTTTACCACATGAAACTTTCATGCATTAGAATTGTTCATCCACATTTATTTTTTTCTAGATGTCTACACACTGGTCCTGCGATAACTCATTAATGGTCCAACTTTCCCCAATGGTTTGAGAGGTCACTTTTCTTACATACACGTGCTAATCTAACATGCATCTGGTCCTAGGCTGAAAATTCTAGTCCACTGGTAGTTCAGCTCCTGTTCCAGTTTCACTCTCTCAATTGTGAAACTCTATCAAATATTTTCATGTCTGATAATGCTTTATATTTTGTAATATAAATTTTAGATCACCTTGCCCGGTTCAGAAAGAAAAAAACTCACTTGTTATGGCATTTTAGTTAGAATCATGTCTAATTTTGAAAGTCACTGGGAGAAGTTTAAGGTCATTACAATACTCTCTACTCAGGCTTGTGGTATGCCTCCAATTTGTTCATGTTTTCTTCATAAAGATCTTACATATTTCTCATTAATTTGTTGGCATTTTATCTTCTGTGCTACAAATGAAACTAGAGTCTCTTGAATAATATGTTTCCCAACTGGTTTGTTTGAATGGGTGAAAATTACTGATATATGTGTACATTTTTTGTAACACAATAACTTGCGGAATTACTGCGTTTAGAGCTGATTCTCTTGTATTTTGAGGGATACACTTATTTCATTTAGAAATGAAGATATTTTGGCTCCTCCTAAGACATTTTTTGTATCTCTAATGTTGTTCTCGATCTAATTACATTTGCTAGCACCTCTACTGCAACGTTAAGTACTATGGGTAGCACAGCAATGCTGGTTCCTGACTCCTGGCTTCACTGGGAACAGCTTCTACCATTTTCCCAGTAGGCATCATTCATGCTTGCTTATGGTATTTTATGAACTTGAAGAAGAATTCATATAAATGTACTGAGTGTAAGTTGAATTTTGTGCAATGCCTTTTCAGCATACATGAGGTCATGATTTTTCTCATGACAAATATGGTTTAGTATTAGCAAACTTAACTCTATTTATGAATATCGCTTACTTATGAGTAGCTGTTAAAATTTCAGTTAGAGAGATATGGCACTATTGTCTCTCTCTCTCTCAGTAACTATGTCAGATTTTGTTAACAGTTTTGTACTTTCTCTTTTTAAAAAGTTGAAATTTTCTATCAGTCTTTTCTCTGTGCTCTGGGTCATAGTCAGCAGCCCTGTAACTTTTCTATTCTTTTATAGTTTGGTAGAAATACTCCGTGAAACTATCCTGGTTCTTTGCTGCAAATGTCTCCTTGACATTTTTTTTCTATCCCCCCCCCCCCGTGGCAATCATTCTGTCTTTATACTATTCCTATGGACACTTGGAAGATAATTTTTCAATCAAAATATCCATCTAAATTGCAAACCATCTACAATTGTTACCAATTGTAACAACCATCTATCTAAGTTGTTACAGAACAAAACAAAAAAAATTCTGGGCAAATGGCTATCTTGTGCGGTTCTTCATAGAGCCCCACTCTCCTTGGTTTTCTGAACCATCCTGGGGCCAGGCACTCTGCTGTCACCTAGTTCACCAAACATTACAGAAAAGAATGTTTCTTTCTGACTTTCACATTTGGTCTTTCACCTTCAGGAAATATATTTTGTTGCTAGTTTCTGGACTCTGTCAAGACTAAGCTCTTCCTCCTCTGCTTTTCTCTAATTCTTTTCACATGGTCTCTGTGCAAACAGAGTGGTTGTTGAAAGCTGTCATTGCTCCTGGACTTCCCTGCGTTACGGTGAACCTACTCACAGCATTCCATACTCACAAATGGGCTCACTTGGCTCCCCAGAAGGATAATCTATAATGAAATTAGTAATTGGGGAACTTTTTTCTTGGTCTTGAGCAGTTCGCCGGCACAGCACCTTTCCACTGGCAGCTCGTCTCACAGATACTTGTCAACAGAGAAGCTGCGAGTAGAAACACAACAGCACAAAGAATCAGAAGATCCAGAGCCAAGAGAGTTCACAGCAAATGTATTAGCTGATGCCTTTCGTCTCATGAAAGCGAGATTTGCTGAGCTTGAGAAGCAAGGTCCTAACACTGAGTGGTTTACCAAGGTTAACCGTGTGGTTAACAAGAATACCAGGGGCCACAAGGCCACTTATGATGAAAAAAAGAAAAAGCCTGTGGGAATGACCCTAGGTTCCTCGTTTCAAGAAACTGACTTCAATGGTAAGCTGCCCCCCTCCAGCAACAGAATCAGTTCCTGACTCTCCAGCACCCACTCCATCCGCTCCAGCCCCACCTCCCTCACTATCTTCCTATTGATGTCAGCCTCCCTTCTCCTCAAAAAAATGCCCCTTTCAGTAACCAAGACATGGATGCAACCTTAGGTAATAACCTTTAATATTCTTTTTTTGAAATTTCTCCTATCCCCTCTCTAAACCTTTCGTATGAGTATGTCTTTATGTGCTGTTTGCTTGAATTAAAAGAAAAAGCATAATAGTTTCTGTAACTAATTATTATAGTGCAGGAGTATTGTTATTACCACAGCATTACACTGTATGATTATTACCACATACGAGCCTGTACAATACAGTTGTTATTATCGTTACCACATGCATGCTGTTCTTCAGGGATCCAGTGACACACAAATCAGACCTATAGACGTTCTCAGGATGTATTTGGTCAGTAACTCAGGGACCGCCTGTGTTTTGATCTCTTTCCATATTTGACCAAACCGTGGATTTTGTACCTTTGTTTTACATTTTTCTCAGTGTTTTGGGATGGGTTGCAGAAGGGGAGGGGAGATGCTGGGCTAAGCAGCCGTTTCATTTCAGAAGCCCCCCGTTCTTCATTCTATCTAAGCCTTTTTTGTAGGGTTACCATCTCTGTGGGTTTGCTTAAGCTTGCAAATAAGCAGAATTCTGTTTTGGAAAAATCTAAATTATCTAGGAAAGGGACGAGAACCATGACACATAAACTGTGCTTTGAAGCAGAACAAGTCTAATGAAATGCCTCCTGCAGAAGCCAAGATCTCCCTATTTACATAGGATGGGTGGCACAGACTTAAACTGAGCATTGGAGAAGAAAGAAAGAAAGTGAAAGGAACAGGTCTTATGCTGTAATTAGAAAAAAAATTATAGGATGTTTGGCTGAACACAATCCTCAAGTCTTAATAAAAATAACTTTTTTTTTGCACCCTGCCCACACCCTCCCCCCAAACTCCAAGAAAAGAAACTTGTCACCTCCCTGACACTGATCGTCTCCTAGCACAGTGAGACAATGATCCCCTTCTGCCATTCCCGAGGCACAGCGCTCAAATAGCAGACAATCTGAAATTCAATCTCTGCTCGTGGAATGTGGGCTGGGCTCCCAGAAATAAAACGGAGATCACTCAGGAGAAGGCAGGAAATGGAGAGATGTTAGTATATTTTATAAAGTGGCAGCAAGACATAAAAGTTTCTTGACCCATAAAAGAGATTAGAAACAATTTGATGGGACCAGATGCATTCATCAGGGTTTTACCGAGGCCTAGTGATCTCTGCCCATCCCCTGTTTTTTTACATAGCCTGAACTTGCCGACTGATGGACCGGACTTCATGGATCCTCCCACTCACTCGTCTGCACACGAGGAGGCCCATTCTTCCTCAAAATCAAGAAGTAGGTACGGAATGTCCTTGACTTTGACAGCTATTTTTTTAAAAACTACAAAATTGGGTTACTAGTTTTCTCACAGGTCCCTCGGTTATACTGTTTGGAAAGGATACTCAACTTTTTACTCAAAAATATTTGTTACATCAACTGGGGTAAGAATCTGCCAGGCAAGAACAGGTATCAAGATCGACATTTGTTGCTGCTGCTGTTATTTGAACCCACTAAAGTAAAAATACTAACTCACCAAAGAGGGAAGTTGGAGGTACTCAGCGTACTAAATCAGGATTCTTTTTTTCTTTCTAAAAGGATTTACTGCATGCATTCTTCTAAAAATCTTACTTTTCTAATACACTAATTTTTTTTTGAATAATCAAAATGTTTTCAGAACCTCTCTCTAACACGTATATGAAATTCTAATTATAGTATCAATTACCGACAGTTGGAGGAAAGTACTCCTCGATGTTTTGGGGTTCAATCTGTTTCATTATAATCAGATCTGAATTCTCTATATTTTTCATCTTTACCAAAAACGTCTTCCTGTACTCGCTAGCTTTTTTAGAGATAGACGTACTCCTGATGTGTGAGTTGAATCCTATCCCATCAGCTTCTATGCGCTCATGTTTTCTGATTTGTTGTCCTAATGACTCTTCATGTCCCCAGTCTCTGCTGGTACCATAATATCCCACTCGCACCCACTTTCCTAGACTTTTCCTCACTGGTTTAAATGCACCCAGCGTGGTCTGGGAATAGACCATTTTATTTCCTCTTCAGTGATTCTTATTATCTGTTAGCAAAAGCCTCAATGCCTACACTTGACCTCCAAGTTCTCCATGACTTACACCTACTTCTCTCTCTGGCATCTTTCCCTACTTTTTCTTACCTCCCCCATGGTATAGTTATGTGGTCCTCACTAGCTTTTCCCATTAAAGGGAATTTTATAAGACTTACAGTAAAACAGGGTCACTTTGCCATGAAGCGTGCAAATGTTTCCTACACACTTGCCTGTGCATAGGGTGAGTACAAGGAAGCACGTGGAAAAGGACGAGAAACAACATTTGCATTTAAATGTTTCCTATGTTGCAGGTGAGGTGACTGAGCTTATGCTCAGTTATCCACTAGACAATAAAACAGTCATCACAGATCGTAAAGATAGGGAGCGTTAAATGACTTTCCAAGCTGATTTTCAACTGAGACCACTCTTCTCCACATGGATGCTAGTTTTGTGAATCCAGCGAATATCAATCATAACACCTGTAATGTTCTGTTGTGCTACAAAGGAATAAAGGATGTCAATCTGAAATGAATGAGCACCCTGGCTCTGTTACAACCTTGGCTACATTTGGGACTGAAATATACTACAACCCAGAGACTCCATCAAAAGATACCTCCATCTTGATTGGGCTAAAATTGCTTATCATTACAACAATATTGTTATTTGTTTTCTGGCTTACACTATTAAGACAATTCTTTTTACTTCCCTTCTCCATTTGCCTATATAGATGCCCAAGGAAAGAGTCAGGATGAGAGTTCTGTAAATGGATTGCCAGGGATAATTCACATCATGCAACGAAAGTTAACACTTCAAAGTGTGAGCTCTTAACTTCATTAAATGTAGCTTTTCAATTGTTGACTTGCCAAGCCATAGCTGAATGAAAAGCGGGTTTTCAAAAACTACAAAGATTGAGTGACTGAAGTGTGGCGCTGATTCAATTACCAACGCAATGCAATGTAAACCGTATTAAACATTTTAGGTCTCAGTAACTCCAAGCAATATCAAATAGTTTCTGAGCATGTGAGCAAGCTCCCTAATTATTATGAATTCTCCCTTAAATGAAAAGCAAGGAATTCAGTAAAGTGAGAAATTAGGTAATCACCCAACATATCATCATTGTAGTTTACATTTCCACAAAGTCATTTTGGAGAGGAAAGGGGATCAAGTATATGAATTAGGAGTCTCGATCACTTGGCTCCATGTATTGGCTACAGCAAAGAAAATAATTTGTTCTTTGTCAATAATGTAATGGGCCATGACTTTAAATCCCCTGTGGGGAATAACTCTGTTTTATTGTTTATCTGCAGTGTGAAGTCTCCCTTTGAAGACTTTATACAACATGTCATTCAAGCAAATGAAAAATGTGCTCTGTAAAAGTGATACCTGCCCCTTCTTTGTAAAGAATAGCTTTCAGCAAAAGAAAACTATACACACATTTGTCATGCTTTTTTGGCCCTAAGAAGAGCTGACAGTGTAAGCAAATTATCAGCTAAACACGGACTTCACTCAAAGCAAATGGAAATACAGGAATAATCATCTGTGAGAAATGTCACTGCCTAGAACAAAATATTTGATATTCTATAGGTATTTACCCCAATAGATGAAGTGATTTCAGAATTCAAATGTGGACATAGTGGTTTAGCGTGGCTTGGAAGAGGTACCCTAGGCAATGCTCTAGGAAGTGAGGGTAGAGAGTAGCATGATGTGCTGAGGGCTTGGTCTGAAGAAGGTAGATCTAACAAAACACATCAGAACCCCAGGATGAGCTATCAGGCAACAGAGAACATGTTTCATCTTTATATACAAATTATGGCTGCAACTATCTGAATAAAACTGGTATGAAGCATGATTCAGAGATACAGAAATACAGAATCTAGGGTAAGCTGTTTGACTCTTTTAGCTAGGAAATTTGCATGGGAAGAGGTGGAAGGGTCTGTAATGATGAGAAGCTATTTCATCATAGAGAGCTGCCAAACTTGACGTCCAAATGGAAAGCAATTATGAGTTGACAGAGCCTGGGGGGAAAGCAGAGAAATCAGAGAGATCTGCCTCGAGTTACTAAGAATTCACTTTTTAAGTGAGAAATTCCCATATGTTAACTACAAAATAACTAGGATAGAAAATATTTTAACTTCTAAAAATTGACAATGAACAAGCTACATAGTAACTCAAGTATTCAGAATACTCAGTTAACCAAAATAATAAACCCACATTCATTTATTCATTCCCTCGTTCAACTGATATGTATTGTGTGCCTTCTGTAGGTTTAGATTTGGGGAGTAATGAACAGGATATAAACCCTACCTTTATGGAGTTTACATTCCATAATCTTACTTGTCCTAGATAAACCAGTTACTACAATTGAACTTAAATCAATAAATTTTCCTTATTTTAAGAACTTTATTTAGTAACAACATTTAATGTCTGATTACTGACTTTTTCATCATTCTCAAACTCTCAGGAAGCCTATTCAGAATAGCAATTGATCACTAACCCTTCTAATGCATCTAAGCTCGTTCATATTTTATAAAGCTAGCTAATAGGAAAATTTTCCTTGAAACCCCAAAGGGTAATCAGTAAAAATAGAATAGACATAATAATAAAATCTCTCAACTCAGCACAGAAAACTTTATCTTCTCTTTGAATAGATGATCCTTTCCTTTCTACTTTATCATAATGAAAAGTCTCAGCATCAGTTTGCTAAAGCTTCCTAAAAGAGGAGAAAACAAAGAGCTAGAGAGAAAAATGGAACAAAGATAGAAAGAGACAGGAAAAGAGAGACAGAGATGAAGAGAGACAGAGACAGAATCAAATCCATACCATTTATAGCTATAAAGAAAACTGGACAGAATTTCAGACAGGTGAGCAAGGAAGGTGGGAGCAGTAACCAGGACTTTTCAACTGCAAATTACTGAGTAGCCTATCCACACAGCCTGAGGCAAAAATGAGAATTTAGGCTCAGCGCCTGTAGCTCAGGGGTTACAGTGCCAACCACATACACAAGAGATGACGGGTTCGAATCCAGCCCGGGCCTGCCAAACAATAATAACAACTATAACTAAAAAATTGCCAGGCATGTGGTGGGTGCCTGTAGTCCTAGCTACTTGGGAGGCTGAGGCAAGAGAATCACTTTAGCCTAAGAGTTTGAGATTGCTGTGAGCTGTGATACCATGGCACTCTACCAGGGCAACAGCTTGAGACTCTGTCTCAAAAAAAAAGGGGGGAATTTATCTGAGCACATAATAAAAATATCAGAAATATCAGTGGCTTCAGACACCAGGGTTTTTGAATCCCGTATGATGTCATCTAGACTCGGTCCCCCTTTTCCTTTCCCCTCCACCTTCCCAGCTGTTGGCTTTGTTCTCACAGAGGCCAGTTTAGCAGCTCCAGGCCTCACATTCTCTTTTCTTCAATTCCAGCAAAAAATGAGAATCTGTTGGCCAGAAAAGGTCTTCTTAGCTCTGGTCAGAGTAGGTCCCCTGGGGTCAGGGCAGCAGGATGCACTGATTAACTTAGTTCTGGGTCACATATGATCCTACCCCTGCCAAAGCCTTTTTCAAAACTCTTGGGCTGAGCCTGTGGGAGGGAGTGACTGTCTCTAGAGAATTCAGGGGACAGTAACCGAAAGAAAAAGAACTGGATACTGAAATGTTTGTCAGAGATAGGAGTTCATCTGCATGTACATGGGAAAATAAACTAGGATCCCTGTAAATTGATACTGCTGGAAAGATCAGGAAAACCTGGAAACAACGAATGTGGAGAAATGGTCGGGTGGAAAAGGAAAGAGAACAAGTTAAGACTATGACATGAAGAATCAGGTCCGCCATAGGCACAGCTATGCCTTACGAAACGGCGACTGCTCTGCATGGACAAATTACAGACAGCACCCAGTCTGAGCCAACGAATTACATACAGACAGGCTGTGCTTTCTGTTGGGTTCCTTCACAGCCAACCAAGTGAAGGGGCACCGGCCAATTTCAGCAGCTCCTTTGTCAAGGAACCTTTGTGCAAAGTACAAGCTGATGATCAGATGGGGTGGCCCAGCAGGAAACCCTGTCTAGAGGAAAATTAATTGTTATTAAATTGGGAGGAAGCTTTACTTTTCACGCCATGAGCAGAAGAAGACATGGAAGGAATGTAGGCATTGCCCAAGACCTGCGATTCAGCGATGTTGTGGTCTGCAGGCTGTTACAAAGGTGTGTATCATGTTTTGTCAAAACCAAGACACCCCCGTTGACAGTAAGATGGACCATGACTTCACAAAACACCCTAAAAGAAAAATAAGCCACCCGTGACACTGCGGCATAGTACTGATTGTAAGGTGCCACCTATCACAGATGCTGAAAGTGGAAAAAGGATGCATCTTAGCACTAATAAGATGTGATTTTAAAAAGAGAAGGCAAGAAACCCACTATCAGAAAACAAAGCACTTTCTAAATTAGATAGGCAAAGGTTGTAAATCAGTGTGGGATATGATTCTGATCTTGAAGAATCTTAATTAATCAGGACTAACTATCTAGCCATGGACAATGAAATGCCTAAAAGTAAATGTGAACTTCTATGTTGGGTAAATGTGAATACTACTCAGGAGAAGAATCTTAGTTTTCCTCAGACCAATTCTCATCAAACCAATTTTTCTGTGACCCTAAAAAGTTTGAAAGTCTGATGAATGCAGTGGCTCATGCCTATAATCCTAATGCTCAGGGAGTCCAAGGCAGGTGGACTGCCTGAGCTTAGGAGTCCAAGACCTGAGCAAAGGAAGACCCCACCTCTACTAAAAATAGCAAAACTAGCTGGACTTTGTGGCAGGCATTTGTAGCCCCAACCTCTCAGGAGGCTGAGATGGGGGACTGTTTGAGCCCAAGAGACTGAGTTTCCTAGGAGCTATGATGCCATGGTATTCTACCCAGGGAGATAGAGTAAGACTCTGTCTCACAAAAAAAGAAAAAAAAAAAAGACGGGCACAGTGACTCAAGCCTTAGCACTCTGGGAGGTCAAGACAGGTGGATTGCTTGAGCTTGCGAGTTCGAGACCAGGCTGAGTAAAAGCAAGATCCCATTTCTACTAAAAATAGAAAAACTGAGGCGAGAGGATGGCTTGAGCCCAAGAGTTGGAGGTTTCCGTGAGCTGTAATCCCATGGCACTCTACCCAGGGCAACAACTTGTGACTCTGTCTCAAAAAAAAAAAATTTTTTTTGAAAGTTACTTCTACAAAATGGCAAATACTTTTTTTTTTTTTTTTTTTGAGAAAGAGACTCAAGTTGTTGCCCTGAGTAGAGTGCCATGGCATTACAGCTCACAGCAATCTCCAACTCCTAGGCCCAAGCAATTCTCTTGCTTCAGCCTCCCAAGTAGCTGGGACTACAGGCACCCGCTGCGACGCCTGGCTGTTTTTTGGTTGTAGTTGTCATTGTTGTTTGGCAGGCCTGGGCTGGATTCGAACCCTCCAGCTTTTGGTGTATGTGGCTGGTGCCTTAGCTGTTTGAGCCACAGATGCTGAGCCAAAAGCGCAAGTACTTTTAAAAACATTAACAATTTAAATGATAGGAAAATCAGATGTTTAGTACTGAAGGCCAAAGAAAAGGAGTTAGAATGCTTGGTAACAATGATGAGAATGCTGACAATAATAATAATGGCTGATATTTATTCCGTGCTTATGATAGGCCAGGCAGCACTCATAAGCTTCTCTCTGCATTATCTCTTGTGGTATGTCTAGGCTAGGGAGAAATTAGATCCCCAACGGAAGTCATCGGGAGACTTCACTAAGTTAGAGCCACAGTAGTTTTATTTCACTGTATAAACTATACCCACCTGGGCCAGATTAGAATGTTCTTCCCACCTCTACCTGCAGACTTTGGATTTTACACATCTCAGCCCTCTCTCAGAGCAGCATTTCCATACTAACATCCATCAACCTCTCCTTTTTACTTTCTCATGCACACTACTTTACTCTGAATAGCATCTGCCCTGTCCTCTGAAGAATGGGTGACAGCCTGCAGGGGAGGTCCTTCCACAGCCTCCACCAGAGGTCAAAAACACACACCCAGAGGAAAAGACAAAAGAACAGGAAGTGATGCTGCGTGGGGCGGCCGACTAGACACAGGGAACAAGCTGCAGGCGTAGTCGGGAGCATGTGTGAAAGGAGAAGCGTGCGTGTGTGCTGCAACTGAGCTTCCTGCCCCTTCACAGGTCACTCGGGCAAAGATGGTGTTAGCCTGACCTGAGGGAGGAGTTTTCAGCCCTCTGACATCAGAAGGTGAAGTCGTTGTGCCTGTGACCTCAGCACTCTGGGACCCTGAGTGGGTGGAACGTTTGAGTCCAGGAGTTTGAGAATAACCTGAGCAAGACTCCATCTCTACTAAAAATAGAAAAAACACCCTGGGGAATTGTGGTGGGTGCCTGTAGATCCAGCTACTCAGGAGGCTGAGGCAAGAGGACCAGAGGAACTCTTGAGCCCAAGAGTTTGAGGTTGCTGTGAGCTATAATGCCACAGGACTCTACCCAGGGCACTGAGTGAAACTCTGTCTCTAAAGGAAAAAAAAAAAAAAAAAAA